>NC_056541.1:9160050-9796588 GCF_910596095.1 Thunnus maccoyii
ATATGTAACTGTTAGAGCTATATCGGTTCAGTTTCCCATTCATAAATACATAACACAGCAGAAAAGTTGCACTTTCCACCTCTTGCCGACAGATGACTCTAAATGATGAGGACACGGTGTATAAGCACTGGATCAACACTAGGATTTCACACCATGGCATGAATCAGAAAAAGCATTTGTCTAGAAATAGTCCTGCATCTTTAAAACACAGATAACCGGGATTTCACCTCATGATAATGCGGAATTACGCGAGCTACTGTTGGATTTATTCATTTCACTAAAAGCCTTTTTATGAGAAGTTGACTGTCAGCATCAGTTTCCTCAGAAGACACTGAATCATTTCAAGGTTGTCCGGTAGATGGCGAAGCACCCGTAGGTGACTTCAGGTTGGGAAATGAGCGCCCTCCTTCCTGCTCAGTAGGAGGAAAAGATGCTGATGCTGACAGCGAAAGCATGGCAACCACCAGCAGCGACCGCAGCGCGCTTACATGATGTTTTTAGAAGCGTTTGCCAATGCAGCAGAAAGCAGCATCTGAGAAACCAAGAACAAACGGTACTCTATGATTTCAGACCCGGCGTTTGACGTAGGAGCAGTTTAAAACGGGTACACGGGATTGCGAGTTTAGAAGCAAAGAGGACACGAGGGGCACGTAAAAATTAAGTTTATAATCGCCACTGCAGAGCTAAAAATATCAGTTAACGGTCGTCCTCCTTCCGCCAAGCAAAGTAGTTCGTCAACAGTAGCAAACAAAGTTGTTGCTAAGCGACAGTGAAGTCGCCGGGGCTCGCGCATTAATATTTAAATTAACTGTCAGGTGTGCGATAAATCAAACGGTTTCGAAGGCGTGTCAGCCAATCAGAGTTGAAGGCCGGGACTAGTTTTTCCTCATAAACCTAAATAACGCACCACGCGAGTCGTTAGATGGCCAAATAGGGTACAAGTGACTGACAAGCTAGCTTAGCTTGTTCAGGACCAGTCTTCGGTTCTACTGAGGATCTACAGCGGATTGTTTTGATTTACCTGGACGTGTTGAGCTAACTCCACTGGACTTCTGTGACCCCTTAACTGCTGGAGTGGGCTTCCCTCCCCCTTCTTTGTAATTGCAATTTCCCAATGATGACGGAGCTTTCGCAAGGACGCTTTGATGGGAAACATCCTCTGTCACACAAACAACGCTGTATGGAGAGTGTGCGGAGGTTATCTAAACCAAACCAGTGTTTATAATGATGGGACCCCGGTCAGACACGGGAACATAATCAGGTAAATGAAGTTAGCAAGAAGGTAACCTATGTATGCTTCTATAGAAGAAGCCTGACTTTACTTAGCTACAGTTTCTGTGGCATACAGTAAGTGAACTCTAACTACTTAATTTAGTAAAAACTCAATGATATCAGAACCTTATGGTACAGTTTTGTATTTCCTATGTTGTCATATTGGCAATGGTGCTCTATTGGGAGTTTATTTTTAGCCCTTTGCAGCTGTTTTTTGTTTGTTTGTTTTGTTGGTGTTGTTGTTGTTGTTGTTTTAACGGTTATTTATAGCCTCGCCCTAAAAGTTATGGAAGGATTGTGGTATCATTAGTACATCATGAAACTCGCATTAGCCGTTTTGGAGGCCAAACGTAAAATTGTTCTCAAATATTTTTGCATTTAGATTGTAATGGTTATGCTGTGCGGCTTGTTTTTACAGATGGAAATGATCTTTTATGATTTGTGTTGCCATTAATAAACTTTTCTTTGAATTTCACTGCATTTCAGAGATAAATCCTTGTCCAAATGGCAATTTTGACATTTTTTTTTTTCAAAATTTTGTCTTTTATAACCACAACAAAATCTACTGAAATGCTGTCAGTGTCTCTGAGCATGCATAATGTTTTAGATTTTTCTACATGTTACATCAACCCAAGGCGTTTTTTAATACTTTATGTGAAGCAGACTACAAATTTTCACACTTAAAAGTCAGCCTCCATTTTTTTTTTATTCCTCTCATCCTGACTCTTTGAGACCAGTTTTTATCTCTGACCTGCATATGTTTTTCTTTGCTCCATCTGCTTTCTTTGCTCTGAATCTTCTCTCCATTAAGTCTCTTACCGGGAGCGACTTTGTTCCCCATTATTATGGTCACTTTGCCTCTTCCATTAAGTCTGCTCTCAAAGGTTGCATACTCTGTATTTTTATAAGGGACAAGGGTTATTTGACTTGCATGGTAGATTTGTGTCATCTTTTTCTTTTTCTTCTTTTTTTTTTTAATCTTATCATCCACTCTCCTTAGCCTCTCCTTACCCCTGAAGTAAAGGACACGTCGAAGACAATGTGTTCTTTGCTCTTCGGCACTCACCTCCTTTTGTTTCCTGTTTTCCTTAACTTTTATTTCCTCATCTCTTCTTCCCTCTCCTCACCAGCGCTCTCCTTTTGTAATCTGCCCAATCTTTCCTCTCTGTCTGTGCTTCTGAGGGTCTGCGCTTTCTCTGTTAATCAGGAAGAGCATGTCTCTGGGTGCTATTAGCCCACTCAAGGCTGCCCACAATGCACTATGTTGCACACACACACACACACAAATACATATTACCCTGCTTATTGTTCCCTCTGTAGAGGCTTTAGAGAAAAACCAAAGCAATTTCAACCGGATACACCAATAATAGATCATATGATTGGACATTTAAAGCCATCCATAAAATAAGCTGAACATGGCTTCACTCAAGTAGAAACATACACACATGAATGAATCATGTTCAGCCAGAAAGACCATACATTGATAGGTTGTTCATATATTGTTGAAAGCAGAAGTGTGGTAGAAATGTCAGGGTTGCTCTGCGGGCAGAAAATGGGTTCAACACAAGGTTCGTACGGGTGCTGGAAATCCTTGAAAATGCTTGAATTTTAACACGGTATTTTCAAGTTTTGAAAAGTACTTGCATTTTGAATAAAGTGCCTGAAACTGCTTGAAATTGTAATTGTAATAAGGTGCTGGAAAAGGTTGAAAATGCAGCTTGAAAAGTGCTTGAATTTGATTTAAGAAAAAGTGTAGGAACACCGTTAACACCTCCAGTAAGAAGATCTCTCACCAAGCTGCATGATGTAAAACATACTCTAAGGTGCCTCCAATAAACACATAAATAGATACTAGTTTCTTGACTCACCTACTTCAGAATAAACAGTATGAATAATAAAACACCATCCACTGGGCACATGCGAGAAAGTTAACACATTAATATTAAACTGCATTAATATGTGTCGGTGTAATCCTTTCTGTAAAGAGCAGCACATTTCAGAGGGCTCGCTGAACTCTGAGAAGAGTTAAGCTGCGGCACAAGCGGCGGATATAATCGTATTACATCCTCCTTAAGTCTTAAAGAGGTGCATTTTTAATAAGTGTGTTAAAACTATCTTTCTCCCTCTTTCTGTCTTTCTCTCTCTCTCTCTCTCTCTCAACCCCACACAAGAGGCAGCCATGAGCCCTCCACGCCGATCATCGAGTTCCCATGGTGACAGGTAATTTCCTGAAACACTTCATTCCCCTGAATGTCATAATGAGGGTCACAGTTGGAACACATATACATATACACACACTCACACGCACTAATATGTAGCTACAAACATTTGCACATGTGCTGTCATGTGTGAGTACTGGCTTTGTATCTTATGTCTCTATTGTAACTGTCTACTTTGATGATAAAAAAAAAGTCATTTTTCTTTTTGAATAATTCATGGGATTGTCTTTGTTCATTTTACTGTTTTAATAATACATGATGTGAAATAGGAAAATTATTGTACATCAAATCATCTTGTTCAGACTTTCATGCACGACTTGCTTTGACTCAGAGAATCAGGTCAACGTTTAGAATTTCTTTCACCAATCAATTCATTTTTCTTCAACATACAGCATGTCATACTCCCTTTTAACATTCTGTTTTCGCTCATTGTACAACTCTGTAACAGCCCTTGGATTTCCCAGAAGAGTATATCTTCTCCTCAGAATCGGACATTTCCTAGATTGCTTTACAGTATACAGTACAGTGGTATGAAAAAGTTTAGGCACCCCTCTGAGGCTGCGTAATAATTTACTCTGTCTCCACAGAAAATGATCACATTGGCATGCCATTCATTTTCTAATAACAAGCTGAATACTGGGGTATTTTCCAGACAAAGATTTTTAGTGTAGCAATATTAAGTTGTATGAAATTAAATCAGACAAAATAGGCTGTGCAAAAAATTTGGGCACCCTTGTCATTGTGTCGAATTGAACACCTGTAACTACTTGGAACTGATTAACTGGAACACAGAATTGGTTTGATGAGATCATTAAGCCTTGAACTTCATAGCCAGGTGCATCAAATCATGAGAAAAGGTATTTAAGGTGGCCAATTGCAAGTTGTTCTTCTCTTTGACTCTCCTCTGAAGAGTGGCAACATGGGGGCCTGAAAACAACTCTCAAATGACCTGAAACCAAATATTGTTCAACATTATGGTTTAGGGGAAGGCTACAAAAAGCTATCTCAGAGATTTCAGTCATCAGTTTCCACTGTGAGGAACATAGTGAGGAAATGGAAGACCACAGGCGCGGTTCTTATTAAGGCCAGTAGTGGCAGGCCAAGAAAAGCATTGGCGAGGCAAAGGCGAAGGATGGTGACAATGGTCAAAGACAACCCGCAGACCACCTCCAAAGACCTACAACATCATCTTGATGCAGATGGTGTCACTGTGCATCGTTTAACAATTCAGCGCACTTTGCACAGGGAGAAGCTATATGGGACAGTGATGCGGAAGAAGCCTTTTCTGCACAAATGCCACGAACGGAGTTGCTTGAGGTATGCAAAAGCACATTTGGACAAGCCAGCTTCATTTTGGAATAAGGTCCTGTGGACTGATGAAACAAAGATTGAGTTATTTGGTCATAGCAAGGGGCATTATGCATGGCAGCGAAAGAACACAGCATTCCAAGAAAAACACTTGCTACCCACAGTAAAATTTGTGTGGCCAGTGCCGGTACTGGGAATCTAGTTAAAGTTGAGGGTCGCATGGATTCCACTCAATATCAGCAGATTCTTGAGAATAATGTTCAAGAGTCTGTCACAAAGTTGAAGTTACGCCAGGGTTGGATATTTCAACAAGACAACGACCCTAAACACTCCTCAAAATCTACTCAGGCATTCATGCAGAGGAACAAGTACAATGTTCTGGAATGGCCATCCCAGTCCCCAGACCTGAATATCATTGGAAAATCATTCAGAATCCAGACACTCATTAGAGGTTATAGGAAGTGTCTAGAGGCTGTTATTTTTTGCAAAAGGAGGCTCGACTAAATATTGATGTGGTTTTTCTGTTGGAGTGCCCAAATTTATGCACCTGTCTAATTTTGTTTTGATGCATATTGCACATTTTCTGTTAATCCAATGAACCTCATTTCACCACAGAAATAATGCTGTGTCCATCAGTTATTTGATTGATCAAAATGAAACTGCTGATCCAAACACCCAATGATTTATAAATGAAAATAATGGAAATTGTTGTTGTTGTTTAGGGGTGCCTAAACTTTTTCATACCACTGTAATTATAGTATATTCTCTCTGGAACCTGACCTATTGTCAACATGAAAAATGTCATTGCTGTAATGTAACTAGTTTTCTAAGCAGCCCAGTGCAAAAGTGAGCATGTTGATGAGCAGTTGCTTCTCTCCTTCTCATCCTGCAGGACCTCCACCGAGAATCTGCAGAAGAACAACAGCAGCAACTCTGGTGTTATTCTGGACATCTCAACTCTCAAGATGGCAGAAGTCGATTCAGAGGTGCCCCCTCTTCCGCCTCGCTACCGCTTCAGGGACTTACTACTGGGGGACCAGACATTTCAGAATGATGACAGGTAGCATAAAAAAACACTGTGATTGTATGTATTATGGGAAAGGCTGGCCAGATATATTCCTGGAGGAGCCTTTGTGTGTGTGTATGTTTGTGTGTGTGTGTGTGTATTTATGCGTGCAAATATCCACTTTATGCTCAAATCTCCCTAGATACTTTAAACACTGTTTCAACAGTCTATGTCAGATAGATTGCTTTGTCTGAGTGTTAGTTTAAGTACCCACTTTCCGACAATAAGCTTCATCTACTTCAGTTACTGTTTTCCTACATTTCCCAGAATTACTTCTCACAATAATCCCCAGAGAGTCTGACCCTTGCTCAGACCTTGTGGCTACTGAACAAAGAAATCAGTATCTCTGCCTCCTCTGGCTCTACATCGATGAATTTATCCCCGTATAATTTTCACATCAGTTTAAAAGGACTTATGACTGGAAAAAAATTTTTCTCCCCGATTCTGAGGGATTAACACCAAAATTCAAGGTACATTACTAGTAGTGTTAATATGGTCTGATTGCTTTAATAAAAGTGTTTCGGTAGATTTCTCCTTAACGCTTTTTCCTCTTTCTTTGAACTAAGCGTGAAATAGCCTCTCCCTTGGCTCTTGACTGGTATAGTCACTGGAGCACTGGAGTGTTTGGGAGTCTCCTAAGATTTCAATTATTGCTGTTGTTAGAGAGGCACACCAACAGATGCTGTTTGCTGCCCAAGAGAGGAGGAATTAGCCAAGCATCAGCCATGGCTGAGTACTGCGGAGCTCTCCATGGTACTGAAATGAAGCCATATCACTAAAGGATCAGCAATCACTTCAATATTGGCTTGCACAGAGCAAATTGGAGAGCATTGCTATATACTCATTCTATTGCTTTGCCAGTAACATTAAATCTAAAGTTAACAGAGATTCATTATCTCAACTGTTTTACATTGAGAAAGTCACTTCACTGTGTTTGTTAAAAGATCTTTTTAAAGGACCAGTATGTAGGATTTAGTGGCATCTAGTGGTGAGGCTGCACATTGCAACCAACTGAACACCCCTCCCCTCACCCTTCCCTACCAATCGTGTAGAACCTGTGGTGGCCGTGAACGTTGTGAGAGCTGGGAAAGGCCCTCTCTAGAGCCAGTGTTTGGTTTGTCCATTTTGGGCTACTGTAGAAACATGGCGGTGCAACATGGCGGGCTCTGTGGAAGAGGACCTGCTCCCTATGTAGATATAAAGGGCTCATCCTAAGGTAACGAAAACACAATGATTCTTATTTTCATAGGATTATACACTAATTAAAACATACTTATGAATACTTTGTTATATTTCTGCCAAGTCTGTTCTGTTGGATGCCACTAAATCTTACACACTGGTCCTTTAAGACTGTGCTGTAAACTGTTGTAATCCATTATTTTTGGCAGCCGCCTATAACCTGGGGGTGTTTGACATATCAGACACAGTTGCTTTATAATCAGCCAAGACTGTGGCCTTAAGGACCGAGGTTAGCCACAAAAAATGTAGTTACCCAGATTTTGGGACGTTTGCCACTGAAACTTCTGCCTCATACAGAATTCTTTCTGTTCCTTCACGTATTGGTAGATATTTAAAGTGTGTCAGCCTGTGAACCCTGACTTATCCCATGTTTTGTTACACCCCTACCAAGGGGTTATATTTAAATGTTTGTTTTGTTGCTTTGCATAGCTGTTCCTGCCTGTAACAGTACCATTTATAATTTTATCAATCGCTAAATCTGACAGACGGTACATTGTGTTTGTTATCTCCCCAACCCAGGCCTTTGGTTGCCAGCAGCAGCAGCAGACATGTTTCAGCAATGAGTCAATAACCTTCCGTGGATGGCTGTGGTCTTTTGCGATTAGCTCATTGATCTGTATCTTGTATGAATGGAAAATGAATATTGCTGCTTGGGAAATTTCACTTTGAACCCAAAATCTTGTATGAAAGCAAATATGACATTCTGTTTTGCCACCATTGTCTCTTTCTCTCTCTCTCCCTCTCTTTGTGTTCACTCTCCCTCCGTCTCTGGGGCTCCCTGCAGTAAATTGCTGTCAGTATGTTTTATATCAATGCAGGATCTTTGGTCTGCACATAACATTTAGAGTTACAGTCCAGTATTCGACCATTTCCCCCCACACACTGGCCATTGTTCTTTCCCAAGTGATGCAGTGATTTGTCAGTATTCGACTACAGACGCTTATTGCTTTGTTTTATTTACGACTCTCCAGTTTTATCCCTACTGTTGACATAAAAGATGACAAATGGTTTGAGCCAAATACGTGTGTGTGTGTGTGTGTGTGTGTGTGTGTGCATGTAGATCATAGTGTGCATGTTTCATCCAGTGGGTCCCCTGTGAAATAGTTTTGATGATCACTATTCAATTGCAAATGTAAATGGGGCTTGTTGCTGGGCTACCGGCACATCTAATGCGTGTGTGTGTGTTTGCATCCATATACAGTGTGTGTATGCACATGCTAGGTCTTGTCACAGAGCTATATAATTCACAGATCCTGCCATTAAAAAAAACACAGCAGCCTTTGTGTCTTCAAAACAAAGAGCAGCTATAAACTGCAGCTTTTCACACACACCTCTGCACAACGCGTGTTATCAAATGAACGAAGATGCGATAGAAGAAGACACCATTCTCGAAAGCATCTTATGTTGCTGTGCTGTAATTGCTAGTTTCCGAGCTCTGGAGTGTAAATGGAAGCAGACGATGTCACTGGGCTTTTGGGACGCTCTATTTGTTAGTAGATGATCTGCTTCTGCTCATGGTTTGTGATCTTGATTATTTTCTGCGCTGATGCTTTGTCGAGTGTAAAGCCTCAAAACAAATTAACCCCCAGAGGGAGAGCCAGAACCACCCCCCTCACTGCCCTGATTGCCTTTTGCATCTGTTTCCTTGTGTCTGTCATAGTGGGCTATGAGAGTAAAAAGCAGTGGGTTGAAGGACTCAAGCAGTGATAAATGACTTAATATAACAGCGTCACTAGAAGGAAGTACAGTGCTGCAGCTACAAGAGCAGTCAGATTCTTAAACAGGTTTGTAACAAAGACAGTTTTAACTGGTTATCAAAATCAAATAATATAAAATTGAAAATAAAGGTGTGTCCTCTGGAAATGTCCATTACTACTACTGTATCAGTGAAATGTGCATATGTGCACAGATATGTTAGAAAGTTAAATTTGAACAAGGAAGCAGCTCATCTACTGTAAATGACCTCTTTTTTCAATTTTCACTGCCAAACATGGAGTGAGTGACATGGATAAAGTCCTCTGTCATGGTATAATGGTAGAATTGTGACGTAATCATTTTATATTTCAGTAGTGTGATACAGTGAATTTTCTGGAAAATCAATTGAGAAACCATTCATAGATAAAATAAGCAGACAGGAATGTCCTAATCCGGCACTTAAATACCCGACAAATCAAGGTTCAAGCTTAATGACATTGATGCCAAAATATTGCTGTATAAAAATCCCATAATATTGCCATGAAGCAGTCCTGCTCATTGATTTGCAACTTTACCCACAATGATGTAAAATAGTGATTCCAGGTTGCAAGTTTGTTTATTTTTAAAATTACCTAATTGATGATTACATCTGTTTGTATTGCTGTTTATTGCTTGTTGTCAATGTGAGCCATGTAACGCGATCTCGTTCTGCTGTGCACCTCTAGAGTGTTTTAAAATGACAGTTAAGTTAACCTTCAACCGTGAACATTGAAGTTGTGAGTTATTTGATTTTTAGAGGCCAAAAGACTTCAAAAGATCATCTCGTGACCCCTCGTGGGAGTCCTGACTTTCAAGTTAGGAAGACCCTGTCTAATACACCCAAGGAGATCAACTTTAACTGAATAGCATAAAAAATATGGCAAGATCTCTGCCTGAGGGTAAATTAATTTAGTCCCACAGATGATAACCTCATTGGACTGATAATGTAATGTTTTTGTTGTAACGATCTCAACAAAACTATGAAAACAAGACACAGCTCCTAAAAAAAAAAAAAAAATTCAATTGCAACAGTGTTGAATAAATGTATTCATTGACTATGAATGAGTACATGTAGGTGCATTTCGTGATGTGTTTATATAATTCTGTGGGCAAATGTGAGTCTCTCACTGCAACAATATTAAGGCAATAGGCCTATCTATGCTGTTAGAGTATGTGTGTCCTCGTATTTCCGTTCATCTCTTTGTGTCTATGGTGCGGACGTGGGCGTACACTGCAGGAAGCAGGAGTTTAGAGGGGGGGGTCTCCCTCCTGAGCTGTCATTATCTCCAGGGTTGGATGTCAAAGGGCCATAATGACGGCTCGGCTGTGTGGGTGTTGAAGAGGGGCGATCACGCTGAAGTCAAAGGTCTGACAAGCGACTGGTCTGTGTGTGTGTGCGAGTATTATCTGCGCAGGTGTTCGTGTATGTGCTCTGAGCGTGGACACACGTGTGTGTGTGTGTGTGTGTGCACCTGTTAGTCTCTGATTATACATTTGACTGTGTGTATGTGGGTTTATTCCTCAGTCTGTCAGCCAGCAGAGGAGGCCAGCCTCAATCAACGTCAGAAATGGAAACAAGCCACCAGACATCCTCATACCTGCCGACAGGGTTGAAAACAGAACAGCAGGGAGAAAATTAGTTCCATCTATCTTTCCTCCACATGTCTAATCTTGTTTGGGGTTTTTTTTGTTTTTTCTCTTCTAATCAAGGCAGGATGCTGATGGGAGTAATATCGACAGAATGAGTGGTGTTAATTGGTCACTAAATCAGCTCTTAACAGCTTCCTGTGAAATGGTGGCGCTTGGAATGGTGACCCAGCGCTGATGTATGTTCTGCTGTCGAGCAACAGCTAGTCTGCTACACAGATCATTCACTCATGTTGTAAAAATCTCTGTTTCCCAAAATGACAGCTTTACAGCAGCACAGAACTGCTTTTTGAGCTGGGTGGGTATTTCTGAGTTTATCTAAAGTCATTCTTTTACATTGTTGTACAAGTGTTGAGTTTTCTGAAGCCACAGGTTTTCCCCTGACAAGATATTTATGGCAAAGTATAAATGTCATGTTTTGATATGGAGAGATGGGGTGCATCACTTGGAGTCGTCCCTCTAGATTTGTTTCCGTCCAGAGAGATACTACAGAACCAATCTCCAAGTGGAATAAAGTGTCCTGAGATGATAGTTGTGCTCCGATACTGGCAGCAGCTGTTTGTTTGCGCTGAGTCTGTGGCAAGAATGACTGCTGGGATTTGATGCTTGGGTAATTTCCATCTGAGCGAGTTTAAGAAGCTGATGATGAGGTAGAAAACAAAGACAAAGAGGGAGACGGAGAACATAAGGAACACAAAAACCCAGAGGAAGGAAAAGAGGATGGAGGAGATGACAGACAGGAGAAAAGGACCAGAGAGAAATGAGGCAGACAAGTGGAGCGTGACACTGAGTGAGCGAGTGAGTGATGATGATTAGATTCAATAAGTCATGGAGGACTAATGGTCTGAGTGCTTGCAGGCTATGTTCACACTGCACGCCCTCATGCACAATTCCCAAAATTCAGGATGGTGGTTTATAATTATGATACTTGTATAGACTGGGAACAGTGTCAAAAAGTCACACGTAGTGTTATAGTTGATTAACTTTAAGAAGAATCGTATCATGATGACATGAACTTATGTTACCATTATTTCTGTTGTCCAAGATAATTATTCCAAACAGGCTGTACTGAAAACAAAATTAGTTGTTATAGTAAGTTTTTATTTTGCATATGCAAAGAGTTTGGTGGTTTTGTTTTGCCATATTAAAATACTGGTATTATAGGTACCCTGTGGAGTTTTTAACCACTAGAAGCACTATAGAGCCATGGTTTTAAGAGTGGGTGCCTGTTTTGTTTGTGTTTTAAAACGGGGACACACATGCAGATGTGGCACAATTCACATCCTGCCGCTGGTCTCATGCTAATGCATTACTGGTGGCTATAATGCACCAACAAAGGCAGTGAAGAAGAAAACTGCTCGTAACAACTGCAAATTTTTTATGCAGACAGAAATGCACTCAATGTGTTTGATACACGCAATGTGTTTTGGTAAGAAACAAACAAAAGTTATTCAAATACAACCTCAGTTTGTTTACAAGAAAACTTTTTTTTAATATTGTGGTGGCGATTTCACTCATGTCACGCAGCCTTGATTTATGGTATATGAAGTCAAGTTTTGGCTCAGTTGAATATCTCTGTGGAGGAGGATGTACCATGTGATCTAATTCTGACTTTCTATGTAGTCCAAAATATTAGTTTGTAATTATAACATTTACATCTCAGGTAAATTGGCATTGACATCTCACATCTCGAGTTGTGACCCTACAGTGTTCCAGTATCATCTCAGCTAAAAGTCTTATGCTCTTGAAAGGCTGAGTGTTGTTACTGGTGGCATGCACGGTCCCACTTAGCAACCAGAGCTTGCAATTCAGACCATAGATGGCATTAGTCACCACCATCAGCAGCAAGTGGGTGGACGACACTTAAGGGCTGCTAGATTCGTTCTCATCTGCAGCTGAGTGTCCGTGTGTCTGTGACACCCCAATCGGTTTAAGGATTACTGTTTTTGTCATGGTGAAGCATGGGTATCAAACACGTTGGTCACATTCTGTCTGTTTTGTCACATTCTGTTGGGGTAAGTTTCTCTAAGGATTTGTGTGGTCAGTGAGCAGAAACTGTGAACAAGTAAACTGTGAAAATGAGAAAGAATTGAGGCTTTGTGTTCCTGAAAATCTCTGTTTGGACATGGGCTACATTTCAGCAATTCCCACTCAGATTTATTTCCCCTTAACGCAGTAGAGGTATTATCGGATGTGGCACAACATGCTTAAGCTGAAAAGACTGAGCATGCAGCTCTGCTAGAGCACATTTATTAGTCTTCATATGAAATCATTTGGAACATCGGTTCCCTGAGGACACAGTCTCAGGGATAGCTTAAATGGGGCAGACAACTAAAGGTAGGCTACAAAGACAGAATTGTGCTGAGAGAAAAATAGAATTGTTTTTTTTTTTCACACTGTAGAATGTGTATCTTTGTGCCGGAAACCTCTGGTGCATTTGCCATTTAGCCCCCATCTTGCCAACTTAATTAGCATCGATGGAGCTTGCTTGTCAGACTTTAATAAGAAGCTATGATGATGGAGGCATTCGGATGAGGTTGTCAGCACAGCAGAGGGGGTTCCAGTGTTGTTTGTGTGTGTGTGTGTGTGTGTGTGTGTGAGATGTACAGCGTCACATAGAGGGTTACTCTGGAATAGCAGACTCTGGTTCCTTCCACCTCTGAGACTGAAAATATATGAGGCCTAGATACCGAAGCTGCATTTGAATTGCAAAACACTGCATGCGATTAGTTGTGTAAGCAATTTAAATTTTGCACAATTTGTGCCTTGATGAAATACCAAATTAATTAACACTCACTAATGTCTCTTATTTACATTTATATAGTCCTAGAGGCTGTGAAGTGATTTTTATCTCTAATGCTGTACTTTATTCTCCAGCCTTGCCAAGGCAATCAGGAAAATGTTTCATAATCAATATAGCTGCCTGGTTCACTGATCATGGATTTGCAGCATTATTTTAGAAAAAAAAAAAGCCCAGTGGCAGCTTTTTCAGACAACTCAACCGCCTGCCAATCAAGTGAAGTGTTTTCACCGACTGTCTGTTTACTTAGACACTTTCTAGCAAATCTGTTCATCAAATACAATCTTTGTCTGTGCTGCTTTCAATACAGGATAAAGATACAAAGCATAACAGAATGTTTGATTATTGTTAATGACACTGATACACAATATTCATAGTACATCGAATACTCACCTGCAACTGTTATTGGCTCTTGTATATTTACAGGCTTTCACTCCTTTAAAAAAGAGCCAGGCTATAAATCAATATATTAACGTTGTTGTGACACAAGACTTGAAATTATCTGAGATTTTTGTTTTTGTAATATCTTGATTCAGGTCTTTAAATGCTGCATGACATACATACGTTTCTTTTAGCTTATTTAGCTATTTTAGACGAATAAATTCAAATATGAAGGTTATCATAAGCACATTACTGATGATCTTCTTGAACTTTTCTTGCGTGTTTATACTATATCAAGGCCTCAAAGGAATTTGAAAAGGAAATGATGGTCTTAAACCTTAACTTTTAATTTAAATATAACACTGAAGTTCCTCAGCCTGTTGCACCTCCTTGTCAATACAAGATTATGAGTCAAATGAATATGATGTATTGTAAAAGATATGACATTTTTTCCAAGTGAATGTCACTGATTTATGGAAGAAAGCCTTATCGTACCTTTTTTGGAGATGCAGGGAGTTACAATAAGAAGTTGTCATTCACACAACAGTTCCCCATATAAGGATTAATACAGACTAGACTTACCAGTTATCACTGGTGAGGAGAAAAATAAAAGTTGTTACCACTATACAATTATGAATTTCTGCAGACTAAAATTCAACATTCACACCACAGGCAAATATGAGCTGATTTGTACTATTTTATGCAAATGAGGATAACAACTCCACTGCTTTTTTGGCACAGCATCACGCTGGGAGCAGTTGTTTTATTCATGAAATGGTTGAACGTGGCCTGTTTGGCCTAATAATAAAAGTGCATGCATATTTGTAAGGAGAAGTTTCAAAGGGAAACTGTAATTATACAAAAAAAAACCCCAATCTCATATCCAGCAGTTTATTGGGAGTAAATGCTGCAATGCTGTTACACAAGCTGAAGTAGTATTTCTTCATGCTTCAACAAGAACTGTCTGTTCACAGATGTAAGCTCCGGTCTTTTGAGGGCACGCATAAGAGACTGGAAGAAATGATTTAATGGACCCATAGACATTTTGAAGACTAGATGGGGGGGGGGGTTTATTTTGGATGAACCATTTGCTCCAGCAAACGCACTTGACACAAGTGATTATTCCCTCAGACATTGTCATTTTTTGAAAGAGAACATAAAGGTTTTAACCAATAAATGGGTAGTTGAACCTTCTTGCACGAAAACGGCCGTTGGCAAAACAGCAAAAGCATCCCTGTGTGTGCGATGTTGCAGAGCGTGTGTGCACTCCTGTGTGTGTGTGTAAGCCTGCCAGTGGCTTTGACTAGACTTCTTCCTCCTCTCTGGCTACGCTGTGCTCAGGCAGACAGCTCGCCCACAGCAGCGCCAGCTCACTGCTTTAATATGTTTTGACAGAGGAGGCATTATCACAGCTCTCAACGCCCATCTGCAGCGCGGAGCTGAGGCGTGCCCAATGATTATAGAGCTTTAAAGGGAGGCCTGGTTGTGCACCAAGATTATCTGGCCCATCAACAGATTTGATGAGTTTTTCCAGGCGGACTGAAGCTCAGAAGTCAAAGTCACAGTGAAAAGGAAATCTGTCTTTTTTTTTTTTAATGTAGTTTTACTTGCAATTATAAATGATAATTGCAAGTAAATCTTATTTCCTCTTATTCAATCAGAATCTTATCTGACAATATGATGATCGGTGCTCCCATCATTCTGTCTGCGACTTCAGATGTGACAGCAATGGCACAATGATGTGGTGCATCTATCAGCTAATGTTTGCCCCCACAACTCAGTTTCCCTTTTTTCCCCTGTGTTTTTTTTTTTTTTTTTTTTTTGTTCATTCCTGTGGCTGGAAGTTATTCATCTTGCAGAATCTGGAATCCGTTCAAGTCTATGTGCCAAACATTTCAGAGTGAAATGCTTTACCAGCTATACTCAGCTAATAAGCTTCACTGCAGCTCTCTCTCTCTCTCTCTCTCTCTGTTTGTTATATTCCTGCATTTTGGCTACACTCTTAAAATCCTGCTTGGGTCTGATTTATGTAAATATCCAGCGTATTTAATTTGAAGCCGTTCATTGGGGCTAATCTCACTGCGATTTTTATTTATTTATTTATTTTCTCTAGCATCTGTATTGCATTTTTTTTTGGATTTCTACACTTATTATTTGCTTCATCGGAGCAGAATGTGTCTTGTTTTCCTGTTTGTACTGTTATTAGTGCAACCTCGCAGGAGATAAAAACCCAAGGCTGTACCGCCATCTGTGTCATTAAATATAAAACGCATTAAAACCGGCTCTGTTTTCTTGTAAGTACACTGTTTCGGTTGTCAGATGAGACTCACACAATTTGCAGTTCTCTGCATCACCACAAAGTGTCTCTGCGCTCAAATCTGTGCTTCTGTGCACTTGTTTCTGCTACTGATGCACTTGTCTGCATCTCTTTCTCTATCATTCCCTGACATATACTTTCCCCCCCAATTAATTCATTTTCTCCTTTGTTTTATGACGTTCATTTCCTTGCACTCAAATGAAACCAGTCTACACACTCACCAGTAATCATAATCTCATCCAGAACAGATTTATTTTTTTACATGATTACATGCAACACTCCTCGTAATTAAACGACATTATAGATCTAATATTCACCCAGCAAAAAAACGATTCATAGTTACATTTACACTGTCTAGCAGCTGTAGTAATGCACTCCAGAACGACATAGGACTGTAATATCCCGCTTTCCAAAATCGTTACTAATCACTGTTAAAAAAATAATGATGTTTTATGGTGTGACGATGCTTTGGTTAAGGTCTGGTTAGGTTTAGGCACAAAAACACTTGGTTAGAGTCAAGGAAAGATCATGGTTTGGCTTAAAATGATCATTTGAAATGTTGTTTATGCTTCCTTAAAGTTAAAGCAGTAAAAAATGTTCCGACTCGCGGGACTGGACTGCAGCAAAGTCCGCTTTTTGCCATCTTAACTATAACTATCTCGCCATCCACCCAACTCACCTCCTCCTAATAAGGCAAAATCATCTTGACGTCATCTGAACCGCATCACTTCCCCAGGTCATAATCACTACGGCCACTAGATGGCGTTAACGTAACTATAGGTCGTTTTTGTCGGCCTAAATTTTAGACCTATACTGTCGTTTATTTCGTTAAAACGGGCTGATTAAATAACATAAATACATTTTGTGTATGCATGTTATTTTTTTCCCTCATAAAATGCAGAGTTATATTACAGTTTTATCTGCTGAATAATGCTGTTTGGTTATCCGGCAGCAAGTAGAGGTGGGTATACCCTTTATCATTATTAAATCCAGAGGAAGTTGTACTGTATATACAAATAACATTATCACCAGTGTTACATACATTCAAATCTAGAAGCTAATCAGTACCAGTCAGTTTTCTAACATTTTAAGGAGTCATGATTAACTGTCACTCAAATCTACAAATGTTTACAGCAGCTGTTGAGGAAAACGGAGAGAATATTTTCACTTTCCAGGGATTAAAACAGGCAACCCTCTATCCGCAGGTTCACTCTTTAATCCCGAGGTTACTATCAACAGATAATTTAATGTGTTTCCTGAAGATTGAACTCAAAATGCCATGTGTAATGACTGCGGAGTGCTTGTGTTTCCTAAATGCATTAGTAATGAGGCAACATTTCATGAGTCTTCTCTGGCTACATTAGAAATTAACTGCATCCTGTAAGCCTGAGACTTTCAATAGGCCTGTAACATCATTACTGTATAATCTATACTAATCTTATTTTGAATTCATGTCTGGACTGGCACAAAGGGGTATCAGCTGGCAGATAAAACCAAGACAGTCTTTTAAATAAAAAAGAGATGTAGCCTAAATTTGTGTAATGTTTCAAAATTGGAAAGCCTTTCTTGTGCACCTGCCTGTCTTGTTCCAGCTTCCTTGTCGATAATGTGAAAATCACTTGCACGGCTACTGACAAAGATTCCCAACCCTTCATACTGGCAACCAGGATAAATTCAGGATTTATCTGAAACTTCTTTGTAAAGCTAGCTGCTTTTTAAACCAAACATGGGAGTAACAGTGACTCAGTATGGTAGGATGCCAACCCCCCTTTCTTTGCATGTTTCATTAAGGTTCTCCAGTTTATTCCACTTTCCAAACCAGACACATGCAGGTCACATGGACTGAAGAACATTGATGGCTAATGAGTGTCACAGAGTTTAACTGCCTGTCAAAAGGATGTTAATCCTGATGGAAACAAGGTATCCCTCTGCCGTCTGCCTTAGTGGTGCTGGGTGAGGCTCCAGTACTCTAACAATGAATTGATCAAAGTCAAGCTGCTGGTTTAAAACACTTTTATAGAGCTGCACTGAAAATTAATCACAAACTATTTGATGATCAATTAATCGTTTCCTCTTTTTTTTTTTTTTTAAAGAAAAAACAAAAATTCTCAGATTACAGCCTCTCAAATGTGAATAATTTCTGTTTTCTTTAGTCCTCTGTGATGGTAAACTGGACATCTTTGGTTTGTGAACAAGATACGACACTTTGATGATGTCATCATGGGCTTCAAGAAACAGTGATGGACATTTTTCACCATTTTCTGACATTTATTAGAGCAAATGACTGATCAGTTCATCGAAAAAAATAATCAACAGATTGATCAATAATGAAAATAAGAAGCTCTACACTTACATAACATTGTATGTATGTTTAATGTAAGTTTTTTTCATTCACTTTAGTTTTCTAAACTGCAGTTTCTCCTGTGTAAAGGAGATTAAATGGCTGTTATGTTGCTGAATGATAATTCTATCTCATTTATCAGCGTATGGTTTAGTCCACACAAGATTGTGTAAATGAACAGATAGGCTACTCTAACATTACTGTGCCTCATAGGTTGTAGATTACTCCAGGTGTGATGTGTTTCCATGCAAACCGGCTGCTGCTGGTGTGTTTTCACGAGGCCACCTGTTCATTTGTCTGTGGCTTCTCATTATTCAGTGACGTGTCTGTAATCAAAACAATGGCAATGGCTGAAATAAACTGAATAATAATGGAAAATATCAATGTTGAGGACGGATGATATGCAGTTTGATTAACATTTGTCCATTCAGCACCTCCTTGACTTTTTAAGAAGACAAGAAATCAGTGTTTTAAATAAGATAAATTGTGATTGAGAAGCATTAGTGAATTGTCAGATATCATTTGAAGCAATGAAAACCAGACGATACACTTATTGTCATGATGAAGAGATGTGATGGTCGGCACATTGGTCTGATCAAATTCAAACACGGATAATTACATTTCCCATCTTATGTAACACGTTGGGGAGCCCGTCGAGCCGGCCGAGCGGTTGACGTTACATTGTGACGACGTGTGAATCTCAGAGACGCGAGGGGGGACCATCACTTCTCCATCAGGGATGGAGGAGCGCTCGATAATCAGGAGACAAGCTGATGCTCGCCTCAGTGCGTCTGAGGACCCCGTGATGCGGCAGGGAGGGAGACGCTGTCCCTCCGCCTTCGTGCAGCACAAGTGAGACGGGGGATGCGGTCTCCCCGCGGCGTCGGTCCCTGACTGAGCCTGTTCTGTTACCAGGAGGAGGAAACATATTGGCCGCTCTCTGCTGGAGGTAACACCCGGGGAGGCAGAGAGCCATGGCGGGCGCCAAGCTGACACCCTCTCCCTCCGAGATCGACCCGGACGTCAAGACCGAGGTTCAGAAAACCCCAGAGCCCACCTGGGTCAACCCCTCCAGCCCTCTCCGGACTATGGGCTCTTTTGGGAGCGATGCCGGCCAAAGGTAGCTGCCGCAGATCCGCATGTTTCTGAATGCGGCTCACTTGCACATATGCAGCATTCGCGAAATAACAAGATGCTGCGAGCGCATGGTGCATAAAGTCTTCATAACAACTTAGCTCGTAATTATCCTTATGCAAAAGTTGAGCCGATATTAATATTTCATCATTATTATATCCACCCGTGAATTGATATTTCCCACGGAAATTATAATGGAATATGAGTGACATAATCGTAACGCACCGGGCGGTACTGTATAGGCTTCATTTTCCCCAGCGGGGATAAACATTAGCACCAGCGCGCGTTTTTATGGTCCATTTTCATGATAGATTGTAAACGCATCTGCCTTCAATCATTTTTTTTCTCTCAGCATCACTGAGATTCATTTAATGGCTGCAGTGTATAGTGATTACATAATTCGACGGATGCTGCATTCCCATTACAGTTTTATGAATCCCGGTGTTGCTCGCACCTCTGCATTCAAAGATGAAGTTTTATTTTTATGACATATTGCAACCACATTGATGGATATCAATAAAAATGCAAACCACGGGAGATTGTGTTGACATACCCTCATGGTCAGATAAACCCACATGTTGTATTTCAGCTGCTCAGCACATGTCTGCACCCTTAGGTTGAATCTGCATGCAGACTTCCACCATCAGGTCACTCTCTTACCATTTGGTAGACAAATTAGATTGTGGTTTTAAGGGAAATGGGTTGAACTCACAACTGAGGGAGATGATGTTTTTGTTTTTTTTCTTTTCAGAGAGACAAAAGAACTTGAGATGTGCAGAAATGCTGCCATTCAAGCTCAGACTGGCACTCCTATCTGGTTGGATGAGGCTGGTTTGGATGAAAACAGAAAGATTGTGCTTGTTTTGCAGTGTTTCAGAAACCACTGCACAGACACTATATGCCGGTGGTGCATTGTTAAGTCTCTCAGTATTAACAGTGTACATTTTTCTTGTCAATATTTATTTGAGAGCATTGACATTTTGGTGTTTTTGTGATTAAAAATGAGGGATATAAACATGGACTAACATATCTAATGTTAATTTTATGATCACATTATCACGAGAACTTATCCAGTCCAGACAAAAATAGTAAACGATCATTATGTGATGCAAAAAAACACAGTAGATTAATCTGTAGTATCTAGAACATCTCCTAACTATGAGGCTTTACTGTGTTAAAGCCCTTTAAATATTAATAAATGTTCTCTGTCCTTCACAAGAAACTATAATTTCCCATCAATAATAGAGACCCATTGAGATATCTTCAGTGATGCAAGTCCACAACAAATACTTCATCGCTTTTGACTGTTTCTATGTCAACTGCAATCCTTCAATAGACTGGATAAATACACCTCTGCAAGACTGTCCCCTGAGGCAAAATGTGTCTTAAGCTTTGCTGCTCTATTTTGGTCAGATGTCATGGTGTGTTACAGCGTTGGCAGGCTCATCCCATGCAGTGAGTGCAGGTGGCATGACCTTAAAGAGGGGGGCAGACATGTTTTGCTCAGGGGTTGAGGTTTGAGGTGACACTGATTGGCGTCTTTCTTATTATTTTTGATCTTTGTTTGATAATGACCTATTTTTAGGAAATTTGCACAGTGGTGTTAGTGACCCAGTTTAAAAGAAAGCTTTTGCAGTTTTGCTAATAAATGTGAAGTCTGCAGCAGCAATACTGTGAGGATGGTTTCATCTAGTTTAAACAAGTTCATCCTTCGCCTCTAGGAGTTCAAAGTTTGCAAAGGTGGCAGTTATCAATTCTTCTTCATCCTTATAAACTTTATGATCTTTTAAGATCATAGGTTTGAGATGACAGCAACGCTCTGAGCAATCTGCCTGTGTTTTCATCACATTAACAAGCATTGCGGCGATGCAGGAAATGATGACTACAGTAAAGACGAGCGTTACCTAAAATTGGCTGCTGACTTTGATTTTTATGTCAACGCTAATGATGAATGCAGGTTTAAGCTTTCAGACGACAGGATAACTCAGAGCAATCTGGTTTTTGTTTGCCGTCTTCACAACGAGAAGGATGTTAAGTATTTGGTGACCATGGCAACAGTACAAATAACAATGCTAAAAATACTATGGATTATGGCAGTTATGGTTGTGCTCACAACGATTATGAAGATGGCTCTTGATGGTAGACATTTTTTAATAGAGCAGCTTGTGTTTTGTTTTTGTTTTTTCAATCAAAACTAGCAAAAAAAAAATGTATATAGCTGCAGATCCTATGACATAATTATAAATCATCAATAATGACAGCGAATAATGAGCATGAACGTTATGTGCAATGATAGTAATGATGACAAAGATGACGAGTTTCATGGTGTTGCTGTCGTACTGTAGATGGATGTGGCAGTGATTGTTGATCTGCTGGAACAATCATAATCTCAGATCTCAAAAGCTCAGTGAGTCCACTGAGCAGTGACGACTGAGAGAACTGTTGATCAGTTTTAAGCATTTGAATGATATTGACCAAGGCTATATTGCAGTGCCAGGCTGTTTGGTATGTAGATAGAATACACTATCTGACACTAACTGTAAATGGCTTAGGCTGTAAAACCTAATGCACCAGTTGGCCAGTTGCCCCAGGCCAACCATATTTGGACCACTGTCAACCATTTAGCTTGATGTGGTTGCCACTGTTGGCAACTGGTACTTATATCTTAAATGATGGATTTCATGAATTAAATGTTTGCCTAGAATCATCATCCTTTTTAGAGATGACAAAACTTCATTTTTAAAGTCCACCCAGAGCTGCTGTCTGCCCCCGCAGGCTGACAGGATGTTGTCAGGAATCGCAGAGCTTTCTAGGTTGTGAAATGTGATCAGCATGGGATTTGTGTCCGGCTGACTCGAGAATAATGAGAGGATGCGTAGAGGGAGTGAGAGAATCAATAATCTGACCCAGTGTACAACAGTTTATCAAGAGTTTATTTATTTTTGCATAATTTACAGCAGCTGGAAATCCCTTTTCTGCTCGTGTTTGTAGAATTCTCCATACAGTGTTGACAACTCAGTACTGTAGGCAGCCAGGCACATTTAATAAGACTTGGAGGATCTTCAAGAACAGAAGGATCGACCATCTTTTAAACACAGGATGTGGTCAAAACAGATAAACTCTCGCAGTTTTATTTTGGCTTCACCCAGCCTCGCCACCACATTGCCTCTGTGAAAAATCTGTTTGGAAAATGGGCATTTTGTTTAGCCTGTTGGTGCACTGCGCAGTGAATGTGAATTTTAGAGCTCAGTGGGAGCTGTTAGTCATCTTCTCATTAGGGCTACACCAGTCTATGGTCTGTTAGGTTGATTTGAGCTTTTTTTTTTTTATTGGATATTTGCCAAAACAGAAGCAACTTCATAAAAAGCAGGACTTTAGATTGACACATATGCAGCATAGACCATATTTAATTTGTGATGTTTCAGCAACTGTGAGCCCTCTACAGTCTGTCACTCTGAAGCACTTCCACAATTATTGATCAAGTTTTAATACTTGTTACATTTTCAGTTTTTTTTTTATTGTAAAGTCTTGTGCAGTCAGCAACGCCTCCTCGATATCAAAGTCACAGAGAAGACTTTGATATTGGACATTGATGTTATTCACCACTTGATGGATGTTTTGATGAGGCGATGAATTAATTTTTATATCTTGTACATTTTTGTGCTTTAGCCAAATGATCCACTCGACCGAGCAGAAGATTAGTCCATGTTTTTAGGGGAGATCTTGAGTTTTTCTTAACGCCTTTTCAGAGGTTTTTCTTACTTGCAAAGAGTAATTTTCTGGCAGTAAGGAAGCAATATCTCTGCAGGAAAATGGTCCAATTTATGGGATATGGGAACAGTAACCGGAGTCCACAGAAACACCATTTTTGTTACCTGAAAGATCATTCAGTATCATTTTCCCTCTTAGTGAGTTGAGTTGAATTCTTCTGTGCACCATACACCGCACTTAGTAGTTCATTGACAGTTTATGTTTCCCTAGAATGCATCTAAGTGTTAATCCAGGTCTTTAGGTTCCTTGCAATATTCTAAATCTGCCTTGGGAAATGGATCTTGATTAGTCTACTAAATGAGATTCTTTTTTGGTGTAAGCAATAGTCAGTTGGGAAATAGTGAGAAGATGATGTTCGACATGTGCGCTGTTTTTAATAAATACTGAGGTTGATGTAGATGTAATAAAAAGATGAAGCAGCTTCACTGAAACTAACAAAGAGGATGTGTTGTTCGGCAAACCTCTTGTTCTTTGCTTGTCTATATCGTCAACTAGTTTATATTCTCTTTATTGTTGGCTGTAATATAAACATATTTGTTTGCATTGTTTTATAGCTGATCACCTTTTTCCGATATAAGTCACTACAAGGAGCTTTTAACTGGTAATGAAACAGTCTCGTGATGGCTCTGATGCTTCTATATGACCTACATAAGCAAATGAGACCATCAGCGAGAAGATTGGCTATTTATATATAGTTCTTCTAAATGTCTGCCACCAGGTCGGATTCCCCTTGAAATCAGACAAGACGATTTATGGCACGGAGACCGGAAGAGCCTTTGTTTATATTACACGTTGCATCGTAGCACGAGGGAGTACAAAGACAATACCAGGATGGGGGGGAGGATATTCTCTTCGTCTGATAATGTTAAAAGTAAACTTAGACTTGTTGTCGGTTTCCCAACTAAATTTAAAAAAGAGAAAAGAGAGAGTACGAGCGAGACAGACAGACAACAGCAGTGGTCAAGCGAGCTAGAGGGTGAATGAAGAGATCGAGCGACAGTGTAGCGAGAATAAAGGACTGAATCAAGTAAATAAAACATAATTTTGTCATTGTTTCACAGCGGTTATGTTCTAAAGCACAAATAAACACACACACACCTCCACACAACCCTGCGGGAAGGTGCTGCATTGCCGGATTTGGTGTGAATGCAGCCTTACATGTAAACAAGGTGTATGAACGGTACTAAAACAAAGTTGACTTTGCTTCACCATCGTCATATTACAATTATTAATCTCACATAGTCACAAATAGATACAGTCTTTCTTTCACTCGCTTCCAAAACAAATGCACGCGCTAGCCAAGATCTTTATGATAGGAGGTGGTGGTGCTCATGGGAAATGCAGTCTTCATTCCAGGAAAACACACCACTTTTGTCCACAGGGGCCAATAAAATCAACACAAAAATGAAAGTTCCCTTGTGGTGACTTTCATTTCACATTCATTGTGGCTCATGGGAAATGTAGTCTTCATTCCGGGAAAACACCACTTTTGTCCACAGGGGTCAATAAAATCAACACGAAAAATGAAAGTTCCTTGTAATGACTTTCATTTCACATTCATTGTGGCTCAAACCATAATTGTAAATGATTGCACTGTATTTCACAGGTTTGTTTTATCACACAGACTGCAACAGTATGTGTCCTCCTCCCTTTTTGTCTTTATGTTTATTTATAACGCCCCGCTTCCACAGAACAATTACGCTTTCATTTGGATTTTAGTACCCATGGTTTAATGAGTGGTTTTAATGTGGTCCTTTGGGTAAATTACATGTTCTCCATCATCATTGTTCATTAAACCAGGAGGATGAAATCTCTCAGCAGTCGAGTTGAGAGTTGAAACTCGGGGAAAAAATTAACGCGCTGGTTGCTACACGTGCCCTTAAACAAAATGAACATTTAAAAAGACCTTTTAATGTCAGGAGAATATATTGAAAGGCATTCAAGTGGCTTTTAATTAAGTGTCTGTGTTACTATATGTGCTTGGCTGTGTGTCATGTACATTAGCACTTGTGCGCATTCATAAGTAAAATCATTGATCACATCCATTGTCTCGTTTTCTCCTCCTGCTTCTTTAGAGCATCAGTTAGCAGAGAATCAATTAGGAGGCTTTAATAACATGAGAATGTGGGATAATTTGAGCGGAGCAGCCGAACTCAAGATAGCTCACACAGTCACATATGAATGTCAGCTGAACTGAATCGGAGTCGTGCTCCAGAAAAAAAAACTCATAAAACTGGCTACCCAGAGTACAGAGTTGCACCAGCACAGACCTTTAGAAATATGAGTTGATTCTAAGGAAAGGGAAGGCACCACTCTGATTGAATCATATCCTTGTTAGAGAGTTCTTTAGAATGCCATTATCATTGAGTTTATAATATTTCTAATGAATCACGCGTACACATTAACTCCATCAGTAACCTACAGCTAATGAGAACATCAGTAGGATGTGGATGCAATATCATTAATACATTTACCAGCTTATGCAATTCAAATACTTGTCCTGTACTTGAGGTGGATGAGAAAATCCTCTATCACGGTATATGCAATTATATATTGACATATCAATATAGCAGTGTTTGTGGAAGTTCTGTTGTGAAATAGTTTAGGGATCGAATTACCTCATTGAAAAAAAAAAAAGTGAATTTTGCAGCCTCATAACCTGCAGACAAAATAACCAGATAATAATGTATTTGTGGCTCAGCCAGAGTTTGAAGTACCTGACAAATAAAGGTGAAAATCTTCATATTGATTGAAAAATCATGTTGTAATTCCAACATATCCACCAAGTAGTTCTGATCATTTATTTGGTAAGACACAATATCTTATAGCAGACAAAGTTTCATCATCTTATATTGTATGTCATCATATCGCCCAAAGCAAGCGGCAACTACCACAACTTGAGGCTGAAGCCAAAGCAGAAGTACCTTAAAGTGCGTTGCCACCAACGCCAGATAGATGTTGGCTCCAATTGACTTCCATTCTAGAAATACTAAGGTAATATTTTTCATCAAGGCATTATGATCTCAGGCCCTCTCTAATGGGTATTCTGGTGGTCATTTAGGAAATTATTGCTCCATTAATAAAATTTGAAAACTTAAGATGATGTCTTTTATTTTTTATGGTGCTTTCACCATGTCCCGAGGCAATAAGCAAAGTTGTGTTCAAATCATCATTCATATTTTTCCCACTTATTTTTCCATCCTTGTTATCTTTTAGCCATTTTAACTCACGGTTGGGTCTGTTTCAACAGTAAGACTGTAACTCGTAATATAACATGAAACAGAGACACTGTTGCTATGGTTACCTGCAGTTAACATACCTGCAGATTTATTTAGAAGTGAGGTTAAGGTGTTGACCAGAACTGGTGTTTTTGTTGGTTTTGATGGACATTTGCCAGCCAGTCAGAAAAAAAAGGTATTTTCAGTCAACACAATTCAGTATTATATATTTATTTTCCTTTTTGGTCTGTCTTTTGTGTCTAGTTCATTACTTTTACTGACAGGTTTAGACCAGAATACATTAAGCTACACAGCAACATCTTTATTATTGTTGTTGTTGTTGAATGTAAGGGGAATCGTTTCTACCTGTGCTGTATATATGTATTTTTTGTCACATTCTGTAGTTGAACCTGAGGTGCCTGTGTGAGTTGTGAGGAACAGTATGGGAGCTGCAGTGTATAGAGAAATGCTGGCAGTCCTCTTGATGCAGGTTAGCAGATTGAAAACTACAAATCCCATTTGCCCTTGAAATTGCTGCAGCGATAGTGTATGTGTGAGAGGCCCTCCCACTTTCTATCAGTCAGTCCTTGAGGCAGTTCTCAGTATGTGTAATTGAAAACGTACTTTGAAAGTGCTGGTCACTTTCACTTGTAGCCTCAGTAGCTCAGCTCATACTTGTGATTCCAGACCTGCTGCTAAGAGGTGAGAATCCATTTTCTCTTTGGTTGAATGTTTCATCATAATTAGAGCAAGTCATGAAGGGCAGCATGATGCTAACTGCATGAATATTAGGATTTTTTTCTTTATTTACGTTTGAGCAGATTTCTTTGCTTTATTTTTTAAAAAGACAGAGATAGAGACAAAGTCAGTGTGTTGAGTAGCTAGTGGAGGCAAAGGGCACCTTGTTTATCTCAGCCTCTACATCAGTTCTTAGCAGCCAGATAGCTTCTTTATTGCTCATTGGTGTTGCCAAATAGCCACCAAATGGTAAGACACAGCAGAGGAGTTGTTGTAATCGCCAATATCCCTGAAAAAGCAGGTTATCATTTCCTAATTGTTTTATTTCACTTCTGAACTAACTTTATAAATGGCAGTTGTCAAATGGCTGTAAAATAAGTGTTGCTGTGCCACATACCGTGCATCAGTTTGTTGCATATCCTTCAGAGCAGGTCATTTTTGCATTTAACGTTAATTTAATTTAATTTCCAAAATGTGCGACAAACTTTCATTTAAAAAAAAAAAAAAAAAAAAAAAAAAAGATTTTTTCTTTTATTCCTCTTATATGCACTACTGGTCTGAAATAAAGTGAAAGAATTGAATATTGACTTTAATCTAACTTTTAAAAATGTAAAACTTTCATGCAGTATAACTAAAACCTGATGAATTAATTCAGGGTCACTGAAAGAGAACATAGTTAATAGAAAACTTCAGTTAATAATTGTTTAGCTGATTAATCATTGAGCATTTTAATTCATCTATACTTTTTTGGTAGCACAAATAGAAAGTCACAGCTGAGTGAACACTGAATGTGGACATACTTTTTTTTTTAAACATTTTGTTGAAATTCCACTAAAAGTCGTTTGGCAGTAGAGGAATCCCGCAGTTGATGATTTTATTGGGTCGTAGGGACTGTAATAATCGACTGTGCTGTGTTGTTGAAATGGCAAAAGGTCCCTGATTAATTACTGGAATGGTGCAGGTCCTCTCTTGTGACCTAGCTACTTCCTGGGTTTAATGGACACTCCATTAGTCCATTTAGAAAGGCGTAGGCCTGAATGGGATGATGGCATTCAGTGTTTGCCAAAAACCTTTCACCTCAACTGCCAAAATAATGACCTTTTTAAAACACAAATTATTTCACACACAAAATGAATTAACACAAATTCATTTTTACCAACAGACTTTGACCATTTACAAAATTCAATGGGATATATCAACCTAATTTTATTTTTTATATTTGGCTCAAACTTTCAACATGTCTTACTTACTTACTAGACCTACATTTTGCTCACACGTGTATAGATTCCAGTTGAAAGAAATTACTGCAGGTGACATGGAACGATTAGGGGCTCAATTTACCCAGTAATACTACAAAACATTATAGGGCAATTTTTTTTATCAATGTATGGGAGTATGCAGATTATATATACATGAAATGGCCAAAAAAAAGTGACAACTGACTTTTGAACAAGATGGAGCCAAACAAATCTGCTATGCAGTATTGAGTGTGAGTGTATTAGGACATATGTAGTTGTGTATGTGTGTGTATGTACATACATGTAGTGTTAGTAGTTAAAGGAATTATTGGACATTTTGGCAAACACATTTATTTGCTTTCTTGCTACGAGTTTGAGAAGATTGATACTACTCTCATGTCTGTATAGTAAATATGAAAAGCAGCTGCTTTTCTTAGCTTAACCAGTCTCCTGGAGTCTCAGTTAGTTGCCTGGCAACCTCGCGGTGACAGCAACGCTCGACAAAGTTAGTGCGGCCACTGCCTGGCCAAAAATAGGTCAGCACATACCCCCCAATAAAACCACGGGTCATTTCTTCACTTTCAGTTTTGTACAGATGAAACAAATGATATATAACGTGTTTATTGATGAGGTGCTGATTGGCAGACTGTTCCTCTAAATCCAACATTCAGTAATGAAATTAGTCTGAGTCTGGTGTGTCTTTTCTTAGTGACACTAGACAAAAATATAAAGGCAATCGTTGAGGATGTAGAAAGTTGAAACTTGGGTATATTGATAAAATGAATCTCAGACAAGCCAACAACAAATTCTGAAAGGCATAAAAGAATATTAGATTTTTTTTACACATGAAATAACCATTTAGCTATATTGGTCTAAAGGTAAAATCAGTATTACTGTTTTTACGGCTGAATTTTTGCATTACATAAGAAAGATATCAGACATTTTCTGGATGCGCAAAACAAGAACTGTTGGTATGTTGTCTGTTTGATTCATGTATTGTATTTTATGATGTCCATTCTTTTCAGTCCAAAGCGTGAAGACTCAAACTTTTGTTTTTTTTTTTGTTGTGTGGACATTTGGCCTTGTCAGAGCAGGAAAGGCACAGCTGTAACTAATAACATTAATGATGGTTCCATTCGATTGATGTCTCAGTAAATCATGCCAGACAGTATACGTGCACAATACCAATCCTCTAGACCCACCCAAAGGGGATGCAGTCACTGTTAATGTTATTAGTTACACCTGTGTTGAATATCCACTGTTCTAAAAAAAAAAACATTGTGCTGGAATCACAGCAAATATGGGCTTCTGTCTCAAGGAGCCCACATTGAGCTGTACTGTTTGGTTCTCTGTCACTCAGTAATTGTTTTTCCAAAAGAAGTAATAGCAACAGAGTACATGAGTCAATTTGTTTCGCATGTTTATGTTCATGTTTAACCTTTGACCCCTGAACACCCCCTCCCATTTTTCAATGATTTAGATCAGTAAGTGGGTATGTCTCTGTCTGTCAGTTCCCTCAGTGTTACACACTCCCCTCTCTTCCTGGTCATCTCAATATGGCTGCCAATGAGATTGACCGAAGAGGGTGTGTCCGCTGATCCCCCGTGGTTTGCATTAAGTGTAACAACTGTTCTTCAGTCAACTGAAGCATTGTTTATGACTAACTTAATGTACAGTGTTTGCCTTGCATCTCCTCAAGCTTTGATACCACCAATATCTGCTGTATTTACTTGTACGTGGAGTTTGAACGCGACTCATTAAAACCTTGTCGGAAAAGTTTTGACAGTAGGTCTATACTGTGCAGTAAGAAGCAGCCGCTCAAAGACAGGATCTGATGCAGCTTTCTGAGACAATTGATTTTAGCGTCTCCTTTTTAATATATTCCAATTGTTCACACACATATTCCAAGAGGTTCCCATAGCATCAGATCCCACTTTGGAGCTTCTTGCTGCACAAACTGGTCAAAATGTCTCCGTAAGGTTGCAAAATGGTTGCATTCTGACTCGGGATGCAAGTGAATGCTAGTAAATAGCAGTGGCATCCATTTCTTGCTTCCCCCCCCATTGTCTCCCCTCTCTACTTTCTCCACCCCACTCTTTCCTAACCTTTGCCTATCTGTGTCCATGTGTGCTGTGTCCAGGTATCAGGAGGAGTACAGTATGGATTCAACCAATGCCCAGTAAGTCACTAGCAGCATCATGCTTGCATGGCATGGATTGTGCCTGCGGTGGTAACTGTACACAGGACGAAAACAAAAGCACGTGCATACCACTGTTTACTTTGGATTTAGCATACACTGTAAATAGATGTTAAAGTCTTGATTGTGTTAGGAGGTTTTATTACCATTACCTGCAAAGTGGGCAATGATTGTAGTGGTGATGGTACAGAATGCTGAGAGTAACCCATTCATCTGTGGCTACCTTTTCAACAGTTTGTTGTGGCTCAAGAAAACATTGAGCCCATCACAGATTTTTGTCACATTCCATCACACCACAGTAAATGGTGAAAAGGCAGCTTGTGTGTTTTTATTAGCTTTCTCCTGGTTATATTATCTGTCACTTGGATGTGTCCTCAATCTGTCAGTATCGTCAATGTAAGATCTGGGCTTGAAGCATCAATCATGTAAGCAGAGATAAGGACATCTCTAGAGAAACCAAATCAGTGAAACCAGTGCTGAAAACACAAACATGTCAATTCCTTGTCCTGTACTCACTGTGGACTGTGCATGCTGCGGAGTCTCCCATCATTACAATGTTTAACGCGGTTTCAACTGGTGTATTTTTCTCACTTTAGCTTGAATATGTCTGTATAGCTTGATAAGTAAACAAAAACAACAGGCACCAGAAAGTTTGTGGCTTCCAAATTGATTAATTGGACAGAATCGGGGCGCTCTCGGTGCTCTGGACGTCTTGAGAATGATTCTACTAAACCCATAAGTTTGCAAGTGCAGGGAAGTCAGCACATTTAGATTCAGTCATAAACTCCATAAAAACAAGATTGTGGCTACTGTGGCATCATCCTTAAGTCTCAGAAGGGACGTTTTAAAATCGTGATTTACGTTCATAATTCTCCACAATCTTGACAGTTACCGAAGCCACAAAATCCAAATTTGGTTAAGGAGCGAAAATTAGATGTAACAAAGTGGGGTGAGCAAGTGATAACCACTGCAGCCAAGATGCCTGTCAATCAAGCAAACATGCCCTTACATAGGATCTTGTTAAACCATCATGTATCATTAATGGCAGAATTAGTGCCAAGAAGACATACATTAAAAGATTGAGACCCTCTTTTCTAAAACAATATGCAGCTCATACTTAGACTTCAAATTGTTGTCTGTACAGTCATTTATGATTTTAGCACCAGCATGTAGCAGCCAATAGCAGAACTGTAGTTTACCGTAAGACAGTCTTCTGCAGTGGCTTCACCACTCAGCAATGGCAGGTTGCTGCTTGAGTGTAGTGTTTGTTGGGGTTGTGCTGCTGTTGGAAAATGGATTATGATCCTTGGGGATGTGCTAAGTGGTGAGCAATAAGCATGTGTTTCCTTCAACACTGTTTTCCTTTTGTTGTGCTGATTCAGTGTGTGCAATTTCAAACAGATATATTGCTTTCTGGTGCCCTTTGTTTTGTTTTGGGTTTTTTTTGCATGAAGTGAATCACAGTTACAAGTTGTTAAAGGCAATACTGATTCTAAACAATGTAACACATATTCAACTACTGCTGATGGACTTTGTTTTCCCAGAACAGTCATTTCTTTGTTTTCATTTCTACCACAGTTGTAAAACAACCTCTGCTACCACAGGAAATACTTAAATGAAATTCTGTTGCAGTGCACTGAAACCAAAGGTTGTGGTTACTGAACGTGCATCTTTGCATTTTCAGCAACCGTACATTATGAAACCCATGACATCATCTTGGTTAAGGTTGCTCGACGTGCATCCCTAGCAGGTTCATCAAACATATCAGCTAGTTTATCTCAACATGGAGGTGCAGCCGCTTGATACAGAAACATCCTCGAATAGCTACAGTCGGTAGGTAGCAGATTTTAGAATAAATAATTCCTGAAATGCGTTGAACATCAGAGTGTTGCATACAGAATAGTGAGAGTATCTAAAGTCAGATTTTTTTCCTGTAACATGATTTGAAAGAAACTTTGCCTTCATTTTTTTTAAAGGCCTTATTTGACACTGTGTGGCCTTAACTTTATAATGCTGGCTGCTTGGTGTAGTCTTTTCAAATGGAATACCATCATTCATCAGCAGCTGTCTCTGTGGTGTGAGTGCAGAAGCTGCTATGATATGACCACATTGTCCTACTTTTGTGAAAGTGGTACTGTGTGCAAACAGAAGACACTTTTTTTTTTTTTGCCAGTTCATAGGAAAGTCAAATCAACTGAGCAGTGGTAGAATAGTGTGCTCTTTTTATGTAGAGGACATATTATATTGCATTCATAGTTTAGTTTCTGTTTGTTTGACAGAAGCATGTCCTGTTTATCTATACAGAGATCTCCATTTTTAAATTTGGAAGGCAGTTTATTGTAAAGAATTGCAAGGACAAAACATTGTTGTTGTTTTTTGTTTTTTTTAATTGAAAAAGAACAGCTATTATTTACTTTGATTTTCTTGCAATAGAGTAACATCTTTAAAATTGCTGAGTTACTCTGTATAGTGTTGGTGTGATATTGGTTTGCAAATAGGGCACTCAACCAACATCATGCTAAAAGCCTGAGTCGACCCAAAACTTTTCTGGGTTGGTAACATTGTGTTCATTGTCTCTTTTGCCTTTTGAGGAACGTCCCTTTGTATGTGAAATTGCTTTCTCAAGGACTCCCTACTGTGGACTGCTATCCAACTATCCAGCAATTCAGCTTTGATGCACTCAAAATCTTGACTTCAGTCAACAGTGAGATTAAGTCGTTTTCACAGAAATTGCATAGTCCTCAATAAAATGAGCAGTGTTCTTATTATAACTGCACATTTGAGCCAGAGCTCTTTGACAGACCTTGAAGGACAAGTTACAACTGCTTTGAATCAGCTTTTTTCAAATGCCGATTCAAAGCTAAACTATAAGTTCTGCTGCAGTGCACTTAACCTAGCTCTTACAAAGTGTTTTAGAACACAATACTCTAGGTTCATCTAGGTCCTTCAACACACTGTGTGCACATACAGGGATGCTAATACCCTCTCCACAGCTCCCATGCATATATATATAGCAGGTTACAGAGTGTAAGGATGCCTCAAAGGATCAGAAATGATCTGTACCTGCTCTTTCATGTTGATCTTGTCGGTCCACAGGCCACTCAGCTCCCATTAAAGTGATTATCCTCCCCCTGCTGATTATAACAGAAACTGTACACTTTCCTCTTGAGGTTCCTGGCTTCACTATCCATTTGACAAAGTACCTTCACAGTTGCTGTACTGCCCATGTCTGGCCTGAAGCCCATTCAACAATTTTTTTGCGCTGTTGGAACACCGTAAAGAAGCTATTGGACGACAAGTACCTTTACCACATGAGGTTTTAGATGCAGTGTAGGTGAAACAGAAGCAGGAAACGACAGAGATGGCATAGCTTTTGAATATCCATGCCTGAGAGTAATATTTTTAGAATCCCTGCAGCTTTTATATCAGGCACACCTCTAAAAGGTGGCGTCTGGAAATGTTTCTATTTTCAACAGTTTACTTTGTCAGAGGGGGGGAACAAACAAACTTGAGATCAGAAAATGTAAAAACAGTATTCAGGCTGTGATGGGAAAGACTGATGCTGTACTGCTTGCAAGAGAAGTTGCAGTATTAATGGGGAAAAAAGGTCTAAAGCCAGAAGGGCTACGTGCTGTTCTGTTGTCCTTATCGTAAACCGTGATACAACTGGCAGGTTCATTCAAGCCACCTGACCGGTCTGGGATAACTGAGCTAATGATTTCCACCTTGTTGCTATGCCAACTCTTGTTGTAATTTGCTTATTCTGTCATGGGTATTTTATGTTGATTTTGGTGCTGCCAAATGTACTCTTTACTTTCTACAGTACCAGATCCTGCGAGATTCCGCAGAAAATTAAATACCGTTTTGATCAGATTTCTGCAGTGCGTGCAGAACCATTTGACATGTGTTGTAGCTTCTTCCCACAGTGCCCATGATCATTTGTGCCCCAGGTGATGCCATACAAGCTTAACTGATATTGCTGTTCACCTTTGCTTGCCACTGCAACACTGACAAATATTCCATGTGGCACAGAGCATCTGGCTGCTCTTTGACAGTATCTTTTTTTTTTTTTCAACAGTAGAATGAATGCGGGCATTTGAACAGCTCTGTTCTGTCAGCCAGATTATCCTGAGGTCAACAAACTGTTTGATGTTTATTTACAGAGTCTACAAAGCAGTTGTAGTCTCTCAGTGTTTCAGGCAAGTGTGCATAAAATTTTAATCCAATCACTGGCAATGGTCATGGTGTACGGGTGTATTTGTGTGTGTGCGTGGCGTGCGTGCATGCGCGAGTGCGCCACTTAACACCAAACATTTGATCACAAGTCCCACCAGAATCAATCATATTCTCAGGTTACACTTTTTCTCCTCATTACTTTCATCATGATCATAAACTTGTTATTGACTGCCACATATCTTGAATGGCTGTTTTATACACAAGAGGCTCAACATACCATGTGGACTTGTCTGTTGAAGACATAAAGTCATGCTCCATCTATTGTGACTATGTGCAAACATTCCTGGGTTATGCCTTGCCGTAAATGAAGTGAGGCGAGTGGCTCTTAAGAAGTACCATTCTGTCGTAGATGCTGTCTGGCTTCTTGGATATTTGAACTGCTCGTGTTTACATTGGGCAGTCTGGCTAATGTCCATAGATTGGTGGTGATGGTTTGCAGACTACAAGGATGCCAAAGAAGGGAGCGCATTTACTTAAAAGGTATTGCTCTGAGTTTACAGTCATTGGCAGTCAGCAAAGATGGAAGAAGTGCTATTTGTACCCTTAGTTTGAACTGTGATAGAAACACGATAAAAAGCACCGTGTCCAGCAGAGTTTTTATCAGGTATTGTTTATGTTCTTGTGGCTGTTAATTATGTGAATATGAATAAAAGTAATTATGGTGCATTTCTTCAGCAGTAAGAACTTTTTTCTGTTTGCTTAGTTGGGTGGTTGAAGATAAAAACATTTGCAGTGTGGTCTGTAAGTATTTGACACTGAGACATATTTCATCGTTTTGTTGCTGTAATTCAATACTTTGTATTTTAAATCAAACAATGATTATAAGGTTATACTGCCATCTATTGTTACATGTTTGTGAGAGATCATGTCCGTACGGGTGAACAGTGTGGGAATTGTAGCCATTGTTATACATTGTCGCCAGAATTTTGGGATATTTAAGCTTGACATTGATCTGAAACAAACAACCAAGAAGATTTTAGAGACAAACAGAAGAATCTTTTCAAACCTTAAAAGGATTATTAACTGTTAAATACGATGAATTTATTTAAGCTTTTAATTTGTACTCTACATATCGGCCCCCCTTAAATCTCTGTCAGGCTGTACTTAGGTGATGCTTTGAGTTAAATGCTAACGTCACATGCTAGCATGTTCACAGTGACAATGCTCAAAGGTAAGTCAGGAGATCACCAATGTCAGAAAGATAACTTATTTGGGAACTCCATAAGATTCATTTTCTGGGGAACATGGATGTCTTTACCAAATTTCATGACAATCTGTTGGATAGTTGTTGAGATGTTTCAGTCTGGCATTGCCATCCCTCCAGCAACATTGATAGCATAAAAATGCTGTCACAACAGAAGACATGTCCAACATGTCTATCTCTGTCTGAATACTTAATAGACTACTCTGCAGTTGTCTAATCTTGGACTCAAATATGGAGGGAAATCCTAACATTAGATTGTTAGTAGAAATTGAGGCACGTTTCTACATGGTTATCAGTGTTTCCCCTTGGTTGACTGTTTTGGCCTGGTACGGGGGCAAAAGTCGGGAGACTCAGCAACCACACATTTCTCCGTTCTCTATTTCTCTGTTTTGCATCTTCAAGTTAGGCTAATCCATTGTTGCTAACTTCAGAGTCCCTTCACTTTTCTAGAAGTAAGGGAAACAACCGTCATGACTTTTCTTGGTCTTGACAAGCTGCAACATTTATTAAGTGACACACAGTAGCCTGTACTGTACTGTACTGTACTGTACTGCCAGATTGATAGCTTACTGCTGACCTTATCCTCTGCTCTGCTCGCATTCACTGTCACTTTACTGCCACTTGCCCTCTAGTTCAACCACTCACTCACTGGCTACGTGCAAACATTACATACTCTCCTATTCCTTAGAAGGAGTTACGCTACCAAGAGTTTCCAAGGCAACGACACAGAGGTTGACTCACATTTTGGAACAGTGCTGCTCAGAGGCTCCCAAATGCTATTGATTTCCAAATGAATTGATATTTGGTGTTATTTTTGGCATTAAAAGAATTTTTTTTTTTTGGCCTGGCGGGGGTTCTCGTTGGCCTGGCGGTCTGCCAGACCTGTACAATTCAATTATAGGGGAAACACTGGTTATCATGTCTACCCACACAGAATAACAGACACACATGAGGCTCATTTGTCAAACCAAAAAAGCAAATCACTACATCATTACAACTATTGCATCTGAGTTTATTTTGGAGTCAGATTTCAGGCTCTACTGTGTTCACGTTTTCTATATGAAGTGTAATTGCATATGTACCTGCTGGGTAAACATGCAGCCTTTGTAGCTGTTGTCCACGTCTGTTCTCACAGCTATGTCAATGGAGACTGAACAACATGCATTATTGATCACCTGTTTCGCCAGAATTAGTCTTTATGACAGTCTTTTACTGCTTCTCGAGCGATGGTTTTACATTGTTTGCATATAGCTGTGTGTTTGGGTGGGACGGAGTCAGGGGGATGGGAGTGTGTGGTTGGTGCTTATATACAAGAACATGTCATTGCTTGTTTGTGTCGGCGTATGTGTGTAGCTACAGCTAATTCATCGTACACATGTTCACTCATGTATGTGAGTGAACATTTCCTGCCTTGGAAGCTGTCTCCATGGCGATACAGCCAGGGGAAGGGGGAAGGAGGAACGGGGGATAGCTTGCATTTTACATATTCTTTCTTCCACCTACACACTATATCTACACATGCAAACCTCCCTAAGGAGTTGGTTACTGTAATTGCCCTCCTGTTCTCTCTTCTTCTCCCCTGTCTTTTTGCACCCACCCTGTATTCATCTTGTCAGACAATGCGGAAGGCTATAAGGGTCTCCTCTGTAACTGCAAGGACATTATTACTTCCCTTCTACGCTCATTAGTGACAACAAACTCTTGACAGTAGAGACCATTATTAGGCTTGACTCGCCACTTGCATCCATCTATCCCACTTACAATGGCTACATCATAATTTGTGGTTAAGTGATCATTTGGTGTCCCCTCCCCTTTTTAATAGGGTTTGTCATTTGATTTGAAGTACTGTAGTTTTAGCAGGAGATGATTGTCAGTTATTAATGAATGCTTTTGTGTTAGTGTTCAATATATTGTTCTCTCAAGTTCCCACTAATTCATATGCAGAAAGAGTCCAGACCCAAGTGATACAGCTTGTCAGTAGATTAATTAAAAAATCCTTATCTCAGTGTGTGTCATGTCTTTACAATATGCATATGCATCACAGGAAGTGCACCATTCAGATAATGTCGTTGTATGAAAAATACATCCGTATTTATGTAATAGTCTGCATTGTTACATGAAAACAGACGTTACAAGTACCAGTGCTGCACATTAAGGTGCAAGCTCATATGCATTTGTGGCTGATATCGTTGCATTGTGAGGGGGAACTGTACATAATGATATACAGAGGGAAAGTGAATTAATCAGAACAGTGCCATACACAGTTTTTTTTTCTTGAGATAGATCTAGTATGTGACTGGTAGTCTTCTTTGTATTTGAAACCTTCACTGATTGCTCAATGCTTGGTCAGATGTTTGCTTATTGTAAATCATAACTTCGCTAATTTTTTAGTTGCAACGAACAGTTATTTTTATTATTGATAAGTCTGACTTTTTTTTTGATTAAGAAAATAATTGTGTGGCTGTAAAGTTTCATTTTCATTTGCTCTATGTCTGAGTTGATGACATCAAATGTTTGTATGAGAAAAGCAGCAAATCCTCACATCGGAGAAGCTGGAACCAGAAATCTTTACCTAAATATTTTACCTAAAAAGTTGCCCATAAATTTTCAGGCAAATGACTAATCAACTAATCGTTGCAGCTCTAAATTTTATACTATTTCATTTAGGCAAAGTTCTTGTATGGCAAATTGTTTTATGACTACATTAAAAAGAGACACCTTTGTTGAAAAAGGGCTTAGTTTAGAGCTGCAGCAATCAGTCTAATAATCAATTAGTCGATCAACAGAAAATTAATCATTTTAGTCACTTCTTAAAGCAAAAGTGCCAAAAATTTGCTGAATCCAGCTTCTCTCGTTGAGGCTTTTCTTTATCACACGGGATAATAATGTGAATATTTGGAGTTTAGACTGACAGACCAAACAGACCTTTGTAGACATCACCATGTGCTCTAAGAACCAAAACCACACCAAACCAAACGATTAATCGATAACGACAGTAATCGTTAGTTGCAGCCCTAGCTTAGTTGAAAACAGGTTTGAATTCTAAATGCTGAGGTATCACTGCTAAAACTCAGCAGCAGTATAAAACTGTATAAAAAGTATAACTGTGCCTGGACCACAACCATTGTCACATGTGTAACATCTACCGTAAGTGACGCTGCAAATGCACTGCATACAGTATGGTACCATTACACTTATTGGTCAAATGTAATTCACTGTTGCTCTTGGTAAAGTGTTATAAATTTCTATGTGTATTATGTTTTGGCGGGGTTGACTCTGAATACGCATGTTTCTGCACACCAACATCATGTCACTGTTCCCCACAGGGTGCAGGTGGAGTTCTATGTGAACGAAAACACCTTCAAGGAGAGGCTGAAGCTTTTCTTCATCAAAAACCAAAGGTCAAGTAAGTACTGCTGGCAGGGAACATCACACCATTCTCCTCTTCTCCCACAATGCTTAATGGTAAGAGGCTCGCTGCTTGTTTATATGCTCAGAGCTAAATGAGAAAATAAAAGCATAATGTAGGAAATTGCAGCCTGTGATGATGCATGTCCAATTTCTGTCTCAGTTGGGGTTTTCATTATTGCATTAGCTGACTCATTGTGAATTACTGTATCCTTTTGGGTGTGCACACTGTGGCCCAGTGTGGACAGAAGAGTATGGCTCATTTGTTGAGAGACGAGGCGGCGGTGTTTTTCTCATTTAAGAGATAAGATTGGCAATATTACAACATCTCTGACGGAGACGCCGCTGCACTTCAGCGGTTTGGTGCATTGTGCCGGGAAGCAATTCATTTACATCAAGTTGTAAAAATGTAAATTATCGGGTGGCTGTGGCTCAGGAGGTAGAGCGGGTCGTCCCCTAATAGGAAGATCCGTCGGTTCGATCCCCCGGCTCCTCCTGTCCGCGTGTCAAATTGTCCTTGGGCCATGATACTGAACCCCAAATTGCTCCCAAAGGCTGTGCCATCGGTGTGTGTGAGTATGTGTATATGATTAGAAACCCCTCCTGACCTTGCATGGCAGCCTCTGCAATGTGCATTTCAGTGCTTTTGAGTGCTTGGAAGACTAGAAAGGCGCTATAGAAATGCAGTCCCTTTACCATAACTCAGTGTCTTCGGTAGCAGCATGTCGTTAACACATCCTCGGCAATGACACGGGTCTGCTGTCTTTCTGTCCTCTTGTCATTATCACTAAGCCGCCACAGTCTTTGACATAAAACAACACGGTAATGAAAATGTCACACTTGGCTGCAGGGGTCTTTTGCTCTATATCATCGCGGTGCTGTTTGTGTTTTGTCTGGCTTCAAATCATTTTAACATTGACGCCGGCTTCATCTAAAGAGGTCGTGTCAGGAGAGATTAAGTAGCTGCTGAAGCTGATTGGAAATGGGTAATACAGCTAGCACCCCCCTCTGGCTAGCAAGCATGTCTGCAGCCAGAGTTTCTGTTTTATTCGTGTTTGATGGTGCAGGTCATGTGTGTTTTTTTCAGTATATGCCTGCACTTATTCAAACAGGAAACTGTCCACAGACGTTATTATCTGACCCATCTATTTCTGCACTTTCCCACCAGTCGCTATCTTGGTGCGTTCTTCGTCATTTTTTTAGGCCATAAAAGTGCTGGTGTTGTGTTATTCTTAGAGGATTTGAAAGTTACACGTCAAAGGAAATCAGTTATGACAGGGTGCCAGAGCTGCACGGAGCTGCGTTAGTCACGCTTCAGGGCTTTGACAGATATAGTCACTTAAGGTTGCTCACTTAAGGCAATCCCTGCACCTAAACTGGTGCTCAAGCAGTGCTTAACTTTCTAGCGAGGAGAGATCTGGCTGCATCCGTCGTCAGAAGTAGACAATCACAGAGCTAGTCACAACACCAGAGGGTTTGAACTTCAGAAAAATGTGAAAAAGGGTGAACAGAGAGGGCGTTCAGCTTGAAAGTAAAGCCTGTGAATAAAACACCAGAGATCTAAACAAACCCAAATCCAGCCGATCATCACTTTAGCAAGGCCACTCTCTCAGTTAATTCAGATGTCATTGTTTTTGTCGATCCACAGGCCTGAGAATCCGCCTGTTCAACTTCTCACTGAAGATTCTCACCTGCGCCCTCTACATACTGAGAGTCAGCCTGGATAACCCCAAGGATACCCCATGGTGAGCGTCACACTCTACAGTCATCACCCACTCACTGACTATCCCCTATTCCAGATGTGTCCATATTTTCTGAATACTTGCTTTTTATTGCATGATTAATTGTGGTCAACTCATAATCTGTACAGTTTACTTTGTTTATGTCTTGCATGTCTTTGTGTTGCTCTTCTTAGAGATAACTTAGACATTGTGGAAGCATCACTGTTCATACTGTCCATCTCTTTTTTTTCTTGTATTAAGTCCAAACCAACCAGATGAATTACCATATGCCAGAGGAGAAATATTTTCCTGCTGCCATGTGCACAGAACAACAAATATAAAAGGAGATCAGTACAGCAGAGAATCTGTTTTGATGAAAATTTTGTGGATCTTTTCAGTTTCAGTACTTTGGTTATATCAAAGAGGTTCTTGAGAATTATTCCTAAAACTAAAAGCGTAACTTAAAATGTAAACTCAACATTTAAGTCAATGACATTGTGTGGTTTTGATAACATTAAGAATGTGAATGCATTTGTCTTATTATGAAATTATTTTATTCATTGTCTGTGGTGTGTTTGTGTAACTAAATCATATAAGCGAAGCTGAGTTGCTCTTTCTGTGCAGTCACATGGAAGTTGTAGATGGTCTGTTCACTGCCAGCAGCTTTAAGACACACGTCGGGTTTATTCTTTATGGCAACATACAGCACCAGCTGATGGAAATGTTTCCCAGTGGTCATATTTCCACTCACACACACACACACACACACATTTTCACGCTCTTTTTGTGTTTCCCTTGTTGCTATTTTTTTCCACAGTCCAATGTGTCAGAACAACAGTTTGACTAACACAACAGAAACGCCGGGAGAAATCAAATGGTATGTTTTACTGAAAACAGCACTCGGTCGTAAACTGAAGTGTGTTCATCTTCTTATGTTGCAATTATATGGAAATGCATTGAAGTGTGAAGAATTTTTTTTTCTTCTGCTTTCGGACAGGGGGTATATTTTCTGGGTGAACAGACGGGTTCCTGTATGGGCGATACAGGTGAGAATACCAACACTACAAAGAAAGCACTCATAAATCAGATTCCACTGCCTGAACTGAATCTCAATGCAGGATTCAACCCAAAAACACCAGCAGGCATTTATTATATAAAAGCATTGCAGAGCACAGTGGTTCCTCAGTGAAGGTTGAATAGCCAGAAGAGATGAGTTTGCAATTGTTGGGTTCATTTATCTCCTCCTCTGCTTCGTTCCAGGTGACAGTGGCCTTAATCAGTTTCTTGGAGACCATGCTTATCACATATCTCAGCTACAAGGTAAGAAATTGGTCCACAGTCCGCAGTTTCTCTCTGTAATCCATGCTGATGTCTTACAGCTGTCTGATCAAAGACGAGCACTGCCCATTTGTTCTTTCTCGTGGGCTGAAAGCTTTCAGTGTCCAGTCCAACTGCCGATGCCAAGTCAACCCATCAAAGACAGCAGGCCAGGAGTCTTTTGCCACTAATTTTAGAATCAGACCTCACGTACTCTGTCTCAGAAACAGGTTATATAAATGGCCTCAGAGAGCTGGAAGTGCAGTTTAGGATTCATCTAAAGGGTCCTCTAAGGATGCACTTCTGTCCTCAGTTCATACAGATTTAAAGGGACAGTCATGCATAGGTAACATTATTTATTCCATTGAAATAAGTCAAGTTCACACAAATAGCAACAGTCATTCTTTGTATGCAATCCCTTCCCTCCTAATTAGCAGGTATAAGCAGAGCATTATTGTCCCTTCATTACAGTTATATACAGTATGTAAATGAGGTGAACAAAATATTGGAAACTCTTCACAATGTGGTGCAGACCAATACAACACTAAGAAGAAATTTTAGATTTTACACAGGTGCTGTTGAATGTATTAAATTGTTGGGCTCAATTACCTCAGGAATATGAAGAAGGCATTGTCATATTAACACCGCCCATAGCTTTTGAAGATCGAATCTGCATCTTGCCGGCGTCCACGTTCCTCAAAGTACTGCCAGTCTCAAAACAAGCTTGTCATTGCTTAGAAATATTAGCTTTAACTTCGCTGCTCTGAGGCTGGAAGTGACTAAGACATGTTCCCTCGTAGGTTTCAGCTCCTTCTCCTTCGGCGGTCCTCTTAAGTTTGGTCTGGATTTCATTATATACAATCTTTTGTTCATTTTTTTTATGTCTTGCCATGTCTTTTTTTTTCTTCTATGCATTTCTTTTATGAGGAGCAAATGCCGAAATCTCCTTTTCTTCAGTTGGCGAGGAACTGTAGCCTCATGAAACGTGAATCATTTGGTGTCACACGCTTACAAGCCAAAATGATCTACGACTGACTAGCGATTTCTAAACCCTGCTTCACTTGAAAAATCCAGTCAGCATGCAGTCCCACTTGCTGATTGTGTAATTAACTGCACCCATAGATTTTGCTTTATGTATATACAGCACATCTGGTCACTGGCTCTTTTGAAGATCAAGTCTGCATCTTGCCAGAGTCCTCAAAGTACTGCAAGTCTCAAAAGACCCCTATATTTTCTTTGAAATATTGCTTTAAGCTTTGCTTTATCATGGGCCATTTTAAATGCATACTGCAGCACGTAATGATACTGAGAGGATACTAATAAACATAATTCACATAACACAAAGCAAAAGCAGAGTTTACAAAAAGTTTCAGAATCTAGAATAATTTAGTTATGACATAAAAAGATTTAATTGGAAAAAATGTAATTAATTATTGATATATAAACTCTTGTGGGTTACACAGTAGCTGTGCCCCATAAACAAGCATGTGCTTTGAATGCCGTAAGAGCAAAAAAAACAGGTCAATGCGGAGTGCTGTTTCTGAACCTAGGAATAATTACTGCACCACTTCATCCTAACTTTGATCAGTTCAGATAAATACAAGAATTATTATTGTTATTACTGGAATTACACTTTTCTCTCAAACAATCTGCACTTTCATTGGCTCATTGAATTATTTACCGTCAATTTCCTTTCCAGGGCAACATCTGGGAGCAGATTTTCCAGATATCCTTCATATTGGAGATGATCAATACAGTGCCATTTATAATCACGGTGAGTAATTAAATTCATTAATCAATCAATCCATTCCACAGGCACCTTTATTTAGGCTGAAAGTCAATTTGGTTTAAGATTGCTCCAAGCAATCTAATTATGAAATGTCAGTGCCCCACTGCCATCTGTACCTCATCTTATACTAGACAATTTACCTTCCAGATACCCTTCATGAATAATTGTCGATGGCATATTAAATTTCCTTTTCGAGTATGTTAACTGATTAGTATTTATATGTCTCCCTTCCTTCCTTTAGATCTTCTGGCCTCCTTTGAGAAACATATTTGTCCCTGTATTTCTTAACTGCTGGCTTGCCAAAGGTGCCCTGGAGAACATGATCGTAAGTATTTTTCACTAATTTATCTATTGTTCCGTACATACCGTAGCTCTATTGCATAACAGGGTTCACCCAGAAACTGTTTAGGGTTTATGACTCACGGCTTTGAGGTTACATTTTCCATCCTCCAGCAGACATATTGCAGGTCACCAGCCTATGAGTAACACCGGCGTAAGAGGTGATTGTGTGTAGACAGATAAATTGAGCAGCTTAATTTCTTTCTGTCTGGTTAGCTGACACTGTCTTTTGTGCAAACCCATTTGATTAGCACACCAGCCGTTACATATACTTAAGAAGCTAGTGTTATTAGCTACAATAAGTTGTGCAATATTGTTAACATGAACATCGGTTACTTTGATTAATTTGCCTTTTGGCTAATTAGTTGGCTGTCAAAGCTAAAACCAAACATTTGTTCAGGTTAACTGAGTTATTTGGAGTAACTCAGAGATTAGAAGGGGACGTTTGTTTTCACTTTCCTAAAAAATTGAAATTCAGGCTAGTTAGTTTAGGACTGAACAGACCCTTATCCATACTACACCAGTCTTTTTAAGATATGTCTTATATGGCTTGTTACCTAGAGAACTAGCAAATACTTGCACTCATTCAACTCATCTTAATTCTCCCACCAGCTGCATTTGCTGGTGGTTCAATAAAGGTGTTAATAAAAATGATGAATTTAAATTTTTAGGCATTTAATATATAGGATAAAAACTCTTGAAATCTGGTGTTATAATGTCAATATTGTCCAGGATGTACAGTAGGTGCAAAGGTAACCGGTATAAAGGATTCAAAGCAATTAGATGATATCCAACTGGTGTAGTGTGTGCTCTTGCTGTGATTCAGATGAGAGCATGAGAGAGTAAGTGCTTTATGCCAAGGCGGTAGTTGGGCAGATGGTAGAATCTGCGGCCAAGCAAACCAGCACATTGAGAGAGAGAGAGAGAGAGAGAGAGAGAGAGAGAGAGAGAGAGGGAGCAGGGACAGTTTGGAGCGCCGGCGACAGGCAGAACATGCTAACAAGATGTGACTGAAAATGAGTCGTGAGCTCCCACGTTTCAAGATGAGCAGTACACTAATGTAGGAGAGAGAAATATGGATAGAGCACTTAAATGTTCTACTGCAGAGGAGATGACAGTGGAGATGGATGTAGATTGTCTGTAGCAAATATATGGCAGGATAGTGAAAGTAGAAATTTTGTCGCGTTAAGTTGTATTTAGAACATCTTTTCATTTTCTCCGTCAATATACTATGACACCCAGCTGTATTTATCTGTAGCACCTGACAGTAAGGAACGCCCTACATCCTCTGCTAAACTGCATCTCCAGTATTGTGCAGTGGATGAATAGCAACTTTCTCAAATTAAACGAAGACAAAACTGAAGTCCTTATCATCGGCACAGACGCTGAAAGAGATGAAATAATAAATAGACTCGAAAATCTGGCCCTACAGGTAAAACCAAAAAGTGAAAAAGCTGGGTGTCGTTCGTGATCCTGACCACAACTTTGACAATCATATCAACAACGTTACTAAAAAAGTCTTTTATCACTCGAGAAACGTGATGCTAAAAAAACGACTCATGCCTTTGTACTCTCACACTTAGATTATTGCAACGCACTGTATACTGGTTTGCCAAAAAAAACTATCGATTGGCTGCAACTCATCCAAAACTCAGCAGCAAGAATTCTAACAAAAAACAGTAAAAGAGGTCACATTACTCCTGTGTTAGCATCTTTGCACTGGCTCCCAGTAACGTTGAAGATAGATTTTAAAATTCTTTTACCTGTTTTTAAAGCTCTAATTGAGCTAGCACCTTCCTACCTGTCAGATTGCCTGTCGGAGTATGTTCCAAATCGCTCCCTCAGATCACATGTAGCTGGTCTGCTGAAAGTGCCACTGACTAACAGCAAAAGGCATGGCGATGCTGCCTTCAGTTGTTATGCACCAACATGCTCTCTCCTCATATTAGACAAGCAACCTCAGTTGACAGTTTTAAGAAGCAGCTCAAAACCTACTTCTATGACTTTGCCTTTAATTGATTTTATTCCTTCTCCAGGATTTTATTGTCTTTTACTCTTTTACTATGTCCTCATTGATATTTATCTCCTGTTTTGATATGTTTATGTATGTGTATGCAAGTGTTTGTATATTTTATTTTATTTTTTTTATACATATATTTTATATTTCTTTTGTAAAGCACTTTGAGCTGCATTTTATGTCATGAAAGGTCCTTTATAAATAAAGCTTATTATTATTATTATTATTATTATTATTATTATTATTATTAATAAGACAGGGAAGAATCTGTAAAAATTGAGGCAAAGGCAATGAATGTGAAGACAGTAACTGCCTTTTTCAAGCATCATGTCACTAATGTTTTTGATGTAGATTTACACAATACACAATAACAAAAAAACGACAAAAATAGCTCCATCTACCTGCCTATGTAATGTATCTTTCCTCTTCTGTCCAGAATGATTTCCATCGTGCCATCCAGAGGACCCATTCTGCCATGTTCAACCAGGTGTTTATCCTCATCTGCACCTTACTGTGTCTGGTTTTCACTGGGTGAGTGAACATCTACTCTTGTCGTTAGTCACAGAAATGCAGCTCTGACCATTGCAGCTCGCAGCAAAATCTGTTCCCTGAAGATTGTACTACATGACCCAGAAAGTGTTTTGACTAGCGCATTTTAAGTATCGCACATGTCTTGGGAAAAGCACATTATTTGTAAGAGGGTGATGGCGTGTGTTGGAAAGCAGAGATTGAAAATAAGGTTTATTAGAACATCTCCAGAAAGCAAACATGACATTAGAATGAAAGACAAAATGTAAAGAGTAAGAGTTAGCTGATATTATGAAGCCAATGAACTGTTACTCACAAAAGCAAATAGAAAATGTGTCTATACTATATAGTGATGAAATATAGTGATGTACTGTACACCAATGAACGTTTGACTGATTGAATATCAATCCAGCTGCTCAAAAACACAAAGGGGAGAGTAAGTCAGAAAACACAGCAGGAGAAAAAAAAGGATAAATCCAGAAAAAATGTTTTAAATACATGGCTTCATTTCCTATGTCTCATTGATTCCCACAATTCTAAAACCAAATTTTTAAATCAAGGCTGTCACTTGTTCTTATACTCGGCCACCACCCAGCACACCTGCCTCTTCCACTCCACTCTGTCCAGTTAGACAATCTCATTCCCCTCCACCTCAGGCTGTCATTAAATCTCCCAACTTATCAATGAAAAAACACAAATGAATTAACACAAGCGATGAGGTGGAACTGACAGATCAATCAATGGTGTCACTTTAAATGACATACTGAACAGTAGCTTAAGCTGTATTGACTCTTGTGCCCTTTGATCTGGAGCAAATTGGATTTTTGTGTCGAGCCCACCAGGCTAAATCATAAATCTGAAGCAGATTCCATGAACCCTTAAATTGGCAAACATATATATTAATTAGACACATATTATTTCTTATGTATCTGTGCTAAAATAACACATCATGTATTATTTAGACACATACAATACAATATGTAGAGCAAAACCACTAGATCTTTTATACCAAAATTTGCAGTACTCCTCTAATAATTATCCAAACATCTCCCCTCTTTTATTCTGGTTTGCTCGCTCCTCTGCCTCATCACTAGAGCTACCAGTGAAATTGTCACTTGCTGCTGTTGCCATCCTCACACTGGCCCTGTGTATACAGCTAATCTTCCTCCTCTTCCTCACTGGTTCCCTCCTTTGAATCTGATCAGGTGGCAAAACAACAGACTTCACCTCTCTCTTTCTTGCACTGTAGAAACTGTATAGTGTAGAGTATAGATCTCAAAACATAAGTATATCTATGAGTGGTTATCCCTGTTTTATACAGTGTTACTCATGAGATAAAGTGCACCCACTTCATGCCCCTCCCTCCCAACAGCCTGTCCAATGACCCTACACCCCAGGATACAGAAACCCTTCCCTTCACATGTTTTTATTTCAATTATATTTACCCACAGGAGACATGTCTGATGTAATACCATCATGTCACTGTGTTAATCTCTTGGTTTTCTGCAGAGCTTGTGGGATCCAGCACTTAGAGAGAGCCGGGAAGGAACTGTCCTTGTTTGACTCATTCTATTTCTGCATCGTCACCTTCTCCACCGTGGGCTATGGCGATGTCACACCACAGATCTGGCCCTCCCAGCTGCTGGTGGTCATTCTCATCTGTGTTGCCCTTGTGGTGCTCCCACTACAGGTAAAAAGCCGTTTTTTTTCCCCAAAGTGCAGTGAGGGCTTCAAAACTTAGTAAACCTCATTTTGGAGTCCTGTCTTATCATTAGGAATTCTTTGATGTTCGGTGACTAGTGATGACCTTTTTATGGGGTTATCATTAAATATTAAATGACATTTTCTTGTAGCTTTTTCAGGCTGACAGCGAATAAAAATCTAATAAGGTGCATCTCTCTGCAAATCTTTTTTAAAATTCAGATCAAGACATGCTGGCCCAGTGCAATAGAACATGCTGGCTGCATGACAAATCCAACTATTGACTGTATTATTTATTCAAAGAGAAGTAAATATCTTTACTGTCCCCGAAGAGCAAAATTGTTTGAGAAATAGAAAAGACCTCCTGCCACCCATAAACTACTGCATCAGCAGTTTTCACTCTTCCTTCATTATTTAATCCTTGTCGGTTTTGACATCATGTCGATTTTGTTGTCGTTGTGTCAGTTTGAAGAACTAGCGTACCTGTGGATGGAGAGCCAGAAGTTAGGAGGGAACTACAGCCGCCACCGTGCGCAGACAGAGAAGCATGTGGTGTTATGTGTCAGCTCACTGAAGATAGATCTACTGATGGATTTCCTCAACGAGTTCTACGCTCATCCCAGATTACAGGTACAATAGAAAGACAGAAACAAAGGGTTTTGGATGTTGGATTTTCTGTGCTATAAAACTATAGCTGTCTTTAACAACATTGGAGCCATAACTGTAGTGAAGACAACCTACCTTTTATAAAAACTATAGATTTGTGTTTCAGTGAACTAATTTATGTACTAATACAATGAATGAAGTATTTTCTGCATAAGAGATGCATTAAGGGGATTGTCAACTAACATTTCGATGTATTTGTAGCATTCTAGTTTTAAAGTACAATTATTTAGCAAATTATAGACACATCTAAGCATGATGGATCTTAGTTCAGTTCCAAGCGGACAAATCACAGGGCTATGTGAGAATATATATGATTTTAGCATAAATTCAAAAGCTTAGCCACTATAAAATACATCTGCTGATCATGAACTCTTAAGAAACCAATCTGCAGCCCATATTTATGCAAAATCATTTGGTAACCATACATGGTAACTTACAGTATGTATGCAGCATGAGTATGGGGATACATACCGATATATCATAAGGTGAAAAGGATTTAAACTAGAGGTATGGTGAGCTTGTATTTTAGCAGTTCCCCTGTAAAAAAAAATAAGTGAAATGTGGCAACCATACAGCAAATATTCTTGTGTAATCTCCTATAATATTACAGTATAAAATGTTTTTTGGCTCCTTTCTGACCGTACATCACAATTTATAATATGCAAAGTCACAGTCTTGTCTTGACTAATCATGCTCATATTATTTTGTTTGTGAGCTGTTGGCAACACCAGAGAACATAAACATACGAATAAGGTGCAGTGAAGTGCAGCATAATCTGCTGCCAGTTACCAGAATTTAATTACCCCACGTGGGTCCATGTAGGGCTGATGATGCAGGATGACATCACCAACACTAACTGTCCAATCAATGAGTTACCTGTCTGTCAGTTCATATTACTTCATGCTTACAGCTCTTGGTTTGTTGTAAAAAGTCAGCATAAACATGAACTGGACCAGAACTAAAAGGCATCAATGTATTTATTCTTCTTTGGTCTGGAACAAATGAACTAACAGGTGTGAAAGCTCCTTTAAAACACCAGACAAGTAACATGCTTTATCTGCATACATTGTAAGAAACTATGTCCAGTATACTGTATGTGCTAGTAGTTGCTTCATGATTTAAACAAATGCATTCATGTTTCTTTGTCTTGCAGGACTACTATGTGGTGATTCTGTGTCCGACTGAGATAGACATTCAAGTCCGCCGTATCCTCCAGATCCCGCTGTGGTCCCAGAGGGTCATCTACCTTCAAGGATCTGCCCTCAAAGACCAGGACCTGATGAGGGCCAAGTGAGTGGCCCACATGTATACAAATACCTACTGTATACACGTAGTTGTCTCCATGGCAATTATGCAGACGTGGATACAATTTCTGATTGTAAATCCCTCTCTCTAAAAAAAAAAAAAAAAAAAAAGGGCATGCACCAAGAAATGTAGCACATGTTTTTTTTTAAATTAATGAATTAATTATGGGTGAGAATCTCAGTTAAAGGACTTAAAATGTAAATTTAGAAGAATCAGAGTCACAGAGGTGCAGCTGGAGGTTGAGATACTTACAAGTCCACTTGGCTGCCCTCTGCTTGCACATCAGTGTAATTGGATTTCACTCCACATCGGTCATCTGTTCACATCAAAAGGTCACATACCTAGGCAGAAATATAAACTGTGATAGATCACATTGGAATATGTTTGACTTGTCAGTTTTGTCAACGTCCCTACAATATATTGCAGCACTAGCGTGGCGTTCAAGCTTGTACTGTTGCTTCAGGGGATCTTGCTGCTCACTGGCAGATGGTGTTTTGTTGCTTTATATTACTTGTTGTGATGTTATGACATGAAATTCAATGGGGCCTAACTACCACTCAGTAGCACATGGCAGTGTGAAATCACAGTCATAAATTTATCCAGGAGTCCATTCTCTCTTTTTTTTTTTTTTTTTTTACATGCCCCCCCCTCAATGTGCAAAGCTGTGCAGGTGATTAGATGCTGTGGCAATTTCACGCACTGATAACGTAGATAAAATCACTCAGCCAGGTAAATCTTAGAAACATCAGTCTTGCTACGCTGAAAGACTCCCCTATAATCAATTTCATATTGTAGTTCTCTTCAAGTTCACAGAACATGCAAGTTTTTTGTCACAAATGAATGGATGTGCCACTGTGTCACATCCTGCTAGAATGACACTATTAACCTTTTCAGCCATCGTCATGGAACATTAGCACTCATCCCTGCCTAGCTTTTCTTTAAGGCATTGATCTCCTTCAATAATGGATCAAATGTTTGGTTTAATGTTCTCTTCACAGACACTAAACCTCGACACTGCTTGTCCCTGTTCCTTTCTTTTTTTTTATTCCCATCTCTCCGTCAATCCTTCAGAATGGACGACGCCGAGGCCTGCTTCATCCTCAGCAGCAGGAACGAAGTCGACCGAACCGCTGCCGTGAGTCATATCAACAATCATTCATCAAAGTCGTTGTAAACCCTCATTTCCCATTTTTATATTCTCAAGATAATAATTATTTTTGAATTGAGCAATTTTCCTTCACACTGTACTTCCTTTACAAATTAGTCGAGAGCTGGAGATATCCTGACGATGTTGTGATTCAGTTGGAAACGACGATGAGTGCTGAGAGCATATTGAGTCTCTGAGGCCAAATTTATGGTCCATGAAATTCAGATCGCATTGACTTACTGGATGAGTGAAACAGGTGAACTGCTTCCTCTCCCACAGGATCACCAGACTATTTTGAGGGCTTGGGCCGCGAAGGACTTTGCTCCAAACTGCCCTCTCTACGTCCAAATTCTCAAACCAGAAAATAAGTTCCATGTTAAATTTGCTGGTAAGTACTTTGTATTCTCTTTTATGCATCTTACACTTTTCTAAAGAAAAACATACTTTAACTAACACACAACCACTGTTTTTTTTCACACATACACTTCTAGATCTAACATGCTATAACATTATCCGTTTCCATCAGATCATGTTGTATGCGAAGAGGAGTTCAAGTATGCCATGTTGGCGCTGAACTGTGTGTGTCCGGCCACGTCCACTTTAGTCACACTCCTGGTTCACACCTCCAGAGGACAGTGAGTACACATCCATCTTGTACGTTTATTAGAAATAATTCAAAGCAGCGTTTATTTACTCTGGTGTGTAGAGCTGCAACGATAAGTTGATTGATTGATTAGTTGATCGACAGAAAATGAATTGGCAACAAGTTTGCAGCCTCTCAAATGTGATGACTTTAATGTCACATTTTTTCTGAATTCATGACCATGTGGTTCTTTGGTAGACAGATGCAGGGCTACTACAGCTGTTTGAAACGTCAGCTAAGCTACAGAGTGACCCTAGATAACTTAGTTTGGCTTGTTTAAACAGTAGCAGAAGAACTTGTCTTCCTCCCTCTCTCTCACCTTTCACCTTTTTCATTGGGCCTCACATTACCTATCCAAAAGTCAACCAATGAGATTATTTCTGCTTCCAGAGCGACTCAACTTCTAAGAAATGTTTTTATAGTTTATAAGTTAACTTTCAATCTTGCTAATGTTTAATATTCATTTATTTCATTACTCATGAGGACAGATTCAATCCCACTCGATGGTTAATTCTAGAGAAAGATGACTGATACTGATGACTGCAGCACAGCTTTTACAGTCACACAGACCGTATCTGGTTTTTGTCTCTGCAGAGCTGACTACTGTACCGTCAACACTGCAGAAACTTGTCACTGTCAAGTCGGTTAACATTACAGCGTTCCTTGTTTGACTATAAATCTGCCTGTGTTTTTCACCTTCTGCGTACTCCACAGCAGAGACACAGAGCATCCATTTCCACTTCCATTATGCAAACTTCTGCTGGCTTGAGGCTGTGAAGGTGACGGGAATGGGAATAGACTCGTGGCATGTGACAGGTGTTAATTTGAACATCGTCAAATTGATTAAAAGTTGTGAAGCAGATGAACTGCTCAGAAAAAACGACACTGTAGCCTTTCTCTCTCTGTTCCGTCCTATTGTCTTTTTAAGATCGTTACTGTGATTTTAATTTCGGAGGCTGGGGAACTAAAGGTCATGAAAGGCCAGACACATTTATCAGCTCATGGGAAAATTGCAGCTTTTGAGTCGCAAATAAAGTCAGAATTGATTTAAAGGTGATTTCTTTTATGCTTTGAAATTACTTTTGAGCCACAGTTATTGTAAAAACTGAGATGGCGACATCATCTAATTCAAGCAGAAACCTTATTTTTTTACCTTTTATAAGAGGGCTGCTGTTTTTCAATAGTCTATCAGGGTATGGTAAAAGTTGGAAACTTCAGTAGGTATTCTGATAAAACTTTTCCAGGGAAGGACAGTTGTCACCAGAGCAATGGCAGAGGACGTATGGACGCTGCTCTGGAAACGAGGTCTATCACATCCGTTTGTGCGACAGCAAGTTTTTCGGGGAGTATGATGGAAAAAGCTTCACCTACGCCTCCTTCCACGCCCATAAAAAGTTAGTAAAACTTCCACCAGATTAATTTCGGCCACACTGTATTAACATTTTATCTCATTACAGTGTCTAATACATGAAAAAGCATTTTGAACTCCCTCCTTTACCTCACAGGTACGGTGTGTGTCTGATCGGGGTGAAGAGGGAGGACAACAAGAGCATCATGCTGAACCCCGGCCCCCGCCACATCATGGCTGCCACAGACACCTGCTATTACATCAACATCACCAAGGAGGAGAACTCCGCCTTCATCTTCAAACAAGAGGAGAAGCACAACAAGGGCCTGCCCGTCACCGGCCTCTACGACGCCCCCTCCAGACTGCCCGTGCACAGCATCATCGCCAGCATGGGTGAGACTGAGAGAACTGAAGCAGAGAGGGTTTAGAAGTAGGGAAGGTGATGTTTTGTAGTGGCGGTATGAGCAAAGATTCAGGTCGCAGACACCATTTGATTGGTTGAAAGGGTTTCCATGTTGGAAGAGAAAATGGACGCTTTGTTTACTTGCATTAAATCGCACTGAACATTTTGGAACGGTGGCTGCACGGGTGATGCTGTATGCTTTTGTTGACTGTTATGCATGACTGTTTTCTTACTACATGCTTTTTTACTTTCCTGGCTGACGTGATTGTGTTGTGCTTTTTCTTTGACCTGTGAAGTTGATCAGGCTACTTCATATGGTAAGTTTGGGCATGACACACTTTTTTTTTTTTTTTTTGTTACAGCTATTCACTATTTGTGTTGTTTGATGGAGTTTAACATGTCAAACACCATATAAGATATAATGATATTTCACTATTATAAATCTTTTCTTAATTCTTCAGTGATTTTAATTATATTTGTTTAATAGAACCTTCATTTTCACTTTAACAATGATATATGTATTGCACATAAATCATGTATCTGATATACCTGATATATGTATGTGCATTTATCATACATCATATTACAAATAGCTAATACGATGTATGCCAGGAGTATATTTATTGTCACACAATGTCAGTATTGTTTGCTTATTATTTTGCCGTAGCTTTTGAGCAGTACATTTTCTCCTCAAGGTCAAATAGCTGAGCTAAAGAATGGGCTATAATGGAGGGAGGCTAAGATGCTGAATAAGCTAAACATGGACTGTATTATATTGAATATGAAAACCTGTTTTCCAGCACCAGAATGTTTTCTGAGATAAAATGGTCACGGGTCCGTCATTCGCTCTTGACTTCAGAGCACATTAGAGTAAATGTGCTGCGCTTGCTATTTCTTAATAGCCTTACAGCGTGCATCTCAGTGGAATACATACAATAAGCCCTTGTTATTTTCAGGTACTGTAGCCATAGATCTCCAGAACCCTGACCCCCCCGAGGAAAGCAGCAAGCTGACCTTGCCGACGGAGAACGGTGCCGGAAGCCGCAGACCGAGCATTGCACCCGTCCTAGAGATCGCTGACTCCTCTGCCATATTGCCCTGTGACCTCCTCAGCGACCAATCAGAGGATGAGACCAACCAATCAGACGAGGAGGGCTCTGTAGGGTCAGAGTAAGTGACATGGCTGTGGTTGAAATGTAAAAAAAACAAAAAACGTTAGAGACAGAATGTCGGTGGCCTTGAAGTTTAAAGTATGTCTGGTCTTTCAGTCAGAACATGTAAGAGGTTGCCGTGGTAGTAAAAATTGAAACGTCCTTATAGTGAAAGCATACTGTACTCTATACTTGATTGATGTCACCTATTCTCCTCCTCGTCATGTCTCGGTGGTTGTAAGAGGAGAGATTGATGAGGTTGAAATAGGCGTGTAATCTGTGTATCATGATCCTACAAGGTGCCGACGTGGCAGTGATGAATGTGTCTGACAACACAAGGGAGGTCAGCACTTTTCGTCTTGAATGGAGCTCATGTACGGCGTCCTTACATAGATCCTCACCCCCTCAACACTCATTTATCAGCAGGTCAGACAGATAGTCACCATTATAGTTCAGCAGGTCAGAGGAAATCATTTATCTCTTTGATCCTCTCTTTTCTCTCTGTATGTAGTTTCATTAGACTGAGATAAGTTTAGGATGGATTTTTGTTTGTGCCTCTGTGAATAACACAGTCTGTACTTCAGCACATACAAGACCATCTAAACAGCAACTGGTTAGACTTTGACATCATTGGCTCTCATTAAGTTGGACATAGCATATCCCTCTTAACCCCTGAACCTCTATTACTGTGCCACATGCTTGCTTTAGTAGTTTTTCTTCTTTTAAAGGACCAGTGTGCAGGATTTAGTGGCATCTAGCAGTGAAGTTGCAAATTGCAACACCCCTCCCCTCCCCCTTCCCTAGGAAATTATGGAGGCCACGAAACTCGCAAAAAAACATGAATGGCCCTCTCTAGAGTCAGTGTTTGGTTTATCCACTCTGGGCTACTGTAGAAACATGGCGGTGCAACATGGCAGGCTCCGTGGAAGAGGACCAGCTCCCTATGTAGATATAAAGGGCTCATTGTAAGGTAACAAAAACACAACAATTCTTATTTTCAGGTGATTATACACTAATTAAAACATACTTATGAATATTATATTCCATTTCTGTCAAGTCTGTTCTGCTAGATGCCTCTAAATCTTACACACTGCACCTTTAAGAGTTGTTAGGAGCAGCCATTGAGGAGGTAGACACAACTGCAATGTGTGCAGAGGACACATTGAGTAAATCTCAAGGTCCCACAGTGCCATCATGTGGTGATATAGTTGTAATGCATCTATAAACAAAGTCAGAATCTGTTTTATTGGCAAACTAGAGGGCACTGAACTGATTAGGGTAATTGTTGCTCACACATTACAAATCAGGGGACACAAAACCAAATTGACTAAATGAGACAACTAAATCTAAACATGCTGCAAAACATTGTACAGTAATTGTTTGTGTCGTTTTGTAGGTATTGAGCAGAAATTAGTCCTTCAGGCTTAAAAACATCACTGACTGAACGACTGAAGAATGTCACAATGAACTGCAAAGCTTTTTACAGTAATTCATGGTGATATTCAGTGTAATAGAATAATATTAGTGGGTGTAGGTGTAGTTAGTAGTTCCTTCATAGAACATATAGAAAAAACAGGTGTTTGCAGACAGTTTTAATGAAGCTGTGGACAGGTAGGTATCTCTATCAGAGTAGATGTCGACAGCATTTTTGGAAGATATCTGTGGGAAATAGTGGTTGAGTCTTTGACACTACTAAATTATTTACTTTGTACTCTATTTTACAGTAAGTTCTTAAAGTTTGCTGTGACTCAGAGGTTACTTTTTTGCTTCTCTCTCAGTTTTGTGAAGGGCTACCCGCCCAACTCACCCTACATCGGCAGCTCTCCAACTCTGTGCCACCTCCTACCACAGAAAGCTCCGTTCTGCTGCCTTCGTCTTGACAAGGTGAATTCACACACAGGAAAAGAAACGGCTCAGAACTCAACCACAAGAAACCACTGTAAAATTTCAACATGCAATAACCTTCTTCTAATCAACAAGAAACTATTATGTGTCTCCATCAAGCTCAGTAAAACTAAAACCTGGTTGACTTTCTCTTGTCTGAATGATATGTCTCTGTGCAGGGCTGTACACATAACAGCTTTGAAGATGCCAAGGCGTACGGCTTCAAGAATAAGCTGATTATAGTGTCTGCAGAGATGGCAGGGAACGGTCTCTACAACTTCATTGTCCCTCTGCGAGCCTACTATCGACCCAGGAAGGAGCTCAACCCCATAGTGCTGCTACTGGACTACCCGTAAGATTACTCGACCGTCCCTCCAACCTGATGTTTGTTTGTTTGTTTGTTTGTTTGCTTTCTCCTACAGTGAAATAACACAACACAGACTGTGCTCAAGAGACATTTTGTAGACCAAACAATTAATTGATGAATTGAGAAAATAATCAACAGATTAATTGATAATGAAAACAACCGCTAGTTGTAGCCCTCTATCAGACAGTATGCTAATATGTTACCCGGTTACCAACTAGTAAAGCAGGCTTTTATCTGTCCCTCCTTTTGTCACATGGATGTTGATTAAAGGTTTCTTAGTAGTGGAAAAACTGTTTTTGCAGTATATTTGTGTATTAGTTCATTATTTCAACCGTTTCAGAGTTTGACATAGATGAAAATCATTTGGTACTTAAATACAAGCACATTTTCAGAGTGCTAGAATTCCCTGCAGTAGAGTACAGCTTGAAGAGCATGTGTTAACTATTAATCTTGCCTCAAGATATAGAAAAAATAGTTTTACATTATTAATAAAAAGTAGTACTTTATACAGAAAAAAATGACTGAAGTTCAATAGATGTAAAGAATTGGATGGGGAATGTATCTTTATATGCCTGTTAGTGTATATTTGTACAGTAATCATGTTCTACAGAAGCATGTGGGCTTGAAATGGATAATATTTGCAATACATTTTCATATATTTGCAATTTAAAACAAATTGGTTTCAGTAGAGAATTGATAATCACAGCTGGAACGTCAGGATAGCTTTGCTTCAAGATAAAGGAAAAATACTTTTGCATTATTCATAAACAATAGATCTTTCTGCATAAGGAAGCCTTTGTTTTTCAGGATATGTATACGTGTGTGTGCATGTGTTGCAGTTGTCTACACCTTTTTCGCTGCCGTAACTCATTGTGGGTTTCATTAACGTTGGCCAAATCAGCAGATGAAACTGATAAGCCACACAGACAGAGAGCCAAGAAAGCTCTGGCTAAGTGACACTCTCAGGAGTTTCCATGGCGACCACTTAAATCTTCCCATTGCATGAGTAATTAAACACATATTTTTCCTGTTGTTACCTAATAAACCATCATTAAATACAGTGCAAACGGATCAACCCCTTTTTTAAATCAACAAGCACAGGAAACTTCTTCAACAATGTCATAATCCATCACTGTGGTTTCACAAAGACGATTAGCGTTAGATGCTAATTCATGATGTTTCCTGTTTCCGGCAGGCCAGACAACCACTTCTTAGAGGCCATTTGCTGCTTCCCAATGGTTTACTTCATGGCTGGCACTATTGATAAGTATGTCTTTGGATTATATAAACCTGCTCAACTAATTTAATGATTGTGTTCATGTCAGTGGTTGTTTCTTTTTCCATCTTTAATGCAGCTACCAGCAATACGGCTTTAATACAATATATCATGAATAATATGCCATATAACCCTTAATGGATGTTAGCAAACAAAACAGAATGTTTTATGGCCCAATTAAAGAAAACTGTCACCCTAAAACACTAATAAAATAGTAAAAACAATTGTGACATTCAATTGTAGACAATGTCATGTCAAGCTAAGATGTTTCCAGCATAACTACTCACAGAGGATTTCCCATTAACATCAACAGTAGTGTTTGTTTCTGAGGATCAAAAAGAAAGGGCTGCTTTTGAAACTCAGTTTTGCAGTGATGTTCAAAAATCATGACAGCATGAAAGCAAATTTAAAAAGATATAGACACTGATTTCAGCAAAATGCACAGTGCAAATGAAAGAAAGAAATGTGAAAGTAATGTGTAAATCAGTTGCTGGGAAATATCGGTTGTGCGGTCCAATCGAAAGCAATCAATTATGTAAACAGGAAGTCACTGTAGCATCACAAAGTTGTAACTCAACTGTCAAAAACAGCATACCACCATATATTAAACTCGACTATCTTTTGTAAATGTAGGTATGACTTTGTTTTATTTCTGTTTGCAAAAAAATAAAAAATATGTGTATAGTATAGTATATATATATGACTAAATATAATATACTAAATAATGTATATAACAAAACCAATGTTATTTGGTAATTTTATATATTGTTATGGGCATAGCACTTGATAATTTGAGGTCTATTTGTGTTATCTTTGTGAAATTTCACTTAAAATCTTCAGATATGATGACCATATTCCATATTATCTATTTTACTTTTCAGTCTGAGTAGGTCGTTTATTAGCGAGCTAATGTTAGTTTTAACAGTTAAGTCTGTTAGCTACACAACAGTAGGTGTAATATTTAGTAACAACTAATATCTGTGTGAATATATTAAGTCATACAAATTTCCACTTTGCCTAGTTGTAATAGAAATGTATAGTCCATGAAGTAAAAAACACTGCTGTGTTATTTTTTGAACGGACCAGCTTGGACAACCTGCTGCAGTGTGGTATAATCTATGCCGACAACTTGGTGGTTGTGGACAAGGAGAGCACCATGAGCGCCGAGGAGGACTACATGGCAGACGCCAAGACCATCGTCAACGTCCAGACTATGTTCAGGTAACACAGAGAAACATACAATAAATGGTTATTACAACCAGTGACCGAAGGAGAATCAAATGAGCACCAGACTCCACTTAATTAATTTCTTCATCTGTTCTCAGTAGGACTCTGGAGAGTAAATGCTTGTTTTTTTTTTGGAGTTTGCCAGAATGGAGAATGAGTTAATCTCAAAGTGTTTTCAAAGACAAACTACAGTTGCCAAAGCTCTGAAACTACTCTTTTATTCAACAACCAATATTAAAGGCATTTATCACTGCCACAGCACGCAGCATTTAATCTCTCCACTGTCATCCCACTCTCTCTTTTTCTCCCTGTCTCTCTCAGGCTGTTCCCGAGTCTCAGCATTATCACTGAGCTCACACACCCTTCCAACATGAGGTTTATGCAGTTCAGAGCCAAGGACTGCTACTCACTCGCTCTCTCCAAACTGGAGAAGGTGAGCTGTTCAGGACCGGGGACCCAGACAGTTACAGTAAACAAACCAACATTTTACCATGAATTCACATTGTATCTCAATTCTTGATCATAGTTGTTTCTCCTTTCTGAATCTTTCATGTCTTTTTCAACTTGTAGGTTTTCAAGTGTTAAATTACCTTCTGTTTTATTTTCAAATGCTTCTTCTTGGAGATAAAGAAAAAGAGCAGTAAATCGGCAAACGTACAAGAATAAAGGTGAGATCTTATCGTCTTGTCACTCTGTTTCTCAAATCTTTTATCTTTTGTTGTTCCTCTCTTCAGATAGAGCGTGATAAGGGCTCCAATCTGGCTTTCATGTTCCGGCTGCCGTTTGCTGCAGGCAGGGTGTTCAGTATCAGCATGCTGGATACACTGCTGTACCAGGTGGGAAAACAAACACTGGCTTTTCAGGGTTGAACTTGTCAACTGATAATTTCATCTATCTTATTATTTTGAGCTGCTACAGCCAAGTTAAGCTAAGATACAGCTAAGTCAATGTTTTCTAGTGATATTCAATGTCTTCATCAAGTTTCATGTCATAATTACAGGTATTTAGTGTTTTACCTAGATGTGGATCCTAGATTAAAAACATCTGAACATGCATTTGCACTTAATTCTGTCAAAAGTTAGTGGAAACTTTTGATTCAGGAAAGTGTTTTTGGCTTATCAGCTCTTAATGCTAGATGAGTCAGTGCACCTGTTTAAAGCCTTCCAATCGAAATGTTACTTCCAAAAAGCATCATTGAAATTAATTAATAAAATGTTGCAAAGACATAAAAATATACTGCAGGTGCAATGGGCATTTATTAGCCAAATCTGATATTGAAAGGAAAAATCACTCCTAAAAACACTGTATTAGGCACACAAAAAAGGATAATTAGGACCGTTTGTCACAAAATAAGTCCTGAGGTGCAACAAATAAAACAAACACGTCTTACCAAACACTGTTGGAGCATCTGATGGTGTTTTTAATAATTAAAAAGACTTGATGATCACTATGTTGAGGAGGATATACATGCAGAGCAAGTTGTTTTCCAGCTGGACTTCAGTTGAGTTGAAAATCTTTTCACCGCAGTCTTTCTCTTTGTTTTTTGACAGTCGTTTGTTAAGGACTACATGATCGCAATTGCAAGGCTTCTTCTGGGTCTGGACACCACGCCCGGCTCTGGGTATCTGTGTGCTGTAAGTCGTGATGCTCCCTCCTCTAAGCAAGGGGATTTGTAAGTCTGAGAAAATGACTGTGAGGTGTGAATCGCCTTGATCCTTGTTCTCCTTCCTCAGATGAAGATCACAGAGGAAGACCTGTGGATCAGGACTTACGGCAGACTCTTCCAGAAACTTTGTTCCTCCAGTGCTGAGATCCCCATTGGGATCTACCGCACCGAGTCACACATGTTCTCAACTTCAGAGGCAAGTTCAGTCTGATCAGATACTTAATATCTGATACCAGGCTTCTGGTTTGGCTTCAGCTTAGGAACTGCTGTGGCTTTGGCTTACATCCTCACATTCTCCCTTCCATCTTTTTCTTCATTATTTCTACTTTCTCATCTGCGTTCTTGGTCAAATTCTCATGATGTAATTTCTTACTTTGCATTCTTTCTGTTTTCATTTCTCACTTTGTAAAATGTCTTTTCTTTGTCCACATCTACCTTTTATTCTGCTTTCTTGTATAAAGTCAAGATTTTTCTCTCTTCTCTCCTCCTGTCTTTATTCTTTCTAATTATTTGCTTTTATTGCTCAAAGACTTATTTTTCTTTTCCCTTCCCACCTGTCATTGCTCGCTCCTTTATGCATCTCGCTTTTCTATTTTCTCCTGTTTTCTTTCTCCTTTGTTAATTTCAATTTCACCTCAGTTGCATCATTGCCTGCCACTGCTGTGTTGCAATTATTTATAACAGGGATTAATGCCAAGCAGGTAAGGGAAATTAACATTTTTGGCCGGATACCACAGCTTTTAATACATTCTCATCAAAAAGTCCCCAATCACATTGACTATTATACTAGCCAGTGTGATTATTAACCAAGGAATCAACCTCTAAATCGCTATTTGGCAGACTGCGTAAGTGGCTGGTATGAAAAACAAACTCACCAGCCATCAACCACAAGAGTACCAAAGCTGGCAAGTGTTAATTTCCCACTGTTCAATAGTGAATGATGAAATAGTAAATACAGCCCATTTACTATTCTAAGTGCTGATTTAGAGGCTTTTAACAATTTTGTTTGCTTTGGTTGCCCCCATCTTTCATTTCATTTGTCTTTTTGTTTGAATGTCTGTTTGTCCTCGTCTTGTTCCAGTGCAAGGACAGTTACTTACAGGTAAGATCCAAATGTGTTTTTATTTGCCGTCACTCCATGCTGAAGCGTACAATGATGAAAAATACCTTACTGGTATTTTTCTGGCATGAATATACAAAGTTCATAACCATCACATCATGATGGTCACTGAAAACAGCGCTTATAAAAGCATAAAAGACAGAAAAAAGTGGCTTTTATTGTCATACAAACAAGTATTTCCTGAAGCGTAAAACCAAAATAATAAAACACAGTCCAACGCACCTTCCTCTCCCAGTCTCAGGTGTCCATCAACGTGGAGCAGGGTGAGGAGCAGCGTGACCGTAGAGAGTCCTGGAAGGAAAAGACAGCCCACAGAAACTCCACCACGAGCGACCAATCAGAGCACCCGCTGCTGAGGAAGAAGAGCTTGCAGTGGGCACGGCGTCTGAGCAGGAAGAGCGCCAAGCCGTCTAGCCGAGCGGAGCGCATCTCGCAGCAGAGACTCAACCTGTACCGGCGCTCTGAGCGACAGGAGCTGTCCGAGCTGGTCAAGAATCGCATGAAGCACCTGGGCCTGCCCACCGTGGGATACGGTGAGTTGAACGACTGATCGCACGATGGTCACATGATAGGAAGTCTATTTGCTTTCTTACTGTATGTAGAAGTTGATTTATTAAAGTTAAATGTGTAATTCAGTGCAGTAGCTTACAATATATTATTTATTATATGCCAAACATGTATATAGTGCAGCTGGTTTGAACAGATAAATGTATGGTTTTTATTTGATTTTGTTCCATTTATAATTATTAAATCATAATTAGTCATAATGTATTTGATAATTAATAATAATGTGAATTATTTGTTGCAGATTGGAGTCTCAGTTCTGTAAACATTTCTTTTAGGTCATAGCGCCTCTGGATGTAGAAATAATGTCATTGATTGATTTAAACCTCACAGGATGGAGCCTACAGTAAGAATCTCAGATTTAAGGGGAGCAAACATTAAAAAGACTGAAATACAAATGGCAGTGACACTTTTTATATTCGTGATCATGGTCTTCATAGGTCAGCAGACCAGCTAAAAACATTACTTGTGTAACTGTGGGCCTGTACGGCTGGTTTGAACGTTGATCTAAGTCAATTAGCTAAAACCGTCATAGCAGCACATTCTTCATATTATAAGACCAACAGTAAAAGCAGAATGAAACCGCGTATGTAGAGCTGAACTAATAGTTTGGTCAACAGAACATTAACTTGGCAATGATTTGGATAATCAGTCATTTCAGTCATTTTTAACTGATTACAGCTTCTCAAATGTGAATATTTGCTGGTTTCATTTGTTTTTTTTATGATTGCAAATTGAATCTCTTTGGTTTCTGGACTGTTGGTCAAACAAAACAAGACTAAATTAAATATGTCAGCTTGGGCTCTAGGAAACTTTAAGGGCTGATTTTCTTCCGTTTTATAGAAGAAAAAAGATTCATCAAGACAATAATTGGCAAATTAATGAATATAATGCAGCCATGATGCAATGTTCTCGCTTGATAATGGTGGGTTTATGACCATAAATTAGCCAGTGGAACATTTGCAATCTGTAAAGACATGGAGACGCTCACTTTTTTTTAAAGTAATTTGATAGTTACTGTAGCTGCTGTTACCACTTGTCCTCTTCACTTAGCTTCAGTCTGAAATAACAAACCACACATAATGAATCTCTTTACCTTCTGCCGCTACAAACCTTTAAAAAGGAAAGTAATATAGTTTTGTATTGACCTTCGTCATGTTGAGACGATCTTTAATTAGGTTGTATTCATTGTCAAGTAAAAAAGAGCCAAAACCACTCTTAGCTTAGCCTGACGGTAGCTGTCCGTTCAACACTAAACTCTGTCTGCTTCCAGCTGGACAGAAAAGAAGTTCAGGTGATGCTTTTGCTCCTCCCAATGAGGCTTTTCTCAACCAATGAAATTATTTCAGCTTTGAGAAACTTATTTAAAACTTTTTAGTGCGTGTTCCAGTCATTAAATCTCATCTCATTGTCTATTAAGACGTGGTGCTGCGGGTCTTGATAGTTCAGATCATTAACGACATCATACTACATCATACCATTAACTTCAGAAAACTTCATTTTCTCACATGCATCTCACATTCATCAAACTCTTTCTCCATGTGCCATAACACACACACACCGTTTCATAGTCATGATCATACCAATATGTGGATGTGAAGACGTCATGCATGAAGATGAAGGAGCACTGAACTTCATCTCAATTGCATTTGATCACAGACTGCAATTGCCTGCATTCTTATCTGCTCACTTCTGTATTTTTTTTTTTTTTTTTTTCAATTCTTCTCTCCTCCCAGCTTCATGCTTATAATAAAAAAAGCAGAATCATGCTCCAGATGTGTTGCACTTGTTAAATATTGTGTAACATGTCACTTAAATACCTTTCAGGAAGAACCCGAAAAGGTCGAGATCTTCTTAACCATGAATGTCAGTGAGGATTACTGCGTCAGCATCTTAACATGTGACAGATGAATAATTTGGAATTGATTCTGTGCACACACTAATGCATGGCTTTTTTTTGCATCGCTCTCACCTTTCTAAGAGTTCTTTTTGAAACTGCAAATGCATTCGCTGTCTGCCTGATTTTCTTTCTTTTTCCCCCCTTCTTCCTCTGTTCTTTTTCCTCCTTTCTTTCTCTGTCTTTTCTACCTTCCCCTCTTTTGGCTTGTAGAGGATGTTTCTAATCTCACTGCGAGCGATGTCATGAATCGAGTAAATCTAGGATATTTGCAAGGTAAATCGTGTGTTGTTTATAACTCATTTACAACATCTGAGTGGTTACCTACCATCTTGTGGAGAAAGGAGTTTGTCCTTTCACCAGCATCCATTGAAGAATAGTGCACTGAATTTATCCACAGAAATAGAAATACTCATTTGTAGATGTTTTGTTTTTTTGTTTTTTTCACTCTTTGCTTTACCTGTTTTGGTTAAAGGATAAGGCTGGCGATTTTCTACATTTTTCGTAGTCTCAACAATTCTTATGTGCAGAGTGAAAACGACAACAAACTCATTGTAGTTACAAGTACTGTGCATTTGTCCAAAGCCTGATATATCTTATTCCTCTGTGCTGTAGCCATCGTTGTCTAAAAACTATTAAAAACAGGTCAGTTAGCCACATAGTTGCACCAGGTGACATGTTCCTTTATCCCGAAGACGATGCGCAGTGGTGTCTTCTGTACAAGGAACTACTCTCCTGAGACTGAAAACGTGATCACTGTTATTAGTCTTTGGAATCGTTTCTAAACAAACTACCGTAATCACACTCTTGATGAAGGAACATGTCATTGATTGCAGCGGTGTGGCTCACTGATGTGTTGTCAGTAGTTTTTGGACAACAATGGAGGTTTACGGTACAGAGAAATATGATTTATCAGACTTTGGATACACGCATGATACTTGTAAGTAGATCAATTCATTGTTGGTTTGGCTCTGCACAATAAAATGTAGAAAAAATATATATAGAAAATCACCAGCCTCATCCTGCAATATTTAATTTCTAGTTAATTATAAATGAATAAATTAGGCCCTTGAAGTTAACAGTGAATACTGTTGCTTAGAGTTGCAGGACATTTCAGAGCACCCGTATACAGAGGGGACCAGGCCGTCAGGTTAGCTGGTTGATCACAGTACTGCAACTATACTGCATGAATGTGTGCGTGTATGTGTGTATGTGTGTGTGTGTGTGTGTCCTGCCAGTATGAGTGGTAGATCAACAGCCAATCCTCTCACTATCTCACTCTACTATCTCTGCCTCTATCTGGTCTTTTCTGCATTGTGTTTACGTGAGGTGACGTCCCAAACGGCTAGAGTACTGCAGGGCATCAGAGTATGGCTTTAAGAGTGGAGCGGAACGCATTATGTCTGTGGATGGAAGGTTAGATAGTAGAAAATAGATGTAGTATATACCTCACACACCCCGGATATATAAAGATTATATTAGAGGTGTCCTGATGTAAAAAAAAAATAATTGTTTTCTCTGTTATTCTTATTTATCAGGACACATCAGAGTGTATTATCGTACTTATAACATGGCCACTTATCAATTCATAAAGTTTGGTTGTAGTCAGTTTAACCCATGGTTTGGTGTGTTTCACCCGGGAGTCGACTGGTAATGTAGCACAAAGCAGAAGTACTGTTGCTATGGTTACTTGGACTTCAATATTGCTTGCACAGTAATTTAGGACAGCAGTTAAACTGTTACAGTACAGTCAACAAACATAAGGACAGTGAAACATTTTCCATTGTGTTTGCTCTGTATTAGATCCTAAACTAATGAGCTGATATTATTTTTATAATCTGTATTGACACAAATGTGTGTACAAAACATATTAGTTGTATATTTTATTAATCATATACATTAATAATTAGTAATTTAGAAATGGTGTTGCCATTATATAGTTTGTTCACCAGAGAGCACTGACCAGTCTATTTTTCAACAGTAAAATGTCCTGCTCAGCACATTTCTTGGTCACAATTCTTAAAGGAGCAGTGTGTAGATTTAGTGGCATCTAGTGGTGAGGTTGCAGATTGCAACCAACTGAAAACACCTCCTATCCCCTTCCAACCATGTAGGAGAACCTACGGTGGCCACAAAACATGTGAAAAACTCAAAAGGTCCTCTCTAGAGCCAGTGTTTAGTTTGTCCATTCTGGGCTACTGTAGAAACATGGCGGTGCAACATGGTGGGCTCTGTGGAAGAGGACCTGCTCCCTATGTAGATATAAAGGGCTCATTGTAAGGTAACAAAACACAACTACTCATATTTTAGGTGAATATACACTAGTTAAAACATACTTATGAATATTATATTCCGTTTCTGCCAAGTCCGTTCCACTAGATGCCTCTAAATTCTACACAGTGCACCTTTAAATAACCAAATTTAAGGGATCCTTAACAAAAAATTAATTAATTAATGTGAATAAAACAAACATTAGTGGACATATTATTGGATTTTTTAACTCTAAATATCAGTATTGGCCTCTTAAATCCTGTTTTGGTCAGTACACACAGGAATACAATTAATGAAAACAATGACTATAAGGTTCTTCCTGTTAATTTGAGGATGTGTTCATCCATATTAGATGACAAGCGTAGAAGTTGCAACAATTTTAGGGGACCAAGTGTAATGTAAGAACAAAGTAAATAAAGTTACGTTTGAGTCATTTGACTGCAAAGGATTTGCAACCAAATATTAATGTCTAAAGACAACGACCCCCAAACATCAGCAGATATTTGGTATCTTCCTGGTGATGCTCTGTCAGGTCTGTACTGCTTGTTTCAGTTGGATTGAAATGAGGTAAATGACTTTTATTTCACTGATTAACCCCTAATAACTGCTTGGTCACTGCACTGTTCTGATATTGGAAGACTACGTATTCATATTCCTACACTGCTCATCCAGTACAGACCTGACCACCCTCAAATACCCTCAAAATTAAAATTCAGACCTTAAATCTCTGTAATTGTTTGATTTCTAAATCTAATGTCCTAGAATACAGAGCCAAAACAATGAAAAACATCACTGACCTGATACTTTGTGACTGCATTGCATATTTACTGTAGCACCATAGGTTTCAACAACTCTCACCCAATCAAAGAGTATTCTCTGTGGCCATGGTATAATCCATATTTAATGCACTGGGACGTCCACAATGTCTGTTTAGAGGAGAAACAAATTGGAGAACATAACAGACCTTAACATCACTTACATAAATCCTGTGAGCATTTGCCTCCACACTTACAGAGTTCTTGATCATCTTCAGTATTATTAAACACTGTAGATTTAACTTCCAGGGGACGATCCAGCAGCAGGTCGACTTCTTCCAGTCTCACACTCCCAGTGTGTTCTGCTTCACTCTGTTTGGTTTGAGTCGCTCTGCATTTGGTCCAGTCTGACGGATGCTGGAGCATGTCCTCTGTGTCTGTGGGTGTGTCACATGTCCCTCTGGGTGGGTTGTGGGGGCTGAGTGTCGTCCGTTGGCATGGCAACCTGCCGCCTTTCCCGGCCTGTCGGTCCAGTGTGGAATGCGCAGGACAATAAAGGAATGCGATGGGGATCAATATGTTGCGTAGCAACGGATGCTGTCTGCATGTCGGCTTCGTTCTGAAGCTGCGCATGAGGTGCTGTTACAGTCAGCAGGCAGCATGGGCCTCCCCTTGTTCCACAAAGTGCCCTGTCAGTAACGGTTAGCCCTTCTTTCTCTTCCACCCCGCCTGGCTTTATAAAGGGCCACAAGCAGGTGGGTTGTCATGGAGACACACATGCCCTCCTTTCCCTCCCTCCGTCCATCACATAACGCAAGTAGGAGCCGCCGGCAGACAGCACATCACGCACATATATAACAAACATAAATAAAACACACTCAACACATTCATACAGTAATATGAGTCATCTAGGAAATTAATGTGAAAAGTCAGTGAGCTCTTACTGATTGAGACCCTCATAGCACAAAACAATTTCCACAGTTTGCTTAATTAGATTGTGGAAGCAATAAAAAAACTAACAGAAGAACATTGTTACAACTGTTAATATTATTTACCATTTTGTATAATAAATCTTTCCAACTAACTGTAAGATACTAATTAAAGATTTTACAAATGAATAAATCAAACTGTCAGATCACAGATGTATTCATTTTTTGGTATTTAAAGAAAAATATTAAGATAAAAATGTAAATATGTAGAGAAATAACTCAAATTCAAATAGTTATTTAATAATTTAATACAACAGCTACAAATATATGAATTATGAATATATGAGTTAAAAATGGCAAAATCATAACAAAATACATAGTGGAATCTCACATAAAGAGAACAGATGTATCAGATTTAACGAGGAGCTAATTTCCCTTTGTGATCTGAGCAGCTAGCAAGTATTAATGTTCACAAAAACTTCACAAATAAAATATAACTTAGTTTTTTTTAAAGAAAATGTTCATTTTCAGTTTGGATTTAGAAATTGTTGTCTCACTTTTCTATTTGCTACCTCTGGTGAATTGTAGTAGTAGTTTTAAGAGAGGAGGTGCACATGATTTCACAGCCCTTATTAAATCCAACCACTTATGACAGTTTGACAACAAAAACAATACAAAGTGAAAAAAGAATATTTGTAAATTCAGATATTTTTTTAAAAGAAAGCAGACTGATTTGTACATTCCAATACTTGTATGTGTTAAATTAATGGTAAATTGTTAAATTAACAGTTGTAATGAGCATCTCTCCTCAATTTGAATTACAGTAGAAACAAAGCATTTCCACATCTATTTGTCTCAGATTTTCCTACCACTTGTTCCTATACTGTGTGGGTTACTTTGCTTTTGTCCTCACTGAAACGCTGGAAATGAGGGAGACCCATATATGCAGCTGTTAGAGGGCTCATTTCCTGGCTGATGTACTGTATAATGGAGGAGGACGAGGGAGGGCTCCAGAGCACCTCCTGAAGGTCTTTTTCTGTCTCTTGTTACAGACGAGATGAACGACCACCAGAACACGCTGTCCTACGTCCTCATCAATCCTCCTCCTGACACCATGCTGGAGCTCAATGACATTGTGTAAGAACCAGAACAAAGTTTACATCTTTCTTTTATGCGGTAGCCTTTGCTATTATAAAACAAAATGATGTCATCCTGTAGCCGGATGATCACGCTACATTACCGTTTTGTTTCACTTCGCCTCTCAGCATGCAGGAGGATAAATATTTGGTTTAAAAATGTGCTTCTTTCTTCAGTTCAACAGTAAATTAAACTGAAGGGCAACCATAAAAAAATTAAAAAGTCTTAAGACGAGTCGAGCGAGTTTCATGTTCAATAGTTTATTTTATTTTATTTTTTGTAGCGCACAAATCAGTTCTATTTATCAGGACTATTAATTCCTCTCTATAACTGCATACATGTCCCATGCAAATGTATATATCTATAATAATACATTGTATGAATGCATGTGGTAAAATTGTTGACACTAAATCCATGCTGGTAAGTAGGACGTATCCTGACACATTTATGCATATTGCAAGCCAGATGGCTAAAAGAGTGTAGACTTTAGTGTCTTAACAGGTAAAAATCTGCACATTCATTTACAACATCTTAATTTGTTCAACACTGGGAGCAACCATTTTTTCCATGATAGAGGAGGCCGGTGTGGCAAGACCACTTCTTTCCTTTTGCTGTATTTTTTTATGATATCAGAGCTGCATTTGAGTCTGAGCACTGAGTATTATTATTATTATTATTATTGTTGTTATTGTTATTGTTATTATTATTATTATTATTATTATTATTATTATTATTATTATCAAATGATACAATAGGATGTTAAAGGGGACATATCATGCACATTTCCAGGTCTATATTTATATTCTGGGGCTCTACTGGAACCTCTCTGCATGATTTACAGTTAAAAAAAACTCCTTATTTATCTCATACTGGCCGTTTATGCAGCCGTTCAGTTCAGCCTCTGTCTGAAACAGGCTGTTTTAGCTCTTGACTCTTTAAGCCCCTTTAAGAGAAGACCGCATCTGGCAAAAACAAAGGCAAGAGTTCAAGCCAATGGCATGAAAATATCAGTCAACACTGTCATGACATCTTAAAGGTGCAGTGTGTAGAATTTAGAGATATCTAGCAGAACGGATTTGGCAGAAATGGAATATTCATAAGTATGTTTTAATGAGTGTATAATCACCTGAAAATAAGAATCAGTGTGTTTTCATTACCTAAGAATAAGCCTTTTATATCTACATAGGGAGCAGGTCCTCTTCCACGAAGCCCGCCATGTTCCTACAGTACCCCAGAACGGACAAACCAAACACTGGCTCTAGAGAGAGCAATTCACATTTTTTGCGGCCACCATAGGTTCTACGAAACCTCACCACTAGATGCTGATAAATCCTACACGCTGGTCCTTTAAGACGCCATATTTTAACCTGTTCAGAAGCAGTAACTTTGAGTGTAAAGATCTTTTGGCCACCTGTGTCTAATCTCAGTTTTAAAATGAAAAGATAAACCTTCATGTCACACCTGCACCAGATCATGTCCATGTTGTCTCTGCAGGTACATTATCCGGTCCGACCCGCTGGCACACATGCCCGAGGACTCACAGGTGGGGCAGACCCGCAGCATGAGGAACCAGCAGGACTTTGGCACAGAGACAAGAGACGAGACTCACCTCTGAAAACACCCCCCTCCCCTCCCCTCCCAGTCCTCGTCACCCTGACCCTTAAACCTCCGAGCCCCGCCCAGGCGGACGAAGCTCGTCTGTCTCACAGATGAAAGGAAGAACAGCTGTCCATAGTGAATGTGCATTATGTGTCTGCATTTTAGAGGACGGCCCTGAGAGACCTGCTGTTCCCCACTGAGCTGCTACAGGTGGATGCATGAAGAGTGCCTCGTTATCACCCCCCCCCCCCCCCGACTCTCCCCTCGCACACCTACTGTATCTTAAAAGTGACAAACAGGCACTGGAAACAACTCCCTCCCTTCCAACCAAAGGACTGAGAGATGTGATAGATGTTTGCGAAGACAGTCAGAAGAAGGTGTTTTTGTGCACATACGGGATATGAAGTCATCGTTTCACTCGACATATTTCGCTCAGGGGTGAAGTTGCCCTCGTGCCACGACTCAGGCCGAGCTCTCCTCCGCCTGCAAAACTCACAAAACTGACACCTGGTCAGAATCTCGGGGCAACTACACCCTTTTTTTTTTTTTAATTTCTTTTTAAGATTCCTTTATGATCATTTCGCAGCACTCGCATACATTAAAACGAAATTCATCCTCTGCATTTGATCCATCCTCTACACTAGGAGCACTATGGCAGCCGCAGCGGGCGCCTGGGGACCAGCTCCAGCTCTTTACGCCAGCGCCGGCGGTCAGGGGGCATTGACAGGAGCATTAACCCCAACACACACACACAAACACACACACACACACGTCTTTTGATTTCACATCTTATCAACAATCATGTTTTCTAAAGATGCACGTAGATGCGTGAAATTCTCGCAATTCAAGCATTTACCATGAAATTACAGTAACGTGCACTTTTCTTAATTTATTACAAAAGTCTGTTTGGTTTGGTGTCTTGTTTCTAATCAGACAGGATTTTCACTTTCTTTAGGAGCACAAACTTTTTTACGACAAACTGTCATCTGTGAATATACACACTGTAGTGGCACTTTTATCGGCCATATTAGCATTTCTTTCTCTGTCGTTGTGTTTTGGAAACTGATTTCTGTATTGTTGAAAATTGAATATTGTTAATTTATTTCACTATTTTAAGTGTCCCATGCCATGTCTGCTCTACTGTATGTGCCATTATTTTTGTTTTATTTGTAAATATCTTGATTTATACATTATGTGCCATTTAGCATCTATTTTGTGATATCAGTGATTTTTTTTTTTTCTTTTCTTTTAAGTCTGACAGACGTTGGCTGAGCCGATATTACCTGCTGATTTTTGCTTATCATGAAAATACATCTGCCAATAAGAAATTAGTGCCAAAAGTGCATCAGATAAATTAATACATACAAACTTAATTTAATGTTCATAATACAGGCTCGCCCACAACACAAACTACCAAGTTAATTTCCATTGAATTTTGCTGTGTAACATTTAGTTACATTTGCTGTTAGTGTAATATTATTAACAAGTTTCACAACTCTTTAATAACTAAACGTAAAAGAAATTGTTTCACATTTTGAGAAAAATGCTTATTCACTTTCTTGCCAACAGTTAGATGAGAGGTTTGATACCACTTACACTCCTGTACAGTGAATATAAGTTTTTGCCAAAGAGTAAAAAAAAAAAAAAGCATTGTGGTTTTTTTTACAGGGAGTTATGTGTCTCATCATCACCATGAGATTGTTGAAGCACAAACTACCTGTAAAACCACAACGTGTCGTTTGTACACTTCAGTTTTTATATGGATTCAACAAAATAGCTGCTGTATAACGTGTTAATTAGTGAACTTCAGAGGTGTCGGTAGGTGGATTTTTGTTAGCCTCAGACAGAGCCGGGCTAGTCGTTTCTCCCGGTTCTCAGTCTCAATGCTAAGCTAAGCTAAGCTAAGCTAACAAGCTACTGGCTATAGCTCCACATTTAGCGCACAGACATGAGTGGTACTGATTTTCTCGTCTGACTCTTGGCAAAAAAGCAAAAAAAGTTTATATTCTAAAATGTCAAGTTATTCCTTTTAAGATATCTTTATCAGAAAGTATTATATATTTGTTAAAAAGAATATTGAATTACTTAAACTCTCATATCTATCAGTATCAGCCTTTTTATATTATTTTACACTCGACTTGAATTCATTCAAGTCAATTTATTGTGATCCTCCAGTTTCATAACTCCTCAGGAGTTGCAGTACGACTGGTAGCAAGAATCGTTTTGCACAGACAGCGACGGGTACGTTCAAATCTTATCAAGTCTATTTTGAACGTACTTGAGCTGAAAAGGAAGTGCTCTCTCCTCTCCGAGTTGTACAGGCCACACCTTGTGTATACGGCAGTGTCAGTATTTAATGTTGAATTATCATTTCTCAGCTTTTAGTTTAATCACTGTAAATAGTAACTTTATATATTCATTGTTTGCCATTTTTGTTCTTTTTGTTTCCGTCTCTTCTGTGTGATAAAAAAAAAAAACAACAGTGAAAGAGGACTTGAACTATTTTTGCACTAAGCTCTGCGGAGATGTCTAGAGCATAACAGCATGACCCTTTAATCTGAATCTGTACAACACGGTGGGCAGTATTCACTCATTCCTGTGAAAGCAAAGACAGTCAAATGTGCAGTATCATGTCATGCGTTTGTTGTTTTTGATTTACCTCGCAGGTAAAAGTTCGCAAAGCTTACTTTGTGCCATTTTTATCTGTCAAAGGAATATGAAGCGATAGTCACGATGATGTAATATCAGATGGATTGTTTTCTGCCAGTGTTGGATTTTTGTTTTCTTTATGAACGGGCATAAGCATTTCTCATGTTTTACAGTGTATGTATTATCGCAAAGGGTCCGATCTTTGCTTAGTGGCGCCTCATAAAAGGTCAGTTTACAGGACTGTGTGAGAGCTGAGGAGTTGAAGTGCGAGCGACCGTGAACGGAGGATACGATAAGTGTGCAGATCCTTTCATTTAACGTCTTCCTTGGTCGTCACTTCTGACAAATCTTAACTCTCCACAATCAGTTCACCTCAGATCTACTACTGTCCGTACTTACAATACCACAAGAGGGCATGTACTGTAAACACTAAAAAGCATGTTTTGTTATACAGCTTGCCAAGAATGATCATTTTGTACATTTAGCAGGACATTTAGCGTCTCATGGCTAGAGAAACCCATAATCAAGTCAACTGCTTGCAAATTGGAGCCATTATTTGATACTGTGTATTTATATGAATGGAACATGCATGTCGTCTAGGTGTTATCAAAAGCCCACGTATTATGTTTACCTCCACTTTTATGTTTTTAAGTCATTGTCAAAAAAAAAAAAGGGTTGATCCATTTTGTACTATTTCTTATGAGAAGCGAGTGTACTTCTCCATATATAAAATATGAACAAATAAATGCTGCATGCAGCCAGATACACTGGATGAAAAGGTCTTTTTATTTGATCTCAGATCGTCAATCAGCAACATGAGGAGGACAATCACATGCTCCTAAATGTAGATAAACAATTTAGTTGTATTAGTTATATTATATGCTATTATTCACCCACAGTTAGAGGAATAGTTTGACATTTTGGGAAATGCTCTTATTCACTTTCTTGCCAAGAGTGAGATGAGTATATCACTCATGTATCTACAGGAGACTGTTGGCTTAAAACCAAATCGGAATTACAGGAGAATTTCTTATTCTGCTGACGTTGCTTGAATGCAGCATATGTTGCATGATGGGAAATGTAGGCCCCAGTGTTTGACTCAAACTAGAGACTTAAAGTCAGGATGTCTTGGCCTTCTCTGCTTCATTCTTTTTTTAAATCCGCCTCTTATCCCCCGACTTTATAGAAGGACAAAACAAAATCACTGGAATAACCCTTTAACTGCCAGACATGAGAGTCACATCAATCTCTTTATCTGATTTTTTGCAAAGAAAGCATTAGTGTATGTCTCAAAATGTCAAACTATTCCTTTAAGCATTGATTTAATCTCACAAGATTACTTTAAAAATAACATTTTTCTTAAAGAGTAAATGAAATTACAACATTGTAATGTGATGTCATGTTTACAAAACTTTAAACTTGGGAGTAAATCTCCCTCTTAACTCCTTCAGTGCCTCTGACTTATTGTCCCTGCTGGTTGAGGCGCTGCTTGTTGACTTGCTTCCACCTCTCTCTGGTCCAGCGGCCGTTGTTCTGCACCACCTCATGCAGCAGGTCCATGAAGGCGTACTCGTTGCCGTCCAGCAGGGTCTCATCATCCGGTGAGGCGCCGTCAGAAGGAGCCTTCGAGCTTCTACTTCTAGTTTCTGCCCTCTGTCGCTTTGGCTCGTTTCTCAGCTCTCCCTTGTCGCAGCTCTTACTGCTGATCTTCTGCGGAAGCTTCTCTGCGGGTTTGAGTTGTTCCAGATTCGGTTTTTGGAGCTCACTTGTCTCTGGTGCAGCGGCTGAGTCCTGGACCCCCTCCTCTTGTCTCAGATCAGTCTGGTTATGAGCATCGCTGAGATGGGAGCAGCAGTTGTTTACATGATCTGACGCGGACTCTGAAGTCTTGTCACTTGGTTTTAAGAACTCTGAGACTTTTGAGAGAACTGGGTCTCTCGTCAGAGCCGTTAATTCTTCCGTTTGCTCGGCTTTGACTCCCCGTTTGTCAAAAAACGACGGATTCTCTTTGCTTTGCACTTTCTTCTCCTCACTTTGAAACTTGAAACACTCACCAGCTCTTTCCTCTTCTTCTTCTTCCTTCATCTTGCATCTTTCCTGCCACTGAACTGCAGTCGGAGGCCAGGTGGAGATCCTCGCCATACTTTTACCCGTCTGTGACCTTTGACCCTGACTGTCAGCGGACTGTTTGTTGAAATCATCGGGTTTGTTCTGGTCGGTACCGATGCTCAGATAAGGCACCGTTTCAGTGTTGACAGAAACACAGTGGGTGTCTTCATCTAGAGCTTGTTTCTTGTTTTTCTTCATCACATCAGTAGAATCTGTGATATTTTCTGCTTCAACACCTCCCGCTGCTTCGCTTTCACTCCCCGCTGTCTGCTTTCCTTCAGATGGGTTCTCTGTGTCTTTTGATGAAGCCTCTATCGCAGTTTGTAAAGTCGCTTGATCTTTCCCAAACACACAAAAAGGAGATGTGAAGAGCAAAGCATTTGCCGATTTAGCTCTGACTCCAGTAAACGGTCTCCTCCGTCCCGTCTCTGAGTCCGCCTGTTTGTTTCCAGTGAAGTTTCTCTTCTCAGAAAGTCCCGCAGATGCACGACTCAACCTGCCATCTTCTTTTTGAGGTCCGGGCATCACCGCTTTGCTGTTGCGTTTCCTCCTGTACAGCACGGCGAAGACACAAACCACAAACAGCAGCACGCAGAGGACCACTACAGAGGAGCAGGAAGGTTATTTTTGTAAGTTTCTGATGACAAACAGAAATCTGCAAAAGAAAAACGAAACATACCGATCACAGCGATGAGCGTGCCGACGATATTTGGATCTGACGGAGGTCGTGGTGGAAATGTGACACGAGTTTCTAGAAAGAGCAGATGAAGCATAAATTATAAATGCAAGAGGCAATATTCTGACTGTGTTATTTTAGTTTTTTCAAATATCAAACAAGAGACACAAAGAACTAAATGTACCAGTGATTCCAGTAGCTGCAGGGTCTGTTACGGGCTGGTGGATGGAGGTTTCTGTGACTGATGATGAAGGTGATGAAGGTGAAGTCATGGAAGTTGCTGAAGGAAACAACACAGTAACACTTTATTTTACAGGTCCCTTAATGTTATATTAACTTTATAGTAGTAATTTGCAGGTGTGTAAGTGTTCATTTTTAGGACACTTTGGAAAACAAAACGCATTTATAGGTGGATTAAATTGTTGTTCTTAATTTTCAAAACTTCTTAGTAAATTAGATTCTCAATAATTCTTTAACAGATTGAAAAAAAAAACTTCAATAGTGTGTCAAACAATATGTTAGAATATTAGGTTGTTTCTTAAAAATGCTATAATAAGTTAGCATCTATGAACAATTTATTTAACGGATCCTTCATGTTTCTACTCATTTCCAGGATGTTTTTTCAACAATTTCCTAAAAGTAGCTTCTGTGTAACTCGAGGGACCTTCAAAATGAAGTGTTACCAACAACACACATACAACAACTAGAAAACTCTCACAGAGCACAAAGTTTTCTAAAGATCTTTTTTGCTGTTAACCAGCAGACAAATTATAAAAATCTATGTAATGTATCAATATTCTGATTGTATTGATGAAGAACTAGACCGCAGCAGTAATTAATTTTGTCCACTTGAGGGCAGCACAACAAGCTGTAAACACAACACACTGGATGAACTTGATGCTTATTTAAACATTAGCAACATTAGCATTCATTTGGAGTTGTGTTTCTGGCCTCCTGGTGACTTAAATATCTAATATCAGTTCCTGAGTAAAATATCTGGCTCTTAAGCTGCTAATTGCTCGAGTATGTTCAACAGCTGGCTGATAATTTATGTTAAGCAGGTAGTGGGAGTGTTACTGTTACTGCTCTACAACCAAAACAACACGCTGAAAACTTTGCACATTATACATAATCATTTGATCTGCTGTTAAAATAACAATATTGACTAGATCAGCTTTAAATATAAAATAAAACTGGGATGAAAAGAACAAAATGTACCGGTCAATAAAGTTGGTGCAGGGACATCGGTGGGTGAGGTTTTTGTTCCTGGAGGAGAAACAAGAGATACTGAACTCACGCTGCAGACAGTTTGACTTGTCATAGCTGGAAAACAAGAGGTGTCACTGACGCTGTTCATATATCACAGCGGCTGAATCCAGATGTCCACCCTTTGGCCTTCATATGTACATGACATGTTCACTGTCATCATTTGAAATCCCTGACCCTGTAACTCAGTGTTTTTCTGAACATTTTGATATGCATGTATGATAATGTGTCAGTCTGCTGCTTTAAACAGTAGCTACAATAAATCTGATCAGAATACTCAGTGATATTTTACCTTTATATAAACTGTTCAACACTGCTAACATTATTCTCACATTAAATCCTCAACTGAAGACCTTCACATTGTAGATAAAAAAAAACTCTGCCCATCAGCTTTAGCAGATTATAATAAACAAATCTACGTTATTAAGCCTTTAGGCCTGTGAATATTCTGAATACATCTCACTATATCAAACATACAAACAACAAAACAAACAACAAAAATCCCCTCAAAAATGTAAAACATCATCACTTCCATATTGCTGAGGATTATGGGAGGTCTGCACCCCCAGCAGACTCTCTGAAAGTCTACAGAAAGTCCGCTTGGGGCCCCTTTCATGTCACTTGATGAATTGTGGGTTTGGACAGCCTTCAGCACTCGCAGACTTCCCGGGAACGTGTCCGCAAGTCTGCTAGTGCAGTGAAGTCCGGACGTTTGGATTTTGCCAGTGGTTCAGTGAGCCGACATGCACAATATGGAGTGAATATTGAGTATGATTCTTATGATGCTAAAAAATGGTAAAAAAAAAAAGGTTTCAAACATCAAACAGAAAGTGAGACAAGAGAAACCAAACATACCAGCGGATGGTCCTGGTGGGGGTGACGTCACACACACCAACACGTTCCACACAGGTCGACCTTTCAGGGATGGAGGACTCTCACAGGTCACCTTCATCTCTTCCTCCAGCAGAGATCTGCTCCGTAGATCTGAGAAGAGAAGCAGCTTTAAAGGATGAGTTCACAATTTTTCGGTCTGTCCTAAAACAACAGTCAGGAGCCCCAATAAACACTGACACAGGTTTTTCTTGCTGTAATCATTCCTCCAGTTCATACTGACCATTAGAAGATCCCTTCATAATGCACTTACAGCATAAGTGATGGACAAAATCCACAGTCCTCCTCCTGTGCAAAAATGTGTTTAAAGTTTATCTGAAGCTAATATGAAGCTTCAGCCGTCCAAATGAGTCAAATCAAGTAGATATCTTTCATCGTTACAGTCTGTTTAGTGCCAAAGTTCCTCTTTTTATTACTATACTTTCACCACCACTCAACAGGGAAACACAAAGAAGGAATTTGATGCTAAAAAGACTGTAAATGTGTCAGATATCCACTTGATATGACTAACTCACACTGCTGAAGCCTCATATAAGCTCAAGATAAACTTTTAATTGTATTTTTTGCGCAAAATGACACACTGGATTTTGGCCTCCATCACTTACATTGAAAGCACATTTGTAAGGGGATCTTTTAACAGCTAGTATGAACAGGAGGAATGATTACAGAGAGGAAAACCTCTTTCACTGTTCATATGGACACCTGATTGTTGTTTAATATGCTCCTGAAACAGCCTCCCTCTTCTGGTTTCATGATATATTTATGGATTACAGACACAAAAACAAAAATTGAAAGGATAACATGTTAAAGTGAAACCACTTATTTCCAACATTAAGATGTCAAAGGATAAAGAAACATAAAAGGAACAGAAGACATTCAACATAAAAACTAAACAATAAAACCTTGAAATCCAAAATCACATCACCACAATTTAAATAAAACTTTCTAAATGTGCTTTAAAAACACTTAAACTGTCGTCCGTCTGACATTTCACAAACCTTTTAGAAAGTCAACAAACTCTTCCGCCTCACATGAACAGTCCCAGGGGTTCCCATCGAGTCTCATCCTGGTGGAGTTGAGAGACACGAAGACTTGAGGTGAGACCTTCGTCATCCTGTTGTCAGACAAGTCCAACTCAGCCAAGTTGGTTAGGAGGTTAAAAGAGTTCGGATCAATAGTTCTGATCCTGTTCTTATTCACACTGAGCCTCGAGAGGCCAGTGAACCCGTTCAGCATGGACTCGTTCAGAACTTCAATTAGGTTTTGTGTGAGGTTGAGTTCATGGAGGACAGCGGGCCTGCTGAACCAGCTCGGGCTGATCTCTGTCAGGAGGTTCTGCTCTAAATGGAGACTGGTGAGGTTTTGAAAGGAGCTGAAGGCTCTCGCGGCGACTCCTGTGACTCCGGCGTCGACGATCTTGAGCCTGGTGACAGAGGTGAGGTCGTCGCTGCGTAACGCGGTGGAATTAATTTCTCCGACGTCCTTCAGAATCATCACCAGAGTTGAATAACCGGGGCTGAAAGCTAAGAGAACAGTGTTGTGATTCAGGGTTTCTGCAGGGTTCAACAAATTAAACTCATGACTTTTTAACACCACATTGAGTTTAATTTAATACCTTTTACACATCATACCATTTAAAGAGTGACAGAAAACCATTTGGGACAAAAAGACCTATAAATATTTATAAGGTACATGAGTTTGTTGACATTTAAATCACATTTTTTGTCATTTAGAGCTGCAACCATTAGTCGATTAATCGGTCGACAGAAAATTAATCAGCAATTTGCTGGTTCCAGCTCTTCAAATGTGAATATTTTCTGGTTTTCATACTTGTCTGGGATAATAAAATTAATTCTGTTTGGGTTTTGGTCTTTCGTCGGACAAAACAAGACATTTTGAAAAGCAAACATGAGCTCTTGGAACTTGTAAAGGACATTTTTAACAATTTTCTAACATTTTACAGACCACACGAATAATCGATTAATCTGGAAAATGACAGCTAGATTAAACCAATAATGAAAATAATCTTTAGTTGCAGCCTGAATATAATTAATTTATTAACGTGACCTAGACTCAGATAAGTGGCAGAAAGTTGATGAACAGATGAACCAGTTATAAATTACATGAACTGAAGTTAGCTACTGTAGCTAGTAGTGACTGTTTGTTACAGATCTGATGCTTCTGACTCAAACTACACAAAAAGGATTAAACAGTTTCATGCAGCACAATCATCTGTCGAGATGTATCACGTCTCCTGAGAGCCTGCAATCAGAATCAAAGACATTTTATATCTAACATGACCGCCTGCAGCAGGCAGGAAGAAATATTTCACTTTTGTACATAAAATTCAAGACTTCTAAGGCCTTTTTTAAGGAAACTGAATTCTATGTCTTTTCGACTTTTCAAAAGCTACAGATAAATGATCTCTGATCAATACATTCAGGTGTTATTGTGTATGAAACTTGAGATTAAAGAATGAAAACGGCTGCATTCGCTACCTGTTTTCTGAGCAAATGCTGCTGCTTATTACACTTAATTTATTCTATTGTATAACATTCAAGAAAAAAATGAAGCTTGCAGCAAAGCAGATGTAAAACGAGTGTTTTAACTTTAGTGACCTATAGGGACAGTTTCTGTCTAACGTCACTAACACCCTCCAGGATGGTGCTGTGTAGTTTTGTGTGCAGTTACTGACGGGGTCCGCCACGTCTTGAACGCCCCACTGAGTGGTTGTTTTTCCCCCCTTTCTTTTTGTGGATGTTTAATTTTGTGCCTAAACTGATAATTAAGTTAATCAAACTATATGAACCGTTTTTTGAAAGCAAACACTGATGTACTTGTGTTAAATGTATCCTTTTTTTTTTTATTGACAAAGTCCTGCTTCTGATGCCATCTAGTGGTGATGTTGCACAATGAAACATCAACAGACTGTATTTCTGAAGTATTTCTGACCACATTCAAGAGTGATGAATGTGTTCAGATACGCAGGAACTTTCACTCCGTACAGCTCAGTGTGACAAAGATTTTGTTTGATCACACTTTAAATAGAAATTTGATTTTGCTCATCAGCTGACAGTAAAACTCTTCACTCATCACCAGATTGGTGTCACGTACTTTAAAAGGTTTTGTATTTTCATCACCCGGTTTAAGTTGAATGACCTACAGCTTGTATGATAGAGGAAATTCATCAAGACATTTAGAATTAAATCAAGGAAAAAAGGATTTTGTTGACATTTTATAAGATGTAAGAATAAGTTTAAATTAGAAAACTGTACTGATGAACATCCAACATTTAATTAAAGGCTAATATCTCTCTATACACACAGTTGACTTTAAGTTAATAACTTCACATTTTTGAGTCATCACCTTGTGGTATCTGCAGGCACAATAAAATCGGTCCTTCTCCGTAACAACAACGGCTCAAACGCAGATTCACCACCAACAAAGCGAGAACAGCAACAACTGTGGAAATACAGAACCATCAGGTTAGTTTTGACTTCATCATTTCCTTAAAAAAAAATCCAGCATCAGCAGGGAATAACTGCACTTACCCTTCATGGTGGACAATCTGATAAACACAGGCTTGCAGGTCTACAGTCTTTACTCAAGCTGGAGTGATAAGTGCATCGTTTTGTCTTGTGATCACCTGAACCGCCAGGTGTGAAAAAGAAAACACGGTTGTCATGGCAGATGGGTTATGCTTATGAGCGCTGGCGTTAAGGTATTGAAGCCGTTGTTCCAGTTGGTCGGTAGAGAGCGACGCGGTTAGAAACACCAGGGGAGGCCTGAAGATGTTCTGACAACTCGGATCGCTTGAATTAAAAACCCCGCGTCATGTTGGATGATACAGTTTTGCTTTGAGAAGGTGATTAAAACCTTGTGAGGTTAGTTTGAACTTAATAAACGTTAAGAAAAGTGTTCAAGTGATCTGTGAAAAGACATAAATCCTACAATTTGAGGTGTTAGTAAAGCTGTAAAGATCTGTGACACTAGTGACAGAAAAAACAAACAGTGAGTCTTCACAAATGGACAAATCAAGCCATGAGAAAAGAATAAAAAAATGAAAATGTGACTTTTTATTCACTTGAAAATTTATTCCGTTTGTTTCAGTGCTTCCATTTTAAAATAAATAGATGGCATGGGATCAAAGATAAAATCAACAAGGATGAAAAGTACACTAGTGTAACAAAAAATGGTGACAAATGCCAATACAATCTTTTAGTTAACATAAAAATACACACACACACACACACATACAATTAAAGATCTACCACCTCCCCCCCACCCAAAGCCCCCAAAAACAAATGCAGCAAATGAGAAATCAAGTATTCTGTTGTTTTTTTTTTGTTTGTTTGTTTGTTTTTTTTGGAGACAGCAGTAGTATCATATCAGCGGAGGCCCGTCAGCTTTACTTCTCAGTATTAAATCTTTAGTGTTTGGTTTAGTTCTCACACTGTTAGGGAGCGAAAAAAACAGCAGAATTAGTTCTCATCTAGAGTTTTTATGCCCATTCAAAAAAAAAAAAAAAAGTAAAATCCCCCAACAAACACAAAGTAAAGTGCTCGTGCAACACTTCTGGTTGTTCTCGAGGCCAACAAACGGTTTCTATGTTAAAAAAAAAAAAAAAAAAGCACTTTGATGTTTGAACGACAGAGAGAAGAGAGAGACGAAGTGGCAGTGTTTGTCAACACCTTGGAGGAATGTTCTTTAATGTTGGTACATAACTGAACCACAGTCCCCCCCCCCCCACCCCCACCCCCACCCACAAACACAAACCCCCCTCCCCGCCCCCCCCTTTTGTGAATATATCAAATACTGTCATTCGAAGCGGTTACAGAGCAGCAGCACGAGGACACTCTTTAAACAACAAGAGTGTGTGGTGTGCGGCTCTCGTGGTTAAAGATGGGACAGGCCGACAAAAACACTAAAGGGAGGGGAGGAGGAGGGTTGACGGGGGGGAGGAAGGGGGACGGGGGGAGGGGTGGGGGGTGGGTTACATTGCATGAAAGAAGCCGTCGACAAGTGTTCATGAGTGCACCTTTATACAGGACAATTCAAGAGTGCCCAGTGGAGAGAGAAAACACAACTAAGCTCTAAACATCAGAGAATCCCCGTTATGATGAAAACACATAACATCAGCTCAAACTCTATACCACATTGCTTTAATAATAATAATAATAATCATAATAAAAAAAAGCTAAAACAAAACAAAAAAAAAGCATCATTTCTGTACCAAAGCCTAATCCATTCACCCTCTTTTGACACCCTCAATAAAAAGGATGTTTCGACAAATAAAAGTATTTAAAATGACCGTCGTTAACGTTTTTTTTTTTTCTTTGTTGTTGGTTTTTTTCGTTGCTATACACATATCCAGTGCTATACGATCAGCGTCTAGTTTAAAAAGCGAGTCGAATAAACAGACGATAGTACCACGATGCGTGAAAGGCCAACGGATGTCCCGAGGGGAGACGGAGAAGCTCCGCCCCTCCCCCCCCCGTGACGAAAAAGAAGACAGTTCAGAGCAGCAGGTTTGTTTTTTTTTTTTTGGAGGTCCCTGGTGAGGCAAAAATCGGCAATGCCAGCCTGATCCGACGGTCCACGGCGGGAAGAGATTTGTTGTTGTTGTTGTTGATGGACAGCAGGGCAGTCCCCCGACTGTCCTAAAGGGTTGTACAAAGGTCCCGCTTTTTTTCTGAAAAGAGCATCAGAAATCCCCGATATATATATACGTCCCCCCTTCCTTTTGTCCGAATCTGTCCGAAGGAGAGGCGTTTTTTTTTCCCGGAGAGAGAAGGAAGGATTTTCGTGCTGCAGCTGAGCTCTCGACCATGACAGTGCTGAACTAATAAATACTTGATGTAAAAAAAGGAACATCCACCACATATGAGAGAGACAGAAAAAAAAAGAAGCCACATGCTTAAGTCGTGGTCGTTGTAGAAAAATAAGAGGAAAAAAAAAAAATGGAGCCGGACCAAAAAGAACCTGAACAGATCGCACTGAGATCACAGGTGGGAAGAAGCGAATTCAGCCGGCGTTTCTCTTTTTTATTTTTGCAAGCACCAGTCCTTTAGACCACCTGTGACACACACACACACACACACACACATTCACACATCCCTTTTCCCTTGTTCCTGCCTTGGTCCACCTACAGATGACCACGTGTCTGTAAAACGTGGCCTCTCCTGAGTAGGTTTCCAAACCGAGCATGGCGTCGAGCTTTGCTGTGGGCGTCAATGCAGTCTATTCAGGGAAGAAGCAAGATGGGGGAAGAGATGATTCGGGTGACGGAGGGTTAAAAAAAAAAAAATCCGCTATTTTCCGCTTTTCTTTGGCACAGCACCTCTCTTGGCCTGCCACAGGTGGTTGTGGATGGTCAGGGCGTCCACGCTGACTGACACAGTCTTGGCGGGGATGACGGTGAACTGCTTCCGGTCTGAGCTGTACTTGTACAGCTTGTCGATCATCTTCTTGCTGATGCTCTTGGGTCCGGTGCCTGTCAGCTTTTGGATCTCTTCGGTGTCGGGGAAGTACGAGTAGAGCGCCCGGAACTGGCAGCCGCCGTCACGAAATAAGATCATCATGTGGTTGGACTCACACTTCTCCAGCTCCTGGTGAGAAAAAGAGGTTGAAGGAAAGAAAGAATGTTGCATTAAGATGAAATTCAGGTACTATTTGGTCACATTAGCCGGCATGACTGCTGGTTTAAATCCTAAAAAATCTGCATGAGCAAACTGACACCACATCTTGTGTTGTTTGGAGCTTTAACTGTTGCTAGGCTAGCTAGTTACTCACTGCTCATCTACAGTGTGTCTGACATTTAGCCTGACTGGATCATGTTACATCATTTGCTGCAACGGAGGAAATAAATTCTCAAGGAGTGGAAAAGTGTTTCCACCTCTGTGCTTAAGAAACGGAAAATAAAAGGTGATCTGTCAGAGAAAAACTGTGATGGAAAATCATCTTGACAGATGTTGAGCCCTCTAAAAAGGAAAATTCTAAACTACTCAGGTCCCAAGTATCAAAGTTTGTAACTGAGAGTGAAGTAAAATGTAGAAACTCATAGACAAAGTATCTCTGTCTCCTGTCTATTACAGACTACAGAGATTTTTACATAAAGAGTTAAAACCAAACAACTTGATAAATTCTATAAACCAGATATTAAGTTGGTCCATGTGAAGCAGAGCACTGACCTCTAGGATCTGGTTCTTCTGGGGCTCGTTGACTTTGCCGGCCAGGCAGCAGTGGGAGATTGCATTATGAATGATTGGCTTGTTTGACTTGGCGCTGGGCTCCTTGAAGAGTTTAGGACCTAAAGAAGGAAAGTCATGTATAATGTGACATATAAAACAAGAGAAAAATGACAGACAACAGCCACTTTGGTAAGAAACTAAAAATTATTGTGATATTAAAATGACTACTAAGAAGTATAGAAACTTGTTTTGATGTTTAGATATTTCAGTAAAGCTGAAAATTAAAAAAAAAAACAACAGAATGAAATGTGTGAACTCACCAGTATATTCAGCCATGGAAGTGATGGAGGAAGCGGTGGAGCCGTTGTCCCAGTCTCTTTCTGCAGTCCGACTATTACGACTTCCAGGAAACGACTCCACAGAGTCGCAGCTGAAACACACAAGAGGAAGGACACGTTCAACAAAAAGGACCAGAGAATCTTTCTTTTTATATATAACTTACTGCAACTCATGAACATGAACAGACACGCATACTTTGTTTGTGAGCAACTTACCGCTGGGAGCCAGCCCCTCCGGAGTTGACGCTGTCAGCCTCGTTGGTGGCAGCAGAGGCCAGAGACAGACTGGATCCTGACTGGGTGTTGCTCAGAGTGTCAGCTGAGGACAAATGCAGAAGACACTTTTAGTATTTTTGTAAAAAAATATAATGTCACTTAAGAAGCAACTTCTAAATAAATATAAAGACAAAGTAACAACCCTTGTCTCAGTAATGTTAGTATTAGTTGTATTAACAAATCTAGGACATTGTAGTAAAAACAGAAAATAACTGGCAGTCAGTGAATGTGCCTCACACACAAAAACCAAATGAAGCACAACATGTTGAAACGTGTCAGGTGAAGTGAAGCTTTATCTAAATGTCTGACTAGTGATGTAACCGTCTTACGTGTGGAAGAAGAGCACTTGGAGAAATTATCGCTGGAGGACTCCTCTCTGAAGACAGACTTGGGTCTGTGTTTCTGCTTCGGTTTGGGGGTTTTGGGCTTTACGAGACCTTGTTCCTCAAACATCTCCTGCTGCTTCCTCCGCAGGTACTCCTGCTTTATCAGCTCCCGCCGCGTCTTCTCCTCCTCTTTACGCACGCGGTCCTCCTCGGCCTTCCGTCTGGTATTGAAATCAAACACTTAAATATATCAGCATCGACTGTGTCGTTTGTGGAAATTATACAAATTATAAAGATTAATAAAGTTAAAGTTACTGACCTGGCTTCATCTCGTTTGAGCTCAGATTCTGCTTCTAGTTGCTGTTTGCGAAGCCGAGCCTCCTCAGCTTTCTTCTGCTGCTTCAGCAAGAACGCTGCTCTCTTCTTAGCGAGCTCATCCTCCGCCTTCTGCTCATCCTAGAACATAAAAACGTAATCATTTAAGTATTCGGTCTTTAATTTAGTGCTGAAAGGAATAATAAATTAGATCCACAGAAAATTAAATCGATGAAAATTTTGTCACACGGCAATGATTATTTAATTATTTCTTCTGATGGGGAAAAAAGCAATTTGAAGGTTTTAGTTTTAAGATACTGAATCAAGACAGGAATTTGTCATGATTTTTGACAAATTAATAAAATTAATAAATGTATTTCGATTAAGTTTGATTGGTGATATTATTTCATCCAGATTACCTTGAAGAAGAAGCCCATGACTGACTTCTCTCCGTCGCCTCCCTCTGTCGTTCCGTCTTCAGCAGCGTCTTCCTCGGGAGCCTTCAGCTCTGACAAATCCACCTCAATCAGATGAGACTTGGAGCGCTGACTCTCCTCTGATGGTATATTCTCTTTTCCTGAACCGTCTGAAGAGTTGAGCTCAGACTCTCTCTGGGTGTTGGACAGGCACTCGTCAAAGGACACTTCTGGGGCAGCCACTGCCGTCAGGTCCACTCGTGTCGGAAGACGCATATTGGCCTCGTCGTGAAGCCTGAAAGTGGCGCTCCGAACGTGGCCGGAGCCTGGCCTGTCGATTGTCTCTCCTGCTGGGGCGTTTCTGGGGCTGGGAGTGTCAGGCTGCTCGGTCCTGGGGGACCTGCCCCCGGCTAACTGCCTCAGGTGTGGTAATGTCTCTGACCCACTCTGGGTGGGGGTGAGGGTCCTGGAGACCTGCCGGCTCTGCTCCTTGGCTATCTTTAGCTCTGATGGTTTGGATCTGGAGCTTCGGCCTGATGTCAGTTTGGGGGGTTTCCTGGTGGGGGCGGTTCCAGTGCTGGAGAGGTGCTCCACATAGTGAAAGGATGCTCCAGCCTTAGAGTTACTGTTTTTGTCGCTGGAGGGAGGAGGAGGTGGAGTTGCACCAGGGGGGGACTGTACATTCTGTTTCATCAACATCTCCTGCTGGAGCGACAGCTGCATCATCTGTTGCTGGATGCTGCCGATGGCGTCATTCAGCAGCTCGATGGAGCGGCTGCACTCGTTAAGGTCCAACTCTTCATCGAGATAGAAGCTTCCGCTGTTCCCTTTCTTATCTGCTTCTAAGGCACCTGTCGGGGTGGTTCCCTCCACCTCTTTGTCCCCCCTCAGGGCATCTACACACATATCATCTTTACTTGATGTTCCTTTCTCCCCATTGAGCTCGTCTTTGGAGAGGTCGGCCTTAAGCGGGTTGGGTAATGTGTCACTCTTGCCACCGCTTTTCTTCACGATGTGCAGGAAGGCTGCCTTACCCAGCTTCTGTCTCTGCCGGGCCGACAGCACTTCCATCTTCTTCTTTTGGTGCTCGATGGCGCGTCGCTTCTCCTCCAGCTGCATACGGAGCTGGACGATTTCAGAAGCTAGAACATTAGCACCGCCGCTACCATCGCCTGTGCGATTGCATCCTCCCATGGGTGAGGTGGGGCTCGGGTCTCTTTTAAGCCTCCAGGTGGAGGCCAGGGGCCCGCTGCTCTCCGACCCATCTGGAGTGGTCCTTTGCGAGCTGGAGGCACTGGAGCGTAGGTCATGGTTGCTGCCAAAGCGTTGCTGCTGGGCTTTGCGCTCAGCGAAGGAGGTCATGCGCACACTTCCGCTGGCCATGCTGCTGGCCTGGGAGTGAGCGCTGAGACACGGGCTGGAGCGACCGCTGCAGCCATTCATGTCTTTGTCCTCGTGCTCTTTCACATTCATGTCCTCTTGGAGTTTGGCTGATTCTTCTTCTTCATCCTCATTAAAGGCTTTCCTGGGCCAGGTGGGGTCTTTAGTTGAAATAGCTTCGTCCAAATCCTCTTCCTCCTCATCCAGGTCTTCCAGCTCAGCGTCCAGGCCCTGGACAGGCTTTGGTTCTTCAGAATCTGAATGCAGGTAGAAACCCCCGGCTGGCTCTCTGGACGAGGAGTCCACACTGCTAGTGACAGTGGGTCTGAACCCTTCTGGACCCTGGGGGGGCTCCTCTGACATATCTGCCTCCTCACCTGGAGGAGAAAAGGTTTGGTTCAAGCCGCAGGGAGCTTTCCTACGAACAGCTGATGTAGATCCATCTCCTCGACGTAGAGAGCCCCTTCCTGAAGACCGAGGCCCCTCACCACTCTCCTCCTCTTTGTTTAGGCATATAGACTTCTCTTTAGCCGTTTTGAGCACGGCAGGCATCAGTGGTTCTAGGTAAAAGCTATCTTGTTCAGGTTTGGACTCAGTGGAAGGTTTGGGTCCCACCCTGGCAGTCGCCTGCATCCCATCAACTTGTTTTGAGATGGCGGGAGCATCAGTCCTGGCAACCGTTACCGGAGTTTCTTCCTCGTCCTCAATGTTGACATTTCCTAGGAGGCCGTGGCCGTTGACTCTGCGCATTGCAGCCTGTGTGGGTTGGTGGACAGAAGTCTGATGTTTGGGCGTGATGTTGATGACGTTGGACGCCAGGCTGTCCTTACTTATAGAGCGGGCAAGACTCACACTGTCACCAGAAACCATGTCAGCATCACTGTCTGTGGCTGAATGAAACATGTAGGGGCTCAGCGTGGACATCGGCCTGCAGAAAGAACATTTATAAATTATTAAATTACTAATTAATTTGTAAAGTCTGTATAATATACAGCTTAAAATATACACTGTACAAGGTTTGATTACATTTCCTAATTAGGCCCCATTTTCTTTTCATTTAACTTCTAATTTTAAGCACAATATTTATCACTGTGACAAGATTACTAAATCACAACACAAGTGAAAAACATTTTCTACATATGTTATCTGGTCAGGACCTGCCCCATAAAAACAAAGACATTCACATTCAGCTGGGTACAAGTGCAGTGTCAGCATACTTCAAGTGCAGAAAGGATAACGAGTTTCTTTAAGTAATAATAGATTTATTTTAACCCTCAAGGTTTCCTAAGATATCCACATGAAGGTAAAAACAAGCAAAATATACATGAAAAATTACAGCTCCATTTACAACTAGGGCCCTTTTTTGTATGTATATATGACCTGTTTTTTGCTTCATTAAACTTTTGGGAGTTTGCAATATTTGATATTGGGAATATTTGCCATAACAATACATTTTACAGAAATGGACTGACATGTAACCATGTAACAATAATTCAATATTTGCATCCACTGTGAATGCAAATTTTATTCCAAAATCGAGATATGAGCACACAATCACTTCTTTTAGATTAGAACACACACTTTGTGTTATTGTACAATGTTCAGGTACCTTAAATTGATTTTCAATGATTTATCTATCATCTTATGTTAAGCTTTCATGTTTTGTGTTTTATATTTCTATCTCCTATTTTTATTGTAAGGCGCTTTGTAACTGTTGTGAAAAGTGTGATATAAATTAAGTTTATTATTACCTTTGCCTCTTGTCGGGCCATGCGACGACAGAGCCTCGAGGCTGTCCGTCCATCTGAGTCAGTGAGTTGGAGCGGTTTCTCAGACCTTTCCAAAAAACACACACACGGACAATTAGGAAGTATGAAAACAGCAGCTGACGACCACCACAGCAGAACATGGACCCAAATCTTTTGTTTGGTATACATAAAAGGGTTTAACTGTTGTCCTCACCTGCACCATCCTCTCCTTGCTGCTTCTGTTGCCTCTGTCGGAGGGGCAAGAGTGGGTGGGAGGGACTGAAGGAAGGACCCCCTTTACTAAAAGCCAAAAAGAAAAGAAATCAGTACGACTTTCACCTTGTCAAAGTGATATTCCACTGTGTTTCACAATTTCTAGCAGCAAGGTTTTTTGGCAGAAATGCAAAACAGTTGTCATCAAATCAGAATCAGATGAACAGATCGAGCCGTTACACACAGGTTACACAACAGACAAACAAGTAGTGGCATGATAAAAATTCCAACAGATCAATGTAATCCTTTAAAAGAGCAAAGCTAAACTTTCAGTCTCCCAAACAAGTGCCAACAACGCACACACACAAAAACAGGACAATGCAAGAATTGTGTTAACTGTGTGCATATCGTTATTATATTTGGTGAGGGAGAAGCCGGTGTGAGAATAAAAAACCAGATGCTGCTGCGTATCTACCCAACCTTTTGAGGGCTACTGTAACTGCTTAGGAGACAGGAGCATGATGAGGTGGAATGAGGAGGAAAGTGAGAGAAGACTTACAGGGGATCAGAGTCTTCGGGATGCAGGAAGTACCTGTTACAGACTTCAGGGCTGCTCTGGTTATCAGCCATGCCGGGGCTGGCCAGGAAGCTGCGCTTGGTGGCGTTGGAGATGGGCACTGATGGGCGGGCACACTTGGGCTGAGCAATGGCTCGAGCTAACAACAAAAGAAAAAAAAGAGGAGAAAAGAGATGTTTATCATTGAATTGCAGGCAGGGATTGAGGTCGGCTGTCATTAGGAAAGTTTTGGACATTGACTGGGATAGAAAAAAAATGGTGAAATCTACCAGTTTCTTAATCAACAAGATGCTTAATAAGCTACTTTTCTACAACAACTGAGTTATTTAATGTACTTAAAGGGCTGGTACAGATCGGCACAAAAACAATTATACTTCATCATCTGCTGCTTTTCCATTATGTCAAAAAGTTCAATCTAAAAATAAATGTTCATGTAATGTTAGAATTAAATGGTGACTTCATGTTTTGAGCAACCTTCACAACGCTAGAACCCTGGATGTTGGTTTCATTATATTACATACTGTGTAACATGAAACGGTTTTCATATGCTGGTGTTTGTATGAAAAGCAAAAATTACCATCTTTAAACTCTTGTAAATCTCTGGGCTGAACAAACTCTGGCTTGACGGTCTCAAACCACCAGAAGAGTTCAGCGATGAACACCATCACATTGTGCTGCACGGAGAGAGAACACATTAGAAACACTTGGATGCTGATGAACAATGGTGTTTAAGAGCACTGATGCATGATGAACAGTCAGATATTTGTACTGCAAGGTTACATTTGTGATAATTATATTTAATTCTATCATATTTATGAAAAACACAGTATGCCGGTCATTCTACCTTGAGCACAAGAGGCGAGTAGAGCATATCCTCCGTTGTCAGATAGAAACTTTTATTCAGATACTCGTTAGCAAACTCTCTGAGTAGCTGGATGTTGTACAGGCTATCAGCGATGGAGGGTACTTCCTTCAGGCAAATATCTGATTAGACAGGCACATGTGAGGGGTCAGATCAGGACACAACTCAATGACCTGATGGCTATAAATGTCACACTGACTGCACTAGGACGGCGAGCCATGTGCAACTGACAAAAATAGTATCACACATGGATATTGAATTCAATGTGTTAGCAAAGAAAGCTTGATGATCGTTACAGGAAAATTCTTTGAGGGGGGAACTGATTATTATTGTGAAGCGGCCGACTCCTGAACGAGGGTGTTGTCTGTGCCAGTGTGGGGAAAGCGTGCGCGCGAGCGCATCGTACCCTCCAGCTTCATGAGGTCCGGGCAGTAGTAGTGGACCACGGTGAGCAGCGCAGCTCCGTCACAAACATCCCTCATCAGGTCTTCCAGCAGTGGGAAGAAGGGCAGCTGGCGGCCCGAGGCGTGCTCCCGACGATACCGTACCTAACCAGCAGAGGGAGAGGATGAGGATCTAATGAGATGAAAAGCCACAGCAACAACACACACCACCACCACCACCACCACTACGGTACTACCAACAAGTGACACATTTTAAAACATCCTAAAGGCAGCGACTAGTGTCACAAGTACAAATCTCTTTTGTGCTGAGATTCACATCTGAACTAGTCAAAGCATATATTGATCATGGATGTTTTCAGCTTTAGTTAATGCCCTTAGCTATCGATTTAAGAATGCATCAAGGTTATCCCCGGGAGTTTCACAGCAAAATGCTTTTATTAATAGAAGTAGAAACTCCTCTTCAACTGATCAACAGCAAGTTTAGTGTAATTTTGCTGCTGAATAAAAAGATCCTCCTGATCACCCAGTTTAGGGAGAACCCTGGTTTTATCACGAGGAGATGGGAGGTGGAGGTGTTAAAGCGGTGATATGAACACAGAGCGGATGGGTCAACCTTCCTCAGGCCTCAGGAGGAAGGCAGCCAGCAGGAGAGCCCGGTCTAACCAGGCAACAAGTACCAGCTGACCGGGAAGGAAACTGGGGTAATCACTGGCCCACTTATGGGAAATGACTGTGTAATGGAGAAACTCGCTCACCCCAGATGCACTCGTTTTGGATATATATACACTGTAACTCATACAGCTGGCTAGGATGAACAATAGATTGATTTAAAGATTTAGCAAAACACGACTAACTCAAACGATATCTGCTAAACATTGTTATTCACTAATCACCTGCAGAACTATGATTTGAAACAACATAAATGTGCACTGCACAAAGCAAACTGCACAGACTGGTACTGCTGCCTGGATATGTTTCTGCATGACCTGCAAATATTCACCTTGTTCTGGAAACGCCTTTCTCTATGTTATGACTAATCAATCTTTATGGCGACAGCAAAAGACACATGAAGAAATGAATCAAAGTTATGCAGAAATGCAGATCAAATTAGCTTTGAACCAGTATATTTGCATCACATGCTGCAGAAGACAGAATGACTGCAACAAGAAAACTTATCAAGAGTCCAATATAACCTTCAGTAACAGTTAAACCCTTTAATAAAAGGAAGCAAAGCTTGATTTTAACACTTACTCTGAGTCCTCAAAACAACCCCTAACACAAGTCTGAAACAACTAGAACTGCAACTAACGATTAGTTTCATTATCGATTAATCTGTTGATTATTTTCTTTATTAATCAATTAGTTGTTTGGTCCATAAAATGTTAGAAAATGGTGAAAAATGTCAACCACTGTTTCCCAAAGCCCAGGGTGACGTCCTCGAATGATAAAATAGTCACATTTGAGAAGCTGGAATTGGAGAATCTGGATTGTTTTCTTCTTAAAAATGATAAATTAATCTAATAATCAACTAATTGTTACAGCTGTAGAGACGACTATGCACTATTTAAACAGATCTCGTACAGCACAACACAACAAAATAAACAAAATTACTTACAAATTTAATGAACAGGATTTGCTCAGCATTAACTTTGATTTATTTATGATTTATTTATTTCACATAATTATACCGATTGTACTGATGTAGCTTATGCCACGAGTAACAGGTGAACTAACCAACTACCAAACAAACTATAGAAGCTCTACTACAAAAGAGAGTTTGAAGTTAAGGGAGTCTTCTCCTGACTAAGAAGGAACACTGTACCGCTTCGGAGAGCTCCTCTGGCTCCAGCATGCATTGGGCCAGCTCGTGCATGACATCAGGCTGACACACACAGAGAGCAGAGATACTGTCAAAGAAGTCCGTGGGCACAGAGGAAACAGTGTGTGTGAGAGCAGAAGAGAGAGAGAGAGAGATCGGAGAAGAAAGGGGGAATGACAAAGCAGATCAGTGAGAGGAGGTGGCCAGGGATGGGACTGCAAAGCAAAAGGAGTGGTGTAGGCATGGATTTGCTCTTATTCTCACTCGGCAAGCAAATACCACACGCACGCACGCACGCACGGGTGAATCCACATGGCCTACTTGAGCTTGAAATGAGATAGCACACACTGCATAGCTGCAAAGAATATCTGAACAGTTTACAAAAGGTCAGAATAACCTTACACCTGTGTGACAAATTTGCCACGAGGAGAGAAAAAAAAAAAAGAAACAAAAAAGTTACTGTCAGCTTTCTCCCCCCCTCGCTGACACACCGGCTACAAGCAGCAGAGAAATGAGCTTGAATGAGCCATGGTGGAGAGTGTGCGCACATCAACACAGAACTATGCGTGCAAAGGGGGAGAGGGGGAAGAAATTGGGGTATGGGGAGAGAGAGAGAGAGGAGGGGGGCAGGAGGGGGGGGGCTGGCATCCAACTTACAGGGACTAGCTTCCAATACCATTTGGAGGGAGACTATCCAGTTTGCAGGGACAAGAGAGGGGGGAGGGAGGGACAGATGAGGAACAGGAGCAGAAAGATTAAATAGGTCAGAGGTCACAGACAAAAGGATCGGATCTGCTTCCGGTTTAAACAGAGAAAAAGAGAGCAGGGTCAGAACAACTCCAAAATGCCTTTAGGAAGAAACATTCCTCATTAATAACTACGTTTCTTCTTGATTTTGTGGAGATGACACCCACCTGGTTATAGACTTAAAGAGGGAAAAATATTTCTAATAAAAAGAGAGTTACTTCTAAAATTCCCCACAGGCCAGAAATGTTAAGCTATTGGCAGAAAATTGTTGGCCGTTCTGGATCTTCATTTATTTTATTTTTTCTTTTTATCCTTACACTTTGAGATACTTTACCTTTTGGTGGCTGGGGGACTCTAACGGGTGGTGCTTGACTTTGTGTTCCCTTTCTGTGATTTCTCTCATCTTAGTGTTCACCTGCAGAAGAAACAATGAAGGCCAGGTTATGCAGGTAATCGTAGAACGTGTTTACATGCGCTGCGGTGACCTGGTTACTGTAAATCTGTGTATACATGCAGCAGTCTGCAATTTGATTTCACCTCTACACCCCCCCATAACCTTATTTTGGAAGCATTGCTCTCTTATCTTAACAGTTTTTTTCCCCTCACGGTGCAATAAGAGGACAGACAGCATAACTTCCTGGAAACCAACTTATTTAGACTTCTAGAGGCAAATTAAATGCTATATAAAGTATCTATTGCTATGTGTAATGATTTCTCTTTTCATCCTCCTGCTCTGCTATCAGACTGACGCATGCATACTGGAAAGCTGACTAGAAACCCAGTTATGTCCTCCAGGTGAAATCTAGCTGAGGAAACACTGCCCATCACAAAAGGACACATTCCTTTCCCCCCCGACAGCGATGGTGTGGGGCATCATGGTGAGTAATGGACACACTGAGTCATTGCTTTCGCTACTTCCGGGCCTTCGAACTTACTGACAGATGAGTGCAACATGAGCCTCTTGTATGTGCTACCAGATCCACACTCTTATCTGTTGACCCGTCTCTTAGCACCAGTGACAAACAAGCCACAATTTAACAAGTGGACCACTGTCACTTGACTGTGTCAATATGAAAACACATTATTCATCCTACATTGTGCCAAACAAGTGAGTGAGTGAGTGAGTGAGTGAGTGAGAGTCATACCATGATTGTTATCAGCTGGACTTTAGAGAGGCTACACAGAAGTATGGAACATGTATGAAAGGTTTTTATAAAGCACTGTGAAAAGTCTTTAATCAATATGTGCTGCTGTGTTTCTTATATTAAATTCACGCCGCTCATGTCTGTGTGTGTGTGTTTGTTGACCTTGTTGATCCAGAAGACCATAGCGTCCTCCATGTCGAAGGGTAGCTCCTTAGAGGCACTGAAGGTAGAGAAGCGCTTGACGGAAGCCACCACTTTCTCGATGCTGATCATCTCCACTGTGTAGGCCATCATCAGGGCATCGATCATGGGCATGTGAGCGCTCTGGATGAGAAAGACAGGAAGAGAAACACAGAGGACAATTCAATTTCATTGGACTCCCCCCTCCACATGTTTCCAATGCAATTAAGATCAAAGCTGGAGGCAAAGAAGCTGAGATTGCAATCTAATGCCATATCAAACATCATAAAACATTATGATGCTCCAAGTGTGGAGCATGATCTAACCATCTGTTTGTTCTTTAATTACACAAAGCAAATCAACCATTTTAAAAACAGTTACATCTACTCGTTTAAGAGAAAGAAGCCACCAGCTGGTCTGTCACTGGTGAAGTGTGTACCAGTTTCTTTGGCAGGTAATTAACCATCATTAAAGGTCGTATAGTGTTAAAAACCTAGTTAGCTTGCGTAACCACTGTGGCGTGAGGATGAACAGGTAAGACTAATGGATTAGGGGTTCTGTCTAATTCAAACCTCTGACGGGACGAATTGGGAGCTTCAAATAATCACCGTGGCTTAATCACTGCAGCTCACAATTATTTTGGGAATATTATATTTAAGTCTAAGTCTTTATCTTTGTTTTTAAGCAAGGACTGAACAGTTTCATTGGCGGTGCGCTTCTCAAATGTTTGGTCTTGAATGACAAAGTCTACTTTGATTATTTCATCTGTTGATGATCTGTCTTGATTAATCTATGAATCATTTGGTCTAAAATAAATTCTGAAAACAGTGAAAAGAATCCAAGATGACGTCTTCAAATGTCTTGTTTTGTCCAACTGACTAAAAAAGAAAGTGAAAGCTCTCATTTGGGGCAACGACAACCAACCTCACACTGTCTTCATCCTATTATAACAGAGGACCAGCACCGGTATCCCTGCTGCAAGTGGCACAACACCTGGTGCCTACCAGTCAAAAATCTTCCTCTTTATAAGCAGGGTGGAACCAACACCAGCCAAATGTTAATTCAATCTCTGCTCTGAGCTGATTAGTTTGTCTGTTCTAAAACCTAATTTGGTCGTCAACCATTATTTCTGAGTCTCATTTTATGCCGACGTTGGTTATTTGTATTTCTAAATTTCTGAATCCACTACATGACAAATAATAAACATGCCATTGTTTCAGTCAGTACTTTGTGTAACATGCTGCCTGACTAATCCAATTGATGATGGAAGTGCACAGAGATTAGGCTCGTTAAAATAACGAATGAGAGCTATTCAGAGCTTTTTCTCCACAGCAAGAACCGCAAGGACACAGATGACAACAGTGAAAATCTACTCCCTGATAAACCCGGACTGTAATATACAAGACGGGGACAAGTTTATTTAACAGGAAAAGATAAAGACTGTGTCTACAGGAAGCTGAAGGCTGCTCAAGTTCTGCTGGCTCATTGGATTCACTTACACAGTACTCACTGTTTTGCTGAGCTGTTTGTGTTTTCAAAAGGAGTTTAAGTACATAGGGCGTGTTCCTTTTAGCCTGGCGGATCTCTGTTCACGGCTGCTTTTACTCTGCCTTCATTTAAAGGATAATTCAGGTTCATTACAACACGACATTTTGTAAAACTGGCCACTGTTTCCATCGTTATTGCACAGCTGCAAACACAGTAACATTGCTAAAACCTATTTAGATGGGGTAAGGTTGTAAACAAGACAAAAGTATAGCCATAACATCAGAAACCACTTTATTTGGAAGTAAAATTGAATATGGAGTGCACCAGAAATGTTGGCTCTGATCCCCCGTTGCACCGCATTCGCAACCAACACAGCAAGTTCAGTAGGTCAAAGTTGATTCAGGATGTCAGTCAATAAACTCTGATGGATGTTTTCCAAACAATAGTTTGAGTGATTATTTTACCATTCCTCTTCATTTCCTCTATGAAATACTGTATGTTTGTTTAAAAACTGCATGTCTGACTATCTGTAGCCTATTTCTTGTCCTGTCAGACATCTTTGCATAAGTACAATGTTACAACCAAGTGATATGAAACCAAAATGATCCCTTATATGAAGGGTTAAATAAAAACTGTGTTGAAAATGTTTCTTTATACAGATACAAGAAAAAAACGGAAAAAATGTTGAGTTAAAACATGCAGAACAACAAGCAGAAGACTTGAAAAACAAAGCATGTTATTGCAGCAACATTCAGCGTGCCTCAACTTAAAAATGTGCACTAAATTGAGCAACTACATGTCGATAAGTAGTACTCAATAAATACACAACAGGGCAAATATAACAGCGTGATGTACTCTTCGATCTTTTGTTCTTTTGTCCAACACTCTCACTCTGCCCTTCATCAGCACAGCAGGGAACCCCACGGGGAACAGGGCTGCTGTTGCCCTGAGCTGTGTGTGTGTGTGTACACGTGTGTTCGCACACATACGCATTCGCAGGTTTAAGTGGACCCGAGAGGACGGCTGGATTCTTAAGGTTTTACAAGCCTCAGCTGTTGCCCCAACAAGAGTCAGACAAGGTGCAGAGGAACTGTCTGCAAGTATAGGATCTGTTACATTCACACAAAACACAGACACACACACACACACATACACAAGACAGAAAATGCAGGTTTCTATGGAAACGCCTTGTGAAGTCAGCAAACTGGAAGGGGGGGTTCCAACAGTCTATCAGAGATAAGCGCTGTCCTGTCCAGGATTTTCCATCCTCTCACCAGGCTTTGTGTCTGGATGCTTACACACAGGCCTGCGTGGATTATTTTGTCAGGCCACTAGCAGGAAATGCAGACACACATCCCAGCAGCCTGCAGAGAGGAGGCCTGCTCCTCACCGTTGCCGGTTTCCATGGCAACAAAAGGGTAGGAAGATGGCTGAGAGCGAGTGAGCCGGTTGGTGCGTGAAGTGCACTTTGTGAAAATGTGAGACATGAGATCTCATTGCCACAGAGGAGGGGGGGGGGGGGGCTCTGTGCTTCGTTCACTACGCTGTGACGTGGTGGTGTTGGTTCAGGTGACGACCTACAGGATGCGGTCTACAAACCGAGGACGTTCAGCCTGTTTAAGAGCTGATCTGTGAAAACATTACAAGCGTTACACTCGTATAATGACTACAGTAGAGGTCTACAGAGCTGAGCCATTGATTTCCGGCTTAAACACATATGTTTATATTATTTTTTTGAAGTAGAATCTACATTTTATCGAAACTAATGAATCCAACGGGGCAGAACAAGGCTGAATAAGAGGCATTTAAACTGGGCTATGAGGACAAAAGGGGAAGGTTTTCAAGCGCCAACATTCAGCAAATGCTCTTAACAGATCAAAAATGTAGGTGAGAAAATATCACAGACAATAAAATCCATTCTTAGAAGTATTAACGCAAGAGTAACCCTCTTAACCGATGTCCCTGATTACCCGCCTGCTCTGAGTAGGCTCAGGCACCAGTTATTATTAGGATTTACACTTTTTTTTATAAACTTGATATATGATATTTTCAACAAAGTAATAAACAGAGTTATTTCCACTACGTCACTCCATCATTAGTTATTTCCACAGTTGGAAACTACAGAGTTAAAGCAACGTCCTCTGATTTAAACATGAACTCTGAACACAAGATAATCCTGCTAATACAGCTTTTCTTTTTTTCTTTTGGGAAGACTTGAGTGTTTCCGTTTTCTCATTCATTTAGCTGACTGGATTTTTCATCATAATGCAACTCAGTAATCAGTGCCTGTGATCCAGCCAACATCTTGCACATGTCCACAATTTAAAAACAGAATTGTGTTGACTGCAACTGTCATTAATATTGTTACAAAAACGCCAACTTTTATAGGAGAAAGACAAACTAAGTCTGGCCAACGAAAAAAAAAAGCCCCTGTTACCATGGCACAATAACAAACACAGCACAAACTCAGTCTTCACACGACCAGCATGAGTAACAGTCAAATTCCTTTTCTTTATTTGAATAAAAGATTATAAGGGTGGAGCCAAATCATCTGGAGATTGTTCCACTGAGTTGAGCAGCAAATCATATGTTTATATTTCATTTACACACGGTGTATAATCTGAAATAAATGCAAATAACTGAAACTTCATGTCTATTCACAATATTCTAGGGGTTATTCTACACTGGATTTAAGCTTTCTCGGTGTCTCTAACGCCTGTGGTTGAGACTGATTGCACAGCTGGATAAGGATAAAAATCAATAGCCTCATCCCCTGCTTTCACTGTGGTACAATAATACATCAGAAGCAGGAAGAGGTGGGGATGTTACAGGTAATGTGCAAAGTTGTTATAGCTTCCAGCCTGGTTTCCTTCTTCTCTGACAGGCAATCTGTGCTACAAACTGTATTTTGTAAAAATGCTGCAACATTGTGGGGGGTGCCTGGTGCTGAATGTCTCTGTTAAACAACAAGCGTATAAACTATGAGCAGCAGCTTCCATTGAAATTTGTCTTTTAGTGCATATAAGATGCCAGAAAAAGAATTACCACACCCTTTTTTTCCAGGCGAATACAACCGTGTCTCTTCCTAATCTTCCCTGCATCTACTCACCATTTTGATGGGCGCGCAGGCCAGGTCTCCCTCTGTGACTGGCGTGTCGTCACTCTCCACGACGTAAATCCCCTTCCTGGACAGAGCCTGGATGACGGACAGGTGGGACTGAAGAGAAGCCGCCTGCTCCGTCTTCAGGATGAGGGCGCAGACGCGGCAGTAGAGCTCGCAGGACAGCAGCAGGCGGATGACGGGCGGCTTGATGTGTTCCTGGTCGTACTGGTCTGTGTAGAACGGGTCCCTTAAGTCCTCTGGGATATGGTCTGCAATGGAGAGGAGAGGTTAGGTGAGTTGTGAAGAAGCTTGTGCGGGTTAAACGTTCTAATTGTGACCAGGATAGAAACAGAAATAAGACAATGTGGCGCTGTATGAAGCAGGAGAATGAGGCTGACTTGAGGGGGGGAAAGTCAGCACCTTTGACCCTTGACAACTCAACAGTACCTGCCTACACCTATCAAACTTCTGCCGTGTCAACAGGCTACAGGAATGCAACAAAGCACCGCACTGTCTATGTAATATTTGTTCTGTAACAGCTTCAGTTTACTTGGAGTAAACATGAGCATTTGAAATGACAAGTCACGGCTTATTGCCTCGGGAGTACGTTGGGAAACAGATCCACGCTGAGCACAGAGCTCAGCAACAGCAGGCTTCTCACAGGGTTTTCCACAAGGATATGCAGTAGCCAGCTAAGGGGGTCCCAGGGCATGACTCTCTGCTCTCTACCCGGCAGGACCTCTCAGTTGATCGCGCACACAAACATTCATATAGAGCATGTGAGGGGTGAGATTGATATAGACAGATAGGCATGTTTGAAGCAGAGCCTAGTGGTCGTAAATGTACACACATAGCAACTTGTGAGTCAAAACTATTTTATTAGAATCAAAAATTCATATAATAAAAGTAGCTGGCTGGACTTAAACAAGTAGTCGGCTTATGGAAAGCTCTGTTCTCAGGTGACACGGTGGGTTTCTCCACCAATACTGGAGCCACAAAAACTAAAAGAAACAATGACCTACACAAGAGATTCAGTTGCTATGGATGTGAAGTCATTCTCCAAAAAATAAAAAAATCAGAGACCACAGCCATATAAGGGCATGGGACAAAGCATGCTCTATACTCTAAGGTAAACTACACACTGAAGCTTAAAATAGGTCTGGAATGATGCACAAAACCTGTCCAAAATCCTCCACTTCTCAACAAAATGGTGTGGGCAGAGAAATATCCTTGTTCCATTAAATCTGTTTTGAACTATGCCTGAGCTCCAGCAACACAGCATAAGCCGTGTGTGTGTGTTAGTGTGTGTGTGTGTGTCTGTATGTGAGTGTTCTTAGTGTCTGCTCTCTGCTCTGACTGACAGGATAAAGGGAGCCGCTCGTCAGCAATCTCCTGTTCACGAAAACAGGAAGGCAGGCGGGCAGCTTCTTCCATCGGCTGCCCGACACCGCTATACTTTGTGGGAGATAATACACTAAGCACACATACAGAATTGCAGAGGTGTCCCACTTCTTGGGGAAAACATTAAATAAAAAAAATAGAGCCTTTTTAAGTCCTATTGTGTTGCTGGGCGTCGGTTTTCTGGACATTTTTGTGGCCTTCATCACATTGTAGTGAGGGTTTGATTAGAGCTGTAATGACTAGTCAACAGACAGAAAATTAAATTGCCAACAATTTTGATAATTGGTTAAATCACTTAAATACTTTTTAAAGCATGAATGCCACAAATGATCTGGTTCCAGCCTCTAAAACCTAAATATTTACTGGTTTTCTTCGTCATCTATAAATGGTAGATTAAATGATCTTTTGGTTTGAAGATGTAAACTTAGAGGAAAATGAGATGGATATCTTTTACTAGTGTATTTGTAGACTAGATGATTATTTGTTGCAAAATTACTAATCCAATTTAATTATTAATGTGACCGTTTATTAAGTATAAGCACATTTTTGTCAGGATTAGCATTGAACAGGTTCAGTTAGTTAACATCACTGGTGGGGTTTCCTAGTTTTAACACGTTTTTCCTTTTTTTTTGTGGTTCTTCCTAAAAGGTAAGTGTTGCTCTTCTCTCTCCTGACTTTGTTTTTGTGTCTGCTCTTCTGCCTGTAAACCATTCATGTGGCGTATCACACTCTTTGTCATTAGTTGATCCAATTTAGGAAACAATAAAGAGCCTCCCTGCTATTGTAACTATGAAGATATGTGGTCATGTCAGTATAAGATTACATAAAAGGTATTCATTGAAATTGCTGTCTGCCACCATACGCATGGTGCAAATAAGAAGGTCATTGTACAGTAGCATTAATCTATTATGCATAACATCCAGTCGTGTGGGTCATTCCTGGAGAGCTGTGTCTGAGTATATAAACACACTGTAACAGTGGGAGTGATTGTGTATGAAAACAAAGGGGTCGGACCAGGGCAAGTCTTCACGTCTGACTTCATTCCACAGACATTGATGTTGCGTGGCAGCTGCCCCTCCACCCTCCCGCCACCAGGAACCAGGCTGAAAACATTTTACTAACAGGGATGGGGTGGAGCACGAGAATGAAGATGAGCTACATAAGAATCAGCCGACCATGATCAGCACAAGCTGAGGGTGAGGACTAGCAATAACCCTGCGATTATGGCAGGTGCTCGCTCTCGCCGGTGTTGTGTCTGGCTGTCTGTCGCTCAGGCTGGGAGCAGCTGTGGCACACACACAGAGGGCAGTAGGACAGGAGTGCATGTACACAAACACAGACCGTGCACGCACGATCAAAGGCTCGACATGGAAGCAAGGGGTGATGAATACATACCAGATGCACCTGAACCCGTCACCACCCCCCGCATCACGGGGTGGCCGTGTTCATATCTAATGAACTACGTCACTGAGACCGTTTACGTGACTCCGCTACGGTCTGTCACTCATTGGGTGAGTCAGGCTAGCAACTGTGCAGCATTAACAACATAGCAGACACCATATGATGAGCCATAGGGTGAAAAGCATATGGGCCTAATACATTCAGTTCCCATGGGAGGAAGATAATTGCATCTGCACCTGAGGGTTGCTTTCCTGCAGGCTGCCAAAGCTTTGGGGATACTGTATGCTTTCTGAACAGCATCTCCAACCAAGATCATCCGTGGTGCATCGTTACTGTTTGTACAGAGACGTTCTTATGCTCCATCTTTCAGTCTGCGTCATTAGCCAGAGCCTGTGATGACAGTGAACTGAGCAAGCCGATGCCATTATGCCAGTCAACCTTAATATGAACTCAGACTATATTTCAACCTAAGTAATGAATGGTAGAGGGGGTTTTGAACAAAAACACGGGAGGAAAAAACAAAACAGACAATTGCTTTGCAGCCATAACCTGGATTACCATTAAAACTCACGTTTTATTGTCATCTGTTAAATCCTTCCGTGACATCAGGAAATCTGTGTAATGACCACAGATATGTAATGACTTCAAATACAAAGGAAAGCTTGAACTGAACTCTGAAATAATGATGGATGATATGACCAGAGACACTGATGCAACTGACATGCAAAACAGTGAATTACGGGACGTGTGCATCAGATAGCAGAAATGAACACTGACCAAGCTTTACTGTTACGATAAGGAGACACCCTACTGCAAATCAAAAGGTAAACAGCAACCCTGCAGTAAAACAATGGTGGTATGCGGTCACGTTAATCCTGCTACATTTTTGACCGATGATGATTCAAACACCTGCCAACCACTCAGGATGTTCTCTGTTGCCATGTCGGAGTTTAGAGGTTAAAAATTTATTATGTGAGTGAAGGCTCTTAGAGAAAATTAGGTCAACATTCTCACACATGACAGCGTTTTTGTTTTTTTTTCCTCCTCATGGCCAATAGAAAGAAAAGCTGAACTATACTTCCTTCTAAAACAACAAGGCCTACTGTAAATCATACAGGGCCTGAATTTCAGTCCGGGTATTGCGCATAATTTGATCAATTCCCAAAAATCTAGCACTTATAATGCAGGAAATTCCCACGCACACTTTGACACTTTGAGTCACTAGACAGTGATGTCTAATAATGTCCAGCTATCGTTTGCACCAGTGTGGAATTCGGGACACTCTGGCTGGAAGCCCTGCATCTGATGGACCGACTTCCGCTGACAACACACTTGGCGCGCTCCCTCTCTCCCTCTCCCTCTCTCTCTCTCTACAAGGCTACAAGCCGCCTCTGCTGCTGCAGCATCTCTCGCTAGCATATACAGACAGGTTTCAATGATGTGAACTTGAAGGCCTGCAAACTTGAACCGCTGGCTAAAACAACGTCAACTTTAGTAACATTAATCCTCTGGAATCTCAGACAGGTAACGGTAACATTACAGTGCTGCGCCTTTTACCAGCTGATGTTACAAAACGTCAACTTTAAGTCGCCACCCGGACGGCGTTTCTCATAAAGCAGCCTTGAAAAGAAAGCACGAGGCAGACTCAGCAAAGAATGTGATCTAATGCTATTGAAATTGTACAGTTGCAGTGCGGAGGAGGAAACTAATTTGGTCGTCTGGTTAAATTCATGACAGAGATGGATTTTCCTCCTTTCAGAAAGCTGAGCAATGACACATCAAGTTATGGAAGCTACATTAATGAGAAAGGTCTGTCAGAAATGCACCAAGCTATTGCAAGAAGTACACTTGTGGAGGATGTTGACAAGGCTGCGCTAAAAAGTCCTGTGTTTTCCTTAGTGCTGAATGAGTCCACAGACATAAGTAACAGTAAGTGACTCATTATATTATGTAAGGTATATAGATGACAACAGCATTAAAACAAAATTGTCTAGGGACTCTGAAATTGTAGAGGATGTGAAGCAATTGCTGACAGAGAAGAATTTAGATGGAAATAAACTTGTACTGATGGTGCTGCTGTTATGACAGCATGCCGCCGAGGAGTCAGAGAGGAATTCAACTCAGAGTCGGTGGGTGTGCATTGCACAGCTCATCATCATGCTCTTGCTGTTAGTGACGCAGCCAGATCTGTGCAAGAGGTGAAAAAGTTTCAGCAGGATTTCAGGTCAATTTTTGTATTTTTCAGTAAATTTGCCGTCAGAAGTAACAAGCTGTATGAATTGCAGAAACAACAAATGAGCCCCAACTGAAATTCTTCAGCTCTCTTCATGGTAACAAGTTTAAACAAGCTTATTGACTTCCACACTCAAAAACCAGCTTTTGATGACATGAAGACCAAGTATGTGAGATCCTCGATAGATTAAATGCTGTTACAATGGATATTGTGTCATGATTCTCTGTTTTGGAACCAAAACAAGCTATTGTGGCAAAAACAGTCCTGTGAGAGCTTCTCTCTCTCTGGTGCAGAAAAACTTAAAAACCTACTGACACACTACTCATGTAATGTAAGTGCAGAGGACGCTCAGTCAAGAGTTTGCGATGCTGAAGTAAATCATGGTTTCCGGTGACGCTTCATGTATACTTCATGTTCCTTTCAACAGTTTGTGGAGACTGTGTTGCATGAACATTCATTCATTAGGATCTATGGTCATACCTATTGCAATTTTGTCATGTGAACTAGATTCACCACACAAAGCAGGATTAAAACCAAATTCAGAAATTCACTGAGTAATGCAAACTTCACCAATCTGATGCTCATTTCAGGGCTTGTTTGATTTGAACAGAGCTGTTATCAAGTGGAAAGAGATGAAGCAGAGGAGAGAGTACAGGTAAAGAACAGAGCATGGAGACAAGAAGGAGCCACCAAAAGAAAGACTAAAGGACACTGATGCAGCTCAAAGAGATGACCACTAAGAGAGGAGAAGCAGAAAGAGACAACCAACTACAGCATAGTTCAGAGCAGAAATCAACACCCGCCAAGTGCCAAATGAGGGTAGATTTTCCGAAATTACTCATGTTTGTCCCTATACAGTGTAGACATGCTGTTTTTTTACTTGGCACTGTTTTCACTGTATGGGACATCAGCTACTCGACATCACAGCTCTCTGCTAACCTGTCACATGCCGCCAGTCTGATGCTAGCTACCTTTAATTAAATAGCTATTAATATGTCATTATCCCAATGAAATGTGCTGAAAAGAATGTATATGCAGGGATTAAAGCAAGAAAAGATCTGTGAGCCTGAAAGTTGTCCAGTAGGAAATGTGTATAACGTATTTATAGATTAAATATTGTATGAATTTAAAACTGCTCTACACCTGAAATCAGGCACGGTGCCTGAGAATTTTAACTCCTGTATGTGAGACACAAAAGGGCAACTTACTATTTTGGCCAGTAAAAAATATGCTTGGCTAGTGGACTTTTTCCATCTACCGGTTCCCACTGCAGATGATTCAAAAAGATAATTTTGGACACTGGTTCAGAAAACCCCTTAAGCTGGAGGAGAGAGACGAAACGCAATCTGATGTAAGAATAGGACAATGTAAGACTGGTAGTTGAGCCCCCGCTGACTCATAGCATATCTAATCTTAAAACATGCCAACACTGTACCGGCTGGTCATATGAAGGACAGGAGTCTCAGTTACTACAGGACACAGGAGTGTTTTAACTAGTGTCACTATTTGACCATTTTAATTCAACTGGAGCTCCAAATTATGGTTGGTTACCTGCTAGTAGAGGAAGCACAAGAAAACAACAACATGAAGACCATTCAACACTTGTTCCACCACTGTTATGTACCCAAATAAGCTGCTTTTCCACCACATGGTACGGCTCAACTCTATTCACCTTTTTTAGTTTTTCATTGCGCAAAAGTTGTGGACAGTTCCTGCTACTTCGAGGTTCCAAGCGAGCTGAGCTGATTAAGAAGGTGACGTGAAAACACTGCAAACAACTGATTGTTCGGTCGTTTGTCTGATTCACTGTTTTCCACTGCTTCCTCTCCTCTCTCGACCGACGCCGCGCTGTCTCTCTCTCTCGCACTCTCTCTGTTTCTCTTGTCTTTTTTAAAACGAGCCAGGAAGCCGACTACAAAGTCTGACTTTACTTTTAACGTTATCAAACAAAGAGAAATGTCCTGCCCTACACTGATACTAGAGTGCTTCCTTGTTTTATGAATGAAGCAGTACACAAGTTGAAGCAGCTGCGCTATGTGTGTGTTTGACCAATCAGCGACCGTCATCCCTGCAAACCCCGCCCCAATTGAGGGAGTACTATCTGCAGTGGAAAAACTAAATGCAGAAAACTTAAGCAGAGAGTCAGGTAGAGTAGAGTAGAGCCGAGCCGGTACCATGTAGTGGAAACACGGCAATAAGCTACATTCACATTACAGACCTTAATGCTCAACTCTGATTTTTTTAGTCATATCCAGTCTTTTTGTGGTGATATGTTTTTAAGTGACATGCATCCGGCTCTGGTGTGAACACTGTTGAGGTCCTAAACTGCCACGCATGCACAGATCTAACTAAAATGTGAGTCACGTGAGTACAAGAAAAACATCAATAATGTCCTCTGTGTGACAGTCAAGTCATAAACATGGATGACACGGTTGTGCTAGCATACATGTTCAGGATTACTTGTTGTGGAGAAGTGTCTCCATAAAGGCTCAACAAATATTTATGTTGCTCTCCTCCCTGTTTATTCTTACCGAGCTGTGAGTTACAGACACTGAATAATGACGACATGAGGCAACAGGCGCAGAGAAGTGAGATGTTTAAAAAAAAACAAACACAATAATACTGATCTGATCGTTCTGACAGCAGTTGCGTGACCAGAGATCGGATATGAATAAGATCTAGGACCACATATGCAAGTTGCCAAGATCTGATATGATAAAAAAAAAAATCAGATTTGGTTTGTTCACACGTCCATGAAAAAAAAAAAAAAAAAAAAAAATCAGATCAGAGCCACTTCAGCATGTATTGTGGACGCAGCCATAAATACAACAAGCTACACTGTTTGCATTTACAGCAATTTGACAAATCTCAGTTGGAGACACAGTCGCAATAGAACACTTGAGTGTTATACTAAGATAGGTTTCTAATATTTTGCCCATCCTGTTGAGGTCACTTGGGTAGGCTGTATTAGTTTTGGCTGCATCCTTCACTAGTTTAGTTTTTTGCTAGGTGTACCTAATAAACTGCCAACAGTTTACATGCCTTCTATTACCAAACCTCAGATCCATATTAAATTAAAGCTAAGCTGCTGACAGTACTGGTGAGGACTGTACTGAAGCACAGACACAACAAGTACAGACAAAGACTCTGTACCCAGTGTAAAGAAAGTGGACTCAGCATATCAACTACTCAATAGACAATAAGCAGCGATGGTGCTGGGTTTTATTAAAGTTTTTGGTATTATAGTCACAACAGAACAAATCCTTCAGGGCAGTCCTAAAATTCATACAACTCCACTCAGCACTGAAATCTATTCAGCTCTTCTACTGTATCAACCACAGACAAGAACCATCTAGCCTTGAGGCCCACTTACTAATGCTGATACCATCTTAACAGGGAGTGTGAGTGACTGGCAGCTCAGATCAGTATTTTCCATGCTCTGAGTACAGTCTAGCAAATAAAGCCTAATCCTCACAGTGCTTGTCACTCTGCCTGATTTGGGTTCAATCTCACTGGCCATCCTACAAGAATGGAAGGATGTGGTTAAGTCAGTGAGGGAGGCTTCAGTTGCCAAGTGTCAAGAGGGAATTAGTGTTGGCTCAAGTGCACACATGCACAAATATTTTTTTTTCTTTTCTCTCGGGCTCTTGCTGTCAGTGTTTCACCACTGAAGCTCTACACATTCTGCTGAATGTTGAGAAGAGTAAACACATTGTTCCAACAACAACATCTGAAATAACTAGGAGAATAAGAAAATATGCTGCAGATTGGAGGTTCTCTTAAACTATCTTGTTGTCATAAATGTGCCACCTAACATCTAAGAGGGTAAATATATAGATATTACTTACAGGTAAGTCATGCAGCCCACTGGCGATTTAAAGAAAAAAAAAAACTCTGAGTAGTATGAATGTAAATTAAGATCACTTACCGATGCCATAGGCTTTAGCAAACAGCCACCGCAGGTTGGCAGCTATTTTTGCTCTGGCAGAGTCGTACATCTCCAACGGTACGACGTCCATTGTGCCTTCTGCAACCCCAGCCATATCCACTTTCCTCCTGGTACTGTCCCCGCCAGCACACAAATCAACATCCATCCTTAAAAAATAAAAAAACAAACACATTACAGTCACAGTTAGACTGAACATATTGCTGAGCAAGGGGAAACAGCCAAATAACAGGACATTATCATCCACAATCTGCCAAGCTGCATTTCCCCTTGGCATGACTCGTCAGTGGCTTAGAGTTCTTTTTCAATAAATATTTAATTAAAATCATCATCTGGTGTTTGTTGATTATTAAGGAAAATACTGTTTTGGATGCTGCTCCTAATCCTCCTTTTAGTGGTCAATTAGGCTTACATCTGGCGGTTGAGACATAAGTAGCAAAGTGGCATCCTTGCAGGCATGATCACATTCATTATGTCAAATGCTTGATGACAGAGTGGAGACAGTGTCTCTGCAGTATCTGGTATTGAAATGATGTACCAGTCTACCGCTGCAGAGTAAAAGATATCTGATGATGATGATGATGATCAGTGTAACATTTTCCTACTTTCCATTAATCATCACATAAGCTGCACAAGCCAAAATTACAGGCGGAAAGTAAAACACCTGAGGAATCTTGCTGATAGCTGATAAACTACTCCATCACACTGATTTACAGCCTCAATGTTTAAGGTTGCCCAATCCAGACTTACAACTACAGGCAAATGTTCATTTGGTGTCAGGGACCTAAACTCTTGAACAGCTTCTCTGTTAAGATTTGTTTTGCTACCTCAGTAACTATCTAAAACTAATATTTATAAACTTGCATTTGAGTATTAAGTGTTTTTTGGGGTGTTATGTATCTTGCACTCATTTATTTTGTTCATCATATTCTATGTACAGTCCTAATCATTTATGTTGTTATTGTTTAGGCATGTTTTTTGTCAGTTCTCATGTGAAGCTTGGTAATTTTGTTTTTAAAAGTGTTATACAAATACAGATTATTAGTATTTCTTAACAAAAAAAGACTGTATGCAGTAAGTTTCCAGGCAGTGCCCATATCAAATTCAGTACACTTTCACTTTCAACACCAAGCTGATGTCTTGCTGTCTCATTTCCATCCCACTACCACTCTCACCACTGTTTTGTGAGGCTTAAAACACACTGGACAAGCCGTCTTACTTAACATTTGAAGTACCTAAACATTGTGCAACATGTCCTACGCAGCATTTTTAATGGCATAAATTATAATATGATCACGATTTAACATTAGAGGACAAACAAGTGCATGCACCTGCTAATACATATTGTAATACTAGTTAAGGTCTGAGCATATCACCTTTATTTCGCCAGAAAAATACAGTTACCTTGGTAACCTTAATGTTAAATTACCTGTAGCATTAACTCAACGTTACCACCTCACCATTATGTTAACAGCAACGGCCCAATGCTGGCTTGTTAGACAAGCCAGGTAATTGCTAATTAACTAGATTAGCTTTAATTATGACTTCTGTATGCTGATGCTGTGATAACCCCATTAACCAGGGAATTACCGTTAGTTGACAGGGTACAACATTTGCATTTGGTTAGCTAAGCGGCCAAGCATGCAAATGTACAGCGGCTAACCGTTAGCTGCTAGTGTGTACTGCATTCATCGGCCCAGTGAATGACGTTAGCTAGCTGGCAAGACATTACCTTGAAAGGTGTGGTGTATTTCCAAGTCACCCTTCAGTTCCGTCGGGGAAAACAGTTAACCAAGGACCTGCCTCGCTTTACAGTGGCCTGCTGTGTGGGAAATAACGTTACACCAGCAGCAGCGACGCATCATAGCCAGCTAATAATGCTAGCAGGGAGGCGGCGGGTCTGGAAGGTCTCCTCCCAGCAACAAGCGCCGATTCGCGGCCTGTGTGACAACAGCTCCACGGCAGACTTCCAGCTGAAACTAATGCCAGGCAAAAAAACAAAAGGGGAGGGTTCTCCAAACAAGAAACGCGACGTACAGAGGCTCTTCCGATCAAAAATCTACCTCTGTGTCAGCCGCCTCATGTTAGACAGCTCTTATTCACAGCGGTGTGTTCGCGCTCTGCCCAAAGAAACGTAATTATCATCCCAGCCTGCGTGAAGGCAACCACTGCGCATGCGTGATTACTTTCCAGACTGTTATTGGTAATACGTGTGATAACCATAACAGTCAAATTCACCACTCCACTACATTTCAGAGGGAAATATTGCACTTTTCTACTCCACTACATTTATTCGACAGCTTTAGTTACTTTTCAGATTAATATTTGACACAATGGATAATATAACAAGCTTAAAATACAAAATTTAGGGAATTGACTTAAACCACAAGCATATCCATTTGAACCCTCTTGAATTATTACTTTATTCCAGTGTGAATTGAAAAGGTTCACAATTTTTCAAGTCTGCCTTAGAACAACAGTCAGGAGCCCAATTGAACTTTGAAATAGGTTTTTCTTGCTCTATTCATTCCTGTTCATACTGACCATTAGAAGATCAATTCATAATACCCCTACAATGTAAGTGACGGTTCCTCCCTCTGTGCAAAAATGTATGTAAAAGTTTATCTGAAGCTAATATGACACTTCAGTCATCCAAATGAGTCAAATCAAGCAGATATCTTTCAGTGTGTCTGAATGTGTCCAACATCTCTCTGCAAAGAGAAAAAACTGAAAAAGCATCTCAAAGAAGAATTACTGAGTTTAAGCTCAAATCCCTGATTGTGAAAGTTCAATCCAAACACTTGTCCTTTAACAAAAGTACCTTTGAACCGGTGTTTTGAAAATACTTTTCAATGAAGCTTTGTTTTGTTGTTTAGTCGTCCCTGTTTGGTTAAAAGTGATAGGCAATTTGGAGCTATTAGCTGTCAAAAGGTGTAATAAACCTTTTATTTCTCCAGCACTTAAGACAGACTTGAAAAAATGTGAACCTATCCTTTGATATATATACAGTTTGTCTATGTACATGTTTTTGTTATTGTATTCTTGTGTTGCCTTTGTGACATTGACCAATGGTGTCATCTAGTGGTGAACAGTGGTATCAGAAGCATTTCAGTAGTAGCCAACACTGTAGGGGTGCCAACACTGATTTGTACAGTGGTGGAAGAAGTACTGAGATCTTTTACTTAAGTAAAAGTACATAAGAAAAATGTACTAAAAGTAATCATTATGCAAAATGGCCCAATGTTATATTTATCACACATGTATATATATGATTTGAAAATTAAAATTGATTCATTGTTGTGTACATGTAAGCAGCATTTTTATGTTGTCAACACCTTACACTGTTGAATTGTCTAATCTAAATATACCGATGTATATAATGCATTGGTATATTTATAATGCATCTATACACCAATCATCCATAACATTATAATCACCTTCCTAATATTGTGTAGGTCCCCCTTGTGCCCCTAAAACAGCTCTGACTTGTCAATGCATGGAGTTCAAAAGACCTCTGAAGGTGTCCTCTGGTATCTGGCACCAAGACGTTAGCAGCAGATCCTTTAAGTCCTGTAAGCTGAAAGGTGGGGCCTCCATGGATTGGATGCTCGATCGGATTGAGATCTGGGGAATTTGGAGGCTAAGACAACACCTTGAACTCTTTGTCATGTTCCTCAAACCATTCCTGAACAATTTTTGCAGTGTGGCAGGCTGCATTATCCTGCTGGAAGAGGCCACTGCCATCAGGGAATACCGTTGCCATGAAGGGATATACTTGATCTGCAACAATGTTTAGGTAGGTGGTACATGTCAAAGTAACATCCACGTGAATGCCAGGACACAAGGTTTCCAAGTAGAACATTGCTCAGAGCATCACGCTACTTCTTCTGGCTTGTCTTCTTCCCATAGTGCATCTTGTTGCCATCTCTTCCCCAGGTAAATGATGTACACGCACCAGGCCATCCATATGATGTAAAAGAAAACGTGATTCATCAGACCAGGCCACCGTCTTCCATTGCTTCATGGTCCGATTCTGACGCTCACATGCCCATTGTAGGCACTTTCAGCGGTGGACAGGGGTCAGCATGGGCACTCTGACCAGTCTGTGGCTACACAGCCCCATATGCAGCAAGCTGCAATGTACTGTTTTCTGACACCTCTCTACCATAGCAACCTGTGCTATAGCAGCTCTTCTGAGGGATTGGACTAGATGGGCTAGCCTTTGCTTCTCATGTACGTCAATGAGCTTTTGGCCCCCTTGACCCTGTCGTAGGTTCACTGGTTGTCCTTCCTTGGACCATTTTTGGTAGGTACCGACTGATGCATACCGGGAAGACCCCACAAGACCTGCTGTTTTGGAGATGCTCCAACCCAGTCAATTAGCCACTACAATTACCCCTTGTCAAAGTCACTCAGATTCTTACACTTGCCCATGTTTGCTGCTTCCAACACATCAACTTCAAGAACTGACTGTTCACTTGCTGCCTAATATATTCCACCTCTTGGCAGGTGCCATTTTAGTGAGATAATCAATGTTACTCATTTCACGTGTCAGTGGTTTTAATGTTTTGGCTGATCGGTGTATCAGTGAGAGTGTCAGTTTTAGTGTGACCTTCTATGGTGGAGTTTTGTAATATCAAGAAAATCAGGTTTTCACTGCTATTGTCTTGTGTCAGTATTACTATTCCAACAGGGAGGTCTAATTTAAGTATATATTTCAATGAATTCCACTCATTCAATTTAGGCTATGTTTTATTTTTTAATACAGTTATCTTGAATGACTCATACAGCACCACTGATCATTTTTATTGTAAAGTTTATAAGATTATTCACTCAGGTAACAATGCTACAGTAGGTGCAAGAGGGACAAAAACATCAAATATGGAGAAAGACAGACTCTCCACACTTTGGTTTAATTCTAGTATTTAATAATGAAGACCAGCTTTCAGTCACTGGTCCTTCAAAAGGGTAAATGTTTGACAAAAGGGAATATTAGAGCTTATAATGACCTTAAAAAATATGTATGGGAAGTGCAGTTGTTAGTATCCAAATACAAAGTTCTATAGATGCAACATATCAAAAAAAAAAATAAATAAATAAATGCAGAGAACAATCAGGAAAAATCAATGTCATAAAGTGCAGTACGTCCAACCCTCAAATGCATCAGTAAACTCCATGAATGTTATGATGCTTGTACCAAAGTCTACATGTAAACCCACATGATGTAGTCTAGTGTTGTGAATCCAGTGCAGTTCTGTACAGTTATAAATTAGAAAAAAGTTAAAACAAATGTCTAAAAAAGTTGGTAAATGTTCAACATACAGTAAATAGTATTGGTGACAAAATGCACTAGTATCAAAAGTATCAAAAATTACTACTTAGGCCCCTGTCAGTATTATATTAATACTGTATATTATTGGATCATGATGCATTGAAATGTGAGCGTATTAATGTTTTAGCTGGTTTATTTTGATTTTATTTCATCTGTAATTCATCACATTTTATGAACTGATCACGTTTTGTTTGTAAAATCTTGATCTGCACAATAACCAGTAACTCCAGCTGTTATATACATGTAGTTGAGTAAAAAAAAAGTACAGTATTTCCCTCTAAAGTGTAGTGCAGTAGAAGTTTAAAGTAGCAGAAGTTGTAATAAACTGAACTGAATACCTCACAGGAAAAATCTGAAATACATCTCTGTAGTTCTTTGTTCTGACAGTAAATAACATTCCCTCCCTCATGAATTTGTCCTGCCACTATTTCCCTAACCGATCATTCAATTAAAAAAACACAGAATCCAGAAGAGTACAGCCACAAAAAATAACTTTAATGCAATAGTGATTTAGATGCCAGTAGCCACGAGGCTGTGTGAATGAACAGAGTGTGAGAGTATATTGCATAGGTTGTTGATCTGGGACAGTCCTGCATGAAAGCTGAGTGAAAACATTAACCTCCAACATTTCTCCAGTGTCCCCAAGCAATACAGTTCAGTTTGTTCTTTTCTGTTCCTGTCGACCGATTTTAAATATTTCAGCATTTTCTGTGGACCTTTTTTTTTTTTTTTTTTTCTTTTTAAACGTACAATCTCCCAATGTTTGTTTGAGGATATTACAGGAGAGAGATGTTTTTGTATTCATTGCCGATGCAAAGCATGGAGGTGGTGAGACAGTTGCTCACTGTGGCCATGATAAAGATCCATGTCGCTGCAGTGCAGAAAATGTGCAGAGAGGCTTCCAGAGACGTGCACACATCCTGTGTAGAAATCCTCCTTCATTCAAAACTGTTGCATTTCTTTAAATCATACTATGACCTACAGTACCAGTCCATAAGCACATTTTTTTTATAATGGTTTGTAAAAACAACATTTGAATCATTTAATTTTTTTTTTTTCACATTTGTAGATTAGCTTTGAGGTTTGCTAAAAATTTTATAAATAAGAACAAGTTTCTAGTTTGGCTTTGATATAAATAATGCAATAATACATAGTTCAAACAAACACTTCTTTCTAAAAACATTTAAATATTTTCAAATATTGCATTTACGAAACCATGTCTTGTGGTGCTCTTATTCATAAGCAAAGTTCTAGACAGATTAGTTAAAGCCATTTTCAAATGCCAAACTAGAAGGGGGTAAGCAGAGGTTTGCTAGAACGACAGGTTTAGAAAAACAATCTCAGCCTCCCTGAGCAGAAAGTCACATCAATACCACATTTTAAATATTGAATAAAAACACTCAAAAGCTTGGCAAAACACACCACCCTCCATATGGTTTTTAAACTCTCGATACAAGGCGGAGAGGCGTAGCTCGCCGCCTTGTATCTGGAGATTTGAAGTACTCAATGCAAAGGCTAATATTGTGTATCACACTACCCATTGCAGTTCACACATCTCTAACACTCAAATCAAATATATTTCTTTACAGGTCAACGGAGTTCCATGTCCTTGCTATTGCACAGAAATACATGGTATTTTCAATGGGTACATCTACTGACAAGGCAGGTTATATAAGTGACATTTTGGTTTGGTTTGACAGCATAAATGTTCTTTGCTCTCAACAGAAAAAAAAAAAAAAAAAAGTAAACCAAAAGACCAACATTGGTTGTGTCTCAATTTCCATGTAGTATTTTCTTTTGTGTGTAAGAAGATGCTTGCACCTCTGCAGCATGAAGTGAGCATGCATCTTCATTCATTCAAATTTTACATTAAAAGGCATCCCCCACCCCCCTACCCCCCCTTTTTTTTTGATTAGGCTCCACTTCATTTAAAATCCCATACAGACCCTTCTTTTAACTTCCTCAGTGCTGCAGTGAGCGATATTCATAGAGGTGAACAAGTGCTAAATGAGCGCGACATGATAATATGACATTCAAGAGCACATTGACAATAAACACACAGGCATAATATATCATTTTCTTGTAAAAACATGACTAGACAGAAACAGTTTAGTGTACAGCTTTCCTCTAAAAAAAAAAAAAAAAAAAAAAAAGGCGAGAAAGCCAAATAAATATTCTTGAAGAAGCTCGAGGACAAAATATTCTCCTCTATAAACTGAGAGGCGTTTGACCTACAGTGACCTCGCAGGCGGGCTCTCACGGCCGAACGGAGAGAGAGGTAATGTGTCTGAAAGCCCATTTTAAATGAGCTTAACAAAACACTTAACTTTGACCACCAGCCTCTCAATTATAAAAGGAGGTATTTAGATGAAAACAAGACGAGGAGGGGGGATGAGGGGGGAGACGAAACAAAACATGATACTGACAGAAGGTCATACACACATTCACAACTGATGAAATGTAACAATTTAAAGAGACAGACAAAACTGTAATTGATATTTAAATATTGCAAAACATACAAAAACAGTTTTCTTTGAAGTGTAAACATTAAATTGATGTCTGATGTCATTTTTGCACATGGAGAAATTATATAAAATAAATCATGTCTGTCATAACTATAAATTGTTCTCATTAAAATGTAAAAACAACATACTAAATATCAATTTTTATTATTACTGTAATAATAATGTTTATGTTAACATTTGTTTTTGTATAAGTGTTTTTACTGTACTGTTATAAATAGTTATATGTGTAACACCTTATTTCAAACTCCTCCAGCTTTGTCTTTACAAGGCAAAAACAATACTTGTGTCTCTGTCTCAACCAGATACACACACGCACACGCACACACACACATCCATCCATCCATTCACACACACACGCACGCACACACGCACACACACACACAAGCTGCCACAGTCACACAGGGGGTCACCAGGAGGCTCTATGTGCGATTGAGGGTCTGGAAGATTCTGGATATTTGGAGCATGACGGGGCCGGTCTCGGGGTCGTTCATCCACTGGGTGCTGTTCAGAGGATTCTCCAGCATGTCTTCAAACGCTGCACACAAACACAAGTCACACTGTTCAAATAATATATCTGATAACTCCAGAAGCTTTAAGAATTAAAAGCATCCTTTCCTATTCTGATAGAATAGGAAAGATACTTTCATTTTATTGTATCATCGTCTTTAATTTCATTGTATTTACTAGATTTTTTTGATGAACTGTATCAATTTTCTTATTTTAGTACTTATGATCCCTCAGCCTGCCCCATCCAGAGCCTTGTCACCCAAAAGCATCTTATCTATATGATCATAAAATCCAATCAAAGAAGCTAAAATCAATCAAAGTTACAGAACATGAATTATAAACACTGTAGACTTTTAACTGAGTGTGAAGCTTTGTTTTCATACTGAAAAGTGAATTTCAAGTAGGCCTATGAAACATTTAGGCTGTTTGCGTAGTTTTTACAACAGTTACGCTTTGTGATGTATTTTTCAATATATAGCATGGCTTACAGACTGTTAAATATGCAAAGCCTCCTCATCGTCATCTTCAACACCACAGACAGCCCACGTTAAGAAGCTTTTCACAGTGTCTGCGTGCACTTGCTCTTAAAGAGCGAGTGAGAGAGAGAGAGAGCAGCGTTGGTCGAGCGAGCTAGAGATCGAATGAAGAGAACGAGCAGCGCTGACGAGAACAAAGCCGTGAATCAGATAAATAAAACTTCATTTTCTGATTGTTTCATAGCAGTTACGTTCTAAAGTACGAATTAACACATCCACACCTCTGCGCAACCCTGCAGGAAGGTGCCGCATTGCCGGATTTTGTGTGAATGCAGAGCTTCATCCTGTCCACTGTGGCCTCTCTGCTCTGTGTGTGTGTGTGTGTGTGTGTGTGTGTGTGTGTGTGTGTGTGAGTAGCTCAGCCCTGCGCTCGGTCAAGCAGAAACACAGACCTGCAGCTCTTTATAAATCCATGACATAGAGACAGAGAGCAGAGGAGAGAGATGGAGACAGTGATGTAACCTGGTCGCTACGCTACGAGCCCTGACCTCACACCCTGTGCACTGTTATTGGCTGGGGGCTAAACACCCACTGCCCAAAGGCTGATGCCCAAAAACGTCCCGAACACGGCAAAATAATAAGAAAATGCAGGCAGAGGGCAGAGTCTCTGCAGATACATACACCACCACACACTGCTAGTGCCTCATAAGTGATGACTGGGAGGGATTACTTTTGTTTGTATGAGTCTATATATGTTTGTTTTTAGGAAAATCCTGCATAATATACCTTTGAATACTGCTTTAGGAAATCGCTCTTTGGAAACACTCTTAACTTATAAGGTTGATCGTTATTGGGTAACGAGGTCCAGGTCTGCTTCAGTGAGTCATTGAGCCTGTAGCTGCAATGAAGTTAAGTTAATACCAGAAAACAACAAGTTTTCACTATTACTTGGGGTAGAATTTTTCTTCAAAGTGTGATTTTTAATGTTTACGAACCCCCCTAACAATCTTAGCTTTTCCACTGAATCTAATTAGACTGTACCGAGCAGAGTCTTGGGATTGGTTAAACCCAGCTGGACCACTGGATTCTCCAGAATGGCTTGGAACAGCGGGCTGTTGGTGTCGATGCCTTTGTCCAGGTCCTCTGGAGAAGGTTTCCTGTCTCCCAGCAGCCACTCGCACTGCAAAACAGAAAAGCAAGTGTGAGAAGACAAATTCTCTTTCTTTTTGTGAAAACACAATGATCTCTTAAGTAAGAATTCAGGACAGCTGACTGCTGTCACCGGAGGCGAAATCCGGGCTTTCAAGCTGAAAAAAAAGTCTATAGTATCAAAAACAGTTGGGGCAGAATGAACCAGTCCTGGAAAACTCTACTGTAGACCAATTTCTCAAATGTAGTGCTGCTGTATGTTGTGGATGTGTAAACTCACCGCAGCGTCCTGTTGGTTGTTATTCACTCTCAGAGCATCAATCACCTCCTTTTCATCAAAGCCCATCTCCATCAATGCAATGACAGCCTGAAGAGAAAAAACAGAAAAAGATTGAAAGATTGTGTGTTCAGGTTTCTCAGTTTAATCACAAAAATATCCAGTTTCTGACTGTTATATGGCGCCCAGCAGGTGTTCTGGAGAAGAAAAAGAAAAATGCCTGCATGTTGGATGTTTAAAAAAATTGACTGTAGTGCAATTTTTTAAATCGCCTTTTCACTTTTGGAGATACTGGGGAGCAGTGAGACTGGGGAAACTGAGGCAGATAAAGCCCTACAGGTAGTTAAGTGACAAGACTGTTAACTGTTGGCTGAGCAGTAGCAAGAAAAAGTGATTTTCCTCTAATTTCTCTAATCTAATTTCAGTTTTCCTGTTTTCAAAGTAACGCAGTTGTATCTAGTAAAGAGAATGATTAGAGATCTTTGAGCTGAAATTAGTTGGTCTTGCATCATCAGCTGTTAGATTTGGGGAGATAAATAACACAAAAGATACACAGAGTATTGACAAAGGGAACAGTGTGTGTAGGCGCGTCATTGTGTTGAAAACTGTCAAAACTGTCTTAATACAGACGTACAGTACCAGTCAAAAGTTTGGACACACCTTCTAAATTACTGACTGGTACTGTAGGTATACAGGCAAACCCTGCCCTTAACCTAGCAGGTGTTATAATGAGAGAGGTCAATAATTATCCACAAGTATGAAAACCCAAACTAGACAAAGCCACCCACTCTTGAGTCAGGTCTGAACTCCCGTTTCCTCCGGATCCTCTTGAAGATCTCTGTGAGTTCGTCCTGCCTGTTGCTTTCGTCTGTGCTGGACTGGTTTGAAAGGCTGCGGAGAAGGTTAGGACCGGACGCTGAGGCCGAGGCCGAGGCTGAGGCAGAGGGGCCTGGTGTGGCGGCGGCCGTAGCTCCTGCCGCTCCGGAAGAGTCCTGGCTAGGTAGCGGCGTGTCTACAGAGGGGTCGTCTACGTGCTCGATCAGCCATTCCATCGCCTGGGTCACCGACATGCTGCGGGGAGAGAGGATGGGATTAAAAAAAAAAAAAAAGTCTAAATAAGACCAGTAAAAACTCAGAATGTGTCCTCCTTTCTGTGGAAGTCTTTGAGCCCGTTCTTTCTTATAATTTCATAGTAAATTCATGCCGTAGATGATTCCAAAGATGTTTTGTGAAGTTGTTGTCAAACTAATACAGACTCACTGGTTCAATCTAAGAGCTTTGATGGCTCTGCTCTCGGGGAAACCCATCTCAGTGAGCTGCTGAAGAGCTGTTTCATCCACTCGATCCTCTTCATCTTCATCCAACATGGCTACAAGACACATAAACACAAAGAGATCTGAAACAAAAGGGTTGGGCAATACCCATGAAATGAAAAATAATCTTTAGGATCTGTTTTTCCAGCAAAAATATATATTACAACATGGTTTACATATGTGAAACACATGAAAAAATACTCTGATGTCAAACAAAACTCTAAAATATCTGAAAGACAGTACGTAGAATATCTAATATCTCATTTTGTCAGAGTTTTTAAACAGAATACAGTTTGTTTACAGTTCAGACAAGGGCAAAGTTAGCACGGTTGTCTCACAGCAAAAGGGTCCTGAGATTGACCTCAACACAGCCAGCTGCAGCCTTTCTGTGCGGGGCTTACGTGTTCTCCTCGTGTCTGTGTCAGCAAACTGGGAGCGCTCCAGTTTCCACCCACAGGTCAAGTGGAAACCCTGTACTGCCCTTAGAAGTGAATGTGTTTGTCTGTTATAAACCGGCAGCTTGTCCAGGGTGTAACCCGCCTCTTGCCCAATGCGTGCTGAGGTTGTACGATCCTTGACAGTATGAGTGATTTAAAAATTTGTAAATGATTGTAAGGCGTTGTAAGTTTTACCATTGGCCTTTTTGAAGAGCTCAACAGCGTCAGGATTCAAGGCAAGAAGCTTCTGGGCAACTTCTATGAGAGAAACCAGGATTTTTCTAAGCTCCGTCTGAAACTGGAACAACACAAACACACACCTAAAAATCAATACTATCTTTGACACACAATCAAATTCTGAATAGTTTAATTCTTATTCATAGAGTCTGCATGTTATGTTTAACTTTTTTAATAGACTCTGTAGGCTGAATCCGTTCCACAAAGAACCTTACATCTCTGATGTTGTGCTGGGTAACAGTGCGGTCGGTGTGGCGTGTGGAGAGGTTGGCGGTGGCTTTCAGGATAGCATCTTTATCTGGAGCCTTGTTATCTTGTTTTTTCTGTGACAACCAGGGAACACAATCAATACAGATAATAAAATGCAGGTGGAATAAGATAAAGAAATGCTTTCTGTTCTGTTTAAAATAAGCCGACAGTTGATTAAGCTTACCTTTTCATCTGCGCTTACGTCTGCCATCTTTGGAAGAGTCGGTGGTGGTCTTTTCTTTATGAGCAGCAAAACATCTACAACATATATGAAAGATGGTCAGTTCATATAAATCAGCGTGGTATGCATGCTTTTTGTAATTATGCCAAAACTGTTTCATACCTTTATCTTTGAGATTTTCGTCAGCGACGGTTTTCGTGTCGGTGAGGACTCTCTCTGTAGCAGCGTGTATAAGTTTATGGTGGGTAAGTGTTTTGGGGTCTTCTAGACTTCCATGTACATACTATAAAATAAGCACAATATAGTTGGGATGTTTTTTTAAAATAAGAAAACAAACAGTGAACAGGTGAATTACTCTGTCAATTACTTTTTCAACACATTAAAAGAACATTTAGTCTATAAAATGTCAGAAAATAGTGAAAGATAACTCACAGTTTACAAAGGGATGATGTGACGTTTTCAAATAGCTTTTTTTGTCCAATCAAAAAGGTCCAAAACTTTAAGATATGTAATTTATAATCATATGAAACAGTAAAGCAGAAAAAGTTGGGCATTTTTGCTTGATAAATGACTTAAACGACAGATAATGAAAATGTTTTTTGATTTGTTTTTAGTTCATCGGTGAGTCAATAAATTGGTTACCCGACTGTCAGAAACAATTCATTGACAATAATTTTCGTCTCAATCAAAAACACCAAACATTCTCTGGTTTCAGCTTCTCTGATGTGAGGATTTGCTGCTTTTCTCTTTGTTTTAACTTTGTAAATCAAATATCTTTTGATATTTCAACTGTTGGTCGGACATGACAAGACATATAAAGACATTAGCTTGAGCTCTTGGAAACTGTGACAGCCCTTCTTTGCTATTTTCTGTTATTTATAGACTAAACTATTACAAGACTGGTTCACAATTTTTCAAGTCCGTCTTAAAACAAAATTCAGGCTCAAATGAACATTGAAATTGGTTTGTTTTTCTTGCTGTAATCATTCCTCCTGTTCATACTGGCTATTAAGATAATGCACTTTGAGGCCAAAATCCACAAGTCTCCTTCTGTGCAAACATTTATTTAAAAGGTTATCTTAAGCTAATATGAGGCTTCAGCATCCAAATTAGTCAAATCAAGTACATATTTTTCAACTTTATAAATCTTTCAAATGTGGCAGATATCCACTCGATATGACTAACTCAGACTGCTGACGCCTCCTATAAGCTTCAGATAATCTTTTAAATGCATTTTTGCACAAAATGACTGTGGATTTTGGCCTCCATCACCTACATTGAAAGCACATTTGAAGGAGACCTTTTAATGGCCTGTATGAGCAGGAGGAATGATTACAGCATGGAAAACCTCTTTCAGAGCTCATATGGACACCTGACTGTTCTTATAAGACAGACTTGAAAAACTGTGAACCTACCCTTCCTACTTACACACACACATACACATACATATGTGTGTATGTGTGTGTGTGTGTGTGTGTGTGTATGTGTGTGTGTATGTGTGTCATCATCGTTGGTGAATATCAAAACAAACACGTAGGCAGAATAGAATAAACAACTGTCATCATGATGCCTGTACACATGTGTTGCTGTTATACAGAATCTGTGCATTTCTCCATGTTGTCATAACAAACATACAGTAGACTGCAGCTTTTAGTTAGGCTTTAGGCCATAGAAGGAGAAGATTAGATGAGCTGTGTAATAATAGTCTGAAAAGAAGCATGCCTCTCAGGATAGCCACTGCAGAAAAGGGACTGAGTCGGACTAGCTAGCTTGAGAGGGGCAGCCAACCTGCTAAATTATAAATAGCAAAGTCTACCCAGTTACTATAAATACAAAGCCAGTGACACTGACAGTTTACACAGAGGGCATGGTAGCCTGCAAACACCCCAGGCAGAGGAGTGACAGGACAAAAAAAGCAACGAGGAAGATCCCCCCCCTTCACCCCCCACCAACACACACAGACACAAACACACAGAGAGAGAAAAACCTACATGTTTCAAGCACTTCTCCTTCAGTTTCTCAACAGTGGTGTCTTCCGTGACCTCCTCCAACCACTCCGTGCCGTCCATTGTGCAGATGTGTATTTTCAACACTTTCCCTGCGAATATCTTCTCCTCCTGTACGAACATACCTGCAGCCGTGAGAGTAAAGAGTACCAGTTCAGTGACGTTAGCTAGCAGCAGTTGCTATGTGCTCCTAGCAAACTAGCGTGCTAACGTTAGCACCCAGCTAGCCGTCGTCCTGTAAAATCCACCGACAACAGAGCAAAAGCGAGCACCGATTAGCTGAGGGCCATTTTCAGTTTCCTCTATCGGTCTGCGGTGCGGTAGCAACCGATTAGCGTGTTCTGTGCTCACCCGGTTGTTTATTTTGCCCAGTTAACAAACAGGCAGCCAGCCAGCGAGTACCCTATTTTTACTGTAATATTTGAACTTTGAACTTCAACGGTGCTACTACGGGTGCATCATGGGAGTGGTAGTTCTTTTGCGTCACAGCCCAAACTGGTTCAAAAAGCACCCATCAGCTTTATAAACAGTGGTGGAAGAAGTGCTCAGATCCTTTATTTAAACTGTTCAATATCAACAAGTACGGTATTTTATTTCATATTTTATTTAATTTGTTTTCCCTTAATCTCTGATAAGAAAGGCTGAACTGGGCATAGCCATTTTTTATACAGTTTTTTATACAGTTATACATATTTTTATAGAGTCTATGGGCACAGCCTACAACTGCTCCTGAGCCCCAGATCTCCAGGGGGGCCCAAAAGTATGACAACTGGTTTGTGTTCATTTAATTGGAGAACTGTGTATGAATATGCACCACTAAACATAATATCAACTGACACAAAAAGGACCATTGACTATTACGTTCTCAGTAAATTGATTAATGTTTGGTCTATATAATGTCAGAAAACAGTGAAAAATGCCCATCATACTTTTTTTAAATCTCAAGATGATGCCTTCAAATGTCTTATTTGTCTGAGAAACAAATCGAATTGAATTGATTATATAAAACAGAGAAAATTAGAAGGTCTTCACAACTGTAACGCTGGAACCAGGGATTTGGGGCATTTATGCAAGAAAAAAATAACAAATAAAGGCCTTAAGATGGGTTCTGCTTTATTACCTGATCCTGTGGCTGCGTCTTTTAAGAATTTCAATACCTTCATTATTTTATTTTTGTGTTTACATGTTGCATATTCCTTAGTTTATGTGTTTCAATTACCACACAGAAAACTTGGGACCACATAGTATTCTAACATAGATAAACTTTACACATTACACTGAAAACAGGGAGGGATTTGGGATTTACAAGGGGCCCAATACCTATTCTTTCCCTGGGGTTCCCTAGCAGGTCAAATTCTGATATTAAGATAATATATTTGTACCACTAGAGGGAGACATACTAAGTAAAATAATAATTCTCTGCCCCTTCAGAAAATGCTAAAAGATAAAATGAAATGCGGTGTTTGAGAAAAAGGTCACATTTATTCTAAATTTAAAAATCTACTGACATATTCATTGCTGCCCAGACCTACCAGAGGCATTGGCTTATACTGAAGTTATACTGTAGTTTATTCAAAAAAGATATTGATCTTGTATAGCAATTTAAAGAAAAAAGACAGGTCTCATAAGTTTAAGACACACAAGTGCCGTTTATTATATCAAGAAACATTTTTACAGATTGAAAATGAAAGGGAAAATACATTTCTTGCAAATCATAACTTTATAAGTGGAAGAAACATATTGTAGATATTACAAGTTCACTACAACCTAATATTCTTTTAAATTATAACATTTTGCAAACTCTATCAGGGAGTGTCTCACAACTCATCGAAGTAGACACGACTGAGAACGTAGCCAACAGTTCTTCAATTTTTACCAAAGTGTAGCAAAAACATTTCATAACATACACAAATGGTTGCCTCAGTGGATTTTTATGTGTTACAGAACAGTAAATAAATATGAATTTATAAAACCTCAATATTTATGTATTTTTCTTTTTTATGAGAAAAAATGTCTCCTAACAAACAATATATTGTATCTATTTGTATATAGTTCAAATTTATTTATGCATAAGGGACAGTACAATATAAAATATATATTCTGTTCTGTTTGACATTTTAGAGGCTGTTGACTGGTGCGAGACCTATCAAAATTGCATGCTTAAGACATCAGATTTCTTAAACAAAATCTTGCTTACAAGAGAAATGCATAACATATTTACAAAGGGAAGAACACAGCCATAGGCTCAAACTAATAGGAGGGAGAGGGAAAATTAAGTTTCCTTTTCCCTCTGGACAACAACATACATCGTGGCCAACAGGGCCAGTTCTCCAACACCACAGGACTAACAGATATTCAAGCCTGCCTTAACTGCCAATCTCCAAGATGGCATTATACTGTACAACATATCACATCATCATCACCACATCTCTACATATGAATGCAATCAAATCTAGAGGCACAACGTAATGTTGTTCCATTGATTCAAGAAATGTACACAACTATGAGTGTAACTAAGAATCACATGACTTTTAAACAGGGAGAATTTGTGGGGAACAGCTCCTTCTGTACATCATTCAGGACCTGTGAATGAAATACAGGACACGTGCTCTGGTAACATTCACAACTTGTTTATCTGCAATATTTCCCACACTTACAAAATGAAATAACACTGGAACTTAAAAATGTGCTCTATAAAATGCCCCTTAATCACGATTCTCTTTATAAACAAGATTATACAAAAAAAATAACAAAATATAAACAAAGATTGAGAAGTATGAAAAAAGGCAAAGACTAAAAGTCCTCAAGGAAATAAATACCCAGTGTGTATGCCGCAACTTCACTGCAGAAAATAAGTACTAAAAGAAAAGAGTCTCTCTAAAGGACTTTCTCTGTCCTGCAAATGACCCAACACCATGGATTCCCGAAATTTCTGTAAGCAGGCAATGCGTATAAATAAGACATTAATAAATAAAAAGAATGGATGAAACACAGGTGTTGATGTTAGTATAAAAGCATATAAAAAAGTCCTATTAACTCTTGTTTACAGCTTTGCCCTTTTTCTTTTTTTTTCACAGAGTGCCTTTTTTATAAAAATATATTCAGCAGCTCATCTGGGCGTAAAGATACAAGCTTTTTATTTGAACTGTTCAGGTATATGTCCAATCTGAGACTGCATGCTAGTCGGTGGACTTGAAATGCCTTCTGACCAGTCGGACATGTTGGAATGAGGAGATGAACTTGACCACTGATCCGGGGAGCCCGGGGAGGGGGTCAGAAAGGGGTGGTCAGGGACCTGGACCTGATGGTTTGGGGTGTTGTCCATGGGGCCTGAATAACTGTGCTGGGAGGGAGGGGTGAGAAACTGGGTGCTGGGCATTGACTGGTTGATGGAGGAGGTCATTATCTGGGTCTCCTGCGGCAGGATGGTGTGAATGGGCATGCTGGAGTTGCCTGTGCCCTGCTGGAGCTCCGGGGAACCGAGCTCACCGCTGATGAAGTTCTGGCTGTTGGTTGTGTTTGAGTTCTGGTGCTGCAGCTGGATGGTTTGTTGTTGTTGCTGCTGCTGTTGTTGCAGCTGCTGGAGGTTCTGCATCTGCTGCATCTGTTGAGCCTGCTGCTGCATGATGTGGGGCTGCGGACCCAGTCGGGTGTTCTGGATCCCCTGGTAGGTCATCATCTGAGACAGGCTGGTGTTGGGGTGGCCGTTGTGGAGGGAGGTCATCATCCCGTGCTGTCCCCCCTGGTGCAAACCTCCCTGACCACCGGGTGCTCCTCTCATGGGGTTGAACTGGCTCGGCTGGCTCATGTTGCTGTGCATCCTGGAGAGCCAATCACATTGGCCGTTCATGGCGCCCTGCCCACCAGAGCCAGACACGGGAAGATGGGTAAGACGGGGAGGAAGAGGGTCAAACTGCATCCGGGCCAGCTCCTGTTTGTTAGGCATCACCATGTGGTTTACAGCCAGGTGTGGGTCAGACATGCCCTGCAGATGATTGAGAGATACGGATGGCGACGGCTGGAAAGGTGAGGTCATCATGGGCGGCGAGGCCACATCAGAGACATAGCCGTGGGGGGACTCCAACGAGTCAACCGGAGACAGAACAGCTGAGCTGTCCAGGAGGCTGCCAGGCTTCCCATCCTGTGAATTCTTCTTCTTCACCTTCATGTCTTTGCCCTCCTTGCACCCGATGCCCTTGGTGCTGGGCTTACGTGCCTTTTTGCCCTGACCTTGACCCTGAGGCTGAGGCTGCTTCATGCTGCCCAGGTAGCCATTGGGTGAGCAAAGAGGGGGTGACAAGGTGGTGCTTAGGGACCCTCCATGCATGGGAGGACTTCGTACCAGATTGTACTCATCCATCAGCCGCACAATATCATGATGCATCCTCTCCTGTGCAATGTCTCTGGGTAGCCGGTCCATGTGGTCAGTTATTTCTCTGTTGGCGAAGTGGTCCAGTAAGACCTTGGCAGTTTCGTAGCTTCCTTCTCTGGCAGCCAAGAACAGAGGGGTTTCCTCCTGAGGCAGACAGAAAGGAGATAACACATTAAGAGAAGAAGCAAAAGGCATGTTGTTTCGAAAAGATGTCTCATTATTGTTTTGCAGATAAGCAGAGGAAGAGAAAGAGATTATTTTTTTACCTTGTTGTTTTGCATGTCCTTGTTGGCTCCATTCTTGAGTAGCACAATAGCAGCCTCCACATTATTTACTGCTGCGGCCCAATGTAGGGCTGATTTACCTGAAAAAAAACAAAAACAAAAAGGCTTATCAGATCTAAAGCATTCTTTTGACGCAAATGAGGAACTTTTTTGTCATGATTTCTGTTGCTCATATGAGTGGCATCAAGCAGAAAAACTTTACCGAAATCATCGATTGCATTGACATCAGCGTGACAGTTGATGAGCTCCTCCACCATGCCCTCCACTGCCAGCCTGGCTGCTAAGATCAGGGGTGTGGTGCCATCATGCATGCGGGCATCCAAGTCCGTCGCGCGGTTCCTTATCAAAATCTAAAAAGACAAAATAGAAAATCAATCCCTTTGAAATTCTACATTTCAGAGGTTGAAGGTTCAAATATTTTCAACAGCTATACTTATATTAAATGTAAATGTTATCCTGTGAGTAATTCTCCCTTCTAGAAATTCTGTAATTAGTAATTCATCAATTGATTTGTTGTTGTCAATAAAATGACAAAAATGCATTTTTGTTTGGCTTATGATTAAACAATTATCAGAATTGTTTTTAACTAATAGAGTGATCTCTTAGGAAATAATATTGTCATTTGAACCCACCTGAAACACGCCCTGGGCATCAGCTGCCACAGCAGCATGCAGAGGCGTCCTGCCCATGTTGTCCTGGATGTTGGCGTCAGCGCTGGCCTCTAGCAGGCGCTTGGCAGCGTCAGAACGAGCATAACGAGCAGCCAGGTGAAGAGCAGTTTCACCTGTCCGGTCAGTCTGGTTGTGAAGGTTAGCACCCTGGTAGATGAAGTCATTGATCACATTGGCAGAGGCGTCCTCCTCTTCCTCGCTGTTGCCTGTTTCTAGCCCTCCCCCACTGCAGGATGCAATCATCAGGGGTGTGAATCCATCTGGACGGAGAGAGGAGAAGGAGGCACATGAAAGGAGGCACATGTAGGTAAAAGACTGCTTGGTCAGCACGAGCCCAGTAACTGCTACGAAAACACATGAGCCTGCACTTCAAAGCATTAGGCCGATCAAAACAAAGCAACAAACAAATCGAATGTGGATTTGACACTTTTGCCTGCGTTGAATCATCACCGCTCTCTCCTTTTTCGATATTGGATTCTGATCAAGGCCCCGGCACAGGAGAAGCTTCAGAAGAAAAGCGAAGCTAGGGGGATAGAGGCCGGGGCTTGCTAAAGCTGGGCTGCTGCAAAAACGAAGCATTAATATCTAACTGTGAGAGGCAGCTCAGTCAGTCGACTTCGAAAGGTTTTCTCCTCTTCAAAAGGATAGCAAGCCCCAGATCTCACAGATTTGGTCGATTCAAGTGCATCGATCCGCGACGGGGGGAAAAAAAGTGTGCTCTCAAGTTGTTAACCCTGCTACTTTGATTTTTCATAGCTTTTCTTCAGGGAATTTGCGACAAAATTGGCTTTTTGCATTTGATGCCTTCATTGGTTTTTGTAATGTGGCACAGAAAAAAAAACAGAGGCCCATTACTGGTCAAATGATTAATCTGATCAGGAATCAGTGTTTTCCCCCAGGCGCCTGGCTTCCAGCTAGCTGCTTTGAAGAAGATCCTTTACCCTGAGGACATGGGGCTTTAGCAACTCCTACATTAGCGAACAGACGCACACGCATACACACACTGACAAAAAAAAACCACACGCACTAGAAATGTGAAATGTTCACTCAGTAAAGGCACAAATCAATCATCAATCCAGACAGTGCAATGTGAAATGCTCAGAAAATGTGTGAATCTACCCACACACACACACAAAGACACGCACACACACACTACTGGATATGTTCACTAAAAAGTGTACGAGTCAACCTGACAGATTAGTTGTTCCCAACCTTTTTAGCTTGTGACCCTTTAAAATAACAAATCAATATTTACTTGCCGCCTCTTGTCACAAGTTGTAGCTTTACTGTGCACATAAGTCGTAAGCAGTTCAACAAAAGAGTGATTTTTCCTCTTCTGGTTGTTTTATTCGAAGGATTTTTATAGGTCTATAAAGCAGTATTAGTAGTATTCAGTACATCACAGGAAGAAATTGGAACAATTAGAGGAAAGCCTGAAAAATGATCCCTTTTGTTTTTAACATGAATATATTTTCCTTTCTTATACTTTAAATCATCTAGTGACCTCGTCAGATTTATCTTGGGCTATCAAAATTCATTTAGAGTAATTTTGATAAGAGGAAATATTTAAGAATTTCTTCCAAACATAGATATTCCCATAATATCTCCCACACAATTAGATCACTGCTGACAGATGGAAATTTTAATTAGATTAGTTTATAAAACATTACAATATGTATTTTTGTTTATAAAGGCAACCAAGTCACCCAGAATAAAAAATGAACCAATATTGGGTCCACAGGCAGAGAAATCCCTTTAATTGCCTTGATAGATAAGTAAGTAAGTCTACAGTCACCCACCTGGTCCCCGGACATTGACATCCATGCAGTCATTCTCAATCTCGCCCTGGGGGGGTGTGGGAGCGATGGAGGGGATGCGCAGGTCAGCGGCATCTAAATGCTGCTGGGTCCACTGGCGGTGGTCCGTCTGGTCGTCCACCTCTAGTATAGCCTGCTCGTCAAACTGCTACAACAAGGACAGAAAGAGGTTAGAAAACAAAAAAAATAGCATGAGAGGCTAAGTTAAATTCAAATTGTTATATAACAAAAAAGAAGCATTTCGATTAGATGATAAAAAGACATAAAAAAAAAAGAAATAAAAATTGAAAATGTGCAATAAAGTCATAATAACTCCCAAGATTTAAAGTCCAATATTGGTAATTTTGTGTTTAATATTCCAGATTTACTGGTATTCCTCAGAAAATTGTTGCAAAAGTTGTAAAAAAAAAAAAAAAAAAAAAAAAAATCCTTCAAAGCTCAGCTGTCATATTTCTGTGTCCTTACCCTGAAGCGTTTCGCGTCTGAAGGCTCATCTTCTCCCCAATCATTCTGGGTGTCATCCATGAGTGATATGTCTGAGGTGTTTTTCAGTGGCCTGTGATCAAGCAGAAAACCCCGTGAAAATCCTGGAACTCAAATGCTTCCATCTCATCTGAGCCACTCACCATTAATGGTGCAGCAATGCCGAAAAACAAAAGCATTGATTAAATCCATACCCCACCCCTCTGCTCCAACAAGTCAATTAATGCACACCTAAACCTGCTATATCATTATCATTAATGATCCAGGCAAACCCCCCTTTCCTAAATTTGACTGATCACCAGTTACCACATTTTGTCCTTCAGAACTAGCCCTTCACCTGACCCGCAAAGAAACAGGTACCCGATGACACTGAGCGCCAATGGTGAATAAACGGAAACTTACTTTAATCCCACCGAATCCTCTCCGACAGGCTCACGTCTCTTCTTCTTGCTAGTCTCTGAGGTCTTGAAGCCCTCGGGGAGCCAGAGGCGCCCGTGCTCATGGCGGCGCTTTCGGGCAGCCACCATCCCCACTCCGAGGAAGGCCAGTATCCCTACGCCGGCCAAGACCAGGTAGATTGGGTAGAGGGGTTGGGTTGTATCGGGGTCCACACCGCCTGGTAGGAAAAGGGACGACATGGTCACGGCGGGAACAGACGTTTAGACCGACAAAAAGATCAGCCTGAGCGTACGAGCAGAGCGAGTCCGGCTCTTCTTCGCCCCACGGTTTCCCACTCCAAAACACACCAGTTTGTCCGCAACCAGCAGCAAGCGCCAGAAACTGACTGACGATCCTCACCGTTTGTAAAGCTAGCTTCTACTATCTATTCAGTAATAATCAGAATTGCTAACCACTTTTCATCAAAAAAGAAAAAAAAAGGATGGGGCGTGATAAAAAAAAAAAAGAAAAAGGGGGGAAAAAAAGACCACTACCACCTCCTCTCTCCCTTTTCAACCCAGGGTACCAAGAGACAACTTTACCATTTTTTCTTTAAGAGAAAAAAAGGAGGGGGATTAATGAACTTCAAATTACTGCACGCGCTTTAAGCTGTAAAGACGGAGGATTTATTAGGATTCTCGAGATAACAAAGACTCCCAACTTCTAGCACACTCCCGATCAATTTTTCCCCTTCTCTTTTTTTCTACTAACGATTTTGAAATGATAAACTCCCCCAACCTAAACCCTTAGAGATGCATTAAGTCCTGGTATTACATTCAGCGAGGTGAAGGTTGCAGCAGCCCCTCACACTGTGGGATGAAGTGTGTGTGCGTGCATGTGTGTGTGTGTGTGTGTGTGTAAGTGTGTTATCCATGGATGTATATGTGTACATGTCTGAGAAAGAAAGAGAGAGAGAGATGGAGATAGAGTGTTATATTGTGTGAGCAGGGGGTTGGATGAGCTGATTTGCGGCAATTAACCATTTTGGAGCCTGAAGCCAGTGGATTTACACACTGAGGAAAGGATTGATTGTTTAGGCCATGAGATTCACAATTGCATTTGTTCACCACTGCATAACAAATACACAATCAAAGAGTGTTAGGGTTAGGACCCGACCAGAGGGTGCAACGGATATTCTCAGTTTGAGTGTGGAAGAGCACGTGTCTCATCCGCTTGTGTATGAGTATGTATGTAAAGACACTAGAACAAGGCCCGAAAGGACCATACCAGTGGGCTATTAACTGCAAATCACATTTATTTTACATCACGGCTAATTATTATGCAAACCATTTTGTCAGTTTTATATTTGGCAGCAGTTTTCCGATCATTCCAGGCAGCATTTTGGTTTCCATTCATATAAAAATCAATTACTAGACCCTTAGAACTAGCTTAAACATCACAGAGAATGTCAAATCTGCATCTAAATTACATTATTATAATTAATAATAATTTCCTTTCCTAGCTTTTAGCAAACTTTAAAGAGGAGTATATGGTATTTGACTCAAAATAAACTACAGTGGGGCTCATTGATGTGTTTTGCACAAGGAATAAGGAACAAACTGTATCAGGCTTCAGCTACACAGACAAGTATTAGTAAGATTGGTTCATTGGTTGGGAGTTGTTGACAATAAGTGTGTGCTGATAGATTTTCCTCCCATACTGAAATAAATAGAAACAAATGCAGGCCTGGAATGATTTGTAGTTATGAAGCTAAAACCTGCAAAAAGATTGTCATGGTCCTTTAAAGGTGCATCGTGTTGGATTTAGTGGCATCTAGCGGGGAGGTTGCACATTGCAACCAACTGAATTACCCCCACCTGTCCCTCTCCCCTTCCAAGCATGTAGGAGAACCTACGGTGGCCGCAAAAGGCCATCTCTAGAGCCAGAGTTTGGTTTGTCCATTCTGGGTTACTGGATTTGAGTCTCTTGATTCATGCAGATTTCTTTAGGGTATACTCACTGAAAACGGCTTCAATGGTGTAGGGAACGTCCAGTTTGTCGCTTGAGGCCAAAGCCCCGAGGAAGGCTGCGGCATCGTTGGTACTCTGGAAACACTCTGAGGACTGCTGGAAGCACTGACGGTTGTCCACCTCCAAGTGGACGATTGAACTACAGAGAGAAGAGACAGCACATTCGGAGATAATGTTGAGTCAGAATTGAGTAATTTCTGTTTCATAAGCAGAATCCTTAAAAAACTGTGCCAGATATTCAGTAAAGGAAACATTTTTAGATATTCTTGCTCACCCTTTGATCTGCAAATGATCCAGCTCCCTCTTCACTCGCCTGCTCCTGCCTTCTACATCATAAAGGCTCCTCTTCACCACATTCAGCACCTTGCCAGGAACCTCTGACCACGTGTCCACCGAGCGCTTCACATTGTACTTCTTCAGCTCCTGTTCATTCCCGTAGTAAGGGTACACCATCATCTCCCCCTTAACATCTTTCCTGAATATCACGTTGGTACGAAGGACACGGCTCAGCTCGCGCAGGAAGCCGAACGAATTGTTGAGTAGCTGCTCGGGCGTGATGTGGACCACCAGGACCAACTGACCCATGGCCAGCTTCTCTGGCATGTTATTGGCACAGTCCAAACCGTCCCACTCACACTCTGCATTGTTGCAGCCCTGGTCGCAGTGGCCATCAGCGTAGTGGTCCTTGCAGTACTGGTCATACAGAGGGCTAAAGAAAAAAAAGATAGGTGTTTGGTTAATTTGGAAGTAAAGTTCATCATTATGTTAAGAGTCTTGACCTCTTAGTGATGTTGAGTGAAGGACTACTATATCACCTGAAATTTATTAACGATTGAAAATCTTGAGGTGTCCAGAAATGAAATACAGAAATACAAAGAGAGACTAAGGCTGCAACTAACCATTCTTTTCATTATAGATTCATCTGCTGATTGTTTTCTTGATTAATTAATTATTAGTTTGGTCTATAAAATGTCAGAAAATGGTGAAAAATGTTGATCACTGTTTCCAAAAGCCCAAGATATAACCTAAAATGTCTTGTTTTATCCTGACCAACAGTCCACAACCCAAAGATATTCAGTTTACTACCATAGAAGACTAAAGAAACCTGAAAATATTCACATTTAAGATATTTTTTCTTAAAAAATGACTCAAAATGATTAATCGATTAGCATAATTGTTTGTGATTAATTTTCTGTTGCCCAAACTAATCAACTAATTGTTGCAGCTCTAATAGAGACGACAAATAAACAGAATTTCAATGGTGTCCTGCTTCCATAATGTAATATGCTACTGCAAGTATCGAAATCTGTGATTCTTCAAAATATGTAAAATCCCAGACTGGAAATATACAACCACGATGATTTAGAAATAAGAAACAGCATTTTCAGAAGGTAAACACCCAAAAATGCCAAATTGTATCTAAAAATTTTATGTTTTTTCCATCTATTTAAATATTGGGAATCATTTTAAGGTCTGTTTTTATCCGTGGTACAGCAGCATTTCAGGCAACATTATTATGTCACCAAATGTTTTTTAAATTCAACACCACTCACTTGCACTGTCCTTCCAGGTTCTGGCAGTCGAACCCATCGTAGAGGCATCCAGCGTTGTCACACTGCGAATCGCACTTTCCGTCGTTGAAATAGCGCCAGCACTGCAGTGAGGCCGAGCAGTTCTTCCACGGATCGTTGAAGTTGAGCGAGCAGTCGCTGTTGTCCCAGCCGCACGCGTGGTTGTTGCAGAGCACGTCGCAGAACTTGTTGTGCTTATGTTCCTCACACTGCGGGATCTCACAAACGTCCTCCACCTCCGACGGCGTGACTTCCTGGCCGAACCCTCCGTGGAAGTCGTAATCTAGGATGTGGCATCGGAGACCGTTGAAGTTGGTGGGGCAGACGCAGTGGTAAAACGGAGCCTCGGTGGTGTATTCGCATGTGCCGCCGTTGTAGCATGGGTTGGAATTACAGGGGCTGTCGGTGGGATACTGGCATTCGGGTCCAGTGAAGGATGGCGTGCACAGACACTTGGGACTCTTTTGGCCAGAGATGCAGGTCCCTCCATTGCGGCAGTGGAGGCTGCCACAAGCCTGGGCGTCATATTCACATGTGGAGCCAGTAAAACCCTACAAGAAAGGAAAAAATGAGTTATGAATAGCTAATTTTTCATTAAAAGTCATCTGGGAATGTATCTGTCTTCCTTTTGAATATTAAAAATTTATATTAATATTCAAAATTCTTATTTTAAAAAGGTATTAATACAAATATCTGTGTGAAAATTCTTAATTTTACTGGACTTTAGAGATGTTAATGGTGGGATGGTCCTGGGTTTTAACCTGAGACTGGTTACGTGTCTGAGTTTTCTCCAGGTGCTTCCATTGCAATTGAAAATTCTAAAATGCCTGTAGATGTGAATGTTTTTGTCTGTCTGTGTACATGTTTTCATATATTAGTCAGTTACCAAAAGTATATTTTAAACTATCGTTGTGACAATAGGGCTCTTTTAATGCTAACTGTAGTGAACAGTGTCTCCTTCTAGCAAGAAACACAGCAACTTTTGGATGTGTGAGGACATAAAATATGAGTGAAAACACACACACAGACAAAAACTGGTCTGTGTGTGTGTGTTCATGTTAATGTCAAAGATGAACCTTAGTATCAACCATGTTTTTTCTGCAGGCAGGTCAAGTGTGTGTATATATGTGTGTGTCTGCGCGTACTGTCCCCACAACCTTAATATTTTATTGGTTAAGGTAAGAGTTGGGGTTAGGTATGTAGCAGTTGCGTTTAAGGTTAATGGAATGAATGTAAGTCAATAAAATATCCTTACAAGTGACAAAGGTGTGTGTGTGGAAGTGTGTGTGTGTGTGTGTACTCACAGGAGGACATTTGCAGATGAAGCCATGCGGGGTGTTACTGGCCACAGCGCATGTCCCTCCATTACGACATGGTTTTCCCTTACAACCATCAAACACCGTGTCACAGCGCTGACCTGAGGAGAGGTCACACACAAAAAAATGTTTATTAAATGATGTAACGGACTCAAAGGCTTCCTCACATTTTCTTTGATGTTTAGTTGTACGACCAAATATCACAAAGAGCTTCTTTACTAATGCAAAAAGCGTAATAAGACAAGAGGAATTCCCCTAAAACCCAGGGACGTAAATGTAAAACATGAAAGAAAACTCAACAGAAGATTCACCCCCTCCTCCGGCAGACGTTATCAGAATAGCAATTTAGACAAAATTACAAAAACTAAATACCCCTAAAGCTTAAAAATGGACTGGGACTGACCCATATCCAAACCTTAACCCTAGATACAGCCCAGATCCCTCTCTGTCCTAAAATGGCTGAGTGTGTTCTCCCCTGATCTGCTGTTTTACCAAAAGAGGAAATTCATTTGGTCAGAGTTGCAAAAATATAACAGGCACACACACTCATATTCTCTCTCTCTCTCTCTCCCTCTCTCTGTCACACACACACACACACACACACACACAAAAGCAATTTGTGTCCCTAAAAATAAAAAGATCAACTGTATACAGATGTGAAAAATGTATATAATGTGCACCATCAAAAAAAACTGAGGATAAAACTAGACATTTACAAACCGCTGCTTGTGTTTCAGCTCTTAAATGTTTACCTGTGTATCCGGTGCGACACTCGCAGCGGTAGTTGTTGGTGAGCTGGATGCAGCTGTGCGTGCCCCGCGGGTCACACGGGTTGGAGAGACACTCGTTGACGTCTCCCTCGCAGCGCTCCCCTACGTATCCCGCCGAGCAGATGCAGTGGTAGCCTCCGACTCGATCCACACACTTCCCTTTGTTGAAACACTTGGGCTCCTTGGTGACCGGGTCGGTGAACGGGTTGCAGTCGTCGATGTTGATCTCGCAGTGAACACCTGAGGGAGGGAAGAGTCGGTTTAGATCAAAATAACACTTAGAGGGGGGGGGGGGGGGTTCAGCTCTTAAACGCTTTTGCAACATTTAATTAGAGTCATGAGTTACAGGAGCTCATTTGTGAATTTAATTTGGTTTAACAGTTTTCTCTCAACCTGCCTTATCTGTTTCTCCTTTAATTTTCAAATAAATTTTCACTTCATCAGTCCTCTCATGAAAACATTTCAGATTCAGCCATAGGCTCTATACATACAGTAAAGGGAGTGATCGATAGCTATAGAAAAAACAATAATGTTAGGAGAAACCCTCTCACTATTAAGTATCACCTAAGACATAAATAATATAAATTAAATTTAACAACAAAAACTAAGTAAATAAAAAATATACTCTAAATATATTCTAAGTGAGTGAAAAGAGCTGTTAGTTTAAAAAATGCTGTACAAGAAGCTGTTTATGGATGAATAATGGAAACAAGAGTAAGGCACCAGTCTGGGATCTTTTTTGTACATATATAACACCGATTGATAAACCTGTAGTATGAATAGTAATTAATATTACAATCTATTGCGTGTTTATTCTTCCTAGTTATGTTTTTATTAGCATGTCCCTCGCACTACTGATTTCATTTATTTTGTATTCTTGTTTCTGTTTTTTTTTTATGCCACTGATGCTACATGTACTGTAAGCAACACTGCACTGTCACGCACCAAAGATATAAGGAATACAAATCAGAATTAGAAAAAAACAACAATATTGTACAAGATACTGACTGAACTAAAAATAGACTTAATGGTCTATTAAGGGTAAAGTCAATAGAGAAATTAATATCTCTACCTCCTGAACTGAATTCTCCCTGTATGATCACTGACTGTCAGTGTAAAATGGTTTTATTATATTTGGTTTTAATTTTTCTAAAAATGATTAAATATCCGACACAAAAATCCAAGTGAATTAAAAAAAAAAGAAAAAGATTTACAGTGCAAACACTGTGTAGTAAAAAAAATCTGAATATTTTGTAAAAATGAAAATAATAAGCCTTAAAAAAATTTTTAAAAATCAAAAAAAAGAGAACCATTTAATTATAAAGATCAATTTTCCCTCAGACTTTCTCTATTTAAACCTAAGCCTCTGACATTTTTCAATTTCTTCATCAAAATAACCAGTCACATGTCAGCTTTTTCGGGGTACAACCAGCTCGACTGTCACTTTTGGCTGACCTACAACACCCTACCTTCATGTCCGAGAGAAAAATCGATGGTGTATTTGACAAGTAGAGGAAGGGATGGAGGCAAGACGGGAGGAGGAGTTTTCAGACATGCCCTGGGTGCTGTTAAGCCCTAATTAATGAAGCGTGGAGACAAGGAGGAGAGGATGGAGAGAGGGAGAGTGGTGTGGAGGAGTGTGCGTGGGGTCTGCTGACCTTGGGTTCCTCGGGGACAGGAGCATTTGTAGGTATTGATCAGGTCAATGCAGGTGCCCCCGTTCTGGCACGGCTGGGAGAAACATTCATTGATCTCATCAGAGCAGTTGGTCCCCACGTAGCCTGGTAGGCACTGGGAGGGAGAAAACACGAGCAAGAGGAAGCCAAGAAGGAGGAGGAGGAAGAGAAGAAGAAGAAGAAGAAGAAGGAGCAAAAAAGAGAGGGGAGAGTTTAATCAATGTCTGACGTGAAACAAAGATGTTTTTTTGTTTACCTGGCTGTTTTTCTGGCCTCCATCCTGCCAAGGCCAGCAGATCCTTTATTCCAGTGGAGATTAACATAACCAAGCTGTTTGCCTTCTATTTATAAACCGGCCTCTTTATTAAGGCTGCCTAGTCTAAAGGATTCCTGCTGTACACCCAGCAATCTGAACAAATACATGATGAGCTAGAGTTAGATAATGATATATGACCTTTGAAATGCCAAGTAAAGTGGCCTGTAAGATCCAATTTGAAAGAAAGTCTCTACATGGGACTAAATTTCACAACACAAAATAATGTTTATTAAGACCTCTAAAAGTTAAAATGATATTTAACTGTATTTAAACCTTTCAAATGTCTTAAGTTTGGACATGTTAAGACACTACACAGACTTGATACACAATAAAAAAAGCAGAAGTATATGATTTCTAAATGTGGTGTATAGGTTTCTTACCTTGCAGCTGTATCCACCTAGAAAGTCAGTACAGGTGGCTCCGTTTTGGCAGGGGTTCGGGGTGCATTCATCCACCTGCTCCTCGCAGTAACTTCCAGTATATCCAACCTGGCAGTGGCAGTAGTGAACATTTCCAGCGTCCAGACACTGGCCCGAATTACGGCACAGTTGGGCGACTTCGACCCCTACCGAGAGGAAGAGAGAGACGGCGTTAAGAGTTGTTTATGAACCAGGATGAGCACACATTTTTACAAACACTCTTGTTGTTATATTGACAGGTAAAATGACACTAGTGAACATATTTTTAAAGCAGATTGACCACACAAGCACAGTACCGACTATATTACCTCTCTGTTTGGCCGCCACCTCACAGGAGACACTTGGTACGTCACAATAAAGGCCCGTCCAGCCAGTCTCACATTCACAGCTGTAAGTGGTGCCCCTCTGCCAGCAAGTTCCCCCGTTCTTACAGGGTGACGAGTCACACCAACGCACCAAGTTCTGAGGGGTGAACGCACATATTAGATCTAATATGCACTGATTGTATGGTGTTTTGTACAAATGGAAATCAGAGGGTTAAGTTCTTTTATATCCCAGTGAGCACTGATTTGATGATTTGCAGGTCAAAAAACTCGACTGATCAGCATACAACAGAACTAAACGTGGCTTAAAAGTGAGAGATTTTTAGACGTACCGGTTACATATAATCATATTTAAATGACAATATTCTAATGTAAAGATGGTCCTAGCCTTACACAATGGAATAAAACAATTGAAATGCTGTTGAAATAACGTCTATATGTATCCTCGACATCTAATCAACTTTCACTTTTCAGCCAGATTGGACCCAGTTTTAACCTCGCTACATCTTTTGACTTACAAATCACTAAATCAGTTCCCGCAAGTGATGTCCAACAGGCTAGCTCAACTTGAAGCCCCTCTCTGTTCTCCTACCTGACAGTTGAGTCCATTGTACCCATGCGGGCAGGTACACTTGTAGGTGCCGTAGCTGTCCTGGCATTTGCCGCCGTTTAGGCAGGGTTTGGAGTCACACTCATTGATATCATGCTGGCAGTAGCTCCCGGTGAAGCCTGGCGGGCATAAGCATGTGAAAGTGTTGATGCCGTCCACGCATGTGCCACCATTGAAGCAGGAACTGCAGATTAAAAAAAAAAGAGAAAAATGTGAATGAAATATATCAAAACAGGCTGGAAAATATTCTGCGGCTTATTAGAAAGAAGAAAGGAGAAGAGAGAATCAATAAACCTCTCGTTACTTGATCTGCTGGCAAATTCACATCTGATTTATCCACAGAAAGTTATCTAAGAACAAATACTCTTATTTAGCAGTTCCTTCATTCAGATTCACAGTGTTTCACATTTTGCCACATGGGGACTGAGATAGTAACTCTACATTAGAGTTAGACAGAAACAAGTCCTGGCGTTTTTACAAACTGTACAGTTACAAGGTCATTTAGGGAACAGGGTATGGTATACATACTCAATAGGTGGACTTGGATTTAATCTGAAAAAGCACAAATTTAATCACAACCTGACCCAGACTGCTTTTGAGTGACACATCACTATGACGTCACCTGAGCTGTCGTGATTCAGCTGCTAAGTAGTCGCCTCAGTTATAGGTTGTCGTGGAACGTAAGAGCTCTGGTTGCTTTCTCAAAACTAGCTGATACAAAAAACAGAAGACTGACTATGAACAAACATGCATTTAGGGATGACTGAACGGATGACTGGACGGAGTTCAGTACGCATTCAGTTCACCAGAGGGAAGTACTGGACCATTGTGCTTGAAGAGTGGGAACATAAAAAACGCCACTACAACACCAAACATGCTTGTTTTGAACAAAACTATCCCAAAAACACAGAGGTAAGAATCACAAAACTGAACTCCGGCAGAATAATTACAAAATCAAACATGAACACTTATATCAGTGTCTCCACCGGGTCATTGCACCTTTTTATGCTCAAGTTTAAGGACTTTGTCACACAACAGAGGTGTCACTTCTAACATTGATACAGAAATGCTGTTCATGTGAAGACTTCTGGTGTTTTTGTACTTAACTATCATTATGTAAGCAGCCTTAATGGACCTTTTATGCAGTGTAAATTCATTAAGTGGACCTTGTGTTTGAGTTCTCCTGGGCTACTGTATTTGACTTACTGCTTATGGGTCAAAAGCAATATGAGTCAGCTGTTGTAAATCAATATTTTACCAGAGGGGGCAGTAGTGGACAAGAAAATGTGGTTTACATTAACATGTGAGAGAAAGTGAACCTGTTGATCTGAATGAATGTCCTCACTAACTTGTAAATACACTCACCAGTGTCTTATCTCTTGAAACGGGATTTAAGTATGACACTCTGATTTTTTTGTGACACTAATATGACACCATGTTTCTGTGAGCCTCGTACCTCTCGGTGCAGTCAGGTGTGTTATTTTCACAGTGGATTCCACTGAAGCCGGGCGGGCAGGTACAGGTGTAGCTGTTGACGCAGTCGGTGCAGTTGGCCCCGTTCTTACACGGGTTGCTTTCACACTCGTTGATGTCCTCTTCGCACTTTGTACCCCGAAAGCCTGGCAGGCAGGTGCACAGGAAGCCGTTCACCTCGTCTTTACAGAGGCCTCCGTTGCTGCAGGGGTCTGCGGGAAGATGCGTAATGGTGAGTAACTATTTCGTAGCTTGTGTTTCAAGGTCTTTGGCTCGGTATTTGTCACCTTATTTTGATGAATAAGAGCAGAAAGAAGTACAGAGAGAGAAATGAGAGGTCTTACTGGGCTTGCAGTCATCGACGTTGGTTTCACAGTTGCGTCCGGTGAAGCCTGGTTTGCAGCCACAGCGGTAACTGCCCATGGTGTTCTGGCAGGTTGCTCCGTTGCGACAGGGATTCTTCACACACTCTTTGATGTCCACCTCACACGTTTGGCCTTAGAGAGGAGAAAAAACAATAAAGTAACATCCATCCTTTCTTTAAATTGTAGCAGGTATATACAGGAAGTAAGATAAATCTTCATTGATCACAAGAAGGAAATTAAATACGTTTTTCTTCTTGTTCCTTCGGTTGTATGTTTGAGCGTCACTGCGCCAACTTTGATACTAAAAGGCTGTTTTTGACATTCACCTGCTGAAGGGGGAAAGTTTCCGTGTGTTCATCTTAAATCTGCGTTTAACATGTGGACGTATGATCGTGATTTGTGCCATCACAACTAGATTGGAGCCAACTGTGGTCCAGTATGCGATTTACACATGTGTGATGTGGAAACTTGAAGCCTCCAGTGCACATACTGTATACTGAGAAATAGGAGACATCTTGTGTCCATCAGCAATAAATGATCTCTAGAAGACACACAGGTATGCTGACATTGATGTTTACCTTGCCATCCTTCCGGACAGCCGCAGGAGAAGCTCTGATAGTCCTCTGACTCCTTACACACCCCTCCATGTTTGCAGGGTTTGGAGCTGCAGGGTGCCATCAAGGTTTCACAGTTCTCTCCTGTAACACACAAACACAAAAGCCCTCTTATTATAGCACTACTTTAATTAAAATGAATTACAAATGATGCTTAACTTTAACCTTCATTGTGTGCTATCACACTGAAGTCATGAACTTGGAGATAACCCAACCCAAATGGACACAGAATCATCTTTCAATCAGTGCTATCAGAAGATTTTAGCCAGGTCTGTCACTATTAGAGGCCTGCGGAGACATTTCCCTATCTGTTTCCACAACACACAGCTCGTACAGGAAGCCAGCTCCAGTTTCCGGCCATTGTGAAGACATTTGCTGTTCTGTGAGACAGGAAGCAGGCAAACAGGAAATGTGTCAAGCACCCCGTTCCCACCCCGGCACAAGCAAAAGCCTTTTATTATTCAAAGTCCTGTGGATTTTTCCAAAAAGACGACTCAACAAATACAAGAAAATGTGCCCTTAGACTTTCCATCATTATCTGTTTTGTCAAATAATAAGTGAGATGACATGAAAATATTTTCCAGCTGCCTTATCAGGGATGCTTTTGTATCGCAGAGGACCAGAGTGAGTCAGAGGTTCGGTGTCTTTCAGGTCTGAGGAAGTCTTGCTGCTGAACTTTACTCGACTGCTATTTCATCCGCAGCACATTTTTCCTCTTTGGCCAATAACTTAAAGCACACAGGCTGTGGAAACTATCCCCCAGTAAGGAAATGCCAGAACACCAGGCTAACATGGGTGTATCAAATATTTTCAATAATATTTTCATACCAGTGTAAGGCAGGATACAGATGCACTTGTAGCCTGCAACGTCGTCAATGCACGTCCCCTGGTTGAGGCAGGGGTTGGAGGCACATTCATTGATGTTGGTCTGACAGTTTGGCCCTGTCATTAGAGAGGACAACATATTACACACAATTCAGGTTAAGTAGAAGGTCGATGGTCAAGTGGATATATGGAGAGAAGTGAGGGTTGGAAAACAAACTCTGTAATCCAAAACATTCACACACACACACATAAATACTGACCGGTGAAGCCCATGCGACAGGTGCAAACATATCCGCTGGTCATGTCCTTGCAGGTGCCTCCATTCATACATGGGTTGGATTCACACTCATTGTTGTTGATGTCGCAGTTTTTACCGCTCCAGCCAGAGTCACACAGGCATTTATAGCTGAAGAGGAGAAAACATTTATAATTAAAGCTGTGAGCAGCGTTGGTCGGGACCTCGTACTCTCGCCCGTCATGATCAGATCATTTCACTTGTAATAAAAATGAGGGATATTTATTACAAGTGTGGTGTGCTTTTATTTTGAAAGATTGATTGACAGGATGAGAATTTTCTGCTGGGTGAGACATGTATGTCTTGCTCACACCTGTGTCATCAAAACCATGCAAGTTGGCGACACCAAATATCTGAGATGCCATAATCTTGAAGAAAACTATTAATTATACGTGAAGACCCGGAGACATTAATATGTTTGAATGATGATCTGTCCAGCATTTGATTTAAACAGCAATTAAAATCTCAACCGATAATTAAACGATGGGATTCAAAGTTTGGTATTGACGAAAGAAAGAAACTTTCATGATTATTTAAAGCTGTATCTAGTGCCGCAACAGAGGTAGATAGGTCTTCCCTGATAGCGGAAATGTCTGAATGAAGTCCACTGACCGCTAATTCTATTTTTGCAGATGTCAGTTTTTAGGGAGTCCAAAGCTTTGGTGAACAGATCAGGTGTTAAAGGCATGTTTCTTCAAATCTGTTCCACTTAGGCTTTAACCTGATCATATGAATTTTGATTCTGTTGAAATGTGAGATGGATCTGATAGATTTGTCTACTTTTTAAATGAAATTGTAGGATCACCTGAAGGAGCTTGCAGACAGCGTGTCTACATTGCCTCCGATGCTTTGATGAAATGAATAATTGAGTTTTGGTTTGATCTCTCTACAACATTCATACGGGCTGTGGCGGCCATTTTTGTTACATAGGTGGCACTAGAGAGCACATTTTGGCACTTTAGGGGGTTAATTTTTACATTTTATCAAATTTTTCACCAGAGATGTGCGTGCCAAATTTGGTGAGTTTTTGAGCATGTTTAGGGGGTCAAATTTATGGTTTAAGTCCCGTAATAATAAAGAAAGAATCAAACACATGAAAAACAATAGAAAAAAAATCTCAGTGATGAATCTCAGTCTAACAAACGCTTCTTTTATCTTGTTGATGCCTTAAAACCTCTTCTTTTATGTCAACACACCCTCAAAAATAATACACAAACAACACATCTGTCTCATAAATGAAATGTGTTGGTTTATATTGGATTGAAAGTACATTTTAAAGTTGATCTTTCTTTTATTACTATACCAGTATTTCGGTAATCTAGCGCTATTCAGATACCATAAAATCTACTGTCTTAGACCAGTTTATCGGCTGCCTCACCCGTTGATCTTGTCCTCACAGTGACCATGGATACAGGGATTGCTGAGGCACTCGTTGACCTGAGAGAAGCAGGTGGCATCGTGGTAACCTTCCGGACACACGCAGGTGAAGCTGTTGATGCCGTCGATACAGGTGCCGCCATTGTGGCAGGGGTTGATGGCGCACTCGTCGATGTTGATGTTACACATGGTACCTAAAAGAAAGCAGTGGATGCCTTGTTTACTTCCTGAAGAGTCTTAAACTTTGTAATCCCATCACATAAATGTTTTTTTATTTGTGTATAGACGTTAAAGTGATGGGTTTTAAAATTACTGCTACGTGTTTGCGACGCCTTTCAACCTGATAATCCTGTACTCTGTTTGAAGTATTATTTTAAGATACACCAACGCCAACCCACACAGCAGCAGACAAAGCCACCGCACAATGAAGTCTATATCTCAGTGCAGTGAATGTATCGATTTTCAGAAACATGAGGGGTTTTAAGTCCCTCTTTGTCGGCCACTTGAAGCATTGACGCCATTCAGGCCGGTGCCACGCATAACATAAAGGCAGCCCATTTAGCTTTAAAGCACGAACCGGCTTCCAAGCTTTTAAAAGCTCAACTTTCAGGAATCTTTCAGGGAATCTTTTCTCCTGCTCAAATCCCCGGTGACTGTGTGTGCCAGAGTGTGTGTGTGTGTCCTCTCTTTGTGTGGGAGGGCATCTTGCGTGTCCTAACAGCAGCAGGTTGGGGACAGGGTGGAGCTGGAAAGTGACACCGGTCGAGCCTCAGAGGAGCGTGCTCACTCGCCCGCCATCTGTCACCCTCCTCCTCCTTTTCCGTCCTTACCTTCAATCCTCCAATCCTGCACCTTTAAACACTCGTTTTGTGACCCGGTCACCTGAGAGATGAGCCAACCTGTCTTAAATCAGCTCTACAGCCACATCATGGCTTCCGGCAGATTACAGATCTGTAATGATTTTATACGGCAGGTCGGAGAGAGATGTGACCTCCACCACGCTAATGAGGAAAAACTCTCTAGATCTTAGTAGAAGGCAGCAAAATATGTACACATTATGCACACAAGCCTCCTACTTTGTTGTATCATTTTGTGTTCGTGTATATAAGTTCTTTAGGATTGTATTATTTGAATTAATCGCTGTCTTGTGATTATTTCTCTGTTTCCTTTTGTTTTCCTGATTAAAATCTAATACTCACTTACATATATTTCAGTTTTGGTAATTATGTAACATCAAAATTCATGCCAATAAAGCTTTTTTTGTTTGATATGAGAGAAGATGGCAAAGCCGTCTTGTCATTCAGAGCTAAATTTTGATGCACTCAGTTGTATTATCATTTGTATTCATTGTCTCATGTATGTGTACATGTACTTATTTCTGCACTCATGATGTCTTTTGCTGTAGTCAGGTCTCTCTTGCAAAGTAGATCTTGATCTCAATGAGATTACCTGATTAAATAAAGGCTTGGTCTTCTACATATTTCATGAAATTTGGTGTATTATACAGGCTTATGTGTAACTCATTCCTAAAATTCCAAACTTTCCACTCCCTCTTTGGGAGGCTGTAAAAGTTTCTACTTCTTCATTTGAGCTTTCATAAAGAGAAGAGTCTTCTAGCTTTCAGAAGTTGAGCTGAATCTCCTGCCATGTAACAGCTTCATCTCTCAAGAGTGAGCAATAACATGTGCGAGTTGCTTACCCGTGTACCCGGGCTCGCAGGCACACTCGTAGCCATTGATCTTGTCGATGCAGGTGCCGTAGTCACAGGGATTGCTCTTGCAGTCATCGATGTTGATTTCACAGTTGATTCCTGGTGAGAAAAATTGCTTTCAGTGACTAAAAAGTTCAGAAAAAGTTTGTATCTGTGTTTGTGTTTGTGTGGTCTCCACCTGTGGCGCCTTTAGGGCAGCTGCAGATGTAAGAGTTCTCTCGGTCCTGGCAGGTGCCGCCGTTCCTGCACGGCTGGCTCAGACACTCATTGATGTTGGTCTCGCACAGCCTGCCGGTGTAACCAGGGTTGCAGTGGCAGCTGAAGGAGGCCAGGCCGTCGATGCAGGTGCCGTAGTGGCAGGGATCAGAGTAACACTCGTTGATGTCTGTCTCACAGTGCTTTCCGGTGTATCCTGGAAAAATAGTTGTATCCTTTTGAGCTGATTTTCTCACTTTTTTTTACCTTTGTCATGTTTTTTTTTTAACATTTGGTATATTTCACAGGCTTAAATGTTTGTCTTTTTCCTACAACTTTAATGTTCCCACTCCCTACTCTACTACTCTACAATTTCAGCTTTTGTTAAAACTTTTTTTTTTTTGTAAATGTGTATACCTTCAGTGCACTCGCAGGTGTACTTGTTGGGCCCGTCTGTGCACTTGGCGCCATTTTTGCATGGTGTGCTGGCACACTCGTCAATGTCTATCTGGCAAAGGTTCCCAGTGAAGCCTGAAAAAACAACAAGAGGGTGTTATTGTGTGCATGTGTGCGTGAAGGAGTGTGTGTGTACAGACACGGCTACTGTGTTCTCACCATTTCAAACCAGTCCCAATCATAATCCCGGGCCCATACTATGAGGGCTCTCAACGAATCAGAAATCTGCATGTTAATTAACAACTGCGCAACACTACAAGCTCTCTATTTTCCCTTTCACTTCTTTTCAGCACGACTCCAAAAGGAGATGGGAGAGTGGGGGAACCAATTCGTTTAAAACGGGAGGGGGTGAGAGGGAGAAATGAGGGAAGAATGAAAGTTGCGAGGCCTCCTGACCAAGGGGTGAGAGACAAAGGAGGGCCTGTCTGCTCAACACAACGCCAAACTGAGGCTGTTGCCTCCTTTGTCCCCCAAAACTTTTCCATCACAATGCGCATTCTCCTGTCTTGCTTTCACTACTTCTCCTCTAACCCCCCCCTCCACTCCCTTCCCGCCTCTAAAAAGAGCCAGCTTGACCTTTGACCCTTTACTATTCAAACTCCTTGTCTTTCAGAATCAACCAGCAGGCTTTCTATTTTTTTCCCGAAGTTATTCTCATCTCACGTTTACTTTCTTCCGCCTCTCCTTTTTTCCCCTTTTGTCACATGATGGTACAGTCCAAGGACTAGTAGGATGTTGTCTGATGAAGAGATAAAGTGCTACTTCCCCTCCCTGTGCCCCCCCCCCCCCCCCCCCCCCGCCAGGAACACACAGGTGTTTTTTTAAGACCGACTAAGTTGCTTCTAATCTGGTGAGGAAGTATTTGTGTGGCTAGCGGTGAGCTGATGTCTCCCACTGGACTCTGTTAAAACCATTCACTGTTTTCTGACTTGGCCGCACGCATACACATGACGTGAGGACTGCAACGTAGACACAGCAGAGACATGCGTACACATTTACACACACGTATACAAACTGTGGTTGGAAACTATCAAGGGTTCAGAAAAAGAGGAAGATATAGTAAATAATGCTTTATTAATGATTAATAAATCATTTATTAATCAGTTTCCAGCCACTGATAACATCGTTTGGGCTGACAGGTTGTGAAAAATCCCTTTGGCTGTTTGGACTAAATGACCACTTACTTTCAGGAAAAGAGCTGCAGGAGGATTTGGACCCAAATCTATTTATTAATACCTGTTAAGCATTTATTAATGATTACCGACTAATGATTTATAACTGCATTATTACCAAAAAGGAAAAATAAACACCTCCAAAGGATAAGTAACTGTTTATAAATGGTTTATAAGTTATAATTAATGTCTTATTAATGGTAAATAATACGTAATTTACTGATGTTTTATAGATCAATTATGAAGAACAAAGAACAAATTTTGGGTAGCTGTGCTGTGAATTTCCATTGGCTGGTATTAATCTTTTCTCTTTGGTAATAATGTCGTTATAAATGTTGGTAATCATTAATAAATAGTTCAAACATATTAATAAATGGATTTCAGTCCAGAGAATATGTGGTCATATGGTCCGATCAGTCAAAGTGATTCTTGACAACCTTGCAACCTAAAAGTTCTTATAAAAGGTGCAGCAGTAGAATTGAAGCACTAACCTCGCATCAATAATTAATAAAACAGACAAGATCATAAAAAAGAAACTTAAGCAACTGAAATATGGAAAATCAGCTGTTTGCAGACCAAGAAGGGAAAACAACACCAGTCTCTTCTGTAAGCGGCGCCAGTTTCCAGCAGTGGGAAATAAGTAACGAAAAGCGGTAGAAATTGAGTGTTTATTTGCCAGAATGTGATGCAAATGTACGTTTCTTCACAGTTCAGTTACAGCGCTCTTGAGTGAAATCAAAAAAAGGCAAAAAAAAAAAAAAAAAAAAGCATTTCTCACCCAGATGCACACATATGCATACGCACACAAACGAACGGTGAAGCAGAAATGCAAGCATGCACCGAGGCACAGACAGACATGCACCTCAGCAGCCAAAGAGGGATTTATCCCCAGACTGCTGGAATCAGACATTTCAATGGCTCTCAGTGGGGTTTCCATGGCTATTCCATGTACAGAAATGAAAAGAGGGGACCCTCGCCTCGGGCCTGGCTCGCAACAGGGACAAATTTACATCTCAAGCAGGGCGGTTAAGACCCCTCCCCCTTCTTTACCCCTCCCTTCCTGCTTCAACATAACGGTTTGTGCGTCTCAAACTCCCCCCCCCCCCCACCACCACCACCACCACCACCATCCCTCCATCCTCCCTCCCTCCCAAAAAAACACTCACCACCGCCACTTTGTGCTGCTTCCTCACATAACCCTTTCTCACTGTCACACACAGAGTTTTCTTAGACGTTAAGCTCTTGTGTTCACTCGTGTACCCCCTCTCTATTAATTCTAAAGCTTTCTTGTTGGGGTGTCTTTCTTTCTTTCCTTCTTCCTTTCTTTTTCTCTCAACAGGAGGAATCCTGCCTCTCTCCACCCGGGCCGCCTTTGATCCGCCCGACTCGAAGCTTCGCTATTTGCCTCCCCAAAAATAAAGAAAGAGAAAAAAAAAAAAAAAATCACTTCCACCTCAATGATCTCGCTCAAAGAATGCAAAACAAAAAAACACATTTGGGGAGATTTGAAGAGCCTTCCTTTCCCTTCTTCCTTTCTCTTTTTCCTCTCTCTCCGTGATTCAATAGTTGCATTCCTTCACCCCTGAATAAAACATCAATACCTCTTATCCAAATAGTGTAACAGCAATGGTATTTCTGGAAAGAAAAGGCTGCCGTTAAACAACTAGCCGCCCTCAAAATAGACCAAACGACTACCTCATTCGCCACCACAACACAGAAAATATTTTATGGAGCATAGTCGTAGCTCTGCCTGCTATTATTAGCTCTCCCTTGTTCTCAGTCACAATCAAAAAGTCTTGTTTAGATCTACAAGTTTCTGCTCACTCATCAAGACTTTGTAGAAGGGATAAGAAACTTGTTTAAAAAGTTCAAACTTCCTCAAGCCTTTCCCTATAGATTTTTTTCCCTCTCCTCCTCGATTGCTGCGTTCATTCTGGGCTACCCGGGCCTGCGTAAGCCTGCCTCAGGGCTGGGATTAGTGCCCGTCCAAAAGAGGTGTTTGTGTGTGTGCGAGTGTGTTTGTGTTTCAGAGGGAGGAAAAAGCGAGGTAGAAAAGAGAGATCGACCTCAGTGCCCCCTGGCCCCACGCCCCCTCCCTGCATCATCCCTCCCCCCCCCCCCCCCCCCCCTCTTCTGCAGCAGTACGGCAGCCTCACCTGTGGGGCACTGGCAGTGGAAGGCGTTGATCTTGTCGATACACTTGCCGTTGTTCAGGCAGGGGCTGTTGGCGCACTCGTCCGTATCGATCTCGCAGAACTCCCCCTCGTAGCCTGGCCAATTAGCAAGGGAGGAACCAGGAGGGAGATGTATCGGTTAGACAGAGACACGCACTGAGAAGCATTTTCACACTGCTGTTATACACCGCTGTGATGGCTTGAAATTATAAACAGTGGCTCAGATAAAGTGATCTATCGGGTCGTCTATAAAATGTCTTCAAATTTTGCTCGACCAACAGTCCAAAATCTAAAGATTTCTAATTTACATTTCATCATAAAATCAGCAAATTCGCACAATTAAGAGGCACGAACCAGCGAATGTCTGGCATTTTTGGTTAATAAGTGAAGTTTTAAACATTTAATCAATTATCAAAAATAATTCTTTTTTTTGTTGATCGAGCAATTGATTAATTGACTTATTGTTTCAGCAGGACCATGTAAATAGAAGGAGATCAGGGGCATGGACAAATTAGGCATGTTCTCAGCTGTTAAATCAGCTTTTGGAGTATTTACTCTTTTCATTTTATGAGAGACAAATTTTAATTCATGTCAAGTTAATTACAGGGAAAAGTACAGATACCTTTCTGATGCCTTGTTAAGCTGCAGGAACTAAAATTGTACTGATTCAACCTGAACAGACGACCGGTTGCCAAAACTAAATGAGCAACTTGTAAGTGTGTGTGACTTGCTTGTAATGAGGCCATTTGAGTCTCAACTTTTAGTTAACAGTGAGATTTCTATTTTATTTCAGGGTAACAGCAGTGTGATAAAGTCCCTTTTCTGGTCAAACTGTGACTAACCGTATGTCTTACCTGGCATGCAGATACAGTGGAAGTCTCCTATTTGGTCCAGGCAGGTGGCCTCGTTCATGCACGGGTTTGACATGCACTCGTTGATGTCCAGCTCGCAGCGTGCCCCCACGTAACCACGCTGGCACTTACACTGGAACGAACCTTTGGTGTTTATACACTTCCCTGCGTGCTCACACGGGTTGGGACCTGTTTAAATACATTAATACTTTAATTTTACTTTACGCTAACAGGCCATCGTGTATGTACAAGACGTACTGTAGCAAGAAGATATTTGAATGTGATTACATGACAATGAGATGATTTGGGTGGTTTAGTGTTGTTTGCTGAAGCCAAAACCAAAGCCAAGACTGTGTATGATTGCAGCAATAATACCCTTGAGGGGGTTATTTACTGCGATTATGGGTATAATTATGGGTACCAAAGTACCCATAATAGCAGGAAAGAATGAGCTTGTATTTTGGCTTCTATAAAAGAGTTACGAATGGACTTTATTGATTGAAAAGCTCTTGTCAGCAGTATAATTAAATGAATGAAAATCGATGTTTTATGGAATTCATTAGAGAAGTTTAAATGTGTCCTCAGTCTGAAGCTGATCATCATAACATGACAGAGAGACAGAGAGTTGGCAGGTCAGGCGGTGTGAGTTTTACCCAGAGAGCACTCGTCGATATCCAGATCACAGGAAGTACCCACGTAGCCCGGAGGGCAGGTACAGAAGTGATTTCCACTGACGGGGTTGGTGTCACAGTTGGAGCCCTTCTGACACGGGTTGCTGATGCAGGCGTCGTCCAGCTGGCACAGCAGACCTGGTGCACAACAGAGGAGAGGTAGACTTCACTATACTGAACTACACATCCTCACATCATTTATGTCTGATCCTCCAGCCGGTTTAAACTTCTCTGAGATGATTTTATGATCTGCAACACTGTGAAATATACCAACAAAATGAAAAAGTCACCCCTATACTAGCACTGTTTTGTTTACTTTCCATTTGTAATTGTCAGTGCTGATTGTTTTACTCACGAGAAATGTGCTCTAAGCACAAGTCTGAGCTTTTTGTTTAACAGGAAACATATTTAACATGGAATGACAAGTTGAGGTGAAGTGAATTACAATCAAAGGGAAATTGACGAAGTACAATATATAGTGTTCGACAGACATACGACGTGTGTTTGCTCTGAAACACCACCGTATTTACATTAAAGATTTGAGTCTATTTGGGGAAGAAAAAGGAGGTTCAAGTAAAGAAAACAAAAATAACGGAAGTAACATCTTCAAGTGGCAGCAAGAAGTTAACTAAATATCAAAATGTAGAAATTATATGTCACCTGAAACCTGTAAAAAACATGTTGGAAAAGTGGCAGATCTTATTAGTTGGGAGGTTGGAAACAAGAAATATCCGGCATTTTGGCTTTGAGAGGTTGTGATTGATCGAGTGTCAGAATGGTTGAATTTTTTTCCAAATAGACTGATGGATTTATCTATTGTTTCAGCTCTAATCTATAGTTGTTTGCATTTCTGTCTTCATGTAATTTTACTGCCTCATGACTCATGACGACAGCTGATCTGTTGGAACTTTTTTTTTTTCCAAATTAAATCCGTTCAGTCTGTGGTTCAGTTAAAGGCACCAAAACCACAGGAAAAGCAAAAGACCGACATTTGTTACAGCCTTTAATTTAAGTTAGTTTTAATTCCACAACCCACAATAAAATGTCAATTAGTCAAAGTCTAAGCAATTTAAGCTTGTAAAAATCAGCATTAAAGCCTCTGGAAATCTGGCTTGAAATAGTAAAAATGCATATATGATATCAAAGTTGAATGTCTCATTAAGCAGCCACAAAAATCTGAGTAAGAATAAATGTTCATAACTATTAGAAAACCGTGTTCAAAAGAAAACAGCTCATTTTGGTGTTTAAACCGTCTCTTACGACTATGTACACATGGCAGATCTTGTTTTGATTGACACTGGCTACTGAGGGTTGGCTAACTACAGCCACTAACGACTGGGTTTCCACAGTGCGGAGCCATGCTTCGAACTCACTGAGACTATATTAAATGTACCATCATCAATAAAGGAGGCAGAGGAATAGCTAAACGTAAGACAAACCGAGCAAGAGAGAGCAGGAGAGCGAGAAGGAGACAGCGAAGCCATTGCTAATTGCTAAGCTAAAGTAACTGGCAGGTCTGAAAAGTGTGTAAACAACTGTGTGACATGAGCAGAACTAGTGTAAATTTAAATGTACGGCCGGTAATTAGCTACAGTAATGAAGAAAATAGCAAAAATAACTGGGTTGAGATGCAGAAACACTACCAATGACACAGAAACTCCGGCAAAACTGCAGCACGTCACGTTGTTTATGATTGGTTCGCAAAATTTATTGCATCATTTTCATAATATATGTCCAATAAAATGACAATATTTCAAATTTGGATTGAAAACTAATTTCTAATACTTTTTAGATGTTTACTATTATGTACATAAGACCCTAAATTCCATAGTTAGAAAGCTATTGTGGATTTGGGTTTCCAGGGGCTTTAATAGCTAAATTCCCATAAATTATAATAAACAACAACATACCTGTGCGGCCATGAGGACATTCGCAGAAGAAAGAAGCTACACGGTCATGACAGGTGGATCCATGGTGGCAGGCGGCACTGGCGCAGTCGTCGATGTTGTCACTGCAGTCATCCCCGGTCCACCCGTTCACGCACACACACTGGTAGCTGCCGTAAGTGTTGTGGCACGTGCCACCATTTTGGCAGGCGTTGGGCATCAGTTGGCACTCGTCAACATCCTCTGTGCAGAGCTGACCTGTGGGAGAACCAAGGGGTCAGAGGATTATATCACAAAACAATTTGTCTTATGGGCTTAAGTGTGTATGTATGAGTTGACAGATTTACGGCGTCATCACAACACAAACCTGTAAATTCTGGTTTACACTGGCAGTTGTAGGTGTTGACTCCATCAACACAGGTCCCTCCATTATGGCACTCATGCCCCGGACAGTCATCTATGTTGTGGTTGCAGTTTTTTCCTGTGAAACCTGTGACAGAGAGAGCAGATAGTAGTAACAGACTCCCATGAATATGTTTCCTTTGCTCTTTCACTGCGTCATTTCTACTGCCGGAGGCCTCAGATTTTCAGTTACTCATTCCTCCTGGTTTGAAAACAACATTTTCCCATTTACAACAAAGGGAGGGAAACCTCTCTACGGTTAAATGTGGTCAACTGTCTTTTTCCTCCCTAGAAAGAAGGCAGCTGTACCCTCTTGAGGTCTGTGGCAACTTCACTATGTAATAACATTCACTCTGTTATACAGTTACACAACAGGCAACCGCTGGACTGTACCAATGGCATGTTGGGTAATGCAACATGAGCTAACCCAGTGCAAGTCACTGCTCAACTGTTTTTTGTTCCCTTTAAAGAAAAACTTAAAAATCGATTAATGTACAATTATTTTTCACTTATGAATTTAAGGCATAGAGCTAATTGAGCTGACTTACTGGTTGTTTTATGTTTCTGTTAAAATGTTTAACAGGTTTTAAGAAAATATATTAAATTTCAGCAAAATATAATGAGAATTGGTGCTTCCATTGCTTGAGATGATTACATAATTGCTCTTCAATAACTTTGTTCAGTCTTCACCCTTCATTGCAGCTTTGTTTTGTTTAAATAAATGAATTTATCTTTTCTGTATCCTGTGGTGTTCTTTATTAAATACTGTGGTGACAGAGACATGTGTGACATACAACTAGGTCCCCATGTCTGGACTCAAATTGGGGACGTTGCAAACATACATAACCGACACTCCTGCTGTTTTTATTTCATCATTTTATTTTTTTTGGGCTCTCTGGTGCAGTGGAGGCATGTGATGTGACCGATATCACTCTGATATATCTCACGTCTTTCAAGATGCCAACTAGGGCGTCAACTAACGATTATCTTCCTTATCTATTAATCTGCTGATTATTTTCTTGATTGACTATTTCGTCTTCATGTGTCTTGTTTTGTTCGACCAACAGTCCAAACCCCTAAAAAAAACAGATTACTGTCATGTTTGACAAAGAAAAGCATTAAATCATCACATGTGAGAAGCTATTATTTGGCATTTTTGCTTAAAAAGATTATTCGACTAATTGTTGCAGCTCTAATGCCAACTTCTTCACCTCAGCCAAGCATTAGACTGTATAAAATAGTATTGGAATATAAAAACAAGTGAATGGAAACATCCCTACTGACACTAGTTTACAGTGTAACAGAAGGAAAGCTTAAATCAGTAACATTAGTCAGAGATAAACCTACAATAACAGATTTTTTGGCCGTGTCAGTGCAGCGGAAACAAGCTGTGTACACAAAACTGACATATTATCACCAATATTATATTGTAGTATAAATGTATTGATTATAGCAACCTAAGAACAATCACCTAACTACCGGAAGTGTGAAATGTTGGGAAATTTTCTTTAACCTTTTCGAGGAAAAGCCTGTTATGACAAGCAGGAGATCGAGGATGTGAAAAAGATGAGATGGAAAGTTGCCACACAGATTCATTATGAGGATTTCTGGACTTGGTGGAAAGCGGACAAAAACAAGCCAAACTAAATCTGCGTGGAGGTGATGAGGTGGTGGGCGGGACTTTTGTCCCACCAAGCTTTGCTTCGCTTGGCTTTGTGAAAAGGATGTTGTCCTTTGACCATTTCCTTATGATAAGCCCCGATGCCTTCCTGCTCTCCCTTGTTCACACACTGTATACACCCAAGCAGAAACACACATGTACACACACACACACACATACAGGACACAACATAAGCAGGAACAGCCCTGCCTTGAATGACATCATCGCATAACTAGCCGGCACTGACATTTAAATTCGATTTGAGACTTCAGGAACACTGTGTATTTAAAAATAAGTAACGTGACCTGAAATTGAAAGGATCAAACGATTTACGTCAGCTTACAAACGATTGTTACTTCAACTAAAGCTGCAACAATTAGTCGTTAATCGATTAGTTCATCGACTGGAAATTAATCAGCAACTATTTTGATGATCAAATAATTGTTTTAGTCGTTCTTTTAAGCAAAAATGACAAAATAAATGCTGGTAACAGATTCTCAAATGTAATGATTTAATGCTTTTCTTAATCATACATGGTAGTAAGATTAATATTTGGGGGTCAACAGAGCAAATTTGTAGGTCAAAGTTCACCAGAGTTGAAAAGATTCACTTTAGCCCCATGAGTGAATCCCTTGACGCCATAATTTCATTGGAATAAATTGATTTTGCCGCAACAATTCACCAGCTAGGCCTGAACAGCATATCATCAGCATCAATAAAGACTTCACCTCTAATGTAGCTCCCTAACCATGAATGTAGTGTAATGTCTCTACCTGGCACACAGGAACATTCGTAGCTGGTCTCTCCTTTCTGGATGCAGGTGCCTCCATTATGACAGGGCGACGGGTTGCAGGGCAGGTAACGGCTCTCACAGTACTTGCCCGTGTACTCTGCCGGGCACTGGCACCGGTAGCCGCCGACCTCGTTGATGCACACCCCGCCGTTCTTGCAGGGTGACGGGCTGGTGTCACACTCATTGACGTCCTGTTTGCAGGTCTTTCCGGAGAAGAAGGGTGTGCAGGTACAGATGTAGTGGGACTCAATGGCCGAGCACTGGCCGCCGTTGGCACATGGATTTGAGGCACAGGGGTCGGCTTGTTGGCACAGTTTACCTGAAGGCATACGGAAATAGTGTTCAAATGTCTAATATATGCCTGTCTAGCCATTTTTCTCAGGGTCAGAGGTTTATTCTGATTTTAAACATCAATTAAATACCATTTACGTTACTTGAATTGTTTTTGGTGCAGTCTCTGAATTTATTAGCTCATATTTTGCAACGGAGCAAGTCATCTTCCTTTGACAAAATGTTTCACATTTACTTTAGTAAACAGAATCAGAAAAACAAAAAGAAAAAGAATTCTCAATGTGACAATTCAGCGTTTTGAAAAGTCCTGATTGATGGCATTTTTTGAAAACCCATTTTAAAAACCAAAAAACGACCTTCTGTCTGAGAGTTAGATGAGAAAAATGATGTCAGTCTCTTATCTGTCCATTCAATATGAAGTTTGAGCCAGGAGATGGTTAGCTTAGTTTAGCATTGAGACTGGAAACAATGACACAGCTAGCCTGGATCTGTCCAGTAAAAGAGATGTACTAATTAGTTATTAAACAAACAAGATATAACACCTTAATTAGTGAGCTTTAGAGGTGCTAGTAGCTATAGGTTATGCTAAACTTAGCTAACTGTCCCCTAGCTGTAGCTTTGTATTTTGCAGACATGATTAACAGATATGAAAGTATTGAGACTCTAAACTATTCCCAATCATCTTGTGAGCCCTCACATACTGTATATGCAGCCCATGGTTGAACACAACTGCTGGACTGTCATAAAACTGTTGTGTGTTACCTGACCATCCAGGTGGGCAGCGGCACTTGTATGTCATGAGGCTCTCAAGCTCGCAGGTGCCTCCGTTGCGACACGGCGAGTTGATACAGGCGTTGTCGATGGGGGTCAGGCAGCGGCGGTCGGTGTAGCCCAATTTGCAGGTGCAGCTGTAGTCGACCGTGTTCCCCTTGGACACGGCCTGACACATGCCGCCATTCATGCATGGTGAGCTGGCGCACGGGTCGGGAAACTGGCACCTGCTTCCTACATATCCGTCCCGGCACCTGAGGAAAGATGAGTGAAGAGGTCAGCAAAAGTGTTTCCAGCAGTTCCAGAAAGTTTTCTCCTGAATTTTCCTCTTAAAATAACGATACAGACTCAACGGGAAACTCTTGGATGTTACTTCCTTTAAATTATTTAATCAAATGCATTGACTTGTAGTGGGATTTCGCAGTTCTTTCTACTTGCACAGACTAACTTGCCTTTTGTTATGGCCCTGCATGCTATTTGAATGTTGACTGCTGTGCTAAATTTATGGTCATATATGAGATCATTTAGCTCCTTTCACTAGCAGGGATTTACAATGTTTAACTTATTCTAAGAGGCTCGTTAAACTTATCTACATACTGTTAATTGTTTATTTATTGTATAAAGTCACTTATTCAAAGTCAACAAAGAAATGAAAGTTTAATCTTTTGTATTTATGGTTAGGGTTATGGTTCTGTTCTTATGACTGAGTTGTTGTTCATGCTACGATGTCATGCTGTTTTTCCTATGATTGTTAAAAAAAACCTGTAAAATCTTTTTTGTTACTTTTGAGCCTCGCTGCTACGTGCAGCTCACAAACATCCAGTAATTGATCTAAAATAAGCTCAGCTCACCATTTAGCATACCGTCAAACTCCAACAAAACATCAATTCATGTCATTTCCTTCATCATGATGGATTACTTTTTAAGTATGACCAGTTAAAAATTCAGGAATTTCAGACTGGACTTTGGCCTGATGACTTTAATTGTATGGAACTCAGACACAAGGTTGGTTTTTTGATCAATTTAGCTTCATCATACCCCTGCTGTGACTAGAAACCACAAAAATCAAACTACTCCTTTAAGTAATTAATTACCAAACAAAACAAAATGTTTAAAATACCACAAAGAACCATTATATCATTAATACGAAGAATGTATAACTCAACAAAAAATCCACAAAATATATTTGTCCACTAATAAATGTCCATTCTTTATTTATTTTCTTCGTTTTATGACTAGCATCACAAAGAGCGGGACCAGTCAAAGGGAATCCCAAACACTATTTATACCTATCCAATCTTTTTCAAGTCAGCGCTGATTGAACAGTTCACAAGGGTAAGACAACACTTAGAACTTGCGAGGGTCATCCTTTTGTGTGCTGTTGTGCTCATAAATCAGCTGCTTGGTGTGATAGCTTGTGCCTTCAGTACTAAATATCCATGTCTCTTAAAAGACAGTCCCGCAATGCTGTTTTTACAACGCAGCAACGCAGCGAATGAGAAACCACGCTTTAAACGGGACATTCGTCTTTCTACTGTCACTCCCCTCGAACAATGTGTTTCAGGCTATAAAGCAGAGTGGTCTGAACAGAGGGAGGAGATGTGATGTTTCTCACAGGTTGTGTCTGAGTCATAAACACTGCTCGGACCCTGGCGAACAAGTTCCCATGGAGAGAGAGAGAGAGAGAGAGAGAGAGGGAGAGCTGCTGCAGATCACAGGGACACATTCACACATTTACAATCACAATGAGAGGACTTGAAGGGTGTCCCCTGAGGATACGCACGGCTCAACAAAGAGGCCACACACACATACCTACACAGCGTGCAGTCTTTTACACACACACACACACACACACACACACACACAGGAAGATTACTCATGAAGATTACGCACGGGACTTTGTAAGTTTACGTTTACTGTTGCACTCATACACACACACAAGGTGATGGTCAAATAAATGGTCCCATAGATTAATCTAGTCACACTGCAGCTGTTAGACCGGTGCTTAAACATGAAGTCAATTGATTGACAGTAGAAAATTAATATATTTTACATTTCCATTTATTCATGAGGAGGACACTTCTGTCTAAAGCTTTATGTGTCAATGAGGTATAAAGTGACTTTGGAGACAGAGAGATAGAGAAGGACGGAGAAAGTAAGACCGAAAGAGAGAAAGAGCATATTAGACAAGTGAGTACAGTATTATTTTAACAACAATTAATCAACTACTCATTTAAGTCATTTATCAACTAAAAATGACAAATACTGACTGGTTTTAACTTCTGTCAGTTGTGAGGATTTGCAAATTTTCTCTGTTTTATATCATAAATTGAACATCTCTGGACAAGCGATTTGAAGACGTCACCTTAACACTGTGATGGGCATTTTTCATAAATTTCTGTTATTTTATCGACTAAATGATCAAATGATTAATCAAACAATAGAAAGATTAATTGATAACTAAATTAATCATAAGTCACAGCTTATAGCGATACTAAATTTTCAACCTGGTGCTAATATGATACCTGAGTGTAAATATATACAACGAAAAGATGCTATTTTGAAGAATATAAACATGTTTTTCTATTCAACTCTTTTTACTTTTAACAAAAGAAGCTTCTGAATCATAAAGTGTCTCAACACAAGCAGTCATACAAGAGCTTTGATCTAAAACTGACAAAATTACATTTTAAATCAGTAAATATCTGATTAAAGAACAAGACTATGAGTCTGAGGCATTCACAGTCAACAGTTTCTGAGGCTGTGCTACAGATACCATCAGTGTCAAAAAAAAAAGTATTACAGTTTGATACCCAGACTTTGTTGCAGCTCTATTTGAGACCAAAACAAACCACCTCAGATGTGCTTCATTACCGCCACATTCCCATTTTCATCACCTTCAGAGATTCAATACTGTTGTCAACAACACTGGGTGGCCAGGGAGGCCGGGTCAGTACAAAAACAAAGCATCTACTCAATAGCATCAGGGGAAGAGAGCGAAAAAATCTGCGGTATTTGGAATTCCTGTTCCTAATCCGTATTTTCCAAAAGTTGAGACACAAGAAAAGCAGCCATCATGGCACCCTTCAGCAGCTCTCGGGGCTGAAATGTGCTCGCTCCGACCCTTTTGTCAGCACTCATTCATCCTGAGGACAAGGCGGCATCTATGCCACGGTGTTTGAGCTGCAAGCCAACATTATGACAACTTCAAAGCACCGTGACACCACCTCAGTGCTTGTTATTCTTCCCTCCACAGAGCGGATTTGCTCCAGCATCAGACAAGGGATGGGAAGAGGACGAAACGGAAGAGACTGCGGTGCAACCTCAGTGAAGAAACATGATAGATTTCTGAAAAATGAATTCCTGCACGGAGGAAAATTACACAGGAAAAGTCTAGAAAATCAAACTTCTTAGGTTTTGCTGCTTTTTTTTTTTTTTCGCACAAGTTTTCGCACAAACAAGAGTTCACTTTGAATGCTTTTGTGTTTCACTCTCACACAAAAACAATATTGTGCATAAAAACATCCTGCAGACATCAAAGCGGCCTTCCCACGACATAAAAACCCGCTGTCACACTCAAATACCTGACCAGAGCCAGCAAGTCTATTAGCCCTGAGGGGCTGGCAGGACCATGTCCCCAAACATTCCCAGGGGGTCCAATGTGTGTGTGTGTGTAGGTGGGGGCTGAGCTGTGGCCCCTCTGTAGGGACAGGCGTGTGTTTAGACAGGGTCTCCCTCTCAGGGGATTAGACAGCCTTAGGACTGTGGCAAGGAAAAGAAAACATCACATGCTAGGCTGGCCGCTGCATAAACAGTAGTAGTGAGTGGTGGCATGTCACCATGTCGACAACGGAGATGGGTACCTTGACTGAGTGTCATTTAGCTTGGGATCGCTGTAGTATTAAGGTCAAACAAGGAGTTGTGGCAAAAGGCAGAAAGCAAGTCGGTCACATGTCAGAAAATCTCAGAGGTCAAACAGCGATCTTCCATAATAACACACAGCGGAGACAGTAAGTGTTCTCACAAAGGAAACATCCATTCAAAGTCCTGATGGAAAAGTTTGGATTCTTCATTTGCTGGTTTAAAAAAAAAAAAGCCAGGGAATCAAAAATAAAGCTCAGGCTTTTTTTATCCGATGAGCTTTGATTACAGGACTGAAAGGCAACTGAAAACAACTGTGACCACAATGTCAAATCACAAATTTGCCTGGAAGGCCTTTATAATCTGTCACTAACTGTCCGGTTAGTGGTCTACAAGAAGTCCGGCAATAAATTCCAGAAACCCAATCTGTACATAGAACAAATTACTATCAGCACGGAAAAACGAGTCCAGACCAACAGCCTGTGGACTACTGGCTCAGACTGACTCCCGTTCCATGTCAATAGTCAGTAAATTTCTGCACCAGTTCTGTAGCCATAGCTGGTGCATAGCTTTTTTAGAAACTGCCCAATGACAGGAGTGCAATGCTAAATCAGTGGAGTATGGTGATGCAACTAACGATAATTTTGATTATCGATTAATCTGTTGATTATTTTCCTGATTAATCAATTAATTATTTGGCCTTCAAAATGTCAAAAAAATGTCCCAAAGCCCAAGATGACGACCATTCAACAGTCCACAACCCAAACAGATTCAGTTTACTGTCACAGAGGACTAAATAAATGAGAAAATATTAACATTTGAGAAGCTGGAATAAGAATTTGGACATTTTTTTCTTAAAAAAATGACTCAAAACTATTAATTGATTATCAAAATAGGCAATTAATTCAACAGTTGACAACTAATCATTTAATCAAGCAACTCTAGTTCAACTAGAGTTCACTATCAAGATTTGATCTCTCACTTCCTGTCGACACAAGTGACAGAAATTTTTCACTTGGGCTGATACACCACAGCTAGAGACACATTTTTCAAACAGTACTTATCAAAATATCTTCACAGAGTGCAAAAACATATCTTGGTGCAGCTCCACTTTCTGATTTTAGCTGATAAAATAGTTTCATCACCACCTGATGTGGTGTAGCTAGAAATTCTTTCACATCCATAGCCAGTCAGAGAGGACAGTTGAATGTGTGTGTGTGTAGGGAAGGGGGGGTGGAGGGGGACTAGTGGAGAGAAGCAGTAGATCTGGCTGCTAGAAGGCCAGTCCAGTTAAGCCCCAGTGGTGGCGGGTGCTGAGGTCGTGAGGCGCCACATGAGCTCGCTGGAAAAAGGCCGCAGGGAGCAGGTGCGCATGTTAATGAGGAGACAGCAGCTGCTGCCCCGGCACATTCACCCCCTCCCTCCCCCACACCTCCCCTATCCACTAACCCTCCACTCTACCTCCTTCCTCTCCATGGCACCCCATCCTACTACCGTCCTCTAGCCCAGACGGAGGCCAGGGCCGTGCACTGCAAAAATGAGCTTCTAACCTCATGAATTAGTCATTTTGAGGATTATTTTTTTTTATCTGAATACAATTGAACTAATCTGTGGCGGAGAGAGCTGGAGAAAAGTTTGAAAAGTTTTCTTCTAAAAAAGGAAGAAGGGAGGATCTAACTACATTTAAAAAGTTAATAAAAGTGATTAAAACTATGAATTTATTTCAAGAATGAAGTTGATTTTTCTTTAATTTTTCAGGCTCAACACTACATTAAAGGGCATCTTGAGAGCCCCCATCTCCCCCTCACCCTTCCCCGTCTCACTACTTAGCAGAGAAATGAAGAGCGAGAGAGGAAGAAAAAAGAGACGGAGAGAGAGAGAGAGAGAGCGAAGGATGAGTGGGCCCATTGTTTTTCCTCCCCATTCAGAGTTGACCACAGGCCGGGCGTATTCAGCTGTTATACCTCCTCTTTCCTTTCCTTCCCCTCCTCTTTCTCTCTCTCTCTCTCTGTCTCCCCCCCAAAAATATTTTCTTCTGAATCTTATTTTCATTATATATGGCTCTTCTCTGACTTCTCTCCTTTTTTTTTTTTTTCTCATTATTGGTTTTTCCTCCTCTGTTCAAAGCCGTATGGTTGCTGGCATCCGCTCGCTCCCCTCTGTGCACCTTCTTTCCCTCCAAACCCCCCCTCATCCCCTTTCTCCTACACCCCCGTTTCTTTTCATAGAGCTGGCTAGATTTGTAAGACACCACATTAGGATTTATAAGTCTCAACTGACGTCTGCTTACTCCCCCCCCCCCACCGAAACTTTCTTCCAAGTTACTTTTAAGCTGCTTTTAAGTGGTCTGTGATGTTTGAGGCGAAAGAAAAGCTTGAAAAAAAAAATCCAAAACACACACACACAATCAGTGGGACAAACAAAACAGTCTGAAAGAAAGGAAACTGGAACTGGTTTGGTTGGGTTTTTAGTGGGGGGGAAAGAGACAGAAAGGGGTCACCAGTTCAGAAGGAATTTTGGTGTTTACTCTTAAGAGCCTCCTGTCCTGATTCTTAACCTGAGAAACCTCAATAGAGGCTTGCTGGCAGCCTCACTTTATGGTTCCCTGAAAAAACTCACACCGGCTTTGAAACCGGCATCTGGCCTTCCTCACCCTTGCAAAACAGCCCAGCGTCTCACACCGAGGCCTAAAAGACAAACAGATAGCACTCCTGCACCCTCACCTCAGTGCACGTGGGACGCACTATCCAAACACACTCCGGCTGAGGTGCTGTCAGTAAGTCAACTGTAGCACACGCTAGGCAAAGAATGCTAACAGTTTGCTCTTTAACTTGGCGAGAGCCCGTCAAATACACGCTCAGCACAAAGTAGCCTTTACAGGCATCGAGCTCAACTGCCTCAATAGGAGCTCAAACGTATAAAACAGTGGGGTAAGACAAAAGATAGTCAACGACTCTTTTATGGAGTCCTCTGGTTGTGTTCAGAACAAACATTGCAAAGCAGCTGCTTCAACAAGAGAAATCTGCTGGTCTGGCGAGCGGGATAATCTTAACAGCAGCAGGTAAACTGGGCTGCTGGAAAGGTAAATAAAGAAGACATGAAAAGAAGGGCACAAATCGGAAGCTGAGCAAATATCAGGTGTTTTGGGGGGGGAGGTATCGTATAACTCCAGGACAGCAGTGGAATTATCTCTACAGTAAGGCCGATACTGTTATTATCTTCTCTGTCATCCCTGCCCAGTAGACCTCATTGTTCTCCTCTGCGTTCAAATTCTGGGCCGTCTCTTCTTCAATTGCCGCCGCAGTAGCCCGTGGCAACAGGTCTGCAACACTGATGGGATGCATAACAGGGCCGGGCGGCGGCTCGAGCCTGCAGCAGATGTTGTGGTGACATCCGACCCTTGGCCAGGCGTCACTTTAAAGGGGCTTTCCTCAATGTCGGGCCAATCTGCCATCTGCCATCTTTCTGAGGTCACACACAGATGGGGACAGAGGCTCTGAGTGTAATATGTAGGCTACACATGTGCACTGTATACAAATAAAAGTCTGAGGAACGTACACAGATTTTAGGAGCTGTACGGGCCCCTCTCTGGATCCCCTTTAAGAAGCTTAGTGAATTAGGTTGTGCGTTTATTCAATTATTGCGCCGTGTAAAGCTCTGTGGGAGACAGAATCAGTGTCTGGTTCCATTTCTGTAAATGACATAATTAGTAAAATCTTTTTTTTTAGCGGTTTTCAGCAAAAAAACAACAGGTAACCCATGTTGTGGCTGTCAGTTAAATGAAAAAATCTAGTTTAACAGCAACTCGGGTCTTATTTTTTGTAGTTTTGACCATCATTTTTATCGGTTATGACATAGTTGTTCTCGTCAAGGTCATTACTGAGATTTGGAAACGCAGTGACATTGCTTCATCGAAGTGTGACTGGGCAAGAAATGCAAAAGTTCAGGTTATCAAGCACATTGTACACAAGACAGATTAGCCATTTTATTTGGAAGCAAAACAGAAGGTGAATGTACTCAAAATATCTTCGAATCACTCATTTTCACAGGAAAACTGTGCACACACACACAACTACAGGAAGTACGGTGGGTCAAAATTGTACAAACAAAGTTGGTCTGTAAACTGTGATTCATAACCCTTAAACAGAATTTTCTCTTCCAAATAAGTTTTCTTGCCCTGTTAAATTCTTTTAAACAATGTTTTATCTCAGTGATTAACTTGGTGAGTAAGATGTGATTATTACTGACGGGAATGATGAGCAAATGTTGCACTGGACTCATCCTTTTAAGGCTAATCTGATGGTTTTCATTTCTGTCTTTTTCCAGTGTCTCCTTTTCTGACAAAGGACTGCTATCCAGGAGTCAAACTGTGTTAGTGGAGCATGTTTGTACCTCTAGTCCCCCCCCCAACCTCCTCTTATCCCTCCTGCCTCCCCACCACCCGTTCTCATTTCCTGGCTGTTTGGTTCCGTGCCTGGGCTAAGTCCCATTTAGTCCGATCTGTTTTAAAAGCATTGCCTGAGTGGAGCCTCTCTCTCCTCTCCTTTTCTTTCCTTCACACTTCCTCGCTTTTTTTTTTTTTTTTGCTTTTTTTTTGCCCTCTCTTGTATTTTCCCATCAGCATACAGTGGGTTACCACAGTGACAACTCTGCCACCACTGGCAGAGAAAACCAACACTAAAATGCATGCTTCAATCCAGCTTCAATCCACACAAAATTAAGTCTATTCAAATAAAAATAGTTCTTTTACAAAAACCAATCCTGGCACGAAAAACCGGGTTGTTGTTTGTTGTGGAACTGAAACCAAAGTTACCACCGAATCCCCGCTGGCTACACAAATTACAGGGGAAACGCTGCCCCTTCTTTCCCTCTCCTTACATCCATCCTTCTTTTCCTTCCTCTCTAATCGTACAGGAGAGCTGACCTGGCCAGCCCACATCTGGCAGCCTTCATTAGAGACCCTGTTTATTTGGGGAGCATTATGGACACAGCCCATGGGAAAGAGCCAGCTCCCCCTGGGACCAACACAACATTCAGTGTGTGTGTGTGTGTTTGTCGTGAGAGTCATAGCAGCTCTAATGACTGCTGCCACCTCCTACTTTACGAGGCTGGGAACCACTTAAAGGCTTTACGGTTGTCTGAAGGTGTAGCTGACAGTGCAACCGGACCCTCAGGTTGTTACTGTACACGGTGACATGTCATGCGTGGACTCTGGATAAGTGTTGGAGCTCATACACCCTTGAAAAACTGTCATTTCTTTCCCCTTGTGTAACAGATACTGTGATTGGTATCAGTCTAACGATCTGCATTGCTGCTTAACTGCACAAACTGCTCTGTTTCACAACAAAGGCATCACGCTCTATTCTGCTAAATATCCTGCGAGCGAAGGCAGTGAGAGTGACTGGAAGCTAAAAGCACACCTGGCAGACAAAGTCAATCTGTTTCTGTGTTCAGCTGAATGGGCAAAACCACAAGTAATCATGGGTATTATGAAGCATGCCGCTGTGTGGGTGAGTGCATGTCCCTCTTAGTTGTTATACTATAACCCACAGACAGGTGGTCTGGCTAAAAGAAAAAAAAAAAAAAAGAAATGAGGAAGTGTGGTTTGGAGAATGCCCAGCGTCTTTGTCTCACACACACATTGACTGTCAGTCCTCTCAGCCTGCGATCAAAGTTTGTGTGATTTGTCTTGGCATATGCCAACCAGGCAGGCTCAAATATCACTAATCCTCGGCGCTGAGGTCCCTCCACCACCAAGTCGCTTCAATCAGCCAGAACGCTCTGCCGATCAGCCCTCTCACCAGCCGGACTCTTGCCAAAGGGAACCCAACACCGGCGGCGGCGGCCATATAAAAGCCTCGCGCTGTGTGTTTCTCGTTGTGTGATGATATGATCAGATACGGCACCTTTTCTTCCCTCGGGCCACTCTGAGGCTGTTTCCTGAGTCTGAATGGAGGTGTAGAGGAGGGATGAGAGGAGGGGTGGGGGGTGGGGGGGGGGTGGGGAGGTGGGTGGGGGGTAGTAGTGTGTGTGTGTGTGTGGGGAAGGTTAAGATAGACTCATCTGACCAGAGCAAACAGAGGTGCCATTGAAGAATCCCCAGAACCGGAGAGACAAGGGCTCACTTTCATTGATGGGGATGTATACTGTAGCAGTCGCTGCACATACCAGCAAAGAATTAAAGGCTGTGTTTGTTATCTGAGGTTACGTTCACACAAATACAGAAACAAATGTGAAAATCCTGATTATCAATTGACAGTTTTCACATTTTTATACCTGAAATGTCTGCAATCCACACTGAAATCCATCTATAGATTGAAACATCTCAACACTTCATATCAATAATCTATACTCAACCAGTCATATCACACCATAATAGAAACATGGTGATAATGTCTGTTAGCTACATAAAACACAAAATACAGTGATGAGAGGGGACTATATGTGTTGACAGTAACAATCATGAAGTATTTCAGTACAGACCAAAATGTTTTTGTATCATACAGCGAGTGTCGACGGTGGCCCTGAATGTTTGATCGGATACTTATTCTGATTTAGGGCTGCAACTAACGATTATCTGCCAATTTTTTTCTTGATTAATTGATTGTTTTTTTCCATAAAAGGCCAGAAAATAGTGAAATTTAGAGCTGCAACGATTAGACGACTAGTCGATCTACAGAAAATTTATCAGTGACTATTTTGATAATTAATCGCTGGTTTAAGCTCCTCCGACAAATCAGCAGCAAACAAGCACATTTTGTCTTAAAAAATGAACTAAACTATTCATCGATTATCAAAATAGTCGCCAATTAAATTTTCTAATCAACTAATCTACAAATCGTTCCAGCTTGATTCTTGTTTATTGATTTACTCCCTGAATTCATCAGTAAATCAGGATTCTTTTCTCTTTTTTACTGTGTTTATTTTGTGTTTGTTGTATTTTTGTTGGATCTTGTATAGCTGCTTGTGTTGAGACAACATCAGATGCTGGCACACAGGTAGGTCTGGCTTTTTTAATAGAAAAAAAAGGGCTTTGCAGAAAAATAAGTTTTTATAACTCAAAAAAAAAGTGTTTTGGCATTTGTATCGTAACTTGGGGATCCTTTGGGATTGGCGCTTGTATCCAACCGAATTCCAAACGATACCCAGCCGTGGCATGTGTCATACATCAGCGTTTGCAAAAAGGTTTACAGAACAACAAACTGGCAACTTACAGTATAATTTATCTTGGGAGCATATTCATTTGTGGAAAATTCCAACTTAGCATGGATACAAACACAAAAACGGAGTTTATCAAAGCCTCAGTGAAGCAAAACCAGATAATTTATTACTGTCGTTCTGGGTTGTGTCTGCATCCTTACAGTCTGGCCTTTTCCGTACAAACCTCATATTGCCAGAACCTAAATCCAAAAAAAAACCCCCCTCTTCACGTGACTTCCCCACCATCAACAGCCTGTCAAAAAACTGTTGCGTTTTTCATCGCGTTGACCGTCTGACAACGAAGGTATGTGATCTCTCAGCAGCTTCCTTCCTCGCTCCGGAGTCGGCCCGACATCTCTCATCTCTCCGGGCAGAGAGAGAGAAGCTCTGCTGCGAACTGCTTTGACTCTGGCCATTGTGCCACTGGAATCTGGGAGTTATTTTTCCTGGTCGGGATTGGCTCGGCTCTGTCACTGCTCTCTGTTACTGCCAAGCCTCTACAGTAAATGAGAGGCCTCCTTGAAGCTCTTTGGAGATAAACTTCAGTCAGAATCTCGCTGGGCCAGGCCAGATATGAGAAGGAGCTGGTATTTATGGTATGGCATGTCAAGTAGGCATCTCTGACAGCCTATATAAATCCGAAGCATCCAATGTCACTTACTTAACCTCGACGTGACACTCGAGTTCAAGAGCGGCTTCATTTTGATTGAGGCTCAACCAACTCAAACCTCTCTGCGTGCTGTCATTAGGAAACACTAAAATATTACCAGACTTCATCCTTCAACAGGACAATTAGGCTATCAGTAGACAGTTTACTGAAAAATCTGTGTACTAACTCTTTCCCACATTTGTCTAATAAAGTTCTTGACACCGTCAGACCTCTAACACCTCTCTTTGATGAGTTAACCTCACGTCAAGCTTCAAGCAGGATCCACCTGGTTACAATTATTTCTCGCTGTTTATATCCTGATGCTGCCAGCTGTTCAGCTTTACAAGAACTGCAGCGCCGACTGCGTCAGTGCACTTGCTGTGGAAGTCATCGGTCCTGGAGGATGTTTGCAGGAAGTTTGTGTGAGAGGAGTGACGCTAGTAAACCTGGCTCGGAGTTTAGAGGCTGGAAAGAGAAGCTGGAGAAGTTTGTTGACTTTTGCATTCGGCAAACTGCGAGGATCGGTTTACTGGTAGAGGTCTAGTAAACTACATCTTGTAGAGTACTCACCCTGTAAAAATAGTTGTGTAATGTCTTCTTCTATGGTTCTGGAAGAGCTTTTTTTTAAGTCTGCGAAAATAATCCCTGTCACGTCATCAGGGTTATCTTGGCTTGGGTTTAACACTTCCATTTTTTACGAGAAACTCTGTGCTACAAACTGAGGGCATGGAGCTTGAAAGACAAGGCGGGATCTAAGGAAAGATCTTATTTTGACTGTGTAGGATTCAGCCTTTTTCTTCTTTAGCTTGACTCATACTAGGAACTGAAATTCAGGATTCTCAGTCTTTCCTGCATTTAATTTTCACTGTTCTTCTTAAAAATCTGTCTCACCCAAAGTGTTGAAACTTTATAAATGTGTTACTTAATAGCTAACCCTTTCGTCGTATAATCCTATTCTCTAAGTTATTATTATTATATTAACTATTATTATTATGTTATACTGAGTACTTAGCTTCTGATGTCACTATTAAATTCACACGCTCAAATCATAGCAACACAAATGACCCCCACAAAGGCAAGATTCTTTTCCATGTAGCTTCCAAAAGGTTTTGTTCACAAAATTAGGCTCAAATTGGAAAACAAAAATCATTTCCACACATTATGCACCTTAAAGTGAACTCAAAGTTATCTACAGCGCTGCAGAATACATATACGGGAAACTTAGCTTTAGATTATTAAAATTATTAAGTGTAGAAGCAACATTTCAGCTCTGAACATTTTGCAGAACTTTTAATCACAAGTTCCCGGGCCCTCTGGTGGCGCAGTGATGACACACACACACACACACACACACACACACATAGAATAATCCGTTTTTGCCCGCTTAAACTTTTCAAACTTCGAGGATGGAGTGAGCGAGCCCCTCATGCCCATCTCCATGTTTAATTGGAGAAGTCTGAGAAGGGGGACAGTGCAGGGGCACAATGATGGCTTTGTGGCCCAGTGAGTAGGTAGGGAAGGTGGGGGGTGGGGGGAGAGTGGAGAGTGGAGAGGGATTGAGGGGTGAATAACACAACCAGACCAAATTAAGATGTGGCGGGGGGCCAAGATGGCTGCCTGGGTCTTGCAGTCTCGAAGCTGTGACCCGGCTAGCCCAATCATCCGGCGGTCAGCGAGCTTTGCGACCGCTCCAGTAAGATGACACTGGATGCCGCTGCTCATGCCAGGTTGGAAAAAGAGCCAAGTGCAAAGTAGACTATTGTTGTAAAAAAAAAAAAAAAAAAAAAAAAAGAGCTGCAGCTTATTGGTTTACATGTGAACAGAAAACGTCTCCAAATAGAAAACTCTGAAGCACTTCACAGACAAAACGCTGAGATACATTTTTTTAGCGGGTTAGAAAACGTCTACCCTCTGCCATCTGTCCAGGGGAATGAGAGGGAGAGAGAGAGAGAGAGCACTGAGGGCCATTGAGGAGGGGACAAAATCCCAGGAGAGAGGAGGAGGAGGAGGAGGAGGAGGAGGAGGTGGGAGGGTGGGGGGGTGAGGGGTGGTAGGAGGACAGGGTCTGAGGGTCTCTCTGGGAAGCCTCACCCAGATTAGTCACACAGAATTAATGGCAGCGGAGAACAATGGTTGCCGAGCTTCTGGCAACCCCAGCTGTCGCTCCGTGGAAGAAAAGAAAAACAAGATTTAGGGCTGCGAGAGTTTGGCTGCAGAGGGGAGAGAGTGTGGTGGCAGACACACACACACACACACACACATACACACATGCACGCACACACACACACACACACTCTCTCTTGCACAGTGACCCCTGTCCTCATCAATGTCCACTCATTTCTGTCTCCGCTCTGACCATTTGCCTCCCAGAAATAGCAACACCAGAGTGAGCGATTCACATGTCAACCAAAAAATCTGACTCAACTCAAATTCCACAATCACACATTCTCCAAAAAAAAAAAAAAAAAAAAAAAATCCTGCTCTGTGGGTATTCCTCACAATTTGTCGGTTAAAGAGAGAAATGTTACAACTTACTTGCACTCTCCATTCCCATCTGGAGTTGCTTCACACCTCCCCTGGTTCAAACACGACTCCGTGGGCATGGAGCATCTTAGGCCTGCGAATGGAAAGTTTTAATACACCTGCACTTTGCTAAAACTTGTAAGAACTTTTAAGCAAGTCTATTATATCTTAGTGGCGGTTATTACAACAGTGAGGTGGCAGTTATTGCAACATTAACAATGAATCCAGGTGATGAGGCAAAGCCGCTTTCCAAATATTTGTGTTCCTCAGGGGTATTATAAATGGCACAGGTATCACTTCAAAAATGTGAAATCTAGGTGTGACTCTTGCCACCTTGAAGTGCAGTTTGTGGGACTTGACACCGGTTTGGCAGAAGCATGCTCCTCTGTGCAGCTGTCCCAAAAAAAAGTGCCATTTGGGGGAGTAACACAGCTTTGCAATAATATAAAAAAAACACACTGCTCTGTATCCAAACTGAAAAGGCATGCGTTTACATACTGGTGAGAAAAAAAACTTGACTGGGTAAAAGTTAAAAAGCATGAACTTGTCCAGGTTGCAGGACAGGAGAGCTGTGGTGATGTTTAGGATAATGCAAACAGGTGTATGAGTTCATATAAGTGAGCGTAATTAACGTTAATTAACATTGAACTTGGGGAAACCTGCAGGATGAGTCCAAAAAGGTGGGAAAATTGTTACACTTCAGTTTCAGTCCATCAGTTTAAAAACAAAACTGAATGCAACAAGTTAAAATTAAACTATAATGCGCCTCTGAAGAGTACATCAGTACGTTTTCTTATATTGTTGAGGCAAAAAAAAGACTCAGAGGAGCCTAAAAAAAAGTGAGAATCCCCCCGCGCCACTTACCTCGTGTTAGTCCAATCAGCGACAACAAGAAAGTTAGTTTCGCAAAGAAAATATGCATTCCTTCTGGTTTAAAATGGTTGTACAAATCCACGTGGGTTTTTCATAGATCCGATGTGTGTCTTCCTCTTCGTCAGATAAAAACAACGTTCAGTTCATCCTCGAGTAGATCCACAGAGAAAGTTGAGCCGCGTCTATGAGAGCATGAGATGTTGTCACTTGAGTTCCCGAGTTGGAAATGACTTGAGGGACGTTTTTTTTCCTCCACATCGGGGCCGCTCCGCATCTAGGGGCGTAACTTACTCCTCCACACACACACACATACACACACACACACACACGCACACACACACACACGCACACACACTCTTGAACAATCACACAGTTGGTCCCCAGACAGACACAAGCTGCGCACAATTTGATGAAGAGATAGTGAGGAAGTTTGTTTTTATTTCTATTTCCCCACGTAGTAATTTGTTAATTGAACAAGTCTGAATTAGTCCAGCGAATAGTTTGTGCCAATGTTTTCACTTATATGCACCCAGAAGTCAGTGTTAGCTTCTTTATAAGTTGGTAAATAAGACATTTTTGCTTTTTAACGCATTATTTACATAGCAAATATAACAGTTTGCTGGTTTACTTAGTTTAACCCTAGCTATTTGTAAAAATCTGATAAATGCTAGGGGAGAACGGGGTTGGTTGTCACATTAATTAGATGTCACTCCCTAGAGGGTGCTGTTAAAAAATTTCGGTACTGAAATTTTCAGAAGTGGGGTCAGAGGTCACCTACAAGGTCAAATCAGGAGTAAAGCCACAGATACAGTCCCCAGTGGACGTGTACAACGACAGCTGAGGACACCACGGACATGTAGTAGCTCTGTTTATACTACTTCCTGGAGTCCGCTTGGAGGACGCGTTCAACACGTGCAGTAGATTGGCGTCTACAAGAAGACAGCGCTGTGACCACGCGGACTGGTGTGGACAGATTTACGTAAAATTTACGTCACGCAAACCCTAGCGAACCCTTGCATACTCGCGGATGCGGAAGGTATAACTTCAGCTTAAGACACTTGACATGACTTGAAGTTAGAGAACTTTTAGTGTTTTTCATGTCAAAATGTAAACATCCAGTTCCTCTGTGTTTCTCTTCGAGGCTTTTACACAGTGGGTTTACAATAAAACAATTAGGGGAGCGCTATAGTTTAGAGTTAGTTTAGTTTTTTTCTTATCTACACTACAACATGTGATTGATAGCTTTGCCAGTAAATCCCACTTGAGGATGCTTGTCACATTCTCTTCGGGGTCACATTCATGAACATTCAACATGAAATTAAACTTTTTAAATTTATTTTTAAGATTGCCTCCATTTTTAATTTTTCTCCCAATTAAAATAAAAGGACAACCAATCCCATGATGGGGATGGTTGTCACAAGAGCACACGATGTATTTGACAGTCCGCATCTTTGGAACAGAATCAGCTTAAGGAGCGTAAGGTCACTCCTGACAGTTTAGGCTTCCATTACACATTGAACGGGAATCTATTAAGGATTGTGTGACTACTAACCCCGTTCTCCCCTTCTTGTTCACCAACTTATGACGAAAGCTAGGAATTGTTTAGTCTTTTACATGTACATATCAAGTTAAATAGTGACTGTATGAGATAGAAAGAATATACTGTATATATTTGGTACTTTTAGTTCACCCAAACTTTTAAAAAGTTAGCTATGCTAAAGTTAACAGATACATGAAAGATTCAAGCTAGCAGCAAAACAGGCTAAACTTAAAACTGAAAAAGCTGACCAGTAAAGGTCCCGAAAAGTACTAAAATAATAGATTTTTAAGTTTGAAGGTGTAAAAAGTTAGAGGTAATGTTTTACCTTAAGTTCATCACAGTTTTAAACCTCAATTTCATAATATTTTAACATTTTGTTTTGGATATATGATTTTTTTTGGTCCCAGAGTACTGTGTAGTTTTGCTATTTTAAACCAGTATCCATTAACTAATAATTTACATGGCCATTCCAATTAATACTGATAGCAACATTATTAATTTTATGCAGTACTTCAATGCAACTACCTCACTCCATGCACCTGTTCACCTGTTGCTAGGAGACAGACACCTGAAATTGCTCCCCAGTGCTTACAGTTACTTACTACTTAAACACAAACATTTCACAGCACTGAATCTTTCTCTGTAAAGCAAACATTCACCAAAATTTTGAGAGTAAAATTAAAGGTGAAACACTAATTCCTTGTAATTTGTTGTATTTTTTTCTTGAAAAGACACCACATAGAATATAGAAATAAAATATTGGCTTTGGTCTTGACCTGCGCTCCTGCATCAGGGCATCACACCCTGACGGAGCCTGGGAACCAGCCTGTTAGCAGTTCGAATCTTCGAATCTGATAAATAAACGCTGACAGCGACTCACGCAAGTTTTCACTCAGCCATCCTGCAGAGTCAGCAGAAGCCGGAGCAGATTCCCATCAGGTGGCTTGTGATCGGAGTCTGAGCAGCCTCACACAGGTAACTGCTGTCACGATGCACAGATGAGACAGACTGATAACGTACTGTATGTGTTTATGGAGTTTGATATTGTCACAGGGGGGTACTTGAGGAATCTACACATTCACAGCAATGCAACTAAATCAGTTGACCTGTCACTTGGGAAAATTAGAAAAACACACATTATATGTTTGTAGCATGACCATAAATTCAATAATGATTATTTGTATAGCAGCTTTCACACAGGAAAAGCTGCTCATAGTGACATGTGGGTCAAGTTTCAGTTGATAATTAGTTCCCAAAATGGATATGGGAGATTGTGGAAAATTCCCCCCAAGGCGCAACCTTTCCCTTTAATGGAAAAACAATTTAGTTTGAGTTTGACAGTTGTTGAACATGGAAAAAGCAGATGACAAAACAACCTCCACTCAAGGTCCACTTACATGCTTGTTTTGGAGCTTTCAACAGGAACTATTAATGTTCAAATGTTATTTTGGGCACTTTTTTAAACCAGAATGATTGAAAAGACCTAAGAGTGCTCAAAATAATACAAAGTTTGAACAGTTACTACAGTTACATAACAACACAGTGAACGTAACTCATTGATGATGACCATGTGATAATGTCAAAAACTGAAGAACAAGCAAGTAAGTGGACTTTGAGTGGAGATTGTTTTGGCAACAACAGAGTTAATTCTCATTGCCTGGAGCCACAAACAGTCCATCAGTACAGTGTCTACAGAAGATATTAATTTCAACCTCGGAGGTTTTTGTGTTTTATTGTCTTCAACGTATATTTGATGTGGCTTTTTTGACACTTAACAGAAAAAGAAACTTTTAAATCATCTTTTGAGTTGCTTGAAGTGTTTCTTTGTCTTTGTGGTGTATTTTTTTTTTGCCTCAAGTTAAACCTTCCACATACAGGTGCACAGTATTTCTACAATCAGTTGCAACTAATGTTTCTTTTCATTCTCAATTAACTGTTTTGTCTATAAAATGGCTGAAATTAGTTTAAAAAATGACAAAGGTGACATCTTCAAATGTCTTGTTTTGTCCGATCAACAGTACAAAACCCAAAGATATTCAGTTTACTATCATGTTCCACAAAAAGAGCATCAAATCCTCCCATTTGAGAAGCTGAAACCAGTAAATAATTGGCATTCTTTCTTAAAAAAATTTATTCAAATGATTATTTGATTATCAAAATAGTTGCCATATTAATTTTCTGTTGATCAGCTAATAGATTAATTGACTAATTGTTTTAGCTCTAAACCTACCCACAGGCTACACACAAGTGATCTCCATTTAACTAATTAACAATTAATTAATGTAACTTCTAAAACCTATTAGCTGCACCAGCAATAACTTATGTGAGTCCTATTAAAAGGATACTTATGCAAACTTCATATTGTTTTGTAGAGATCCGTTTTCACTTTGACTACTTCAGGATTACTTCAGTGTTCATCCTTCAGGATGTTTTTACTGGGAGCTGAACCATCCGCAGAGGTCTCCTCCTCTCCAATACAAACGGAGCCGGTGATTAAAACGGGTAAAAACACTGAATAAAGCAGTTTCATTCAGGATGTCCGGTAGTGACTGTGAGCTGAGCTGCTGCTAACGTTTGCACAGCTTGTTTCTCTGATAACTTAAGATCTAGATGTCCAATGACTAAAATCCTTCATCCGGTTAAAAGATACAGTTAAAAACAACCAAGATTTTAAAAGTTTATCATAAAAGTTTGGCTTAAAACAGAGAAAAAGTCAATTTATGACAGTTTCTGGGAAACAACCACAACGCCGATGTATTATCTTCTACGTGTATAATACTCTTTGGGAGAAGCCATTGTAGCAGACAACCACAACGCTGACATGTGCATCTTATTCGTGTATACTCTTTGGTGGAGGGGTGTGACGCCATTGACAGGCGACCAAGTGAAACAGATCATTACCTTGATTAAAATGACCAATTTCTTTGAGTTTGAAAATTGTTGGAAACATCTGGGATAATGTAAGTACACAACTCAATGAAATATATCACATAGGTCTAGTTGTTTTTAGACATTTTAATGCAGAATAGTTACATATTATAGCTTTAAATGGTCTTTTTCTGATGATCAGTGTTCAAAAAGCCACATTAAATCTACTTTAATTCTAAACAGTACAAAGTGAAAACAAAGGGGGCGGGTAGTTTTTCCAGACACTGTATTTATAGAGGTACAGTAGATATTAATGATGCAGCGCTGACATCAAAGCCACATCTTCAGAAATTACTGACACACAAATTAAATCTTCTCGATGCAGCCACTTAGGACTGTTAATCCTATGTTGTGATTGTCTCTTTCAACACCGTCAGTCCCTCATTTGTTTAAGAAACCACAAAGTGACACATGAGAGTCTGCCAGGAGGTTACAGGTAAAACAGCCGCCATGAAACAAAAACACATGAAGCAGACGTTGAACCCCTGAGGGCAGACAGAGCGTAGGAGTGCTGGAAGAGGCAACGATGGAGAGAAACTGTTAAACAGGGAGGAGACAGATCAAGGTAATGCTATGGGAGTATTGTCATGTAAATGTATTATATATTAACCATAATAAGCACATAATCAGCTTTGGCTGTTAACCTGCCTAGATTTGATCTCAATCAGTTAATTACTTTGAGCATTTTAATACAAAGCCTCATTTTGAATTTACACATGTTCAATGTCTAACTAGTGGATCATGTGACATGATCAAAAGCTCCAGAACAGCAGCTACTAAATGGATCTTGAGATTGTGCTGTTTCAAAGGTCAACGACGAACTGAAGCTCAACTTTTAAGACAACGTCAAACTGCTCAGAAAAAAAGGAAATTTGAACATCTATAATTTCCATGACAACAGAGCAAACTCCGTCTGCTGATGAAGATCATGTGATATGATGAAAAGCTCCAGTAGAACTACAAAATGGACCTTGAGGTGGAATTGTTAAATTAAACTAAATTAATTAAAAGACAACAATTAGTCCGTAAACACCAGTGATGTCCCTTCATTTTCTTTCTCGTATAGTAATCAGAAGTTTTTCAATCAAATAAACAAAACATAAGTTAAACTTCATGAGGTTACAGTGAACCAAGTAAACATTTAAATATGCAGCTATTATATTTTTTGTGATTCTTACAGTGAAATGCTCTTTTTACCTGCAGATTCACATCCATGGGTCAGCTACAGCAGTGTTTTCCAACATGGGTCTGGACCCCTATAAGGGGGTCATAAGATAAACCTGAGGGGTCGTGAGATGACTCACACGACAAGAAAGAAAACAAAACATTCTTTTGCTGCAGAAAATCAAATATTTTTCCCTGATTTGGAGTTTTCAGGTCTCTAAAAAGCATTCAAATGAAACAATCACAGACATGGAAAGTCTCTCTTTGCTGGAACTCACAACTCATGGATATACGACATGAAGACGATGCTTCATTTTAAGGGGTCATGAGGTAAAAAGGTTTGGAACCACTGAGCTACAGAACAGCAGCAGTGTGTCTTGCTCAAAGACGCCTCGGTAGGGAAAAAGCTCACTGACATGACGGCTCAAACTCAGATTGTCTGAATGTATGAAGGTCCCCATACACAGCATCGTCATGCTGTCCTGGTCCCCGGTAGATTTAAAGGTCTGAGTGTCAGAGGATCAATTATTGCTACAGTTCGATCAGCTTATACTGTCTCACATTTCTGTGCTCAATGAGACACAAATACAGTCCAATAGTTTACAATGAACCAAATCCATCGTCTCCTGTAGGAAGTAATTCACACCATGACTTAAACATCTGAGTTTTCATGCCTTTCACAACAAACCTGCATGCAGGGAATAATTAAAAATACTTGTGTTTACAATAGATATATAGTGTTATTAATATAGTTAATAATATAGTGTTTTTAATAGATTGTTTTAGAGGTTAAATTTTGACATTACGTGGCTGTTTCTTTTATACTTGTACGTAATACATCTAGGTTTGTTTTTGTCTTTGCTTCCGACTTATCCTCCGGCAAGAATTTAATCAACCAATCAACTTGCTTGACACACAGGTCCAAAAGACATGTTGTTGAGATTTTGAGGGTGTGAGCACGGTTACTCACAACACTTTTATGTGGATCTTATTTGAATACAGGACGTCATTGCATGTGTGCTGAGATAACAATATGGATATTTAGGGGATTCTTGGTTTGTTAACACATAAATATATACAATAAATCTTCACATGTTGTGTTTAAAGTGGCTGGCTGATGATAAAACATTCCCAACATCGGTCCTTTCTTTTGATTTTGCTTTTTGTTCTACTGCTGCTCGGTATTGTTAGACTCTTCTCTCTCACTTCCTGTCTCTTACTGGAAAAATGAACAGATGGTGTGTGTGGCTCCACTTGATAGGTTAAACACTCAACTTTCACACTGACTGGGTCATACATTGACCCAGGTCTCAACCCTGATCTTTATCAAGGTCATACTGTGGTTTCGATTTACCCTTGTTGACTATTTAACGCTGACAGTCACCTCCCAGGTGACCAGGACTCCCCACAGCAACATCACAGCACTTAAACTGTGGTCCAAATAGCTTGTGACAAAAAAAATAAATATTAATTAACCAAAAAAAAGCATTCCTCCCTCCTGCAAGTGTTCAGATATTTTCAACCATATGCTGATAAAAGCTGAATTTCATTTAAATAACCCCTTATTGTGCCGTTGTTCATTGTGATGAAGGGAAATGTGTTTATTGTATCACATTTTGAGGTTGAGAGTAAACAGGATTTGTGTTGATTTCCTTCTCATTGTGTTGACCTGGGGGTTGGGGTCTGTCCCCCGGACTGGTGCAGCACAGATGGAGCGACCTGTTCTACTTTATCAGCCTCAAAAAAACAGAGACAGCTGCTCAGGGTCCAATTAAAATCAGAAAACCACAGTAAAATCTGTTCGCTAATCATGATGTCGATAGAGTATCTTGCTCAAAGATACCTCAGTAGGGAAAAAGCTCTTTAATATCTATAAATAAAAATCCATATTTTGAATGAAATGATTTATTTATACCCAAATCCTACCAAACTGACTCCACATACACACCCACCCACACACACACAATGCATTTGGTGATATGATAGTAATGCTGTTGGACTTTAAAAGCAGTGTATATGGTTTGGCAGAGACATATTTGGAGCTCTGGTACTGGGTTTGTATTGTGCTGGTTTTGTCACACAGACCTGGCAACCCTGTCGCTAATACAGTAGCCATCATTGTTTAAGTGATGCATAGATAGGTATAAATATTACAGTCTGACATGGTGGTTTAAAGCTGTGATTTTGGTAATTCAAGCCATCTAATGAGGTATTATGTTACACTTTTAATGTAAGTGAATGTTATTAACTATCTGATAGATTAAGACTGATGTGTTCCTGTTGCTTCTTATGGTCTTTGTGTGATCAGTTCAACAGATGTTTGTACAGTGGATTTTATTCTTATAGCAGCAACCTTAAAAGAGAGGACAGACATTATTTTCTCTTTTAATTTTTTATCAAATGATATCCCTTAAAGAAACTGAATCAACAATGATTTTAACCCACTACAACTCCTGGAAATTATGTTCATATACCACGAAATTGTTTTCCCAATTTCGTTTCGTTGGCAAATGTAATCACTGCCTGGATTATGTTAACAAACAACATTTTTTCCAATGAATTAAGCACTCCTCAGTTCTCAATATCTCCTTTCTCCTTACAATTATCATTGAAATAGTTCTCATAAACATTGCATGGTGAGAGGAATATTTTATCATGATGTATCTATTGTTAAGACCATTTAACCCCTTACTGTTGGCCGCTTGTTATTGGTGACCTAATATTAACTGACTCAACCGCCGGACTCATTATATGTCATAAATCCGCATGTGAAATGTTCAATCACTTTGCATAAAAGATCTTCTGTTTGCACCTTTGAGAAAGTGTGTGGGTGGGCGCCGTGCGGCCTGCAGCAGCAGATGTGTTGTGTGAGGGACGAGTCAGGACATGTTGTATGAGTCAGTTTGTCTTGCATCTGTTACATCTGCTGTAATACGAACAACTGTAATCTCAAAGAAGATTTCCAGATACTTTGTCGCCATTGTATACTTCAAAGAGGGAAAGAAAACGAATCCTTGGGTTGGTACCAACTATTAGATTGTTATCGTGATGTTCAGTGTATTATTTATAATAAAGTATTTACTCTTTCAGTCAGTATGCTTCACTTTAATTTGTGGTTTTCTCAATTTCCCTGCTCTTCTGTTAACATTCATCAGAGATAGACATGAACCTACTTCATTCAGAGGTTTTACATATACGAGAGAGTGACAGCAGCATTAGGAGCCAAAGTAAAGTTTATCCCCTGGAGAAAAAGAAAGACACTCCTTTATATTTGGTTTTTTACTGTATGTTAATAAATTAAAGGTTAAATTATTTGGCTGTTGATTTTCTATATTTTTCTTATTATCAACAAATCTCATGTGTAGAGCCAAACTAACAATGAATTTATCCGACTTACACCTATTGTGTGTGTATCCAAAAACCTGACATATCTTATTCTTCTGTGCCGTAGACCTCCGTTGTTGTCCAAAAACTATTAGAAAGACATGACTGAGCCGCACCGTTGCACTGGGTGACATGTTCCTTCATTACGAAGACTATGGTAACGTTAGTTTGTTTAGAAACGGCTCCAAAGCTAATAACAGCGATAATGTGTTCAGTCTCCAGAGAGTTGTTCCGTGTGGGCAGACACCACTGTGCATGCGCGGGAACGGTTTCTGTTTACAGAGCTTTGCTAGCTTGTTGTGCTACATAACACAACCTCTTGACTTTATACTACATTTCTAATTTCTCAAAGAACTTTTTTTTTTACATAGCCATAGTCATAGACAATATCAGGCTTTGGATACACACACAATACTTTTTAGTAGGATCAGTTCATTGTTGCTTTGGCGCTGCACAAGCCCCTTCCTTCCTACTGACGGTGTAAATCTTAAAAACAAGCCATAAATATATAATTATATCTTTTTAAAAAGGTTTCATGATTTTCTTAGGCTACTTGTAGGATCAATTCACTGTTTATTTTAATCTTTTCATGTGATTTTTATGACAATATGTAAAATATAGACTATCGCCAACCTCATCCTTTAAATCTACAAATAAAACTTTGCTCTTTGACACCAAAACCCATGAAAATATTCTGTATTTGATGACTGAAAACGTTTGACATGACATTATGTCTACTTGGTGTGGTCAGAAAGAAAGAAAAAAACCCACAAATTAACTAAAATGCACCCAAAAATGTGAGGTAAATCTTTTTTATTCACCTTTTCTGAAGAAATAGCCAATAGAGATAATTTACACAAATTTCTGTCGTAATACTGTCGTAAACAGGATTATCAGATAAAAAGCAGATTATATACCCATTAGCAGAAGTGAGAACAGCTGACAGCCTTTCTGTCTCTGTCTTCTTCACAGTCATGCTTGACACTAGTGCATTACATTTGCCCTCCGCCATTAATTTAAGTGTCTGTTAACCCTTCACTCACTAGTCATGCTCTTCAGGATCACACACCCAATGTGAAAGTTAAGTGTTTAACCCATCAAGTGGGGTCACACACACCATCTGTTCAATTTTCCAGTAAGAGATAGGAAGTGAAAGAGCAGCAGTAAAAACAAAAAGCAAAAACAAGACAAAGGACCGATGTTGGGAATGTTTTATCATCAGCCAGCCACTTTAAACATAAAATGTGAAGATTTATTGTATATATTTATGTGTTAACAAACCAAGACACACTCACAGAGAGTTAAGACGTGTTTATTGTCTTAACACTTAACGCTGAAAGGGCGTGACTGTTTTCTCGCTGTCACTTAAATGACCCCTGAAATCTGAGCTGCTTTAATCCCCTGAACCATCAACTGACCAGCTTCCTCAGTTTGGCTCTGAGTCATGATTCCTTCACTCCAACTCTCGATGTTTTCCCTCTCTGTCAGTATACAGACGTTTTATTGTTTCAGTACTCTCATTTGAAGATGATCCTTTAAAAATTTGATCCTAATCTGGTCTTTGTTAGAGGTGAGGACATCCAAGATGACTTCCAAATGTCTAAAAACTCAAACATACACACTCTCCCACACTCATCTCCTTCCCACTAGTCTTCACTGAGCTTCCTGAAGGGCCCCGAAGGATCAACACAGTCCCAAACAACTTGTTTGGAGCTTCTTCTGAGCCCCGAGGTCTTGTTTCTTTTCCAGAAAATTACTACAACCAAGCAATTTCTAATTATACAAGGCTTGTTTACTACTTACAAATTCACAAGCCTGTAACAAGCTTTAAGGATGGGGAAAGAATTGACCTCCGTATCCTCACCTCCCCTGTGGGACTCTCATTAGTAGGACAAGATTGCTTATCAGTTTAGTTAAAGATCTGTAAAGGACAAGGAATAGTGTGGTCTATGATAATGGTCGTGTCCTTTTTATGTTCTATTTTTTCTACATTTGTCATCCCGTTCACCTTGTCTGCCAGACATTTTTACTCAAATCTGATTGAAATCTCATTTTGACGGTGAAATTCGATGAAACCTCTTGAATCGTCTTTTGTCTGCTGCACACATTCATGCACTCAGTCAGTTGAACATTCAAAAACCTGGCATTTGTCCACACGCCCAATGTGGTTTTTCCTGAAAACTTCCTAGTAAAACTGAAACTAATGATTAATCTGTTTTTTTGAATCAAGTTTTTTCCACAAAATGTGGCACAATAGTACAAATTCCTGTCATAATTTCCCAGAACCCAATTGACCTGAAGTGACTTATTTAAATTGCTTGTTTCATCCGACCAACAATCCAAAACCCAAAGATATTTAATTTACTATCATATATGACAAAGAAAAGCATCAAATCCTTACATTTAAGTACCTGGAACTATTGTTTATATCCTTGTGGTGCTATTGTAAATTTTCTAGGGGCTTTTCCTGAACCCTTTGGTTGTTCACTATACCAGATGTACCTACTGAGGAAGAGCTCGGCCCAAAACCTTTAATAATATTTTCTGCAGACCTTTCACTTGTTCAGTTTTGATGTGCTAGTACTCGTGTATGATATTTCATAGAAGAAGAAGAAGAAGAAGAAGTGAGTTGAGCTCATATCTTTACATTTAAGGTACCTGGAATCAGAAAATGTTTCCTTTTCTTCAACGAATAATCATAATCAACTATCAAGAAAGTTGCCAATTAATTTTCTTTTGCGAGTCATCAGTTCAATGACAAACCGCTTCAGCTCTACTTTCTGGGAGGTTATTTGGAAATGACATATCTGTGAAATAAAGCTTTACTGAAACAAATAATAAATCTGAATGTCATCATCTAACGGGACGAGCTGTCTAATACTGGTGGTAAAACAATGTCTTTCCATCTGCATTGTCATGATTGTATCTGACGTTGATGTAAATGTCAATGTTTTGGCTTTGTTGACTATTGGTGAGCTCATAAGTGGAGTTATACAGTATATATAGTTATTGTCAGGTTGGGGAAGCAGGAGTGGACCCAAACACAGAGGCCAGAATGCAGATGAGATGAAAAAATCTCCTTTAATGATGGATGGTCAAGTACAGGCAAACAGAGCTGAACAGAACTAGCAGACGAGACAACACAAATGATCCAACAAAGACTCAACTAAAAACCAGACCTTAAATACAGACCAAACTAATCAGGGAATGGGTTACAGGTGACGAGACACAAGGGCAGGCTGGGAGTGATTGGCTGAGGGAAACACAGGAAGCAGAGCAGGGCTAACGAGGGTGAAGCAGGGCAGGTGAGGAGGAGTACATGAACACACAATACTATAATACAACCCACACCAACCTGTCCAAGAACCATCATGAACCTAAACTAAAGTATACAACACACCAGGCTAAACAACAAAAGGCAGTCCAAACCCACCATCCAAATATAACAAGAAAACCCATATGAACCGAAGGACTAAACAGAAGTGCAAACCAGGAGACCCCAAAGAATATAAGAACATAAAAAGACCAAAAAACACCCAAAGTCCAGGCAGGGTGTGACAGTTATAGTTTGAAATGTGATGTAACATCCTTTAAAAAAGGTGAATATCAGTTATTAATCACCTGTAAATGGGCATTTCTGGATATGTTTCCGGGAAGGCAATGTTGCACTGGGATAATCAGATTTTTGGCTTAAATGATTTATCGTGCCACATTGTTACTGGTCATGATTGACTGATCCTTGATTGATCTTGTATTTCCTCTTGTTTCTCATTTTCAAGAAATGGATCACACTATTACAGAAGAATCACACACACAAAAAAAAGCTTAATGGGCTCTTTTGTCTCCTGTTTCCTTTTTTCCAGTAAACAAAGCTGGTTTGTTCAGGGCCATACCTTTAATACTTTAAAGGATGCTTTATTGTTAAAAATCTACATCATATCCACCACATAGACAATTCTTACAAGTGTGGCGTCCACTGAGACACAAAGCATACCTGAGGGAAGGAAAATAGGCCATTGTATTGCAGTCGTATTATTTCCTTAGTGTTTCAAACACAGATTAATGTATCCTGGTGTTGCTGTATTGTTCTTATCAGGGAGGAGGGTTTGCTGAGTTTATTGTTAAATTGTAGATTATGTTGCCCAATGTGAGGAAATGCAGGCGAGGGTCTTTGGCTCCTGCTTTCCTGCAGTAGCAAGGTTAAGGGAAGGAGGTGGCTGCTCAGAGGTGTTGTAGGCAAAGGTATTGTTGGGATATTTTGAAAAACTGTACTCTGCTGAAGACTTTTTGTGGCCATTTGTGTGTGAAAGTCAAGCAGGAACTACCGCTTTAGTCTGAAGCCAGTGCTGAAGTACCTTCTCTCTAGAAAGTGTGTTTTTTCAAGGAGTCATTATGGTCTCAAGCTCTAAATTCGGGCCCTCTATTAGGTGCGCTGGTGGTCATTTTGAAAATTATTGCTCTGTTACTAAGATTTGAAGAATGTCTGCCATGTGGGTGTTTGACAGTTAGCTCTCCACGGCTCAGAGACTCACACAGACTCAGACTTCTGTTTAAAGAATAAACTGATTTTTCTCTACACACACACACACTGTCTTTCTATCTTTATATACAGACTATGGTGAAAGTTTATTCTTGATTCTAGTCACTTGACAAAATCAGCCTTACTTGCCAGCTTTCTCCACTTGTTTCAGTTGCATCATCAGCAGATAGAGGTTTCTCAATTGTAAGGGCGATGGTTTATGTTACTTTTGCCGCATCCATTTCGAAATTACAGGTTTCACATGTAGTTTTGATTTGTACATTTGAATGGAAATTACAATTGGGAAACTCATGGACATCTTGTGTCTGCCAAACTTACGGAATATACTTTCATATTGGCACAGCGCAGTATTTTCAACGTTTACACAACCACCTCTATAATCATACAACCGTCTAATAAGTTCTTTACATGGGAATCTTTCCCATTTCTACCATCCATCCCATATGACATGAACAACTGACCAAACTGCATCCACAAGGTAAGTTGACCAGAAGTTACTGTAAGTTTATTTTGTCAAACATTTTCTAACTGCTTACCTGTCTGACCCTCCTGGCATATAGACATGCATTAAATTCCAGCTACAACATCAACATTCACATACTGACAGAGGCCATTTTTCTGCATAATGAGTATTTTTACTTTTGATATTTAGCTCATAACACTTACTGTTACTTAAGTTTTGCATCCAGAACTTCAGCTTGCAATAATTTTTTTAATAATGTGTTTTTTTCACTTTTACTTACAGTAATTGAAGGACAGACACTTAAATAAATGGCGGAGGGCAAATGCTATGCACTAGTTAACAAGAAGGGAGTGTTTGCAGACACTGGAGTTTGTACTTATGCTTCCCAAAACCTAAAATTGGACAAATCTTATTTTTGCACAAGAAAAAGTCAAAATTCAATAAAAACCTATTTACCTAGTAGAAATAGGGTCAACCTGTCAAAACTACTCACCCAGAAAGTTAAAATGCCATTAGGTCTATTTCCTGTGCTACTACCCATTAAGCTAATTACATTAATGATAGCCGGTGTGTTGCATGCCATTACTAACATACATTTGTCACTTTTATGTCTACTGCAGCTGCTTCCCAGTATTGTGGCGCCCTGGCTACGTAAGTACAATGTGTGGACAGCCAGACGCAGCGGGCCAGTGGTTCTCCTGCCCAGAGTGAAACAGAGTCGTGGGAGGTCCAGAGGCCCTGGTTCTGTTTTTGGACACATAATCACAAACAGGAAGTCCCTGCAAGCCAGTCACACAAGGCCACTTCCTCCTTTTGTTTACAGGAGGGGTTGAATTAAACTACACTTCCAAAGTTGTACCAATGTTTGCTGCTCCAACATCCATTTTTCTCCTGATAGTCTGCAGCTTTCTGTCTCTCAACCTGCTTTTTTTTTGTTTCACAGTGAACTCTTTCAGTTATGTGGTGAAAATAAACTCTTAAAGCTAACATTTACTGGGATGTTTTTTTAATGTCAGTGTTATATAAACACAAAAAGGAATACATTTGTAACTTGTAATCATTTATCATAATTCAAAATCTAAAACTCTTAACTTTCCCAGCTCTAAAATGTTAATGGTCAAACAATATTTATGTTTGTTTAAGTTGTGAATGAAAGTTCTTTGGAAAAGTAGTTTGACAAAAGAGAGGTGATAATAAATGTTGTGGATGAAATCATAACAGCTACCAGGCTTGCATGTCAACACATGCATCTCCATGACAACTTAGCAAACTTCACCAGCTGATGAAGACTGTCTGATACGTTTGAAAGCTCCAGAAGTTGGAATAGTTTCATTACATACTTATTAACATAAAAAAACTGTGTAATCAAACTACAAATCATTCAACAATCAAATTGCAATGTTTAAACATTTGACCCATAAAATCAGACTCTAACACACCAAATGCTCAAGTGCATTCAGTTTTTGCACTTATGTGAATCACAGCATGAACTTCTACAAAGCAGCTAACCAAGATACCACGTACAAAGTCAGCAGACCAGCTAGAATTGGAGTGCAGATGTATAACTGCAGGATTTCAGACATGCACAAAATTAACTAATTGGTGCTTTTATAACTTCCATCTACTGTCAATGAAGTAATACGACTAGACGTCTGTCTTGGAGATCAGCATATTTGGAGTCAAAGTTTAAATTTGTTTAACTTTGGCTGCAGTGGCTCATACATCTGCCTGGTAGATCACAGGCGCTCTCTCTTCGTTGGAAATAGAGATCCTATTCTGGGCAATGACGCAGAATATGTGTCTTTTCCAAGAAACATGTTCCTGTGAAAGCAGAATAAAAATTCTATTATATGTTTTGCATTAAGCTTTAAATAGAGGGAGATGGGAGAGAGATAACAGTTGCACCTGCAGTTTAAGAGGCTAAAACGGATTTACTGCCTTTATAAATGCAATAATGTCGGCATTCATTACTAATTTTAGTTTTATTGTTTTATTTTTCGCTCTTGATGAAAGATTGCTCACTCACTGCAGAGACTGCAGAAATAACAGGGATACACAGTGCATTTCACATTTACTCATGTGAGTAGTGCAGATTTCCCTTTCGAAGGAATGCGTTTAGATTGTTGTGACTTAAGACGTAGTGAGACACACCTCCGAGCCGCAGTTCCCACGCAGAGAACACCATTCCTTTGTTCCTTAAATATTTGATAATTACCACAGAGAGGGAGAGAGAGAAAGCTCTCACTCCCTCTGCATACCTCCCCACATTTTACCTCTATGTGCTCTGTCTGCTCTCTCTGCATCGTGTGAAGTCTCTACCATTATGCTTTTTTTTTTTTTTTTTTTTTATAAGAACAAGCGGTGAAATGGAAAAAGTAATATCAGAGGCAATGTTTTGAGGATGCAAAGGCTTCTCAAAGGGATTATGTGTTACTTTAAATGTTAGCTTCCCAACATTACACTGAGGTTACTTGCCTGAGGTACAGCCAGGAAAAAAAGGCTATGTTTGAGTGAGTTTGGGAACTACGTGGCCTTTCCCTTATTGGGATTTCCCAAGGGACACTGTAATTCCACTTCTTCTATGTTCCCCGTCCATCTCTCGTCCATCTTTCATGCTGGGTTTCTCCTTCCCACTTAAAATCTGTCCTTACTCTGCTTCCACTCTGGTTTCTGTCTCTACCATCTTGATGTCATTCCCTCTCCGCCGCCACACTCTTTGAGCCTCTCTTTCTCTGTTTTCTCTCTTTATATTTCAGCCGTCAGCCAGGAGTGTCTCACTCCCACACAAACGGTGGCTATGCCATGAGTCAGAGGTCCATGGCTTGTTTAATTCCCACAGGCGATTTTAACAACCTTTATCCACTTTTTCCCGCAGTTTAAGACTGAAACACAAAACTTACGTTGAAATATAAAAATAGATTTGATTTGCATGACATAAAGAGCCTGCTACTTAAAAAATTCCCACTAAAAAGCAGTATCGAATATAAACTAACTCATGTATAAGTCCTCAACAAGATAATCTTGATTAATGTTGTTTTAATTTTGATTATTTTGTCAAAATAAAGAACCTAGAGGTTTTAGGCTAAATCTGCCGCACAAAAAGACATTCAGTGATGCCAAATCTTACACCATGATGTCATGAAAGCTAGGCACCATGTTCTCCAACACTGAATCACTTCCTGCAGAATAAGGGCCACCACCTAACATTATAGTTAGGTGCGTCACCTTTTCCCAGTAACACCCCATTTTCCTCCAGTTCTGGCATTCCTGCTTTCTTTTTTATGTAGTCCTGAGTCTCTTTTGCACACATTTCTGAGACATTACACTGCGGACCGAGACAGGAAATGGCGCAAAGAGAGGTAAAAGTATGAGCTGCCATTGAAACCTGTCTGCTCGTAAGTAAGGGTGCGGTTCATTACTGTAATTTGAGGTCAAATCTGTTCTGACTGTAAACACCCTCACATTTACGTCTTGAATTTTTTCAGAGCATGAGAACTATGGGCGCCAAATTATATAGAAAAGAAAATACTGTGCTTGTCTTCCATTTATAAGCCGTTCTGCTTGTGGTCTACCACAATGTTACCCTCCACTGTCATGCAAATCAATGTTTTGCACGATCTATTGCAGTAATTTTTGTTGGCAGGTGAGACTTGTCCATCTTGCGATGAAGTAAGTTACTACGACACGAAATGCGTCAATTGGTGCAAATCACAAGCCTGTTGAATTGGCCATTTCATGTGGAAAGGTTGTGTTAATTTAGAAAAATTGCGAGCTCCCATAATTATTGCAGATATTTCTTGAATTTTTGCAAAATCACAATTTCCTGGAGGTATTGATTAATTGAAAGCAGTAGCTAATTAAGGTCAACAGTGTCTGAAACGTATGAAAACATCACATGAATTTCTGTAGTGTCTTATTAATTTATTTCATGTTATTAATCATTTAATTTCATTATTGTAACATTTTGTGGTATTTACTGTATTTATTGAATTTTTTGTGTAGTTTTTAAAAAGTTGTGTCTCCTTGCAACACCAAATGTCAGTTCAGGAACTCAGAGACTTGAAACTTAGATGCTGTTTCCACTAATATGTCTAAAAAACAAACTTCCTTACACAATAAATGAAGAGAATTAAAATTTGAGTTTGATTTTTAAAATACAATTTTCTTCATTCCATCTTTTCTCGACAGGAGTGTCAGCACCTGATGTAGCAGTGATAAGGCAGACGTGATGTGAAAGGCCCCGAAATTTCACTGTGCAGCTGGGACAGACTGGCTCCATGACCCTGTGGGATTGTGGGTAAATATCTGCAGCCCAGTCATGGGAATGAAATAGCTCCATGTCAAGTCTGTGAGCTGGGGTTAGCGATATGGACTTAAACCGGTGCAAGGTCACCACTCAGACTGAGGGGGACTTTCTGTCTCATTAGGGACTCTGTCTCTGCAAAACACACACAAATACTCACTGTCTTCCTTTTACTCTTTTTCCCACTGTATATTAAAAATATTTGCTGGAAAATAACTGTTTACCCGAGACTTTGATGCTCTCTGGTTTATTATTCTAACATTTTATGTCTCTTCAAGTCCTTTAAGTTTGGACAAAATAAGTGCAAGCCCCAATTATGTTTGTGTGAGTGAGTGTGTGTGTGTGTGTGTGCTGCTTGTTTGTGAGCGTAATCTGATAATTGTAGTTTGGGGCAAGGGAAGGAAGGGTGAAGATTAGCGCTCCTCTGTGTTGCTGTATAAATGTCTGCATGAGAACAGTGTGGGAGCTTGTGACACAGCGCCACACAAAGAGCGAGGAAACCGGGAGTTTTGTGTGACAATGAAGCACCTGAAAGATTTAGCTCGATGCTCGACATCACAGAGGATGTGAAAGTTCACACACCTCTCATTTATTTACATTGGAGAGACTTCACTTTTTAGCTAAGTGGGTGGCCTTTACTGTTGTTTCTTATCTGTAAGGAACATGTTGTGAGGTATAATTTGATCTAATGTATAAGCTCATATGAAGTCTACATCAATGCAGTAAGACTTTTCCCTTCATATTCATACATCTGTCTCTTATTATTATTATTTTTTTGGTTTCTTTTCACCTTCTGATAAAATGAAAATGATCCAAACTACTTCGTATCTTCCTCGATAGCAGGTAAACTGCTCTGCGGACACAGGAAAGGGACTAAGTTGACCAAGTTGTTGGGATTACAGATAACTTGTGTGTTTTCTTTGTCAGTGAAAAGTGCCCAATTATATGTACAACTTACTCCATGCATTTAACCCTTTAACATATAATTTTCCCCTTTTATTTCCTTTTAGGAACTATACAAAAAATATTTGTGTTTGGAGGGGGGCTGGATCTTATATTTTATTGTATATATTTTTAAAAAAGCGCAGCTCTTTGCAGCGCTATTAATATTTTCTTTTGCCCCTCCCTCAGAAAAAAAACATACCCTAGCATCTAGACAGGAAACAGGGGAACAGCTAGCCTGCCTCTCTCCAAAGGTAACAACCCAGATAGCATACAGAAGTGGACCACTTCAGGCCATGATACGGCACTGCTGGCTTTCTTCTGGCCTGGACAATATGGATGTGAGCCTGAAATAGCCCACATGTAAAATAGTAAATATGGTCCAAATATTCCAAATCAAATGTGGGTCTTTTTTGGTAAAGATGCTCTCAGGTATGTGTATTGTGGATGTGGGCCAGTTCTGGTTTATCTGGCTTGTTCTTGGTTGACATACAGCTTGCTTGTGGCCCAGATCTGGGAAACAGGGGCGGATCGCCCAAGTGCCGTCATTCCACGCGGTATGTGGGGCAGATGAAAGTTGCCGAAAGTGTCGGTTGTGGGCCGGTTCTGGACCACAGCAAGTTTGCTATCTGGGAAAGCACCTCTAAAGCTCACTACCATGCAAACACAGAAGTGTTAAAAAGACAGATTATGATTTGTTGTCTTGCCTATATTTGTTGGCCGAGTTCAGTGACTTCCTGGAGTCTTGTCGACGCCGCGAGGTTGCCAGGCAACCGGCAGAGACAATGCTTATTAAAGCTAACCCCGCTGCCGGATGTAGTTACAGTTTAAGACTCCTTTTTTAGGGCTTCACCATCCCTTCAAATACTGTGAAAATGTCTTATGTACCACTTTATATGTTCTACTTTGCACCTAAAGTGGCAGCGGTGTCATTATATTTGAAATAAATTAAAAAAAAAATACCCCATACATATGAATGAGCCACACTGCAATATTTCTGAGACTGGAAAGTATCACATACACAACACACATCATGTCCGGAGTGCTGCTGACTGATGGAAACCTGGACATAGCATGAGAACCTGAAATCATAACAATGGCTCTTGTGACAAAAAGGAACGATAAGCAGCAACGTGCGCAAACAAGGAGTACATACTTCCTCCTCAGTGGTACCAAGTCTACAGAATCACCTACTGTGCTGCTTTTCCCAGCAGCACGTACACAGTACAGAGGAAGTAAATGTTTTGTTTTCTGCAATTAAGCTCCTTAGCGTCTTGTTTTAAAAAGGCGCTCACCTATAGCTCGGCTGGATCAAAGATATCTGACTCAGAATTCCCCTTTCACTTCCAGAAATTTAGAAGAACGTACAAGAATTATAGACCCCGGTAACTGTTTGCTTATATACTTAATCCGGTTAAAAGAAAACAGTTATTTGAGGCTCCAGTTCACATGCTGTTCACAGAGTACTTGAATATCCCCTCTGTCTAAACAGAGACAAATACAGTAGACTACATATATAGACCTGTTTGTCTCTGGCTGTCTCTCATGATAAGACAATCTTAAAACGGTGGGAAATTTATAGTGCAGCCGGGTCACATAAGAGTGCAATTAATCCCCAAACTGTGAGAAAGTGCTGGGGTAATAAAAGGTTATTTACACCTTTTGACAGCTAATAGCAGCAAATTGCTTATCACTTTCAACGAAACAGGAACGACTGAACAACAAAACAAAGCCTTATTGAAAAGTACTTTCCCAACACCAGCTCAAAGGTGCTTTTGTTAAAGCATAAGTGTTTGGACTGAACTTCCTCATCATGCACATATTGCTTGTTTTATTTTCCTTTGTCAATCAGGGATTTGAGCTTGAACACGTCAGAGAATCTTCTTTGAGATGATTGTTCAGTTTTTTTCTCTTTGCAGAGAGATGTTGGACACATTCAGACCAGAAAAGGCCAGAATTACTTTAAGGAGAGGTTTAAGTCTAACTTAAAACTACAGTCAAGTGTCCATATCAACCCCGAAAAAGGTTTTCCTCACTATAATCATTCCTTCTGTTCATACTGGCGATTAACAGATAAAGTGTTGATAACGGTGCTGAAACTTCTGGCCTGCAGGTCACCTTACTGTCAATATTTTGTTTTGTAACAGAAAGTAACCACCTGGCATCACATTTCAGTTACCAAGGCAAATAAGATCCATTCCCAGGCCCCCCAAAACAAATGACAACACAAAAACTGCAGCTTGTTCTCACAGAACTCCTAGATGTTGTTGTGACTTGATTTGGGCAGCTTTTTAAACATAAAGTAAGGAACTTTTTAGGGAATGAGGCACAATTTTAATGCATAGTTTATCAAGGAAATGTTTTGTTTTGCTTTATTCATCTTCTTTCTGTCAGTAGTGAAAAAATAATCAGATCTTTTACTTAAGTAAAAGTAGCAATACCATAAAATACTCTGTTACTAGTAAAAATATATAAGTGTTAGCATAAATATATACTTAAAATATAAAAAAGTAAAAGTACCTATTGTGCAGAATGGCTCATTTCAGAGTAATATACTGTATATTCAATTATTGAATTATAATAATGTTGCATTAATGTATAAATATTACTTTGATGATGCAGCTAGTAAAGCTGGGGCTCATTTGAACTCCTTTATATACTGCAAAGTATTGAGTAACTATCATGCAGTAAAAAGTACATTATTTACCTCTGAAATGTAGTGGAGTAGAAGTATAAAAAGTAAAAAGGAAAGTACAAGAACACAAGAATTACACTTACTATAATTACAGTACTTAGTTACTTTCCAGCACTACTTTCCGTTAATGTTTCTCCTGTGTTGCTTCAAGCAGCATCATTTTTTCCAGGACTCTCTCTAGAAAAAATAAATTAATGTCAATAAAACTTCCTTGTTAATATGGTCAAATAAAAGAAGAAATATAATGATTACAATATTTAGCATGGTGATACTGTATGTTACTTGTCCTCTTGACAAGTCAGTGCTTGATGAAAAATATATATAAAAAATATTTGTCTGTTTTACCTCAATGGGGCTGTCTGTCAATTCCTATTCAATACTGATAAGAGATGAATAAATGTATAAATTGTTCAGCTTCTTCTAAAGAACATATCACATCAAAATGTAAATTCAGTCCTTATCTTCTCTGAAAACATGACCACACTGATCTTTTGCGACAGTCTGATGGAACCAATCAGACATACATTGACTGTGATTTAAGTAATTATGATATACATCCTGCTTTGCTACCGAGCATACAGTAATCAAACATTTCGTTTCGTTTTCTGCTTAGGATTTCCCCCTTTCTGTCACAGCTTATCCACTTGTGGTCTTCATTAAAGGGCTCCAGTCATGATGGCACGCATGAACAAACACTGTATCCGCTCAAGTCCCTGGTTGATTCAGTTCACATTGCTTTCTAACATCTGCAGAAGGCTGGACATGTCTTGAGTAGGCTGCATGACAGGAAGTGGGCTTTCATTCCTGTCACTGAGCAGCTGAGGAGATTCGGTCCAAATGAGATATATTTTAAAAATGCTGATAACTGCTCTAATAAAAGCCTTGAAAACTATTAAGCAAAAAAATTGTCAACATACAAACATACAAAACTGACTTTGTTTCCAAGAAATTACAATTATTTACTCCTAAATTGTTTTCCCAATTACGTTGTGTTGTCGAATATAATTGGGGTTAAGGTTGGTGAAAGATTGTGGTTTTGATTAAATGTCAAGTCTTGTGTTTCAAGCATAGACTGTATATAAAGATGGACATAGCGAGGTGTGATGTCACCCATTGTTTTGCATTGGAGCCGTTTTGAAGCCCAGAGTTGCAGAGTCAGCACCATCTTTTCCACTTGGAATCAGGACCTTCCAAATAAGGAGTGCTTGGTGTTGCCTTTCACGGTCTGGAAACACGCTCCGCTACCTCAGACTGAAGCGAATGCTAGCTTACTGGGAACACTTGGGCTAACATTAGCTACTATAGCTAATAGTGCTAACAGGGCAGGTATAAAAATCAAGTAACATTAAACTTACAGAAATATTGTGACAATAGTCTGACTCAGTTTGAGTCCTGGAGAGCAGCAGGTGGGCCAACTGTCAATCACAGCTGTCACTCAACACCCACACAGCAGACATCAAAGTAGACTCACAGGTCAGTCTCTAAATGCTTTGCTTATAGAGACTGGGGACAATCTCTCAGATTTTGTTGCAAAAACTGTGTGGAAACAATTAGAGAGTTAAAAAAAACCCTGCATTGCAGAACTAATCCAAAGTCTTTAGGGAGGCCCTTCATATTGGGGCAGTGACATGCAGTTCACTACGTTTTTTTAGCCTCTTAAACTTCCAGTAAGGCATATCCTTGACAGAATATAAGGGCCGTAGGTTTGTTAGTGGCCATTCAAGCAACTACCGTGCATTTAGAAGATTATCTGATCGCGAGACTGACATCAAAGCTACTACAGTATACGTCTTCAAATTTTGTTAACAGAGCAATAATTTCCTAAATAACCACCAGCACGTTTATTAGAGGGCCCGAATTTAGCGATTGAGACCATAATGACTCATTGAAAAAAATGATTGACTTAGTATCTTTAGAGAGAAGTTGACGCTTTTTGAACAGGAGTCAATTGGAGCCAGCATCTAGTGGCTGTTGGTGGTATTGCACTTTAAGGTACTTTCACATTTGCTTCAGTCTCAAGCCGTGGTAGCTGCTGCATGGTTAAGGTTAGTGAAAGATTGTGGTTTCACTTAAATGGTCAGAAACACGTTGTATTTAAAGTCATTGCAGACTTTTTTTTTTTAGGTTTATTTTTGTTATATTATATACTTCCACATTGGCTTCAGCCTGAAGTCATGGTAGTCGCCACTTGGCTTCAAGTCACTGCAGACTTTTTTGCAGACTTCTGCCTTAACGTAACCATAAATACATTGTCAATGAATATTTTATTGACACGTTCAGTATCAACATTTTTGCGACTTGCCAGATACGTCAATTAACTTTTACTCATTATGTTGATGGTTGAGAACATAATTCAAGCAGCATTATTTTTCCTTCAAAACATTTATGCTGTTGCAGTTTAGTTGTATAGTAGATTTGTCAGATACTGAGTGATGAAATTAAAATTAATTTAAGTGTTTTGTTAAGAATAATGTTGGTCATTGATTATCAGTATTTTTAATGTCTGTGGCTATCTATGGCTGATGGTGAGAAGACTGACTGCTGCCAAACCTCCAACTTCCAGGTCTTTTTCCAGGAAGAAGGCAATCGTGAGATTCACACCTACAGCAGCCTCACAAACTCTTATCATGCTATTCATCAGTTTCCCACACTTGTGTCCGCTTCACGTGACGCTCCCTCTCTGTTTGTCATTGTTTTATAAATGCTGACATTGCACGACTGAGTTTTGAGGCAGTAGTTCTCCCGGCGCAGGTACACAGCTACGATCGAGTATCTCTGAGACCATCAGACTCCCGTTTCGTTCATCTGACACCTGTCATCCTGTTTCATCTCGGTCGACAGCTTGTTTACCTTCTCCATTCCTGCAAGACAAAGGGAAAAAGCCTGAGGGTTATTCGCTATTGTTTACCATCTAAACCTCATATCCCATATTTCCATTTTTTTTTTTAAGCAGGAACAAGATTCCTTTGGAGCCTGGGAAAAGCTCCTAAATGAGGAAATAATATCGATGTTTGTGTCCACAGTTTCACACAGTGGTTTCCCTGATACCTTATATAGATTTGGATTACATAATGCTTTGAGTCAAACTTGTTGCCCTCCAGATATACATTTGCATTTTTATATATTGTGCATGACAACAGACAGATATTCGGCAGTGATCTCTCTCTCCGGGGGGACTGAAAAAGATCATTTCGAGGCTTTGACACAATTCATGTCTGTTTGCATTTGATGGCTGGAAAGACACGAGACAGTTGACTCTCACTGAGCAGCTGGTATCATTTTCCACAAACATGTTTATCCTCTAAACTGCTAACAGAGTGATCAGAAAGATTTTGCATAACAGGATTTTATAAAACTGTACTGTTATGTAAATATTTTGGTTGTTATGTGTTCAAGTCAGTCCCATTTATACAGTATCTCTACATATCTCTACTAACTCACAGTAAGTCAGCCATGTAACTGAAGGCAAATAAACTCATAAACAAAGAGGTCTATTTTTACTCATTATGAGCCCACTGCTGACCTTCCTTTAGCCTCTCTGGGGCCTTCATCCGTCCATTCGGAGTCACTGAGCTGGAGCTGGAATGTCCAACAGACAGACCAGCTCCGGACCAGCTCCAGGCCAGCTCCTTCACTTCAACTGATATGTGTTAATGAGGGCTGATATTTATAGATTTCAACTGACAATAGCCAATTATATGTGCCAAATCTCTGTGTATGTAAAAATGTATGATATCAACACCAAAATATGGCTAATTAAAGCGTATCCTTTTAGCATATTATGCTGCTGTGTTTTACAAGCTTTATTGTTTACTTCTATTGTTTCAGCCTTCCACTGGTTTTCCTTCATTTCCACATGGTATGATAATTAGCAGACTCTTTACACTGGTTTACCAAGCAACACTAACGTACCACTGACAAACATTTATACAGACTTGATGTTCACTGTGATGGATTTAACAATTTAAGAAAGCTTTGAGACTGTACCGATTGATTTTCATCAAAATCTGCAAAAACCTGGATTATGTTCAATGCTGTTTTTAAAATTCTTTCTTTCTACCATATCTGTGCATGTCAACTATGGTATGATTAAGGTCAGGTATGGTCAGGGTTTGAAAACACTCACTTAAGGTAAGGGAAAGATTGTGGATACGGTTTATATAAAGGTGAATATAATCTGCAGGTTTTTAATGGGTTTCCCTGCATGAAAATGAAATGTGCTCCACTCTGTAAAGGGGACATTACTTCCTGTTTTGGTGCTAAATGTTGGCAGTGGATGTAAATAATGAGGGAAGGGATACTGGGTTGGGTCTTAAACATGTCTGATTTCATTTGAAGCAAGAAAAGAAAATTATATTTTCCAAGGGAGATGAAAAACCTTTCAAAAACAATTGTACCAAATCAGAAAAGTTGTGAAGTTATGGAGCTTTTACAAGTTCTTTACTTTTCTGCTGACCAAGTGTCAATCACTTTCCGAAGGACACTAAGATTTTACATTCACTTCACATGAGTGTTTGGTTTCAGCTCATGCTATAATCAATATGTAGAAATTTGAAACCAAATCAAAGTCATGCTAAGTGTAACATAGTTGTGAGCAAGTTTCACCAACTTTGCAACATGAAATAATTTCCTCTTGGAATTAATTTTGACACTTTTCATGAATCCAAACAAACGCAACACCCCTGCATGAGCATGTAAGAGGACTCGCAAACTAATCTGCAATTTGAGAGTGACAATCATTTGTGACAAAAGATGGTGCAACTATTGGCAATCCGTGTGTAATCAGTGCTCACAAATCACTTTTGCGAAATAGACCCCTGGTTTGCAAACTCATCCTTGTTGCTACATTCAAGGTACGTTAAATATTTGAGAGTCTGCTGCAGGAGAGCGATGGCCGAAAACCAAACATGGACATCATGAAATGGACGACTGATTTTGGCAGTTTGTTGCATCTGAAACAGCTCAAATCTCCAGTGTTGCGCTTCCTCAGATGAACTCAGGTGCACAAACACGAGAGAGCAGCTGCATCACTTAATGATGACATGACATGTTGACTTTCTTAACATTAGGAGATGAATATATAAAATGATGTTTCTCATGATCATCTGATGAAGATTCAGTATATATTGCATCACAACATCAGTCCTTGCACCTCATGGAGGTTTTGTTTTTTTTAGTTCCTGCAAACTGACATTTTGGAGACAAAGTTTCAACAGTCTTGTTCAAACTGTCACTCCTGAAACACAGACCCAGATAACTGCCAGATATTCTGCCGGGTCGGCCTCTTTTAACACTGAGCCACTTGGTCTGATCATCGTCTCTCTCTATCTGGTCTCCTCAGGGGAACAAAGGCTCTTACTGTGTGCAGACGGACAACATTCACAACAACGAGATGTCTGGCTCTGACGCAGTCAAGCTGACGGCGACGCGGGCCACACAGGCTCTCGTCCTTTCATCGCAAATTATGCCCGGTCCTTCAACTAATTGCGGAGAGCTGGCTGGAGTGAGGCTGGAGGTTCGGACTGAGGGGTTTATTGAACGGAGGGATCGAGGGAGGAAGAGAGGGACAAGGCAGGGTCAGGGAGATGGTCGCTCATTAGGGATTGAACAGCTGCCAATCTCCCAGCTGCCTCTGCTCAACACGAGGATTACTGAGGAGGCTGGAATGGAGATCTCTGTAGTTTTCTCTCTCTGCCACCAGCCTTTCTTTACCTTCTTATCTATTTCTTGTCCTTGTCACCATTATCTACTCATTTGTTTTGCTTTCTGTCCTTGTGTGCAATCTCTCTCTCCCTTTGATGCCCCCCTGTCGTGTTTTTCATCCCTTTTATCAGTTAGCTCTTCCTCCTGTGTGTGGGCAAAGAGCGGGAGAGAGCATGTGACTGAAACCAACTGTACCAGTCATCACCGATATGTCAGGTTTGAGGCCCATCTGCTGCGTCATGCTAATTAAACAGGCTGTGTCATTAAAGGGACTTTCAGTCAATATTCATTTCCCAGTGGTCATCGTAGATTCCCAGCAGGTTTGAAAGAGCAGCATGGGACATGCCGTTCAGCTGCTGTTACTCCCAGGAAAGTACCAGACTTTAACAAGGTGTTTGATACACTTCCTGACAAATGAGAGGTTTATTAACGTTTATGCGGCAAGTTAATAAAAGCCTCAGATCCCCAGAGGACAGCCAGCGACAGATGGAGATGAAGCGATTACGGAGTTTTTTTTTAAGGAGGTTTTGAGCTCCATTCAGAACAGTATAGGCTTTCTCCGTGTTATAATGTATTATCCACTCGAAGATCTTAAGTTTGTTTTATATGAACTTTTCTGGCCTGAATTATTACAGCTTCCTGCTCAGTCACATAAACAAAAGACGTCTATCATTGTACTTCATATAGAGAAGGCCTGACTTACATGTGCATCTTTGATATTTTAGTGTACTCTACTATTCAATGACTTAAATTAAAGATATGCTCAGTGAGAGCATCAACAAATGTTCTACAAAGTAATATAAGTGACATGTAACTAGGATTTTATCTTCATTTTTAAAACCTGTTTCACTTTAATAATCTTTTTTCTGTGCAAATAATGAAAATAATGAAACATGAATTAAATTTCAGGATTGGTAAAGTCTCCTTGTTAGTACAGGCACAAAAAAACTGCTACACATTTCCTGAAAATACATCAAAATGTGCTATCAGGACTGAAATGACACAATGGTCAAAATATAACAGTATAACAATTAAAATAACTTACAACTTGCATGTTTGATATCATGATCTTTAACTGATGTTTGATCATTTTCGCTCCCAGTCTTATAATATTACTTGAGAATCTTGTGAGTGTTGAAATTTACACAATTTGGGATAAAAGCAATGAAAAACCAAAACCAAACAGACACTAAAAAGATGATAAGCACCCCCAACAAAACAATACGGTTGAAAACAATAAAACAGAGCATAAATTTTACAATACTGTCACGATTCCTGCCTTGGCCCTGTTTCTCCCTGCCTGATGCCACTTCCCCTTCCCTCCCTCTCTCTCCCTATGTGTGCGATTGTGTATGTAGAGACAGGTGTGCTGGTGTCAGAGCAGAACCACACCAGCTGCAACCGGTTCCATAACCCAGACCTCTACCCATACTCAGCTCTGCCAGATCCACACGGCCAGAGAGTAGCCTCTGCATCAGCCCATCTGTTCCTGCACCTGTTCCTCCCTGATCTTGTGGTTTGGACCCTCAGCCTGTTTTTGATCTGCCTGCCTTTTTCCCTTTTTGGACTTTGTGCAATTGTGCGATTCGGACAGATTACCCATTACGACCTGTGTTTTGGTGTTGTCATTAAAAGCCCTGCTCATTTAACCTGCCAGTCTGTAGAGTCTACTCTGTCTCCGGTCCCTCGTCTTTTCAGCCCTGCTTCCCTGCCCTGCACCCCCGCTCTACCCAGCTTTCACAGGTTCCGCTCCGGACCTGCTCCTCTTGCCCCAGCCTGCCTCAGCCCCAGTTTCCCAGCTACCAGTACTAGTTTCCCCTGGCCTGCTTTGATAAATACTTTGTCCTACTGTGTCCCTGTCTCTTGCCTCTGTGTGTCTGCACTTGGGTTCACCTCCTCCGCCCCCACGTAACAAATACATGACATATTCATCAAACCGTAACATCAGACAAAACCTTATACTATCCCCTCCACACTAATGCCAACTAACTACTAATGCCAAAATAATTTTTATCTTTGCTCAGTAGCCTCTTAACATCCACCATTTTTTTTGGAATTTTTGCCTAATTGGCATACCCAAATTCATTTGAAAGGTAACATCTTATAGTTTCTGGAAATGTGTTTGTTTTGCATGTTAAAACACACTAAAACACAACCAAAACTACATCAGTTCAAATATATGGCTCAAAAAAGTGTTTTTGGTCCTCGTCTATAATGAGTCATTTTTGAATAACATTAACTAGGACATGCTTTATGCCAAAACTATGCAGACACATCACCACATACCTTCTACATCTTGTCAATCACAACTGTATAAAACTCCAGACCTCTAGACATAACCTTATTGGATCTAGGAAGTTTTTAGTTTGTGGTGTCACTGGTGTCCTTGAACCTCTCCAGAACGTCTCCAAGTGGCCAAATTGTGCCAAATACCTTTATTCTTTACTACATGATGCTAAGCCACTTACAATTGGCTTAAGCGGGTCGCTGATGACGTGGTGGATGTTAAAGGTTAAATTATTTTCAAACATATGACACATATATATATATATATATATATATATATATATATTTTTTTTTTTTTTACAATACTCCAGAACCTTTATTTTTGAAACATGCATATTCTTATCCTTAAGTCATATTAGTGCTCCTCATCTTAAACAACTTTTGAATACTCTCTGGTAGTACTGTTTTTGGCTTTATACATGAATTTTGCTTTTGCAATCTACCAGGTTTCTGAATTTTGGAGCCTATTCTCAAGCATCTGCCTCAGGAAGGCCACTGGACCAGATGGCATTTCTGGGCTTCTGCTGAAATCATGCAGTGAAGAGCTGGCAGAGACCTGGTGCCCCATCTACTAGAAATCTCTGGACTTACATTCTGTTCCTTCCATCTGGAAAAAACTATTATTGTTCCTGTTCCTAAAAAAGAAAGCTGTAAAGAGAACAATGAATACCGTCCAGTTACACTGACTTCTGTAGTGTTTGGAGAAGATTATGATCAACCAAGTAAAAACAGAGAGCATGGGTGAAGAGCCCAAGACAAATTTCCCACTCTGTGGGACAATAAAGTTAATTTTAATCTTGAATCTTTCATTTAATGTAAGTGGGTTTGTCGGTTCTTGTGAGTCCTGGTCTTCTTAACCAGTGTGGTTCATCACATTTGTGGGACAAAAATCTGCTCACTGTATCTCATGAGTTGACTCCTCTCCCATATGGGGATTAAAATAACCCATAATATTTATGTTATTACCTTCCCATGTATATACTTGTGTACATGTATAACCATTCAAATACATTTTTTGTTCAGACACTTCCCTGCATTTATATATTTATACCACCCAGTACAGTTGTAACTGTACACTTTAGCATTTGGTCGTCTCAGTTCTTTGTGCAATGACAATAAAGTCTAATCTAATCAAATCAAATCTAAAATTAACCATTTAGTTTAGAGAGTCAGAGTTTATTTTAGTAAGTCAATCCAATGTCCTCACCAGTATACTAACACAGGTTAGAATGTGTGTGTGTGTGGCTCCTTGTTGTTGCTGGACCAGTTCCTTGTATGTCGGGGACCTGAATGAGGACATTGTTCCTGTGGTGATAAGGTGTAATTCAGGCTTGATTGTGTATGAAAGTAAGAATCTCCGGAAAGTGTTTAGTTTGTTCCCTCTATTCAGTTCCTGTCCGTCAGGAAGAAGCCAGAGTTGATTTCACTGCAACGACAAAAAACAAAACAAAACAAAAAAGAAAACACAAGAGCAAACAGCTAAGTTTGAAGTTGTCATAAGGTAACTTTTACTGTTAGTTATGAAATGTGATTTACTGCAGAACTATGGGAATAAACACACAGCTGTAGCCAGGATTAAAAAAAATACTGAGGTCATGCATCAAAACCCACTGAACCTCCCCAAAGAAAGTCTCTAAAACATTAGTATCATTTGTTTTTTTCATATTTTATTTTAAGAATATTTACATCAACAATTGAAACTAAACTCAAATAATCGTCAGAACTTTGCTTATAATTAGTACCAAAGATTGAGCTGCAGATAAAAGATAAATTAAATGCAGTTTAAAGTTGCAAAATAATTGTGTTGAGATTATTTTATCCAATATAAATCATTGCAGTTTTTTTCCCAAGATGAAGGTCTAAATGCTTCTTCAAAGCCATCTGCACACTACCTCGTATTACAATAATTTATATTCAGTCATGTGGCAGACACTTTTGTCCAAAGCGACCTACAGATGAGGTACAATCCAAGTTGCAGTAGATCAGGGAGAAGCTTTCGATCAAATGCTGCAACACTCGGATCCACCTGACACAAGTGAAACAAGGACTGCAGGTGCATGAAGGAACATATTGTCAACAAGCCCAGAAAAACGGACATCGATGTTAGATTCAGGAGGTCTTATGGTCCCCCTGAAGCCATCTTTTTACTTTTTCTGCACCTGCCTTGGTTGTGAGTAGACAACAAAACAGATGAAATAGGGACAGAGTAATTATATGAAGTTTATAGATTTATAAACAAGGTTCGGGAACAGAGACCACGCCGAGTACACATCCCACTTCCGCACAACAAAGTATTTAGGCACACCCCATCCGTTCTTCTCCCCTCGTCTCAGTTGCAAGTCCCTCCCACCCTAACCCCTCTCTTTTCATCAACCATCCTCTCTCCTCCGTTTTAACACAGGAACAGGGGGCTCTATCCAAGCGATGGACTGGAGAGACAGTCCCCCCCCTCAGAGTCTCAACCTCTCCCCCCGTTCCCTCCTACCTCCCTACTGTCGGCAGTCGTCGTCCAGTCGACATACCATACATCCATCATCATCCCTCAACCCCTCCGTTCTATGTTCCTCAACTCTCACACCTCACCCCTTTCCTCCCCCCATCACTTCATCCCTCCATCCCTAATCCTTCATCAGGTTCTCCAACCCATCCATCAACATATCAGCTCTCTTTCATTATCTCAATTAAACTATTGAAATCTAATGTTCTCAGTGTGGTCTCAGTTAGTGAAGATTGTTGTAATGATTGTTGTATTTTGTATTTTTACTGTTAGCTTCTCCTAATCTTAAATCTTCATTTAAAGTAGAAGTAGAGAAGTATGTGTGAGTAAGTCAGGTCCATAGATGAAGGCTCTGATTGGTTGGTCTAGACATTTCCTTAGCAGCGAGAGTATACTTGCAGCTTGAATAATATCCAGCAACTTAACAACTGTTACAGTTTAGAAGGGAGCTGTTGTTAACCAGAGTGTTTTCACTGAGTATCCTTATGACAGACCAGTAAGGGTGCTACTGAAAAGGCTTTGGGAGGAAGACAGCTGGACAAATCTCCTTCACATCAGCCTATGTTTATATGACTATAATCCTGTCCAGGTTGAGAAAGGCAGGCTAGTCTTGTGAAGGCTGAGCAGGACTCATGTACTGAAGTACTTGGGTAACGATATGCACCGGCGTTACAGTCAAGGTGAGAGATGACCACTGCCTGGACAAGGAGTTGAGTGACAAACTCAAACAAATAATATAATATATAATATAATAATGTAGTGCAACATACACAGACTAAAAATACACAAAAACGTAGAAAATAAACTTTGGGGGTTTCTAAAATCTCTAAATTCTCATAAAAATACAGGTGACATGTCATCAGTATCCTCTTTGGCTCTAGATTTCTTTACTATAGTTTGTCAAACAGCAACCCTTGATAAATGCTGTCAGGTCTGATGTTTCAGGAGCGTGAAGACTCGGTTTAATATCTCTCTCAACACATCATCTGTCTATCTCAGACTGAATGCCATGAATGTTTGCCATGACAGACGTTTCTCCACTGACAGACTGAGCTGTTGAGCTGCATATAAATGTTTAAATGTGAACTTACATGTGATATTAGACATATCAGACCTGATTTTGGTACAGAGAGAATATACTACTGTATGGTTACGTTTTTATAGACACCATCTCACTGATTGCGATTGAAAGCTCCAGAACAGTTACTAAATGGACATTGCGGTGGGACTGTACTGTCAACTAAAGTCAAGAAAGATTTTCAATATCAACTTTTAAGCAAACATATGGACGAGGAAACCTTGAAGTGCTTAGAAATATGGACATCTACAAGTCCATCTGCTGAAGAAGACTGTGTGATACAATCGAAAGCTCCAGAACAGCTTCTAATGGACCTTGTGATGATATAAATCTGTTGGCTAAAGATCTATCTCATCTCACAAGTTTATTTTTCTTCTGTTTCCTTCTGTTTAAAAATACATATTGATTGATATTCTTCATCTTCATTTGGTAACTTAATCTTAAACGATTATGTGTCTTGTTCTTGGTCCTGTTCCAAAAAAAACAACAAAAGAACAGGTTTATTGAGTTATCTGAACAACTTTGCTCAACCTTCTCAAATCTGGAGCGTGGACTGATGAAAAAAAATGTGCAGTCAGTGAAACCTGCTCTGTGAGTCGGGCCTCTGGTTTGTTTTATCTGATGTATCTGCCAGATGGGTGGGACTGGTTTACATGTACCAGTATTTCCAGACAAAACAGAAAAGTATTTGTCAGTTGGTGTGTTTTGTGAAGTCAGTTTAGCCCACTTTGCTGTAATCACCTGCATGAATTATCTCGGTGCTGTAAAAAACGCCATGAATCTGAGACCGTAGATCAAAAAACAAACGCCGACCGTTATTTGCATGTACAGCTCATTTGAGTTTGACAACACAAGTCACAGGAGACTGCACCACGCTCAGACATGTGTCGTCTGACTGAGCGGCGACAAACCACAGTTTGGCATGTGAAGCACTGCGCTGTGAAACCTGAGCAGAGACAAGTATGTGTTGTCTGTTTGATGTTAATTTATTGTGGGTCCAAGAAGTAACCTTATACTTTTATGAAATATCAGCTGTTGTTGCCTTGCTAGCAGTGATAGCGGAGGGCTGGCGGGGTGGTTCGCACCTCACAAAGCAGAAGCACACACGTAAAAACCTCATACAGTACATTAAAATACATCAATCACTCTGGCACACATGACCCCATAAAATTTTATACAGACATTCATGGTCCCCAGAGGTTGAATCCTACTGATTTTGGTGATCTTCTGAGTTTTCCTCTAGTGCCACCATGAGGTTCATATTTGTAGTTTTGAGAGAAATGTCTCAACAACTATTCCAGCACCACCATCACGTCACAATTTTATTTTGTTCAATACTTTGCTTTATGATTAAATTCTTGTAAAGCATGACTCTCCTGTCAGCCTCAGCTGTACTTTGTGTTTAGTGCTAATTAGCAAATGTTAGCATGCTAATAAGCTAAAGTGATCATGATGATGAACATGGTAAACAGTATACCTGCTAAACATCAGCATGTTAGCATTGTTATTGGGAGCATTAGCTCAATGCACCACTGTGCTTAAGTATTAACTTAACACAATACTTAAGTTAAAAGTAAAACATAACTAACTAGCATGCTGTAAACTCTTACTTTGTATTCAGACAGAACACAAAGTAAATTTTAGAGGTGGCTTGATTGCATATAAAGTCATTGGAAAGACACAAGTAGATGCAAATTCACTCGGGGTGATGCAAATTGATGTCAATATGTGTCCACACAAGTTGAAAATGTTTCAATTTGAGCAAGAAATTCATGCGTATCCCGGGGCTTTATGAATCTGGCGCCTGTTTCACCAAATTTGCAACATGCAAGCTGCGACTTGCAACATGACAGAATTTCCTCTCACATTCATTTTTGAACATTTAACTAAACAAAAGAAACTCCATATTTGTGAGAGTGACAGTCATTTGTGCAACAGGACAGTGGCATCATTTATAATCCACATGTAAGCACTGCACGCAAATCGCTTTCACGAAACAGGCCCCTGCTTCATAAATGTACAGAGACGAGAGGGGAAAAAGGAGAGAGACTGGAGAGAAACAACAGAAAGGATGTTCATTATGTATCGTCATTCCAGATTCTATTTTATACAGGCTTCGCCCTCTAAGTGCTGTCACTGTTAGGTTTAGGGCATGTGTGCAGGGACAAACCGAACAGTGACAGCTCTTAGAGGGTGAAGCCTCTATGAAATAGAGCCAGAGTCTCTGTTGAGTTCTGAGTTCAGTTGGAGGCTGAACTGAACACAAACACACAGACACACTCCCACTTCGCTTCCAGCTAATATACAGTTTGTACATTGGCTGTTTGGAGTGAATAAACATGAACAGTCCAGTGCTCAAATATGCACAAACGAGGCAAAGCGAAAATTTGCTTCAAGTTCTGTCTGAACACCTTTAGTCTAGTTTTTATTGATTTCCACACATGGTTTTCTGTGTTGTTTTGGATTTATAGACTGAAACTGTGTAAAGAAAGCTGTTTATGTCTTCTCATAACTTTAGTTTGACCTTCTGAGTCTTTTTTACGATTCAGTCAGTCTAAAGGATGAAGGACAGATTGAAAATGTTCAGCAAAGCCAGCCCACATGATATTCAGATATATGTTTGGCTAAAGTGTGAAGTCTGGAACGTGTATTCTTGTAATAATATTGACACGGACTAAAAGAGTGGCAGCAGTTTGCTGTAAATGTGTGAAGGCGGCCGTGCTGCTTTGAGCTTTGGGAGCAGCCGGCCGCTGTGTTTTTGGCCACTGACTGGAAGACGTACATGCCGCTGACAGCTGCCGAACATGCGCGTGCACACACACTCACACACAGCCTTCACAGAGGTCTTAACACACACAGCATGCCATTGTTAACAGCTGGCAGGGGTTTAACTGCTGTGTTACTCTAGACACGCAATGGGAGAGGAGATAATGTGGCATGGTAACCTTGACTGTCAAAACTGGGATGTAAATGCAACAATGAGACACAAATACCCATTTTGTTTGCAACTGATATATATATAAATCTCGTGTAACCGTGTAAGCCCTGTGTAACTGTGAAGGAGTGTTAGAGCACATTCAGAACAGGCATGTTTGGAGTGGATAAAAAGTTCAGAGCTTTTATTCATTTGTTTGGTTAATTTGGAAAGAAACCAGTTTTGAAGCTTTGAAGGCGCCAACACCAAACGAAAATGTGAGTCCAGTTTGTTATTAGTGTGAATATAATACAACAAGCAGCGGTGGAAGAAGAATTCAGAACAAATACAGCAAAATACAGCAATGCAGAAATAGTCCTGTATGAAACATCATACATAAGTAAAAGTACATAAGTATTATGAGCTTGATGTGGTTAAAGTATTGCAGTAAAAGTAGTGGTTTGGTTCCTCTGACTGATATATTATTATATATGACATCATTAGATTATTAATACTGAAGCATCAGTGTTAAAACAGCATGTTACTGTTGTAGCTGCTGGAGGTGGAGATAGTTTCAACTACTTTATATACACTTAGCTAGTTTAGTCCAATGGTTCCCAACCTAGGGGTCAGGCCCCTCCAAAGGGTAACCAGATAAATCTGAGGGGTCATGAGATGATTAATGGGAGAGGAAAGAAGAAAAAACAAAGTTCTGATACACAAATCTGTTTTCAGTTTTTGGATTTTTTCTCTAATCTTTGATCTTTGGTGAAATATTGGATCATTTGAACATCTATTAAAATGAAACTATGTGAGAAGTTTAGAAAGAAAAATCACTATTTGGTGGAAACCACTGGTTTAATCTTCAACAATTGTACTTATATACAATAGTTGAGTAAATGTACTTTCCACCACTGACAACATCCCTCCAGTAGAGTTCAGAGACCCATAGAATCAATGCCGAGGAAAAGGAACACCATTCCTCAAAAAGATATTCCCTCATTTGGTGTTTTGATGATGGTGATGGAGAGCGCCGTCTAACGTGTCAGTCCAAAATCTCCCATAGGTGTTCAATTAGGTTGAGATCTGGTGACTGTGAAGGCCATACAATATGATTCACATCATTTTCATACTCATCAAACCATTCAGTGACCCCTCGTGTCCTGTGAATTGGGGCATTGTCATCCTGGAAGAGACCACTCCCATCAGGATAGAAATGTTTCATCATAGGATAAAGGTGATCACTCAGAACAACGTTGTATTGATTAGCAGTGACTCTTCCCTCTAAGGGGACAAAAGGACCCAAACCATGCCAGCAAAAGGCCCCCTAAAGCATAACAGAGCCACCAGATTCAGATTCAGAGATCAAGCATTCAGGCCTGTACCAGTTTGTTCTTTAATTTGTTACCCGTCTGTAGGTGAACAGTGTTGAGTGTGAAATTTTTGGTTACTTAACAAAAAGAAATTCATTAAAGGTCCACTTTGAGCCATTTTCTGTCTTTATTAGATCGAGTATATTAGAGAGAGAGATGGGATTAAATACAACCAACGATCCCCAGACGAAGCAAAAACATTGCGATTAGTCCTGGCGAACTACAGCATCCACCTGTAGTCCGCCAGGACGTCCAAACTCAAGGTCCACTTTCTAAACTTTATTTCTGATGCTCTGAACCGCATCTCATGATCTTCCCCCTTGGATGTAGCTCACCCTCGACGTGTTACAATTTGTTCATTAGATCATAAGAACACCTTCAAATTAAACCTCAGATCAGCTGCTGAGGAAGACTGTGAGATGGTGTTGAAAGCGTTGAAAAGGACAGTAAGCAGACTTTGATTTATTCGTCAGATGAATGTAGGACTTCAACCTCCAGTTAAAGGGGTTACAATTTCTACACAGCTGATCAGATGTGGATGTAAAGACACTCAAATTGAAACTGAAAGTTAGTACTTCATGTTTATTGTTTCATGTAAAATTCATGGAGCTGAAATAAAACATAATAAAGGTGTGTAAGAAAATGCATAAATGCTGTACATATGAATGTGTGTAAATGTACACATTAAAACGCACCTAGAACCAGACATTTACACTGAGTTAGGATATCATCAGAGGGATGGAGATTTGCTTTTAGGACTTATTCAGGCAGAGCTACATAGAGACAAAGACAGAAAGAAAGAAAGGAAGAGAGAAAGATTAATATAAAAAACAACAATAACACTTATGATGCAGCCCATGACTTAGTATATGAATCAGATACCAATAACATATTTACTTTACTTATGTAAATGTATGTGTAGTGGAAGAAAAGAAGTATGTATTGGAAGGATTGTAGAAATAAATTATACTATGTTAAGTATTTTTGTAAATACTGTGTACCTACAGGTTGCAGCTCTGGGAAACAAAGCTGATATTTAGGAAAAATTAAATCTGTTAAATCCCCTATAAGTACTTCATTTGCTCCATTAACACGTCCCTCATTATTTAAAGATTTGTACCATTTTCTTTCAGCTGTACTGTAGCACTGGTGAGTAGCCCTGCTGTCATTTTGGGAAGGTAACCCGTGTTTTTTTATATGTTCTTCAATAACCCCCAAACATCTGAGTGTCGAGAGATTTTCCTAAGGATCCGTTCATTACCTTAATCCCTGCCGTTTTAGTCGTATATTTTAACTGTGAAATATGTTAAATTATCAGAATTTCAGAGTTGTAAACACCGTTTTCCATTTTTCATGATTAAAACAAAATCTGATGAATCTTACATAAAGTAGATATTACTTTTAGTTGCTGTATTGCGGTTTCAGAACTTTTTTTGATTTTTTTTTGTTTTTTAGTTGTAAGTTTGTATTTTCTACTTTTCAGAGTTATATTTAGCTTGTTTGTTCTTGTTTTATTGATCAATGTCATTTTAAAATGTTGTTAACGGGGATCCAAATATAGAATAAAGTATGAAGGATTTTCCCCAAACTTCAGCTTTCTCTCCCAATACTGCACCCAGTATGTACCTGATATTTTCTCACAGTATAATTTATGTCTCCGCTCCACAAACCTGTAAATCATGTGCTGTATTATAAAGTGTTACCAAAACAACAACAGCAGAGTGACAGAGTGAGTGAAACGAGTGGGAGATCTGGGGTCTCAGGCCGGTGGAGGAACTGATCAGAGCATGGAGAGGAAAGAGGAGTAGAGGGGGGGGGGGGGGTTGGGGGGAGACAAGCGAGGTTCCCATGCCCTGGAGGCCCCTGGGGAGTATCGGTGGCAGATGTGACGTCTGGGGCCCGGTCTCCCTCCCTTCATCTTCACTTCCCTTCCTCCCTGGTCTGGTCAGCTGGATGTCCTCCTCTGTGTCCTGGCTTGTCTGCTGCCTGTCTACTGAGAGAGAGAGGAATCCTCCAATCCATCACTCTGCCTCCAGCACACTATAAATACATACACATCTGTCACAACACTGACTCTTATTGGACGGGAGCAACTATCACCCTCATCGGCAGCCCAATCAGAGGAGATTTTGTGTCCTCGTCTCTGAGGAATTGATCCTTCTTCATTTTCATTTTTCATTTCTGTTTCACCGAATCCCTTCATTTTTACCTTAAAATACTATTATTTATTTATATACTATTAAGGAGGACATTGCGTAACATTTAAATTCTACTTAATTTGGTGATCAAGAGATTTTGAAAGCCCTTAACCTTGTTTTCAAGGGCTTTAGTTTTGGTCTTTTGAAACCCCCTTGTATACCTCAGTAATATGTTAAATTGACAAATAAGGAATTTGTCAAACTTGTCAAATAAATGTGTATTTAAACAGGAATGAACCCCTTCAAATCTACTTAATCTGATAATTAAAGGATGTTGAAATTAAGGTCTATTCAATTATTTTGGCGTTGTGGGCTGTATCTTAATAAAACACCTTAAATTCGTAATTAAGGGATTTGACAGATAATTTAAATAAATGTGTAAATTCACCACTTAAAAGCTTGTTAATTTGTTAAATAGTGATTAGAATTAAGTTTTTCAGAGGAAAGGCATGTGTCCATTAAAATTACCTGGACGTGAGGGTCATTTCAAGGGGTTTCAAATTAATGTGTAAATTAAAGGGAAAGTCATTTATTCCTTAAACTCTACTAACTTTGTTAATGAAGGGCTTTTGATATTGAAGTGTTTTTAAGGGCTTTTACTTAAGGGATTTGTCAAATATTTCAATTTAACATGAAAACACCTTAAAATCTACTAAATGTGTTGATTAAGGGATTATGAAAGTAAGGTGTTTTACATACCCCAATAACACCTTAAATTATTAAGGTATTTCTCAAATATTCAAATAACTTAAAGTAATGAATAATAATTGATAGATTTGTTTTAATTAAAGTGTTTTAAAGGTTTTGGTTTCAGTTTTTTAAAATCAATTCACTAAATAAGGGATCTCTGGCTGCCATGTCAAATACTTTAATTTAGATTTGGTATGTTTAAGGCTGTTTTAAAGGATTCTGGCTTGTTTGGTATTTCATGTGTCTGAGAAAAACGGTAAAAAATTACTTTGCAAGAGAAGTGCACGGTGTTATGAACCAGGACCATGAGAAGACCATATCATAACAATGATAAAGAAAGAAAATAAGGCTGAGCTCAAGGGTCTGTAAGAGTGTGAGGCTGTGAAGAAAGAGGCCTGTAGAGGAGATACAGCAGAAGAGAAGGAAAGGATCCTCCCAGATCCACCCAGAGACAGTTTTTCCAAGAGGCTGTCAGCATGAGACAGCTGTGAGGAGAGGCCTTTATCTCACTAATGCACTGTATTACAACAGGCCCCTTGGAAAAAGCCCTGCCTCTGTGCGGCGGGATGAAAAAGATCCGGATTGGATCCCCCTCCTCTGAGCAGATTAGGACCCTGTGAGCAGTCACACATCTGCAGCAGCCACGTTACTCTTTGATGCCCTGCAAGTGGCTGTCGACACCCATCAAACATGACCACGGGAGCGCGGCCCCCCGACGCCGCACCAAGGGACCAAATCTCTGGGTTTGAAGAGCAGCAGGCAGCCGTCTTTGAGGCCTCTTCCCAAGCTCCCCGATGATCTGTAAATAAACATGTTTAAAGTCCCTGACTGATAAGCGCCTGCTCGCTCTGTGCCGGATTTTCTTTTGGGAATGAGAAAAAAGGAGAGGAGGTGATGGAGGCATAACAAATTAAGAGAGGACTTCCTGGATGGTTGGAAAACAACTGCTGGACAATTGAGGATGACAGAAATGGGAATAGCAAACAGGAAGTGACCTCAGATCCTCTGTGAGGAGTTACTGTAAAACAGATACTTTCATGCCCGGAGAGACGTCCTCCTTCTAGGATATGGATGTATTATTAAGACATCTTTTTCTCCATTTTCTTTTTGATCAAGTTCTTTCTTTTTCTTTCTTAGATTCTTAATTAAATCTGCTTTCATCTCCTGATCTTGATTTACTTTTACGGTCAAGAAACTGATAGTAATCATGTCTTTGGCTGTAAGAACAACTTGTAGAGTTGCTGGGTAACAAACAAATTGAATCTAAAGTTGACTGATGTTCTCTTATCCTCTCTAGTCAGGTCATGCATGAACACAACATTGAGAGGATTTCTTGTCACTGGCTATTCAGACATCTTCATTTGCCAGAGAGGTTCATGTGTTTCAGTGACTGATGCATCAACCAGCAGGCTTTTATTAATATTTGGACAGTGCATATTCAGTATGTGCTGTTAAAAACTCCATCGAAAGTCACTGCAGAGCTGTTAAAGCTGACTGAGAGGTGAGCCAGCTGTGCCCCTGTTTCCAGAAATGAACGTCTCATTTCTTCAAAATCCTGTTTCCTTTTTTCCTCTTTCGTTTCGTCTCTCTTCACGACTTCAGTGGGAGGGACCAAGATTCAAGGAAAAGACACAAGTGAGGGAAACAATGAAGTGGATGCTATTAAGGGAACTGGCATGTGACCTTTGTCTGGTTAGCAGACTTTAAAGCATAAACTTATAACTGATTAATATCTCTCTGCCAAAAGCACTACTATATTTAATGTAATAATACTGTTAGGATACTCTGTGTAGAACTGAAATGGTCATGTGACTGAGAAAAGAGCCTATAAAAATGTTTTCTTTGTCACATCAAACTGAGACATTCAGCGTGAACTGACCCATCACAATTCTCCAAGACCCTAAGGTCATGTCTCTCATCCAACCAACAGTCCAAAACCCCAATGTATTGATTTTAAAATGTTTTTCTAAACAGGAAAAAAAGAGAATTTGAGCAATGTCTAATCACTTGTACTCACTTTATTGACAATGTTTTGTTCAGGTGAAAGTTCTTGATGGGTAAAATATTACTTTAAAACACTGCTAAGAAAGTGAGTATTATTAGTATTATTAGTAAATCAACAGTGTGCAGGATTCATTCATTCCTTCACAGTCAAGACTTTCTGATTCTACTAACTGCCAGTAAGACTTTTGCATGTACAAAAACTTTGTCACCTGCTTGAAAAATTACTTAAATAATGAAATGATAATCAAAATGTCTCAATTGTCTGCAGAATCTGTTTCAGCACTATTTTGTTACAATAAACTAAAAGATTGGACATCTATGTACATTTTTGCCAAATGTGAACTACTTTGCACTCAGCACACACTAGATAACCCTTGTGTTTGTGTCTATTTGCAGCACATCATGGAACTTTTGCCGGACAATTACCTATTTTTTACTGTTGCATCACCTCAGTGCATGCACTGTATTGTTATAAAGCATCCTCTCAGATTTTCTATTCACAGGCATGTAAACTGTGCACCATACAGAGACAGCTCTTCCCTATTGATCCTTGGGGAGGCTCTGTCCCTGCAGCACCTGTTGCTCTCTGCAAAGAGGATGTCCTCCCTCCCAACAGCCCCCAACCTTCACACAACAATACAGACAACCTATACTCCTCTGAAACATAGCACAAGGATATATGCAGTGTTAAATATAGATCTCTGCGCACTTGTCCCCATGGAGTGCCCATCTGATACCATTGTCCCTCTGTGCATTAACACCCACTCTCACACAAAGCTGACTCTCTGAGCATGGCTTGAGGACAAGGTAAGGGGCTAGACAAAGGGTAGTTCCTCTCCCTATCTGCCTACAGGGCAGGGCTTCTCTATCACTGAAAATGTGACACCAGATCACAGAGTAAGATCCCGGCGGCGTCTCCGAACAGGGATCAGATCTGTTGTCGACAAAGGGTCAGAGTTTTGGCTTCCTTTTTAGGTTTTGTTTCAAACATTTGGCTTTGTGAAGGAGATCTGGTGAGTGTGCTATGGAGAGTTTTAGATCAACCGCAACAGAGATTTGAGTGAGAGTAATAGCAACACTGCCCCCTTCTGGCAAAGGCAGGTCTTGAATTGACTGTGGAGAGCCAAGCTGCTTTTTCTCCTGTCTTCTCAGAGGTAATCAGTTGCATCTGCTTGCATCTGAATGATTTGTCAATTTTGCAAAAAGTTGTTTTTCAAATCAAACAAAATGTCCCTTTTTTCCCATCATAAAATCTCTGACATTTTCCTTTTCAGGTCAAAGAAAGTTTCCCAGACTGGCTTCACACATTGGGTGGGAGAAAATCTTTCCAGTATTTGTATTTTCGAGAAGCTGCTCGGCTGGCAGGCAGGAGCGAGGTGCATCCTGAGTACTTTCGTTTACACCCTGACTGCAGCTGTGTCAACAGCGTGGTCCACGCCACGGGCGCCGCAGATAATGAATGATCTGTCCGTGTGTCACTGGGGGCAGAGATAAAGTGGATAACAAGTTTTTAATGTGCACAGACTCTGAGGTGAAGTACTGGCTGGCTGAACTGTATCTGTTGTCAGAGAGGTTATAAACTTTATAGCATCAATTTAAACTTTCCTGTTTTAAAGCTAAAAGAAAGTGACTTTGCAACCAAGCTTCAAATTAGATTTTATTACCACATTAAACATGAACTGTGTAATTTACAGTAACATTCATAACTCCTTTGATAATTACCATCGTCATAATGTCTGGTATGTTCCACTGATCCAGACGTAGGGGGAGTTATAATTAAATTACTCTTAAGTGGCCTCCACCAGACTCTCCTCTCCAAATCACCATATGGAACTGATCTGTTGAGGCTATATTAAAGGGTCTGGGCTCAGGACAGAGGTCAGAGGTCACTGCGGGTCATAAGGGCCCCATCAGTGTCTTCTCACCACAACTGCCTGAGGTCAAATCAGCAGCCTCTGACACAGACCTCGGCTGTAGATTTATTGGTCAAGGCGGATCTTTTCACACAGAAATGAAAAGCCTCGCCAGAGTTTGAGGGCTACAATATCTAACTGTGTAACATAACTCCACACTCAGTGGTTATTGGTATTCCTAACAGGGTAAAAAAAAAAAAAAAACTAGTAAAACACATTTAAGCTTTTATTTATGCTCAGAAATTGTGGAAAAGATGCAGTGTTACTAAATTATCAAGAAAACAGCTTGTTCTGCTGTGGATAAATGTATTTAAAGTAGTGAGACTTTATTAGTTAAAGGGACTCAGCTACTGGTGTTTACCTTCTTAGTGTCTAATGTGACAAAGGCTAGAGGTTAATCCAATGAAGCAGACTCCCGGGTCATAAAGAGCTCCTTCAATTACTCGGTGATTCAGTTCCCGTTCCAAAGCAAGAGTGAACACTAATGAGTTCAAGACAAAAAGTGATAAAGTTCAGTGATAGAAGGACAAACAATGAACAGTGAAATTATCCACAAAAGTCAGAAATGGGTGATATGCAAAGTCTTAACTCACCTTTTTAGGTGTTGTGCTATCCAGCTGGAGCAGTAGATAAACAGTTTAATACTTAAAGCTCCTATAATCAATATTTTAATATTAACAGTGGATGAAATGACAACATGTAATATAAAAGGTGTCACTCATAGTGACAAATCCACAAATAATTACATCTTTCAGCTTATTGTTTTGGTTTTACAGCCATTAACTTTACTGTTTTTCATGCTTAGTGCTTTCATCCAGATGCAACACGTGTCTTGTCTGAGAGAAAAAGTTCTTTATACCTTTTAAGATGTCGGATGTGTATGTTAAACGTGGTCAAGGGTCCAAAACTTGAGGTGAGTGTATGTAAACATGCTGCCTGAAAGTCAAAAGGGAAGCTGGCCAATCAGAACACAGTGGGCTCCTCTGGATGGGGGCCTTAAAGAGACGGGAACTAAAACGGCCTGTTTCAGACAGAGGCTGAACTGAGGGGCTGCAGAAGAACCAGTATAAGATAAATACCTTTTTTTTTTTTTTTTACTGTAAATGCAAATATATTCCAGTAAAGCCCCAAAATACAAATATAGACCTGGAAATGTGCATGACGTGTGGCCTTTAAAAACTACTGTACACTATCTGCCCACCACCAAATAGCTGCTAAAATCAGTATTATTAGTCACAGAATTGTCCACAGATAATTATCATGTGACTCTGCAGTTCCCCTCAGCTATACAAAGCGTTTCAGCATCTTTCTTATGCTCCGCCTCTATGCTTCTTATGTTATGTTTGTTTAGGTTTTATTACCCACAGCTTCACTGATTTGCTTCACAGCAGGTAGGTTTCAGTGGAAAAAGCTCGGACGAACTCACTGTACGCTATCTGACGAGCCAAAAAGCACACTGACAAAGTTAACAACTAGTTGATGAGCATAGTGGAGCATTTAGCAGCTAAGGAGCCAGATATTTCCTTCAGGAGTTGGTGGAGACTAAAACTGAGCTAAAAGGAAAGTGAATGTGGGACACTGATTCATCAGGTGGACAGAAACACGACTCCAAATAGCTGCTAACGTTGCTCCTCATCTGCTGAATTTGTAAATAAATATTGTCACCTTTTAAGTTGATGAGGCTAACTTGTTAGCAAGCAAGTTAACATGCTAACAAGTTTGCTATATCAACTTAAAAGGTGATAACAGTCAGTGTGTGTTTACAGCTTATTTTCTCTGCACCAAAGTGGCCAAAAAATCATGGATGTTATACAAAGTTTTCACTCTCCAGAAGACCTTTTAAATGTCATATTATCATCAGCTTGGACAAAGAATAAACATTTGTGCACTTGTGACTACTTAATTATTGCTCTCAATTTAACTATTTTGCCTGTTCCCCTTTTGTAGAAGGCATTAAATGCATTCAGTCAGCCAGAAGTTTGAAGAAAGTGATGAAGAAGACTTTTCCCCTGTAACATGAGTCACTTCTTGATATGGTGATGCGTGTCAAATGAAGAGTGCACTTCAGGTTTGCAAGCAACCCTGAACTCTGAGTGTGACTTTTTATGAACTGGATGACATCCACAGGAACTTGAAAGTTTTTATAGCAAAAAAGTCTGTAATCCTGCTGAATATGTTTAAGGGATCTAAGAGATAACACAGTGTTGTGCTTACAAGCCAAAACCTGAAATATATCCATATATCTTAGTCCAAGATCAAATAAATACAAGCGATCCATAGAAAGGGTATTCACAGGATGAGAGAATGACGTAAATCAAAAGCACAAATTATTAAATCAAGACCACAAATTAATTATTTTTTTCTCCATGGCTCCTCTCGGGCTCTGTAGAATTAAGTATTTTATCAGATATGTGTTGAGGTCAAGAATTAACGTTCATGCTCGACATAATTATGAATTTAAAAAAATGTAAAAATAGAAGGTTAATGAGATGTTATCAGTGTAACATAGTCACAAGAACTGTTAAAAGAAAGAAAAGATACCTCTAAGATACCTAAACAAAGAATCCATTTCATTAATTATAAATCTCTCCTCATAAAGACTGAACATTTTGAGTGACACAGGTTCAACTTTCTTTAGAAGCATTTCTCATATTGTTGTCAGACCAGCGTTATCTGTTAGTGCTGATAGCTGACACGCTACTCCATTACAAGGTCAGAGGCCAGAGGTCAATGTCTGACCCCACTACTGCTGACCATTGCGGTGTGTGTGTGTGTGTGTGTGTGTTGGGGTGAGTGTACACAATGGGACACAATAGGCCCCGGCTCTCTCCTATTACTGCCACATCCACTCTCCATTCACCACTTCCCGGGTATCTGGTGTTACAGATGGACTGGATTCCAGTGTTTGTTTCTTTCCAACTGCAACAAACAAAGGGGAGAAGCAGGCGGGGACAAATGCACAGTGCCAGGGCCCACATTCCACCTACAGATTTGAGTCATTATTAATGATGGCTGGAAACAGAGGGGAAGATAGTTCAGCCAGGCACAGGAAGCAGCGGGAGGGAGAAACTATTTGTTTGGTGAAAACGGGGTCACATTTCAGATGTCTTATGATCTCCATGAACAGCTCCAACAAAATAATGATTTTTCCCTCTAAACTTCTCACATGGTTTCATTTCAATAAATGTTCAAATGATCCAATATTTCACCAAACATCAAAGACAAGAGAAAAAGTCCAACTTTGTTTTTTCTTCTTTCCTCTCCCATTAATCATCTCACGACCTCTCAGATTTATCTGGTGACCCTTTGGAGGGGCCTGACCCCTAGGTTGGGAACCACTGGACTAAACTATCTAACTGTATATAAAGTAGTTCAAACTAGCTCCACCTCCAGCAGCTACAGCAGTAGCATGCTGCTCTAACACTGATGCCTCAGTATTAATAATCTAATAATGTCATATATAATAATATATCAGTCAGAGGGACCAAACCACTAGTTTTACTGCAATACTTTAACTACATTTTACTGCTAATACTTATGCACTTTTACTTAAGTAAAGGATCTGACTACTTCTTCCACCACTGCTGATATCAAGTCTGAGAAAAAGAAAAAAATGTCCAAACTCCAGTGGTCAAGTACGTAATTCTCCGAAGGTACTTACATTTCTATTTTAAGCTACTTTATACTAATACTACTAATATACTACACTACACATCAGCAGGAAATATTTTACAATTTACTCCACTTACTTATTGACTTCTTTAGTTGATACTTTGCAGATTGAGACTGTAAATAAGAAAATAAATATGTGGCCAAAAGTATGTGGACAAGCAAACATTACACTCATATTGGATTCTTGAATATGCCTTTCCAAAACAAATCTACTATAACAGCCTCAAATCTTCTGGTTTCAGGTTTTCCACAAGATTTTGGAACATGTCTGCAGGGATTTTCTCCCATTCAGCCACAGGAGCATTAATGAGGCTGGTCAATGATGTTCAGTGATAAGTTCCTGGATCACAGTCGACGTTCCAGTTCATCCCAAAAGTGTTAGATGGGGTTGAGGTCTCTTGAGGGCTCTGTAAGATGCTCCCTTAAAAATGTTATTATTGTTACATTCAGAGAGAGTACAACATTTCGAGAATATTTTAAAGGGAGCATCTTACAGTGTTGCTACAATTTTTGGACTCAGCACCTGGACATGAAAGATATCTAGTCAAGTTTTTCCACATTAAACTCAGAAAATAATTTCTCTATGGACCTGGCTTCATGCAGGGGGGGCATTGTTATGTTAAAACAGGAAAGGGTTTTACCCAAACCATCACCAAAAAGTTGGAAGCACACTATTGTCTAAAAAATGTGCTGTAGCATTAGGAATTCCTGTAATTGGACTTAAGGGGTGAAGCCCAAACCATAAAACCACCACAGATAAAAGTATGTGAACAGGGGGTTTTGGACATACTTTTGTCTATATATAATCTTTATATTCTCAAGAACAAAGAACAACCACGCACCGAATAAATGCTCCCAAAAAGGTGATTAATTGAGTACAATTTCAATGTTTCGACTTGTCAGGTAATATTAACCATGTGACCAAGAAGGTCCATATATAGACTTTACCTACTTCTTCTTTGTTCTTGAGATTGATTTTGCCTTTTGGTCTCTGCATAACTGATAACGTGTTGGGATGTGCATACACTACTGTGAGGCATCACATTATTGCAAGTATTAGCAGTATTAGCAGATGCTTTTATCCAAAATGACTTACAATATGATCAGTGTGAGGATCAATTTAAACATTACATTGTTGTAGTTGAGCGAGAAAATTACATTTTTTAGCTTTTTCCTGAAGTGTTCTCTGGGGGAAAAAAAGCATGTAAGTGGACCTTGAGTTAAGATTTTTTGTTTTTTGGTTTAATTACATTGTTACAGATGATATTGCTCAAAAGTACATGAAGTTAAAATGTTCTTCATTTTGACCAGCTACAGTATTTCATCAGTCATAATAATCCAATATATATATAATCAGTGAACATTCTGAAATGGGCCAAAATAAGTACTTTTAATTTTATTACTTTAGTACATTTTGCTGATAGTCATTTTTATTTTAAGAAAACCTTTAAAGCAGGACTTTCATTTGTACTGAAGTATTTTCAGATTGTAGTATTGCTTCTAGTAAAGAATCAAAGTACTTCATGCACCAGCACCAAACTCTCATCTGTTTGTGTACTTAAGGCAGGGCACATTGTGCAGTCAGTGAGTGCAAACATGAACTATAATCTCGGGGGTGTGTGTGTGTGTGTGTGTGTGTGTGTGTGTGTGTGTGTGTGTGTGTGTGTGTGTGTGTCAGCATCCCACTTGTGTTTATGCCTGATGTGGTCACGACTGGCTGCAAACATTAAAGCCTGATGTCCCGCTGCCTGAGGCCTGTAACGTGTGCCTGCTGTCTGTTGGCTGGAGATGCTATCATGTGTGATTAGTGTACAGTGTTTTTGTTGGCACATGCTCTCTGTCTCTGATAGCGGTTACACTTGTCACAGCTTTGAGCTGCCCTGAGGAGAAAACCCCCGCACCTGCCTCTACTTCAGCCTAATGTAAACAGGTTTTAAAAAAATCAGCAGCTGTGTATGTGAGGAGGAGGGAAATGTGGAATGTAAATGGATTCATTCGCACACACGAGATCAAGTTGTCAAGGCCGTCATACCTGAGGAGAAAAATTCCACTGCCCTTATTTATTAGATACATAAGATGAGTGAGGGTCGAGGGAATGGGACCCAGAGGATCACTGATGCAAATGTGTGTGAAATGAGGCAGGAGATTGGTGTGGATTACAGCCAGCATGTTGGAGCAAAACATCACCTCTGGGGAGGATTCAGCCACAGCTTTCAAACTGATGAACTGTTGTTCAGTTTAATGATTTGTCCAGTTGTTCATAGAGAATTAAGTGCACAACATATGACGTTGAATGCGCTGCAGTAATGTAAGTTACCACGACACGAAATGTGACAATTGGTCCAAATCACAAGTGATCTGTTGATTTGACCATTTCAAAAGTTGTGGTAATTTAGCAAAATTGCAAGTTCTCACAAATATTGTGGAGATTTCTTGAATTTGCGTTAATTGCAAATGCAATTTCCTTTTTTTCCATTTCCATTAGGATTTATCCTCTGGGGAACATGAATGTCTCTACCAAATTTCATGGCAATCCACCCAATAGTTGTTGAGATATTTCAGTCTGGACGAAAGTGGTGAACCAACCAACCAAACGACAGACCGACATTGCCAACAGTGGAAAACAGGCCTCTTGATGCTGAAGTTTGTCATTACTCCTGAAAATAAATTCCCTGGAGGATTTAGCAAACTTCTTTTAAATTACTACAAAAAGAACCTTTATCTATGTTGCAGCATCAAAAATGAAATCAATTCTTCACAACAAGAAAAGGCCAGGGGTGCATCGTCGAAGAAATCATTTAGATTTTTTTTCATCTCAAGATTTGCTCTTGCTATGTAATGATTTTCTTGGCCTCCACAGGCTGAGATCAGGGAGGAAAAATGGAAACCTGCCAAAAAGGAAGCTCTGATTTTGAGAATCCTGCCTCAGGTTAAAAGACAATGAACTATAGCTGGCTTTGATCTGCGCTCATATCCAGGCAGAATAACGATGGCTCCTTTGACCGGAGTTAATGATGTCTACAGTTCGTAAGCATACTGCAGAGGGGGGATTTGTAGCCACACGGGCACCTTTAATGAGTTTTATTTGTTTTGTTTTATCCCCCTCCACCTCCCACTCACCTCTGTACACAGAGTAATGAAGAAAGAGGGGTAGTGTGGGTTAAGAATCAGCCTTCTCCACACCTTCATGGGGCTAATTATCCATCTCTCATGAGGATCATCTTGCAGCTTCACCTAAAGAAAAAGAGATTTCTTCTCCTCTCTCGCCACATAATTCTATATTAAACTCCTTCATTAGTCTAAATTTGAGTGTGTCGGTTAATTCACACTTAATTCACATTTTGATACAGACTATTTCCACTCACTGGACTCCTACCAGCAAACTACTTCACTGACGAGTACAAATGAAGAGAATGAAGATGCTGGAGAGGAGAAGGGATCACAAACAGACATAACACGTATGTTGCATTCAGGTGGCATGTTTGCTTACAGGAATATTTTAAAATGTCACCTTTAACTATACTTTCTCAAGTTCAGGTCCAGAGGTTAAAGATTTCTTCAACTTATTGAGAATCATTCAAACGTTCGGCTGAAATGATTGGAAATCACTAAAATTGACGTTGCGAGATTTAAACACAAACATCTGAACATGAAAGTGTACAGAAAAAGATTTAATATTTGTATATGTTTATGTCTACCATATCATAGCATACTTTTAATGTATATTTGGTACTTTTTATGTACCTTAATGAACATGGTCATCATTAGTAGCCTATGTGTCATGGGTGTGTACCAGCCAACAGGCAAAGGATTCAAAAGGAGACACCAAATAACGAAAAAAAGAAAAGGGGATTTAAATAATAAAATTGAAAATTAAACAAACAAAAGGCAAAAAAAAATAAATCAGGCTTTCAGTTCAACAATGAAAAGGCAGTCCAAACAGGCAAAACGAGTCCAGAGAGCATGGCAGGCAACAGGTCAAAAACACCGGCAGCAGATACCAGCAGATAGGAAAATCAGGAACAGGTACAGGATGACAGAATAACAGGGACAGGTAATCAGGACCAGGATCAGGATATAGGTAACAGAATACAGGTTCATTTCGGTAGAACACAAAGGCATAAAGTAACATTGACTAACTGGCAAGGAATGAATGGCAGAGGAGCGGTATATAAGCTTCTGGAGCTGATGAGGTAATGAGAAGCAGGTGAGGATAGTTGGGGAGTGGCAACAGGTGAGCAGGTGGGTGTGGGAACCAGGCAAGAAAGTCTGGGGGCATCTGGTGGGCAGGTGGAGAACAGCAAAACCAAGGGACGAGGGGCTGAAAGCAGGGAGAGAGGCGGAATGGGCAAAGGAAACAACATAAACAGAACAGAGGCAGGAAACATGACAGTATGCAGTAATTGTTGTGTAAATACTTGTTTACCTGACTTAATTTGTACTTCAGTATACTTGCAAAATGTGTGCCATATTTGAATAAATTTGGTGTATATTTGGTGAACATGCAGGTATATTCATAAAAAGTACTTCAATTTCTATACTGGTTAAAATCTTACATTAAGTACTACCTGAGATGATCTATCTAGTGTAATTTAGGTTATTTTTTTGTTTTTATAGTTTGTGTTGTTGCAATTTGTTTGTTTTTGTGTTGTGTGTGTTTTGAAGTTCATTGTCAGTTTTGCATACATTTTGGGAATATACTATAACACAACATGAAATGTCATTTAATAGCTAACTCCTAGGGAGGTCTGCTCGACTGCAAAATAAATCATCAGAATCATCTTTGGTTTCACCACACAGAGCCAAAAAACAACACAAAACAGGATAATTGACAATACAGAACACCACATCAACAAACATCACTTAAAATACATAAATACAGTAAAAAAAATAGTTAAAATGCAGGGTCATTTTTTGGTGGCTCTTACTTGTCTATAACGCCTCCCTGAGGGTAAAAGCTTTGACAGAAAGGTTTTTACAACGATCCATGACTGGCAGGTAAACATACTTTTTAAATATACTGTCAGAAATTATACTTGAGTAGACTTTTTTTAATCTTGAGTCAAACTTCCCCAACTCCAGACTCAGAATCTCTCCAGTGCTCAGCATTAAACTTTAATCCATCTGTCCCACTTCAGAGTAATTTTCACACTCTCAGAAGTCATAATCATCGACGCAGACGTTGCCTGGAAAGTGTGTCCTCAACAGTATCGGTCACAGCACTTTCTCCACACAATACACTTGCTATCTCTCTGTCGGACGGCAGGTCCCAGTCCATCTTTTCCTCATTAAGCATATGTCTCATTTTCCATTTCAGACAGCAGATAGCATAGAAGTGCACACAAAAGCACTATTTTCAGGCACTTCTGCTCATCTCGTCTAAAAGTCTAATGAGAACGGATCAAATATAACTCGACACCGAGGGGAGACAAAGGGAGACGTAGCCCTGGGTGAGAGATGAGGCGAGGCAGAACAATGGACCTGAATGTGCTGTCACTGCGGCGGTATGGAGCAGGACCAGTGAATGCAGATGATTCTGTAATGAGGGATTAAGTGGTGGATTATGGGTCTTTATTAAGATGTTTCTGATCCTCATTAGGCTGAATCTCGTATCAGGGCATTGATTCCCCTCTCGCTCGCTGGATTGGCCGTCCTCTGGAGGAAGAAGAGAGGGGAAAGAGAAAGGAAGATAGAGAGACTTGCTACTAATATGTTCCTCTGAGGCATGTAACAAAAACTACAAGCGTGTATTAATGTTGGCAAAGAAAATCAGTATTTTATACATACATTTTATAGACATTTATTTTATTTTTGCTTTTTTTAACTGGTTCCTAAGGTCACACAAAGGAAAAGGAAAATGCAAGCAGTGTGCAAATAGCAGATGGTTCTGAACACTGGAAAATGTCAACACACAACCTACAGACAGCACTTCAACACACTTTTAATCTGGGGCTCTACTGAAATGTCTTACAGTATTACAGTTCAAGAAAATCCTCATTTGTCTTATACTGGCCCTTATGCAGGCCCTCAGTTCAGCCTCTGTCTGAAACAGGCCGTTTTAGCTCCTGTCTCTTTAAGGCCCCCCTCCCAGTGAGCCCACTCTGTTCTGATTGGCCAGATCTTGGAAGCTGCCCCATAGCAGACACTCATGAGCAACGTCAACAAACCACAAAACAAACAGTAGTAGTCGGATTTCACTATTTTTATTGTTCCTTAATCAAAATGTCAACTTCTCCAATTCATCTGTAAATGTTGGAGCCTAAATCCAATCTGAAATATGAGAGTGGACAATATGAACAAAACATGGAAAAACCTTAACAACGACCTTAGCTTGTCGGTTGCTAAGGTTGTTGTTAAGGTTTTTCCAAAAAACATTGCAAACAAAGAGTTCAGAGCAGGTTGAAGCCCCGGCTTTTGACTCACAGGGAGCATTTCTATGTTAATCTCAAGTTTTGGAACTTTTACCATGTTTAACATTATCCAACATTATTAGTATATAAACAACAGAAAATCACAAAAAATATAATGTCCCCTTCAAATGATTTCATGACTTTAACAAGGCTAACAGCCTACAACCATGCTAGCAGCTCTGTGAGGCTGTACTTATGCACAGTAGCTAAATGCTAACATGAACATACAATAAAAATACATTTTTGAAAGACGTTTTTTTTAGGGTGGGGGTCGGGGGGTCATTTTACCTTTATTTGTTAACGTTAGTGGAGATGCAGACATGAAATTAGGTAGTTATGATAATGTGCTGATAACATTCCTGATTTGATTCCAACTGGGAATCTTTATATCTACCTACTCCACACAGTGCTAACATGCTAACTAGCAGGTTCGATGTTTACTATGTTAAAATCATCTTACTTTAGCAGGCATGCTAACATATGCTAATTAGCATGCTAACATGCTCACAATGATGATGCTAATATTATGTAGTTAAACAGGTTTAATAGTTGTCATTGTCACCATCTTAGTATAGCATATCAGCATGCTAACATTTGCTAATGAGCAACTAGACACAAAGTACAGCTGAGGCTGATGGGAATATCATCAGTTTTGCAAGCATGTAGTCATGAACCAAAATATTGGACAAATTGAGATTTTGATGCTGGCGTTAAGGTGTCTTTAGACTGCAATAACAATGATCATGTAAGTTTACTGCATGTCACATTGCAAGACGCCTATTAGTTGAAATCTGTGTCAGACTGTATGATATCAATTTGAGGCCGTCAGATTGTGAGAAACTTATGAAATGTCATACTGGCCAGTGTATTCTGTCATTTAATGTAATCGTATTCTGATTGATTTGCTTGTTGTGGGTCATGGCAGCAGTCACATTGTGAGAATGATCGTGAGATGGTCTTGAATTTCTGACAGAATTTTGCTTCAAGCTGTCTTTGGTCACCAAAGCTCCAAACAAACAACTTTCTGTGGAACAGTGAGATCAAGGACCACCATTTTGGATTGATGACCAAAGATTTCACCACGTTTATTTCACAATAGTCAACTTTCATCTCAATCAGCCCAAAATCGCACAGTTGAAAGGGGCCTTTACACGTAAAGTACGGTGGTCAAAGTTTCTTATAATTACTCCTAAGGAGAACATGAAAGGGAGCCACACTACTACAGTAACTAAAGGTTCATATGAAAAATCTTAAATCTTACCTGAACAATCCTTTGCCGTTTTGTGTATTGTTAACAGGCATTTCTAATATATTATTCAGAGATAAAAAGACCAGATCCTGGTTGTGTGTTTACCTCTGTTATTGTATTCCTAATGAGAACAGGGCTGAAGGAAACACACAGGCTTGCAGAAACAAACCCAGACAAAAACAATATTTACTTCTCATAACAACTCTGAGCAAGATTGAAGCCAAGTGGGAACAGTGTTAGTACAATCAGAGAATCTCAGCGTTTCCAGTATTTATATGACAATGTCCATAGTTTACTATGAACAACGCTAGACACAACAATATGACTTCCACTCTGACTTAGACTAAACTTCCTCCAGCCCACTTCAGTGACTTTAGCTTCACTTTATAACTAGAGTGCAACAATTCCAGCAGCTTGTATCACTAGTTCTCAGCTGTAAATCAAAAGGCTGCACAGATGGTGAAGAGCCCCATTGCGTAAAATTCATGGAAATCTACCCTCACACTTCTGACACACCCGCTCACCTTCTCCTTACTGCATGTTCACTGTTTGTGATGCTCTTCTTCACAATAAAAGAGGCGTTTTTGGGGCAAAATTTGAGGCCATGGTTTGTGTTCTTGTATCGGATTGCATCATATTCTCTCATATTGTCTTAGATATTACCATAATGTTAGCTCAAATCTATTTTTTCATTCATAAATACCTCATCAATCATAAATAAATGAGTGATTAATTGTTAATGAAGCTTTCAGGAAGCTGAGTCTATTCTATAGGCTTACTTAAAACAGGAGAGCGTAACAGCCATTATGATTTCAATGAATGTTATTGACTGTGAATAATGCATGTGAATGTGAAACACTTTTGAGTGGTGATTTTTTAATTTTTGGATAAATACAGGTCAAATTAACACTATATTTATAAAGATGTGCATCGGCTGCCCACACACACATAAGAAAAGTTGAAATATTTCCATTTTTGTATATTCTGGGTCACTTCAGGAAAAATGATTACATTTCAGGCTAAAATAGTAGTTTTTAGGGTGGTTTTGCTGCTCTCAAATGTAAAAATGGGTCTAATTCAACTTGAACAGTATGTTAGGGTTGAAATAATCTGGCATACACAGTTGCCAAGTTGGAGAAGCAGACTTCAGATCAAAAGGCTGTTGATTATTGTGAAAATGTGGGTGGGAAAGAGTTCATCAGCAGCCACCTCTAATTTATGTAACTGTGTGGATGTGTGTAAAAGACCATGTGTGCTCACTCGGAAGAAAAATGATTTAAATACATCATCAGCTTAAGTTATGACAGCTTTATTTAGTGCAAAGAGAGTCTAATAGCAGGAGTCGGTGATGCGCCTCATGCTCATGAACCTCATGCCGCTCATGCCCATGTTAACGAAGCTCCTGTGCTCGCCGGGCCTCATGTACATCATCCTGCCTCTGAACTGGGGCTGCTCGAACATCAGCCAGTGTCCCTCCATCACGTTGCAGGACATGCAGTTGGACATACGGAAACGCTCCATGATGTTGTCACAGTCATCCATCAGCTCGGACATCTGACCAGCGAAGTTCTCCCTCTCGTAGATCCTCATCCTGAAGGATCCTCTGTGCTGTGGTGCAGAAGAGGAGAGAGCTTAACTCAAAACATGTCATCACATTTACAGCATGAGCCCTATAAGGCTGGATATAAATAATAATTCAAGAGGTGTCATCTACAGTAAATCAAGCCCGTAGAGTGATCTTACCATGGGGATCATGCGGCAGGACTTGATGCAGTCGCTCATGCCCACCATGCTCATGTAGTCAGCGTACTCGCCCCTCCTCAGGAAGTACTGGTTGCCCATGTAGTTGGTGCGGTCGTACACCATGAAGCAGCCTCTCTCCACCCTGCAGGACTGGCACCTGCTCAGGAAGGAGGACATGTCGGGGCAATCGCTCATGCACTCATAGGAACGACCCTGGAAGTTCCTGTCCTCGTAGAAGATGATCTGGGGGGAGAGGCATTAGCTTTGGTTAGCACTTATTCAAGATTAAAGCTACACTAGTTTCTCTTTTTGAGGGGAAAATAGGAAACACTTTCACTATCGGTGAGTCCAGCTTTCCTTGGATGTACTCCTGTTGACGAGAAAGCTTGGATTGTACTCCTAAATTTACACTGAAGCGCAATAACTATTTTTTATGGCCACTTGTAGGCAGCAGAAACAAGCTGACATACAGTTTTATCACTTTTTGAGTTGCCTATTGACACATCCAGCAGACCAGGAGCAACATTAGCATTTAATAACAGTTGTGTTTCTAGCCATCTGATGAATGTAAGTCCAACATCCCCATGTCTTTTCAGCTCTGTTTTTGCTCTACTCTACACTAACTCATGAGGGAAATACCTGGCTCCTTAACTTGGTGCTGGGCAGGTAGTGTTTTTAGAGGTTTTACACTGAAAACAGATGCCTGTTGTGGCCAAAAATGACCCTAAGAGAACCAAAACAGTGAAGTTTGGGGCCAGAAAACTGAAACAATGAGCTTTAAGTTGCGATAAAGCTCTATAGAGCTGAGTGGAACTGCAGAGTCAGATGTGTTTGTCACTACAAGTAACTCTTTTCACACTAAATATAATAAGTTGATTCATTGTTATTATAAAAATACTGATTATAGCTGCTTTAAAGTATTCCAGCCAAAAAAAGGACAATTTCCAGTTTATGGTTTTAGTGGTAGCTGAAGCACCAGGAGCCTCAGAATATATGAAAATATAATATCAATGAAACTATCAAAGAAAGCTTACCTTGCTCATCATGCTCATTCCAGTGGAAGTCATGTTGCCAGTGGGCTGTTGCTGCTGCTGCTGCTGCTGCTGATGGAATTGCTGCTGCTGCTCTTGCACCGAACTGTACTCCACCTGGTTTAACCCTTTCCTTTTATACCTGACCCACAGACCGCTCCTTTTGTCCAAAACCCCCTGAGCCAGCAACAGTGTCATAGAAATGCACAGAATATGATGGGATTGTCCATATTTTCGGGGGGCCGGCGGGGTCAGAAATGCTTTCAGCAGCCGTTTCTCGTACAACGCCGGGGGCAGAGGGGTCACGGAAAGGGTGAAAGGGTTAACAATTGGAGGTCACACCTTGACTCTATTCAGCATGACGTGTTGTTTTGTCAGCAACAACCTCTTTGTTTTTTGTTCCTGACACATGTTGAATAGTGTATCATGTGGAGAGTGACAGACTTTAGCATGTGGAAGGTTTTTGTTTGAACTCTAAGTTTTCTTTTTTTTTTTTATACCCACAAAAACATCACAGATCTACATGTAAAAGCACAACAGTTAAACATGAAAAAAAGAATCTACAGCAAAATCTATGTATGAAAAACATGGTTTATTCTGTCTGTTATTATGAGGTTGATTGCATTACTGATGTGTAACTCAAGCCAGTGTAGACGTGAACATCATTTTAAAGTATTTTTAGGTATAAAAACACAATTCTGAGTTGTATAAATTATGGTTGGTGGTTGGAAGATGTGAAGTGACACGTAAATAAAACATTTTCCAAAAGAAAACATAAATATATGGGATGCCATTTGCATCAGTCTGACATGACTTTTCTTGGATATCATAAATAAATTAAGTATGCCTTGCAAGGAAAATGCAGAGTTAATAAGTCATAGTTTTAAGTTAAATTAACTGAATAAACTGAATTAATAAACTTAAACGGTTTAAGTCAGTCTGTTCCCTCAAACAATTTGAATGACTAACTCATCAGGTTTTACAGTGTGTGTAAGACCATTTTTCATATTTTTTTCCAGTTTCTTGATACCTTTTCTAAGAAGCCACAATGCTCAAAGATACATTTCTTTAATTTAATTGTAAGGCATATTACATGTTTGTACATATGAAAGGTGGTGTTTTTTATCTAAAGAAACCTGAACTCTCTGGACAGTCAACACCTTTAATTTCCTGTCCTTGTACATACGCTACAATATCTTAAAAAGGAAAACTTAAGGTATTTTATTCACAAACAAATACATTGGATGTTGTACAGTCATTTAATTCCAGTCTCTACTGATTATGACAGGCAGTGACGTATTGACCAGTTATAAATAGTCTCATACAGTTACATTTACTATACATTTCTTAGTACTTTAAAAGTAAATGTAGGCTAATGGAATAAAGGACGTAGTGAAAGAAGTATTGATATCTTTTATGTAAGTAAACGTGGCAATAATATAGTATAAAAACACGATTACAAGTAAAAGTGCGAAATTAATGGGTAAATGTACAAAAGAATACCACTTAAAGTAAACCATCAAAAGTAAAAGTAGGCTACTCAGAGTGTTATATTCATTTTATTTGCATTATTTTACTACTTCTACTGATGCATTTACGTGTGCACTGTTTAATGTTGTCAAGGAGGAGCTAATTTTAACAATTTAACGCACTGCTGGGTTGGTTAATCTATGACTGAATGATTAATCTATTTTTATGCTGATATGTGTCATCTGAAAAGTACCACAATACAGTAACTAAATGGTAAGTTTATATAGCGCTTTTATCCAAAGTGCTTTACAATGTTTTTCTGCTGCTCATTAACCCATCCACACACACACACTCACACACAAATATGGCGGCAAGCTACCATGCATCAGGAGCAATTTGGAGTTCAGTATCTTTCTTCAGTATCTGCCCTTTTAAATAAAAATGTAGTGGAGCAAAAAGCACAATATTTTCTTCTGAAATGTAGTGGAGTAGAGTGGAAAAATAGAAATACTAAAGCAAGGACCTCAAGATTGTAAAGAGTATTTGACAGCTTTAGTTACTTTTCAGATGAAGATTTGACACAATGGATAATATAACAAGCTTTTAAAATACAACACATTGTTAAAGATGAACCTAGTTGTTTCCAACCTCTTTTGCTTTTGACGTCTTACAAAAAGCAGTGTGTAATCAGGGTCACATTTCAGATGTCTATGAGTTGTTAACAGCTCCACCAAATAGTGATTTTTCCCTCTAAACTTCTCACATGGTTTCATTTAAATAAATGTTCAAATGAGCCAATATTTCACCAAAAATCAAAGACTAGAGAAAAAGTCCATGAACTGAAAACAGATTTGTGCATCAAAACTTTGTTTTGTCTTCTTCCCTCTCCCAATAATCATCTCACGACCCCTCAGATTTATCTGGTGACCCTTTTGGAGGGGCCCGACCCCTAGATTGGGAACCACTGGACTAGCTAAGTGTATATAAAGTAGTTGAAACTAGCTCCACCTCCAGCAGCTACAACAATAACATGCTGCTCTAACACTGATGCTTCAGTATTAATAATCTAATGATGTCATATATAATAATATATCAGTCAGAGGGATCAAAATACTATGTTTACTGCAATATTTATGTACTTTTACTGAAGTAGAATTTTAATGCAGGACTAATGGAGTATTTTTTATTTTTTTGCATTTCGTATTTTTACTTAAATAAAGGATCTGAGTACTCCTTCCAAGATGAGTGGACTATATGGAGCAGCGGATGTATCTCCCCTCTTCATCACCGGAGGACGCTGTGACGCATGCTTGGACCCTCCGAGTGACTCTCTTGTCTTGGTAACAAACTCTGTGTTGTCAAACGTTGCTAAGGAAGTCATCGAGCTAATTTTAAATTAGCCACTCTGAAACCTAACAACAGTAAAACGAGAGGTAACTTCTCCTTCAGCGTCACAACAGGGAAACACTTAAGATGAAGGCTACATACGTCAGCTATGTATTCATACTCTCTTCAAACGGTCGCTTTAACCGTTACCGTTAGCTCACCTAGCCTGTATACAGCTAAGGTTTAGATAACATGTTGTAGTTTTTTGCTTATAACTTAAACGGCTAATGCTAACACTAATAGCACACTGATTTTTCTGAATTAGTAGTATTAAATAGTAGCTAGTCGTTTTTAGGTCAAAATGCTATCACTTAACGTCTGTTAACAGATAGCTACAGTATGTAAATCACGGTTACAATGTCCTCGATTATTTTAACATTACAATAAGAGCTAATTATTTAATGCTACACAGGTTAGCCAGATGGTTAAAGGACAGTTTAACACATTTTCAAGTCTGTCTTAAAACAACAGTCGGGTGCCCAAATGAACACTGAAACAGGTTTTTCCAGCTGTAATCATTCCTCCTGCTCATACTGACCATTAGAAGATTTGCACTGAAGGAAGCCTTGCTGATTTTGTTCCCCATCACTTACATTGAAAACACATTTAAAGGGGATCTTACAGGAGGAATGATCACAGCGAGGAAAACCTCTTTCAGTGTTCATTTGGGCACCTGACTGTTGTTTTTTTTTAAGACAGAACAATTGTGAACCTATTCTGTGAGGCAGGCATTTCACTGAATCATCTCATGCCCTGTATTTGCAGGTGTCTGTCATTAAGCAATGAGAGACCGTTATCCACCAGACCACAGCCGGTCTCAGGCATGACGAGAGGATGACTGAGAATGGAGAGGACAGCAGCCTCCATCAGTCCTGTGAAGCTCCTGCTAAAGGGGATTCAATTGTCAGTGACAGCAGGCCACTCAAGACCCTCTTAGCGGACGCCAAAACCTGCAAGGAACACAATGATGTGCTTAAACTCTCCCAGATTTCCAGAAACGCAGAGGGTGAGGTCATACCTCACCAGCCCCGGCCACCCTCGTTACCCAGGCTGTCAAAAGGCAGTAAAAGTGTCTCGTTGGAGGAGACCATGAGAACCAGGAGGCTGAAAAACAGCCAAGAGAGTCTGAGTGACTCAGTTGAGAACGGCTCCTCCACTGACTCACTCAAAGAGGACCAAGCAGTTGTCCTCAGTGGTGCTGCTGCCCTTAGAAATGACCAGGACGCCACTGTGGGACACCTCCCTGTTGCTACGACAGGTTCCCCGCTCTTCCGGGACAGAGGGGGCAGTCTCTCTGATTACGAAAGGAGGCCCCACAGCCAGCAGAGCGACCCCACAGACCACAGATTGAGATCCACCAAGCTGCGTCTGTCTCCAGTGCAGCCCTCAGGGCCGCTGCCTGCTCTGGAGAGGAGCTTTGCGTCGGCCACTTTAAGGGCAGCTAATAGGATTGACAGGGATTGTTTGGATTATGTCATGCTGGCCAAAGAGAAGTTCGGGGAGAAGATACACAGGAACCTAAGCGACAGCCGGCTTCTGGAGAACATGGGGTCCGACAGCGCCTCTGTCAACTCCATGAGGTCCACCTACAGTGTACTCAGCCCCATCAGACCCCAGGATGTGAGGAACAGGTACAGTAGCCACAGCAGACTATGTAGATGACGCAGCTGGAGTTATATTGGATGGATGTTAACATTCTTTTGTAGTCTTCACATCTAGCATGAGGCTGTTAGAGGTCTATCACTTTCACGAGTACCTAAGCTTCTAACTGATGGTTAATTTAGATACAGGCTAGTTAAAATATAGAAGTGGATGGGTGTACCTTTAGTCTTTACAACAGTAATACAGTCATGTAATAGCACATATAGCTTAAATATTCAATAATACTGTGTCAGGTTGAGCAGTACCCAGGCTTCAAATAGCAGAACTTTAGCCTTATCAAAAGAAAACTAGTCAAAATAATAGTACAGTATTTTATATCCACTATGAGCATTTTAGTATTGGTGGTGCCCTCTGGGTGGAGCTAATTAGCATAGCACATCTGGAGCTTGGTTCCCTATCAGGAGTGAGTGTTTTGAAACACTGACTGACTGTTAATTTCCCCTCAAAGCAGCCTGTCTCCTGAATTTTGCACTTTAACACATTTACGTTGCTCAGATCTTTAAGAGAAAAGGGGGGACGTGACAGTGTGGAGGGGGATTAACGCAGGATCAGAGAAGATGCTTGTTCAGCACAGTTTTTGACAGGAAGGACTCAGTCTACATAGTCTCAATATATAGGCAGTGTCTTTTAAGGTAAAGCTTAATTTTTACTTGTAAATTATCAACATATAATATCTGAAACAACAGAACTGTTTTCTTCTATTCTGCAAGAGAAGATTGTGTTGTTGTTTAGCAGTCAGTAAGAGATGCTATTTTTTTTTTATTTTCAATGTTTACTTCCCAGGAGCTTTCTGGAGGGCAGCGTGCTGGGAAACGGCGCCCTGCTCGGGGCTGAGGAGCTGGACCGCTACTTCCCCGACAGGCGAGTGGGCATCTACGTCACCACGTGGAACATGCAGGGGGAGAAGGTAAGAGGGACTCTGCAAAAATCTTATTACCACTTGCATGATTACAGGCGCTAGCTGGATTGTAACCAGGTTCCTGTCATTCGCAGGGGATACCAGCCAACTTAGATGATCTCCTGCTTCCGACTGACTCTGAATTTGCACAAGACTTTTATGTTATTGGGGTCCAGGAAGGTTGTCCTGACAGGTATGAGACGTTTTGTTTGATTTTCATCATGAGTTACAAAGTTACACTACAGCGTGTGTGTGTGTGTATCTGTGCAGGAGAGAGTGGGAGATCCGTCTTCAGGAGACTCTGGGGCCGTACTACGTCATGCTGTATGCAGCATCACATGGTGTTTTGTATCTCACTGTATTTGTCAGAAGAGACCTCATCTGGTTCTGCTCAGGTCAGTCCTACTTTACATCATCAGTTTGGGAAGGAATAAACCTCATGTAATTCAGTTTTATTCATCCTGTCTTATATAACTTTTGTGAGGTTATTGGAAGATTTTTATTTTTATTTTGTTGTGGTTACACACTTTCGTAAGTCATATGGTGGCATACTGTATTTTCTCAAATACGTATCAGAATAAGATGCTACATCCTCTTTAATGGCCAAAGACGTTTACAGTTACAAAGATTTTGACATTTTCTCATGTAGATTAGAGCTTCTCAGTATTAATTAGTCTACCAGTTATTTTCTCAATTAATTAATTCATTGTTTGTTCTATAAAATGTCAGAAAAAAGTGAGAAATGCCCATCATAGTTTCCAGAAGATGATGTTTTTAATCTTGTTCTGTTTGACCAACAGTCCAAAACCAACAGATATTTAGTTTACAATGTTAATATTGTAGTGGAGAATTGCTTGATAAAGAGAGTATTGTCAGGTTTTGAAACAAATCAAAGAATAAAATCAGAAGTACCATGCGTCATATTTCTAAGAGAGAGAGCACATACCACCTAGAGTTACCTTTTCTCTCTCTGGCGAGTTGGCACTCAGCCAGTTCTTAAATACTCCTGTACAGGATCAAAAATACCTATAGCTAACCGCAAAGGTCAGCGAACAACCCTCAGATAGAAACAAGGGTCAAGAGTTCAACTATTCAAGGAGTAAGATTTCTTCTCAACCATATACGCCAGAATAACAGCACGCAGGTGTGAACCAAAGCAGCATCGGATAATAAAAGTGACGTCGCTGTCACGTTTAATTAAATCACAAACAACGCTGTCCTCTAACGGCTCGACAGATCAACACATTAAAGAGACAGACGTCTACATAACTATAGTTTGTGTTACCACTGGCTCAGACAAAAGTAAAGAAAAAAGATTTATTTATTCAGGAAATCTCAATTAGATCAGGATCTCTTCTGCAAGAGAGAGCTGAGATCAGGTTTCATATACACAAGATCACAATAAGATGGTTCATTCACATCATAATAAAAAAACAACCATTACACACACACTCAGACACAAAATAATCACAAACATGAAGAATATCAGCTGGTAAAACTTGAGAGTCCGTCAGAGGAACGAGTGTCTCTAACTTGAAGCAGTTTTTGCATAAAACCTGAAAGCAGCCCAAACATAACATAAAAATATTAAATTATAAGTTTATAGGTGATCAGTCTCTATTCTCTGCTGTGTGCAGGTGGTTTTCTGTTGGACTCTGACTGATTGTGCTGTTAGAAGCTAAATTAATTCAGTGGCAGATAATAAAGAACAAAACACAGCATACACTGTACACATGGGCTGGATTGGTGTAAACAGTAAAAAATGTATTTAAATATATTGAAGTCAAAAAAAAACAAGAAGAACAAATTCTTGCATGAAAGGAGTTATTGTAGATGAAAGACTCACTTGGGGGGGGAAAAAAAACATATTGAACATGTTTGCAAAAGGTCAATAAAAATGATTGGAATATAGAGGAAAGTTTGTTCTCTGATTTATCCTTCTTCTCATGTAACTCTGTATTATAGTCTAATCTATCCAGATATCAATTACTGCAGTATTATTTGAGCTGCTACATGTACATCATACCTTAATCAATCACTTTTAATCCAAAAAAGGTTTTTAAGAATGATTTCAGACTCCTTTAGCCAAGAGCCATCTGTACCTTTGTTTAAAAAATTTAAACTTTAGTCACTTCATTCTGTAAATACTCTTCTAACGTGTGTATGTAATATATATATATATATATATATATATATATATATAACCATTTTTTCTGCACACAGAGGTGGAGCACGCCACAGTCACAACCAGGATCATCTCACAGATCAAAACCAAAGGGGCTGTTGGAATCGGCTTTACCTTTTTTGGCACGTCCTTCCTCTTCATCACATCCCATTTTACCTGTGAGTATAAGTTTCTCTGAGTCAGAGAGGCTGCAGACATCCTAATATTTGATGTTAACGTCATATTAACTCTGTCCAAACATTGTAAGAGGAGCACATATTAGTTATTACATAGTTTTGGTGAAGCTTTGCATTATTATGTGTCAGCCTGTTCCTCACATGTTGCTCTTGTTTTCTTCCAGCCGGAGACGCCAAAGTTTACGAGAGAATACTAGATTACAACAAGATCGTCGAAGCTTTAGCTCTTCCAAAAGGCCTTCCAGACACCAACCCTTACCGCTCAACAGCATGTAAGACTCTCTAAGTTTACTTGTGTGAAAAACATGGTGCTGTTTCCACACTCAGAGCTAAAATAACATAATGTAACCAAACTCAAACAGACTATCCTGCTCTTAAAAAATGCTCATTTTAGTCTGTATGTCCTCATATTCTAACTCCGTCTTTGTGTGTAAATATTTAGACAGATGTGTGTAAAGACAGATGTGACCATTGTTGCCAGATTGGGCTGTTTTTCAACAATGGTCACATCTGTCATATAAGTCTGGACTACCTTTTATTTAATCTGGCGGTTAAAAATTGTTTTGGGTGGGTTTGGATAATTTTAGCTACTTTTTACACCATTTAGGCAGCTTCCATTGTTCTGTTATAAAAATGTCTGTAACAGCGGTTTAATGATAAATGTAATGTCTAAAAATGTTCTGATTTCTATTTTATTTTTTTCATGACTGTAACTGTGATAAACTGAACAGAAGACTGGAGGCGACAGGATCAATATATGTAAAAATGGGGCTACTTTTATGACAGTTGGATGGGTTTCATACTGTATATGTGGATGTGATTTAAGCCTTTGATTATAAAAGTGTGTCATCCTCATTCGTAGCCGACGTCACCACAAGATTTGACCAGGTCTTCTGGTTTGGAGATTTTAACTTCCGGCTCAGTAAGGACCGGGGTGACGTGGAGACCATCATCAACCAGACAGCAGGCGGCGATATGGCTCCTCTGCTGGAGCACGACCAGCTCTCCAAGGAAATGAAGGAGGGTATGCCGGCATGATGGAGGCTATAACACAGTGAAAGCTTTATATAGAAGTAGGTTGATTGATTTTCACCTGGTAAATGTGTTTTGTTTTCCCTCCAGGTTCAATCTTCAAAGGCTTCCAAGAGGCACAAATTCACTTCCCCCCCACATATAAGTTTGACATCGGCTGCGATATCTACGACACTACTTCTAAGCAGAGAACGCCTTCATACACAGTAAGAAGAAAATAAAGCTCCACATGACTAAAGATAATCTGTTGATATGTCCACTGAATCTATGTTTTTGTTATCTTTTTATTACTCTCATACTTTTTTTAGCTGCTGTAATTTAAGTCTGAACTGGCCGAGGAAATAAAAGTGGTTCTCAGCAGGTTGAAACCTCCATGTTTGCCTTCACAGGACAGGATCCTGTTCAGGAACAGACAGGCCGATGACATAAAGGTGGTCAAATACACCAGCTGCTCCAGCATCAAGACATCAGACCACCGCCCCGTCGTCGGTGTCTTCCAGGTCAAACTGAGGCCAGGCAGAGACAAGTGAGTCCAGTCATTCCAGTCCTGATATCAGTCAAAAACATACTGTAATCAGAATATCAGTGCATTTAAACTATTAAACTAACTATTTAAACTATTGACCCGTCAGCAACCAGTAAGGCTTTGTAATGCAGATTTGTTTGTTATTCTAATCGTGTTGAGCATTTAAAAAATATTGTAAATCAAAGCACTGAATTCTGTTGTCAAAATTAATAATAATAAATAGTGGACATGATGTGAGAATGTGAACCCAAAAACTTAATTAGATTTTTCTAAAATATTTTTATTGGGCGTTTTGTACCTTTTATGACAGGAAATGACAGGAAATCCAAACAAAGGTCCAGATTCTGAATCTCTTTGGGTCATGGACTGTTGGTCGGGACAAAAAAAGACATTTGAGGTTGAATCTAGGACTTTGGGGAAGAGTGATCAACAATTTCAGTCATTTTATCGACCGAACGACGAATCAACAAATCAAGAAAATATTCTACAGATTGTTCAATAATGAAAATAATCGTTAGTTGCAGCAATACAAATCATAAAGTAGCATTTTCACAATTACGGCTTCAGCTAATGGTTATTTTCATTACAGATTCATCTGGTGATCATTTTTTTCAATTAATCAAATCAATCAATCATTTTGGTTTATAAAATGTCATAAAATCTTAAAGTTGGACCAACACTGTAAAACCTAAAGATATTCAGTTTTCAGTCACATAAGACAAAGAAAAGCACCGAATCCTCACAACTGCAAAACTGGAGCAAGATATCATTTATCTGTTGATTGATTAGTCAGTTAATCAATTAATCACTTCTAATCACGATGCATAATAGTTCCAACTTTTGCTTTCCTTACTTAAAAACAAGCCTTTAATGCTTTCATATCTTTCTTTCGGTGCTGCTCCCTTGTTTTTTTCCCTTATTTTTGGTCTTTTTGTGTGTTTTTTCTGTCTTTACGTCATAAATCTGCTCTCTACTTTAATCCCGTGTGTGTGTTTGACAGTATTCCTCTGGGTGCGGGGCAGTTCGACCGGAGCCTGTACTTGGAGGGCATCAGGAGGAGGATCACCAGAGAGCTGAAGAGAAGGGAGGCCATGAAGAACCAAAGCAGCAGCACCATCTGCACCATCTCTTAAACCCTTAAGATGGTCTCTGCAGACCAGACCAGACCAGGCTGGACTGGATCGAACTGTGCCAGAAAACAAACAGGCAGGAAAAAAGGACTAAAAGGAAACCAGAGTTGTCTTAACCACACAGAAGGCCGGTGCTGGTGGAGGGAACCGAGGAGCAGACAGCGCCCTCTGTTGGGAACCGTGTGTCCTGGTGAAAACGGGGTCGGGAGAAGCAGCTGGCTGGACTTGAGGGCAGGGACCTTGAGGTCAGACAGACGTTTGCAGACACAGCAGTCTGGCCTTTATTTATACAGCCCCCCCCCCCTTACTCAAACATGACTGGGACAGGGTGTTGGGGGTGGGGGTGGGGGGGGGGGGGGCTGCCGTTGTGGCTTACTCCTCAGTCACATGCTGCAATGTGAACTGATTTAACCTTAAAGGCTCCGTGTCATTACATTCATTTTCTAATTATTTTTGTGTAACAAGCATCATGAACCACAATGTTTTTCACATAACTCTACATCAGTGTCCGATTGCCTTCTGAATTTGTTATCAAATAGCTAAACTAAAGCTAACTGCAGTAAAGATTTAGGTGCATTTAAGGTCATTTAAGCCATCGACTTGAATCTGGTTTGAAGCTGAATGTTTTGTAGGTTAGAGATACAAAAGTATGACTGAAGAAGGGAGCTGTCGTTAAATTATTTCCGTTATGAGGTCAAATATATAATTTCAAGAGCATGAAATGTTACCATCAGTATGTTGTTACATGGTACGGTTGAATTTCAGGGACATTGAATGTTGTTAGACACCTTACGGACACCTTTCTTTTCTTTTTTTTTTAATTATTAAGAACTCACTTCCCACATAGAATAGATGACGCGTTATAATTACACTGTCACTACTTTTTCTCTTACTAGGCCAAGTGATCCTTCGCAACAGACTGTAACTTAATGCCTTACCTCTCATCTCACTGCTGTGTAACCTCATATATATATATATGTATGTATATCTATGTATACATACTGAAAACTGTCCATGTACTGTACCACGTTAACGACCTCTCATTCCCAGCATGAAGAGAGGCGGCTCCGGTGTGCCAGTCGCTCCTCTGCTTCTAAAAAAAAAAACAAAAAAAAAAACAAAGTGCCTGTGGGTCTTGTTTTCCATTTCCTCAGGACCTCTCGTCTTTATTCTGCGTCTCTTTTTTCTATGCCACCTAACATCCTGTAATAAAAAGTTTTAAAACAAACTCGTGTTTTTTTTTGTAGGTGAAACTTTCTCCATCAAGAAGCGGCTGTCCATTGAAATGCAACACCTTTTTTTTTAAAATATATAATTTTATTTGTGGAAGTAATTACATTTATTTACCAGTTGACTTGCAGATGTTAACACGGTTCACATTTAACATATTCACTGTAGTCAGAAGCCACTGAAATAATAGTAAAATATATCTGAGAGTATTTGGGTGCAGCTCAATTAAATGTTCATTTGAAATATAGTTAAACTTCTAAGTTCACATGTCAGTTCACAATTTGTCAAGTCTAACTTGAAACAACAGTCAGGTGTCCATATGAACACTGAAAGAGGTTTTCCTCGCTGTAATCATTCCTCCTGTTCATACTGGCTGTTAAAAGATCCCATTCAAATGTGCTTTCAATGTAAGTGATGGAGGCCAAAATCCACAGTGTCAAACAGTTATTTTGTGCAAAAATGCATTTAAAAGTTTATCTGAAGGTTATATGAGGCTCCAGCAGTCTGAGTTAGTCATATCAAGTGGATATCTGACACATTTACAATCTTTTTAGCATCAAACTCCCTATTTGTGTTTCCTGTTGAGCTGCTAGTTGACTTGCAGTGTTTCCTGAACATCTGTAAGTCAACTGGTAGTAAGAAAAAAAAAAGGGACTTTGGCACTAAAAAGACAGTAATGTTGAAAAATATCTACTTGATTTGACTCATTTGGACGACTGAAGCTTCATATTAGCTTCAGATAAACTTTTAAATACATTTTTACACAGACTGTGGATTTTGTCCCCCATCATTTACATTTAAAGTGCATTATGAAAGGATCTTCTAATGGTCGGTATGAACAGGAGGAATGATTACAGCGAGAAAAACATGTTTCAATGTTCATTTTGGCACCTGACTGTTGTTATAAGACAGACTTGAAAAATAACAAATACGTCCTTTAAGTTAACTCTCCACCAGACAGCGAATAAGCATAATTCCCAAAACTTTATGTTTAACTTTAACTTTTTTTAAAATTTTGGGGTACTTTGTAAGGGCATGAACACAATCACAAAAATACAAAAGAACAGGTTTCAGTATAGATTTCAATCTCTTCACAGTAAAACTGAGACACAACGGTGACAGAAACATGATTTAAAGTTTTCAGGAGAAACTGGCTGCAGGTGTAAAGTTGTGGCCACACTGATCAAAAAGAAAAATCAGCAATTCCTTTATTAATCTATTTCCTCTAACTGTGTATCGTGTCTCCTGTGCCTGTGAAGGGACATTATGAAGTGCTGTTGTATAAATAAAGATTCTCAACTATTTTTTTTTTTTTAAATCCATCCACTGCTGAAAAAGAGGCTCCAGGTGAAGCTTGGCGAGTTTTCCAGAGATGAAAAAAAAAACATTTCTGGGATGTTAGCCGAACTCTTTCTCTCTACCTAAACAAGCTAATTTAGATCTTTTCACAGTGTATCATCATTCATTCATAAACTTTAACAAAACAACACAGTTTGTTTGTTTTTTTCCCCCAATGGAAAATTAACACTTAAATTTTGGTTTTGGGTGGAATGTCCCTTTCAAACCAAACTTCTGCAAACCATCCCAGTAAATAATGACATATGGCTTCCTGCCCACAAAGAATAAATACAGATACTACGACTGTGTAGACAAAGGTAACTTACTGTAGAGTAAAATGTATTTTTTTTCATTAAAATCCCCACTCAGAGGCTCAGTCGAGAGCCCAGGAATTAGTCCCCTCCCAAGAGTGAGTTCTGTGTTGGGAGGGAACACTAGTGTAAGCTTCCAAACAGTCCAGTTTATTTACAGTGATGTTTGCCAGGGCTGACTGGCAAAAATGGCGATTGGGGGTGGGGGTGGGGATGTCTATCGGAAGAGGCGATACATGCGGGGCAGACGTCCGTCCTTGCTGGACAGAGCGGCTTGAATGTGTTCGTATGACGGCAGCTCCGTCAGGTCTCCCAGAGCTGCTACTGCTGGTTTACTGCGCAGCATCTTGGCGGTCACTCTTTTAATGTCACTGGCGGTCACGTTGCCTGGAAATTAGATGTTGACAAGTGGAAAAAAAAAACATAAAATAGCAATTTTTATACCATTTTTAATTTACAGTTATATGATGAAAGTCCCAGGATGATTTCCTCCCTCCCCAATCTTTTGTTAATGCCTGAAAACCATAATAAACATATAAACTGGTTCAGTACTCACTTATCAGCGCACACAGTTCATGTGGCAGCTTTCTCTTTCCTGTCGAGAGAACTTGGCGACCGACATCTTCGAAAATAACCGGCCGCGACTCGAGGTTCATCATCAGCATGGACTTCAGCTGCGTCTTGGCCCTCTCCAGCTCCATCTAGAAGTACAGGAATAAAAATTTTTTTAAAAAAGGTTCTTTTTATTCTGTAACAATAATCAATACAGACAAAGTTGTGTTGGATTTTCTCTACAGTGATTGTTATTACCTCTCCGGCATTTCCAGCCATCTGAATGAACTCTCTAGTTATTATCTCCACCATTTCCCGCACCTGGGGATGAAAGTACAGTATGTAATAAGAAGCCAGACCACCATATAAACCAGAGAGAGCCAAATGCACTTAACCAGAGCTGACAATCACTTAGAAATTCAGTTTTAGAAGGATGTTTAACACCATTTAAGCCTTTCTGATTGGCCTGAACTTGCTATTTGGATGCAAAGGCACAATAAAAACACTTGACCTCTGCTGTTCTGAGCCTGAACCCACCTGTCTGGGGTCCGCACTGGCATGGATACACAGCAGACCGCTGTCCTCATAGCTGTGATGGTAGGAGGTGGCGTTGTACATCCAATGATGCCTAAAACAGACAAGAGAATGAATGAAACTGATACAAACAGCTGGCTGGTGTAGGGACGTATCATCGTGATTATTTGAAATGATGCTGAAATAAGGTGTGTGACATGTTCACCTGTTGAGTACGTTCAGGTAGAGGCGAGTGAACATGCCTTTCCCAGGTCCTCCAGCGGAGAAGGAGCCACCTCCGCCCATCATCATGTTTAGGACAGCGAACGGGATGAAGTCGTCCTCCTGTAACAACAAAACATTTTATATAGTTTGAAATCTTACACACGTCAAGACACCTGATCTGTAAGTAGCCGGAAACAACAAACACCCACCAGAAAGGAGCAGCTCTCCAGGCCGATCATGATGTGGGTGAGCTCTGGGATCGGCGTGGGGCCGAGGCTCACGTCTGACATGTCCTTCTCCATCTGACGGATTCAAAGAAGACGGTTACGACTCTTCCTTGTAGCCAAACTAAGACGAGACGCTTATATCAAAATGACTTCTGGTTATAGCGTTAATGAATCTGGAATCCTCTGCAATAGGAGTTAAAATTACCCTTACTGGTTTCTCTGGGCAGATTTAAAGCTTTGCTGCAACCTCATCTATCTGCCAGTGTCAGGGTGCATGCTGGGAGGTTTTTAATGAATCAAATTGCTGCTGTTTCTCAGCCCAATTACTGCATATTGTATCATTATTTTTTATTTTAAAATGACTAATAAGAGGTTGTGATAGATCTGTCTGTATTACTTGTTTTTATGTTGTTTGACTGAAACTTTTTGTTGCTGCCTGTCTTGTCTAATCTCAGTGAGGTTTTCCTGGTAAAATAAATAATGTTTATACAATTATATGTAATGTGGATGAACATCAGATGTATTTATGCGTATGTAAAATGAGATTGTTTACATTTCTTGGTATAAATATCACATGGTACCAAAGTTTTCTGCTCTATCTGTTCTTTTTTGGGAGTTTGTGTTTGTTTGTTTTTCTGAATAAATTATCATTAGTTGTTCTGATATTGTTATTATTTAACTTATTTGTTCTACATGTTAATTTTACATCATTTCTCTATGTCTGGCCGGCCTGGTGGAGGTATACGGTTGACAAGAAGGAAACGGACATTGTGTGCAGGTGGATGAGGAGACTAGAGGGTTTGTTTTATACTCTGTTGCTCTTTGACATTTCTTCATTTTTACCATCTTTAGAAAAATATTAATAAAACGATATAAATACAGAAAAGTACTTCCCCTTTTAACTCCTACATATTCCCTATGAGCAAACAGGTTTATTTCTGTAAATAAATGACTGCTGTTTGACATCTGATATCACTTCACTGTCATGAAAACTGATTTCATATCACTTTGCTTGTATATGGTGTAACACTAAAGCTGCAACAGATATTTTCAAATTTTTCCACCATTTTTTTGGACATTTTTCAATCGGAAATGACGTCTGAGAAATTTTAAGGGCAAATCGAAATAAAATGAGCAAATATAAACCCTATAAATCACCTTTACAATGCCGCCAGTGTACTGTGCCACAGAGAGGTCTACGTTGGCCGCTGTGATCGCTCCCCACACCGGCTTCACATCCAGCAGGTACTTCCTGGCACATTCGACCAGCTGCTCGTGCTCGATGCCGACTCCCGCCAGCACCATCCGCTCAGGACAGTAATAGTTACGCAGGTAGCTGTGAAGCACTTTCTTATCGATCTTATCCACGTTGTCTCCAGGACAAAAACGAGGCAGTCCAACCGTGTTACCTCGATATGCAGCCTGGAAACAAAGAAGGGAAAAGTCACTAAAGTCTTAAATGTTTAAAAAAACCTACATTACTATACAGAGATCTACTATAAACTTGGGTTTTAATCATGTTGTCTTTCAGGGTCTATTAGCATCAGATAACACTTAAGACAATGTATTACTGCTTTTGTAACCAACTAATCATATTAGCTAATTAACATGTACAAATAATTCACATTTGATGGGTACAGCTTCAAAAATGTTACTTTTGTTTCAAATAATTATCAAATTTAAACCTTTTTTTGTCTGATGGTCAGACTGAGTAAACAATCACTATAAAAACTAAGACTCTGTTAAGTTGTGATGGGTATTATAATTATTTTTTGACACTTTACGGAATAAATTAAAAAAAAAAAAAGTCTGATCAATTGATTAATTAACTGCAATAACCCTCTAACCTCACTGATTGATTGGTTAATCACTCTAACAGAGAGCCAGTGTGATGACTGTCTAAACAATGATGATGTGACCTACAGCATGGATCATCTCAGTGAGTAAAGGTTCAGGGTCCGGCCTCATGTTCAGGTCCTCTAACTCAAAACGAACCGCCATCCTCGTCATCTCGATCTCTTCATCTGCATGAAAACAAACACGGTTCATCTCAGAGAAGCAGAGACATCACTTGGTGGAAACAGTTCCTGTAGAATGAGACTAAGACCCGATTTAGACCAAAGATTCACAACGAGACGAAACTGTTTTAGAACGTTGCAGGGAAAAGTTGCAGCGGTGTGAACTGGTCCGTCACCTGTTTCAACAGCCAATCAGCTCGTAGCAAAGTCAGCTGGTCAAGTCAGCAAACTGTCAGCTGATCGAAATGGCAGCATTTTGGATGGATCGACCCTCTCGTTTTTGTTTTTTTTTGTCATGTTTTTGCCGTTTCATCAATTCTAGAAATGCAACTGTAGCAAGTTACTCACTATCACTATCCTCATTCATATTTTAAGATGCTTAAAATTATATCTAAGTACAAAAAAAGCCTGAAAAGCCGTCAGTTGGGGCGGATGCACAGAGAGTCGTTGCTATGGAGACGATACACCTTCTCATCTAGTCGCATTGGTGTAAACTGGCAGGTTTTGCAGACCGGCGCATTGCAAGAAGATGCAACTTTCAACTCGTCTCGTTGTGAATCTTTGGTCTGAACTGGGCTTAATGTGTCGCTTAAAGTAAAAACGAACTCACCCAGCAGGCGAGGCTGTAAAACGGCATCAGACAGAAGACTGACCACCGTGTCCAGACCCTTCACTTCAGCAGATACTGCATACATGGTGGTATCTCTGCACGGGAAATAACATCACACATAACAGTATAACACATACTAACAAACTTAGTTTAAATTTTATGGTGCTGAAAGACCTCATACCTCGATGTCTGGCAGTCACATATCCCTCCGTGTTTTTCCAACGTGAGGAGAATTTCATCTCTACTGCCGTACTGAGCTGTGGACTAAAAGGATAAAAAAAAAAATTCATGATGCATGGTGACTATGGTCTAATAATAACTAATTAATAAATCAAGTTATTATGGTCTGTTAAAAGGTGGAGGTACTTACAGAAAAGGCAAGTTTCTCTAAGAAGTGTGCTATTCCACTCGGGTACTTTGCTTCATGTCTGGATCCAGAGTTTACTAAAACTAAAAAAAAGAAGACAGAAAAAACACTTCAGTCAGATCCTGAAGACACGTGGAAGTAAATATAATTTGCATATCACTGCTACAACTTACCTCCAACTGTGCAGAATTGACCAAACTTGTTTTGGGAGGCGACTTTAAGGCCATTTTCTAAAGTAGTAATCTTGGTCTCATATTTTTCTTGACCATCCACAGATGCAAACACCGGCTTGGGGATCCCGGGCAACGGCGCAGAGAGAGAGATATTTGGGTATCCACCGCCGCTGCTGTACTTTCTGTAAGCTGCTATCCCAAACCTTTGAGAACAATAAATCAATATTTCTTAAAAATCATCCCAGTAACATTAGGCCATCCATCATGATGTCCTAATTGTCATTTTGTCCCACAGACAGTCCAAAACCTAAAGATATTCAATGGACTATAATGTAAGACAAAGAACAGTAGCACATTCTCAAATTTGAGAACCTGAAACCATTTAATATTTGGCATTATTGTTTAAAAAATGAACTAAACGATTAATTGATTATCAAAATAGTTGCTGATGAGCTCTCTGTCAATTGACAAATCGTTACATCTCTTTTTTAATGGTAGGTGAGTTACTTCTCAGGTGAACAAACCACTACTTTTACTGCAATACTTTAACTACATTTAACTGCTAATACTTATATACTTTTACTTAAGTAGGGTTAATGCAGGACTTTTCCTTGTAACGGAGTATTTTCACGTTACTGCATTGGTATTTTTACTTAAATAAAGGCTCTGAGTACTTCTTCACCACCAGATGATGTAAGTTAACGTCAGACTGCAGCTTGTTTGACGGTTAGCCGTTAGCATCATGCTAACTCAGAATGCTAACGTTGTGTGATGAGAGCGGAGAGACGTTACAACGACATGACATGTAAGACACTGTTTACACTTGTAGCAGCTTCTGTCCCCGTTTAACCCGAGTCTGACGGACAGTTTGAAGCGTTTGTTTTAACCGTGTGTTACCTGTGGACACGACTCCAGCCTCTACACCTCGACATGTGAGTCGCCATCTCGGATCCGCTGTGACCACAAACCGACCCGGATGATGATGATGAAGGTTTCCTGAAGCACTTCCTGCCGTAGGACTCCGACGCCGATAAGTAAACAAACAAACAAACAAACAAACAAATGGGAGACACAATATCCTAACATTCTCTACAAACTTTTTTTTTTTTTTTTTTAAATGTTCTACCAAATTGTAACCACTTTTGGTGATAACAACAAGAAAACTTGACCTTGAACTGTACTTGAATTTAAAGGACAAATTCACATTTTTTCAAGTCTGGAACAGTCAGGAACCCCAATGAACTCTGAAACAGGTTTTTCTTGCTGTAATAATTCCTCCAGTTCATATTGACCATTAGAAGATCCTTTCATAATGCACTACATAATGCACTGTGCACAAATGTATTTAAAAGTTTATCTGAAGCTAATATGGAGCTTCAGCCGTCCAAATGAGTCAAATCAAGTAGATATCTTTCCACATCACAGTCTTTTTATTATTATTATTTTTATTATTATTATTATTATCATCATTATTATTTATCAGAATAAAACCAATCAACACAAACACCCTCTTCAACACTGCACAAGCACAAACAAAAACAAACAACAAAAAAACATGCAGATAAACTTTAACCAATAACAACAACAACAACAACAACAACAACAACAACAACAACAGTTCCCACACATAACCCGCTCTTCCCTGATTACATGTTGGCTACAGACCAAGCGCTTCAATAATCTGATCCTCTACTTCCTGGATCTGCTTGTTGCTGCTCTCTGTCGCAAGACTGTTTTCAATTTTTAAAAGTCTTTATTATTGTTAAAATTTTGGAAAACAAATCTGGCTTCAGCAACTCAAGACTGATGGTTTATAATGGGATACATTAAAGTCCTTTTAGTGCCAAAGTCCCTCTTTTTGTTACTGTACTTCCACCGCACCAACAGGGAAACACAAAGAGGGGATTTGATGCATTTTTTCACAAAATGATATAGTAACAAAGTAAGTTTAGTAACAAAAACTTTTGGCACTAAAAAGACTGTAATATTGAAAGATATTAGATAAGATAAGGTACTTGATTTGACTAATTTCTCTTCACATTAGCTTCAGATAGCCTAAACTTTTAAAGGATGACTGTTGATTTTTGCCCCCATCTCCTACATTGAAAGCACATTTGAGGGGGATCTTTTAACAGTTAGTATGAACAGGAGGTATGATTACAGCGAAGGAAAACCTCTTTCAGTGTTCATATGGATACTTAACTGTTGTTTTAAGACAGACTTGAAAAATTGTGAACCTGTCCTTTAACTCCTTGACAACTCAATCTGTGTATCTGTCTAATTTGTATTTTTGGGCTCTGGTATCCCAAACTATTGATTCTTTAGAGTGCTCAACTAGCCAAAAGCATTTAGTTGCCCATCACTGCATCGATTTTGAACCAGAAGTAGGCCAGCTCCTGAACAACATTACCACTTCCACCTGATTTTTGGAACATTCTGGATCTGCAGACGGATTTAACGGGACATTTTTCTGCCAAAGAGGCGACCGGCAGCGGCTTTCAGCGACGGTGTGAATGGCATCCAGTCATACCTCTCCGATAACAGCATCGACCCATAAAACGATGCTCTTCATCTCTCAAGTGACGGCGGTATTTTGCTTGATATCTCTGCTCTCACGCTGCAGCTCAGCCTACGAGCTGCAGGACACCATCCACACTCTGAAAGAAGAAAACCTCCACCTGCAGCACCGGCTGGAGAACCTCACTCGGGCTCTCAGAGATTTGAAACATCTAATGACAGAGAACTCTAAAGGTGAGAGCATCTTTAAACGGACATGAGGAGGTGTTTTGAAATGTATTTACTGCACAGATATAGATAAAATTAGAGAGTTGAAGCTTTAAGTTGCCATTTCTTTCACAGCTTCTGGAAGCGAATATGACACTGAGTACGTTCACGCCTGGAGGGAGTGGTCCCAACACGGTTAGATCTCCCGCTGAGGTTTGACATGATGAAACACATCCCGTTCTCGCACACAAAACAACAACTTCTCTTTCTTGTACGCTTTCCAGGCATCAGCGCCGACACTCACAAGATGTTGGAGCAGGCCCTCTGCTTGTCCGAGCTCCACGGCGCCGCTCCGTCCGTCTTCATCACCCCCGGTTTTCTCCTCCTCCTCCTCTCACCTCTTGTCTGCGTGATGCTCTCGCTGCTGTCATGAGTCCGCTCCAAAAACAGACAGTAGCTTTCAGATCGTAAAAACTACACCCTCCTTTGTAATTATTAGATTAGAAAGGTATTTGTATATGTAATTATTTATGATAACTTCATTCAGAAGCAGAGACGTGGTCAGGATTTTTATACTAATACTAATAATACTAATACATTATGCTCTAAATGTTGTTCTCTTTAATCTCAACCAGAATTACTGACATTTATTAAGGTTTTTTCTGTTTAAAACAAGCAAATTTTAAGATATTTACACAAGAAAATATCAGAATCAGGCTTAAAAACCCAACATGTGTGATATGTAAGTTGTGTAAAACCCCAAATTTCCAGAAATATTACAGAGGAAACGACTTCACCGGTAGCTATGACTTTGTTTATTTGTTTATGAATAAACATTTTTGGCATTCATGTTGTATTTTTGTGTGACTGTGACTTTTTTTTAAACAACCTTTAATGTGTTTTCTTGTTGTGAGCTGATTGGCTGTTTGCTGTTATGATGATTTAACACTTAAAAACACCCACACGCTCTCAGACAGCTCTCACCTCAGCTAAATATTTATTCATCATTTTAATTAACTCACATTAATAGTTTCGGAGCACTTCAAAGCTCTGAGATCACATTTCTGATTTGCTTCCATCCATGAATTATAATCCAAAACATTTACTTCAAGATGACATGAAACTGTGTTTGATTTTAGCTGCTAGAGAGGAGAGAGGATTTCTCCCCTTAGATCAATAATGTTCATGCTATCTTGTTTTTGTTTCCTCTTAAAAATCAAATCAATAATAGAATAATCTACTTACTAGAATGCCGTTATTGTCGTTGCACGTTTCTGGTACAACAAAATTACTTTTGCAACTCCTGGAACAGATACAGCAAAAAAACAAGAACATGTATTAAAAGACTGCCATAAAAATGCCATGAAGAAATACGTTTATACATATTATTATACTTATTACTATTAAGCTTTAGAGAGACCTGAGAACAGGTTACATATAACATAAAAACAGAAATAAATAGAGACAGATAAGAATCAATAATAACAGACAGACATCCTTTCCATTCACAATATTGACCTTGGATGTACAGAACTTACAGTAACGACAGTATTTGCAGAGCAGACAGTGATATAAAGTTATCAAGGAATTCAAAAGTTTAATTGTCACATACAACAAGTGATATGTGCAGCGTGCTGTGCTCCTGAAGCTGTGCTAAAAGTATAGATAAGAAAAGTAGGGCTGCAATTTAAGATTATTTTCATTATCAATTAATCTTTGGCTTATTTTCTCAAGTAATTGATTCGTTGTTTGATCTATAAAATGTCAGGAAATGGTGAAAAATGTTGATCACTGTTTCCCAAAACCCAAAGTGACGTCTTTAAATGTTTTGTTTTGTCCACAACCCAAAGATATTCAGTTTACGGTCATAGAAGACTAAAGAAACTAGAACATATTCACAAAATTAATGTAATAGTTGGCAATTAATCAACTTATCATTTCAGCTCTAATATAAAGTGTAAAAATGAAAGATAAAAATGTAAATATGTGTTTTTTAAAACAAGTAAAATGTACATGTCACAAGTGCAAATATGCAACGTGCAAATCCAATACAGAGGTCAGAGAAAATAATATACTATATATTATAATCAATATATATCAGTATACCAACAATTTCTTCTCTATTGCACTTTCTTTCAGCACTGAAAAAAGTAAACAGCTCCTCTTTCAGTACGGATATTAAACTGTGTTCTCACACAGATTATTTGGGAGAACTGCGATGCTACAACCTCCTTTGGTGGATTTATGTGTTTGATGTTGTCCTGAATCCAGCAATGTTACATTTCGCCTGCTAAATCAGTCTTTGTCTGCTTAATTAAAATGACCCTCCCTGCATAGATTATAAATCGGTGCATTTGTACTTTAATTTCCATTTGATTATGCTGAATGGATTGTCAATTTACATTTGCAAGGGCGCCAGTAGACATGTGGCAAGACTACAGTATGTGAGCTGTACTCATGCCTGCGAGCAAGCCAGGAAGAAGCCACTGCACGGATGGATGGCTCTGCGATCTTGGTGTTTCTGCTTTAACGTGACGACATTTTAACAGACCTAGAATTGGACAAACTCTTGACAAACATCTGTCGCAGGGGCTGAAATAGTATCCTAATTTCTAAAGGAAGTCTACTGTATTTTGCTGTTTTTGTTGATTCATTGACAGATTTTGTCACTTGCTTCGAGAAAATAATGAATTTAAGACAAGTTTAATGGACACATGATGAGATATTTATGGTTGTGTGCTTCTCAATCAATCATTTTATTGGTCCCCAAAAGATAAAAACACAAAGCACATAAACACATCATATAAATACAAATGAGTAAAACACTGAGTGCACAAGTTAAACAATTTGAAAATAAGTTGAAGGAATAAAATCATCAAATATTTTAGAATACCTGTCTTTAAAATGGTTTGCATAGATTGATAAAGTGTTAGTGTAACAGTCGTTATTACCCTTCATTAACCCACATTTAAGAGGGAACAGTTCGACCAGCACTTAGACATTAAATTGACAGATGCGCTGATGTATAGATCGCTGTGTGCTGGCAGCGCTTCACTCACGAAAGGTGGACGGTTGATTCCAGCTGCTGCCGTGAGAAATGATGCACGATGTGACCCGTTTCAATTTAACTGTAGATAAGGGAGTCAGCTAAATGTCACAATGTAAATGAAAAAAATGGATGAGATCAGCAGCTTTACTGTCAAATAATTCAAATATTGTTTAAGGAAACTGACAAATTGTTCAGCAGGTTTTTATACAGCTTAACTTTAAACCATCATCAAAGTAGATTAAATACTGAATATCACAGACATGTTGACATGCAGAGTTAGAAAACACTTAAAAGATTTGTTTTTTGCTGTATGTACAGTGTCCTTGGAATACGTGGAAGGCACTTAAACTTACATTTATTATTATTAGTATTAAGAACATTTTTAACATATTCAATTAGATATTACATTACATTCTATACATTATGTTACATATTTAATTAGTGCAAATGTGCAAATGTAGATTATTCACATAGAGATGCACACAGTAAGGCCAAAGTAAGTGTTTCTAGTCTGTTTTCTATGTTTGGGCTTGACCCCTCAGTTCAAATTAAGGTAAATATTAATCCTACGGTGAATAATGATATTTCAGACAATAATATGCTTCTAACTCTGTGGCAGTAGTTTGGGGAAAACCCTTTCCCGTTGTACAAAGTCACAAAGTCAAAAAAAGGGTTTTTGTGTAGTTTGGTGTGGAAGACACTGACTGTCCTGCTCAGAGCCCAGACATCACCCCGTCCAACACCCGACTCACCCTGAATGTGAGCTGGACCTTATCACCCAACATCAGTGACTGATCTCACTGATGCTGGGAGCAAATTCCTACAGCCAGTCTCCAAATTCTGGTGGAAAGCCTGAAACCAGAAGACTGGACGCATATATTAAAGGATTAGTTCACAATTCTGTCTTAAAACAATAATCAGGTGATCATACGAACATTGAAAGAGGTTTTGCCCAGTGTAATCATTCCTCCTGTTACTGATACAGATCATAGGATCATTAATTTAAGTGAAAGGGGACAAAACCATTGTCTTTGTTTTGAGCAAAAATGTATTTCAAAGTTGATCTGAAGCTCATATGAGGCTTCAGCAGTCTGAGTTAGTCATATTAAGTGGATATCTGCCACGTTTACAGTCTTTTTAGCGTCAAATTCCCTCCTTGTGTTTCCCTGTTGAACTGTGGTGGAAGTATAGTAGTAAAAAGAGGGACTTTGGCACTAAGAAGACGTTGAAAGATATCTGCTCGATTTGACTCATTTGGACGACTGAAGCTTCATATTAGCTTCAGATAAACTTGACAGGAGTGTGGATTTTGTCCACCATCACTTACATTGTAAGTGCATTATGAAGAGATCTTCTAATGGTCAGTATGAACAGGAGGAATGATTATAGCAAGAAAAACCTGTTTCAATGTTCATTTGGGCTCCTGACTGCTTGAAAAACAGTTTGTGAACCTGTCCTTAAATGGTTTTGGATGTTCAACAATCACATATGGGTGTATTGGCCATGTAGCGTGTATACAGACACATATAGACTACTGTACAGACTACAATCTCATTCTTGCTCATTCATTACAATCAGTGCACACTTGGCTTCACATTTCACTGTCTTTTGAGGAGAGTGTAGTGTGTAATTTTTGCGTGTCTAAATAATGAGGACACAATTAAGGGTTTTGTGCTTCATTACAGCTGTTGGCTTTGAATGAGTGTGTGTGTGTGTATGTGTGTGTTGAAGGGGGTGGTGGAGGGCGTCTAGCACATGTGAGCGGCTGTTGCTTGTTGTTCTCTCCCAGCTGGACGTTCGGCAAATGCATCAGGAGAACAGAGGTTGTGTGCAGACGACACACGGACCAACACCGACTGAAGACTAATGGGCTGACGAACCAACACAGAAACAATCCTTGGACACGTGTAGAGTAAGTATCAGTACTCTCATTGGTCTTTCCATCGCACTTTAATGGATAAAATGCTTTGTATCATGAATATTTTTCAGAAAATGCATCCATGCTGTTTTTTATTTAGTTTTACAAGACTACTTTCTACTTTTTTTAACTGATTGATGTGGTGCAGTGTGCTGTGTTTTTTTTTTAAATGATCCAGATTTAATTAGATGCAAATTCAGCTCTTGTCTAGTTGCTGAGGGGACTATATGTTGCACAACATGCTCTAAATGGAAACAAGCAGTAAATTTGTATTTCTTTGCTGTTTGCAGAGCTACATTCATTCAGTTCTAAAAATTTTAGGTGAAGGTACTCGCAGAAAAATGCAACAACAGATGAAACAACGAATCTTTAAAAAAAAAAAAAAATTATCATCATTACTATTTTTTAGTATTTTAGATATGGAAGAATTAGTGCAACATTTAAATGCAGCCATTATAATGCAGTAAATGCAGTGCACAGCAATGTTCTGAAAATGAGTAAAAATTCAAAGCAAAATAAATATAAAAAATGAAGCAATTAGCATTTGCTTTGATAAAATTAAAAGTTGACACCTGTTTCCAGCTAGCTACATTTCTCTAACTTCAGTTTTTCAGTTAAACGATACTGAAAGTTCATTTTCAATCGCTGTCTGTTTATTGTAACCACCTAAAGAACTGATGTGAAGTTTAACTTATTTGAAGTTGTCTTTGTGCCGATTACCTGCAACTTACCTGCACTTCCTTAATACCACCTTCAGAGACTTTAAACTGCCCTGAGACATTTCATTTTTCTGCATTGTTTTGACTAAATGTGATAAACACTTGGAGAACTTGGAGAAATGCATCAATATGTTTAAAATTAAGTTCTGTAGTACAAAAAGTACAAAACAGTGAAATGCAGCATGGTTATGATTTCATTCTTTGTAAGCAGCATTTCCATTTATTGTCATATTGTCTTTATTATGGTAAATACTGAATGTGATGCAGGAATACAAGTCAGTCTGTGGGCTAAAAACATCTTAATGACATGCTAAACAGTGTAAATGATCTGCTGTGAGCGTTGTGAGTCAACAAATACACACCCCCGGGCTCTTAGCATCATGTTAGTGTAACCAGCCACTAGCCCTGCTGAGCAAATCAAGAAATTCACTGGTGCATGTGGTTCATCAGCGATGACTAATGCACCGTTGTCAGATACAGGTTTCATTCACAGGTGGAAGTTTAGTGTCACTATTTCCACCATAATCTTTTAATTTATTTTACTAGCGTTAGTAAAAGTGCAACTGATGAAAATCAAATTGAATGAGATGATATTTTTTACTCAAGACCTCTGTATTACTAATGTGATGTAATTGTAGGTATGATTTTTGGCATTATAATGAAATATCTAATCTAATTTACGCTTAGGTGATGTAAGAATAAATCATATTGTTTATAAGATGTTCATTTCAAATAAACTCAAGTGTAAGATATGACTATCATGAAGCATTTTAGACCAGGAACGGCAACATTTAGAGTAAACAACAGTCTAGTCTGCTTTTTAATAATACTTTAATAATACTAAACTGATACAAAACATCTCTTTATGTTTTATTATGGTGTCTCTGTGGAACGTCCACATTCTTGCAATGCACACTGAGCCCTTTAACCTCCATCATAACCTTTTAATCATAAATGAGCCTCTTGAGATTTAAATATTTTTGGTATGTTTCCCTTTCATATCTCTAATATTTACTAGTTCAGCATTGCATGAGTAAGATTTGTGTCACATTCAAAAAATAAATGTTCTGGCCTTACATGGTCACGTTGAGGATCATGAAAGCCTATATGATCAGACGGGCAGCTTTCCTTGCAGGGACCAATAACTGATCTTCACAGTACAAAGCTCCGCAGCCCCTTTTCATGTCACTTTCATTGAGTGGAGGGCCACAGTGCGAGCTCTATAAAGTGGCTGGGCCCATTCAAGGGACTAAAGAGGACAAAGCTGAGCTCACTGCGGTGCCACAGACTCACAACCAAAATAGGAATGAAGCAAAAGGGGAAAGGGGAGGGGGGGCATTAAGAGCAAGAGAGAGAGAGAAAAAACGTGATGTAAAATTCAGCTGCTGAATACATTTGCTGTAAACTGATCAAAAGTGAATCGATGCAAACGGCACATTCACTGCTGTTTGTTGTGCAGAAATGACAGCTGTGGTATAGCATGTGGCGGTGCCGTCAGCGTGTCTGACACATTTTCTTACGTTTTTCAATCATGTGATAAATAATTCTGACCAGAATCTCTTTGATTGTTTCACCGTAGAGGTAGATATGTGTTGTTACCAGGACGTGTGGCTTTAAATACAGTCATATTCACACTTTCCCAGCTGACACCATGGATGAAGCAGCTTGGTGGTTTCCTCACGCCTCCTGGGGAGCTCTGCAGTAGGATGCATGTCTGTGTTTCCATCTGGATGCTCCCACAGATGACTTCCCACCTCTGTTTACTAATCCTGTCCAGTTTGGCAGTCTCATCCCACCTGGGTGAGTGAAAGAAAGTCCATAATTTATGTCGTCTGATTGTCTCTGAAACCTCATATTCATACTTGTGTTTTCCAGGTTTGGAGGATGTGTTCTTCAGTCCCCAGGACCAGACTGTCAAAGATGGAGAGAGCGTTTTCTTCCAGTGTGTGTCGGGAGAAAGCTCTCCTCCTGCGAGCATCACCTGGCTCCAAGATGGGAAGGTGGTCACAAGAGGTAGACAGATTCAGGTAAGCACCGATGTACAACATCTTCATTTTCTTCGGGATGAATAAAGTTTGGGATTTTTTGGGATTCATTTAATGGACTTCAGCAGCTTCTTCTTTCCATCTTTGGGTCGGAGGACCATACGACAACACTTCATCCTGTAGGAAACAGTTTAGAGAGACTGAAACTTAACTTCCTGAAGAGAAGAGAGGATGAATGACAGATTGTATTAATATAGCTAAAATGCAGCAGGTTGCAAGAAAAACAGCACAGACACATTGGTTCAGAGTATACGTACATATACCTGCAATTTCATTGAGTTCACATGCTTAAAGAGCCTCATTAAGGCAAAGCTTGTGTGAAATCGAGCAGCATTTTACTCACATGGACACATTTCTTTATTAGGTGAATTCACTTAATAAGAAATGAGCTTTTCTTATCTAATAAAGAAGATTTTCAGTAAAGCTTCATTTTACAGGTTCCTCATACTATACAGGCATTTAATAGATCATTTTTAGGATATTTTACAGAAAATGTGGCGCAATTTGGTACAAATTCTAAAAAAAAAGGTTAAATTGGTTGAATTGTAGTAGTTATTCACGTATAATTATTTCAACAATTTCCTAAAAGTTTCTGCTGTGTAACTGTTCAATCTTTTAAAGGGTTATTTGATTTGGTAGGTTATGGGAAACAGGGTCATTAAAGAATTTTTAAGAAAGAATCTAATATGCCAATACTAATACAAACTGTTAAGAGTCTAATTTATTAAGATTTTTTGCAAATGAACAACTAGGAACCCAAATATAATAAGTGGGTATTTACCCGCTAAACCCACTTAACACCTTTTTCCATTTTTTTCTTATAATTTGAGCCAATTTGCACCACCCTTTCTGTAAAATAGAAATTGTGAAATACAAATTAACCATTAAATACCTGCAAATTACATTGAGAATTTCCTGCGCCTGTAAAATAAAGTGTTACCAGAAAGTTTCTTAAAGGCAGCAGATCACAGTGTTTTTGGGGACATAAAATTAACAGGATCCAAATATTACATATGGCGAAAAAAAAGGATAAAATAAATCAGTGTTTTCTTGTTCAGGGTGAGTTTGGAGGTGGGAACCAGAGGAAGACATCAGGCACTCTGCATCTTTTCAACGTGACATTTGAGGACGACGGGATGTACATTTGTGTCACACACAATTCTTTACTGAACATCAGCAAGAAGAGCAAGCCAGCTAAACTAACCGTGCAGGGTGAGTATACTTACATATTTTTGTTAACTCGTTATTTTAAATCCCCATATTTAGCTGTAAAACTTATTTGTAGTGTAGTTTAAAGTGTGTGTGTGTGTGTCCATCTGTCTTGCAGGGGTCCCTCGAAGCCTGCAGATCACACAGGGCCCTGACAACATCACTGTCGCCATGGGAACCAAGGTCTCCATGCACTGCGCTGTCCGTGGCTTCCCTGTTCCCATGGTGCACTGGTTCAAAGACGACGGCGTCCTGACCAACTGCTCTGCCTCGTTCAGCCTCCAGAACAATGGACAGCTGCTCACATTCAGGTCTGACACTGGACGGGACAAGAGGAATATTAATTCTTTATTGTTTTTTTGCTAAATTGAAATGATGAACCCAGAACTATGCACTAAAAATGCCCTTTATTCTGCACTGGGTTTGCTCAGGAATATGTTTAATATATATGTATATGGTTACAATATGATGCGTTCAGTGTTTTTCAAGATTTGCCTGTACACAGCCTTGATTTTAGATTAATACAGAAGTTGTTATCCACACTTTCTGGAGCTTTGATGCTCTAGAGGTGCTTTTATAACGTTTTTATGATTTCTGTTTGTGTTCTCCAGGAATGTGACCAAGGAGGACGAGGGCTTCTATCACTGCGAAGCATCCAACCAGAAAGAGACAGTCAAGTCGCAGCCAGCCTTCCTACTTCCAGCTGGTACTATACGCCAACATCAGCAGTAAATTACGTTGTTTTGGAGCCACAAACCTACATTTAAGTGACACATGTTGTGTTTCCAGAGATGGACTGGAGTTTCATCCAGCAGCCCACAAACCTGACGGTCAAGAGAGGAGAGAACGTAACATTCACCTGCCGGCCTCCGTACAGCCGACCCACAGCTCAGGTGTCCTGGTTCAAAAACAACAAACTTCTTACCCCGACAGCTCATATAAATGTCCTGCCCAGCGGAGACCTCTTCTTCCACAGGTGTGTGTTAATGTTTGTGTTTTGCACTTACCTATGTGACCACCAGCACACTTATTAGAGGGCCTGAATTTAATGATTGAGACCATAATGATTCCTTGAAAAAGTTATTGACTTAGTATTTCTATTTCACTTCCTGGTCTAAAGAAATTACCCAGATGAAAACATACTGTGTACACTCTATGGGCCCAATGCACCCATAGCGTATGCTCGCTAGAGACTTCTGCCGGCTAAGATGGCTAACTTCCAGTTTTGCCCTCTGGCTACCTTGAATGGGGATAAAACGATTCAACTGTGCGGCTCTTCTAGACTTTCCAAATGTTATCAGATCAAATGGATCAAATTCTGATAGTGAAACGAGTCATTTTGTGTGTGTTGTGACACTCAAATTAATGTATCCACAGTTTTACAGCCGCTCCTTTTCTCATGATTGTGTGCAGGAAAAAATATTTTTGGGCCCCTGTTGGATCTGGAAGTTGTAATTCCACAGTTTGGCCATTATGTCAAATCGGCTTCAAAGCTTGACACACTTCCTGGGGACTTGGTTTAGATCATGGATGTATAATAAGAGCTGGATACCAGACTAAAAATGGCGCCAATTCAGTCCTATAGGAATTGCTCGGCTGGTGCATACGCCAAAAAAAGTTTGTAGCTTCCGAGGTTGCTTCCACATTGTGCAGCCCACTGAATATGCGCAGTAGTGTTTCCCCCGATGGCCCCACCCGCGAGTTCCCGCTCAGCCCATAGACTTTACATTGAGATGACGTCACAGATTTTTAAATCGCTTTACTCGGCCCGAGGAAAGTTTTACAAATATAAAACCTCCATGGATCAAAAGCTCATAATAGAAAGAGTCATATTTGACGTTGTTTGCAGTTCGACGTGTCCTGTCAACAGTTTTACAGATGTCTCTTTTACAATGGTGGTCTATGGGGAAAATGCTTTTTGGGCTGCATGGGGATTTTTCGCTGCAATACCGTGAGTGGCCACTAGGAAAAATTGGCTGCAAGGCTCAGCAGCGGCGCCCTGTCCAGCTCTTATTATACATCCATGGTTTACATCCACGTTTACTAGCTTGTAGTCTTCTTCCTGTCTGCCTTTGCAGGTGTTTTGCCAGGTTTCATTGTGCATTACTGCCACCAACTGTTGATCGGTGGAATTGGTAGCAGGAATGTGAATTGTGTCGCCCATGTGCATGTGTGATATAACCAAAACAGGAGGCCCACTTGTAAAAACATTGCTCCATAGTGCTATTAGTGGTCAAAAACTCCACAGGTACCTTTAATAGCTTAGTGGATATACCCACATACATAAATGATTCTATTAACTTTAATAGTTAACTTAAATAATTAACTTTTAACTTTCTTAAAACTGCCAGTAATTTAAGAGCATACATACAGTACATACATAGAAAGGATTTTAAAGGTTTCTACAAGCGGCTTACAAACATGTTCAAGTGTGTGTTTTGTGTTCTCTGCAGTGTGCAGGAGTTCGACAGTGGAAACTACTTCTGCAGGGCCTCCAACATCCACCTTCAAAGATTTCTCACGTCTAGAAGAGCAGCTCTGAGTGTGCTAGGTACGCCATTACAACAGACCTCCCACACTGTGCCATTAATCAATCAAACTGGTGATTTCCGAACAGTCCTTCTGAGTGTTTCCGCCTTCCTCGCAGCCCCTCCATCAGTCAAACTGTGGCCTCAGGTGGTGACTGTGCCAGTGGGTGCCCGGGTGGTGCTGGAGTGTCAGGTGTCAGGTCACCCTTTACCCTCCATCAGATGGGTCAAGAGAGGTCAATCAAAGCAGACTGGAGGCAAGATCATTTTGGGGTAAGTTCTCATACAACGCATTTAAAATGAGGGATTGCCTTTGTGAAGAATTATTGAAATCAAATGACAATATTTTTCAGCTTGTAACTCCTTTTCTCACTAACATAAACAACAGGACAACTGGTTTATAACATATGACCAACATATGATACATATGACCCAACAGATTGAGAAATGCCACCCTCTTCATCCAGTCCGCCCGGAACTACGATGAGGGCGAGTATGTGTGCGAGGCCTCCAACACGCTGGGCCAAAGCCGCGGCACAGCCATGCTGAGAGTTGCTGGTAACTTTTACACCAACATACCATGAAAGGGCCCAAAAAAATCCCACACATTTTTGATCACCTGTACTCACTTTATTAACGACGTCTCGGTCCTTAGACCTTCATCAGGTAAGATTCGTATAGACAAAGAGCACCGGTACCTTATAATGTATGTAAAAAAACAAAATGTAATGAGCTCTTCCAGTTGAAAAACATAGATTCTAAGTCTAATCAAAAGGTATGTAAATATATATAATTCAAAAGGATTTTAAGGAAGAAGTTTACGATACGATGCACCTGCCCAAATTTGTAGTACTTGACACCAACATATTCTAAAATAAATTATAATTCACCACCAATTCCTCACCTCGGTGGTTGCTACCTTAGTGGACTTCAGTCAAGTCAAGGACCAGGTGCATGAAATGAGTGTTTTGATACTTGGCTGGGACATAAAGAAAAGCACTTCAGAAGTTTTGTATGATAATGTCTATCTATCTATCTATCTAATAGGCTTGTTTAACAGTACTGTAGGTCTATGACACCTGAGGTGGAGGCACCATTACAGTTTGGGTCAATATAGTACCAACACAATACTGGGTTAATGTTACCCAGAAAGGCACTCAAGACAAGATAAAGGGCTGCAAGAGGTTGTTTTGACCCAGTTATAGTGTTATTTCTTTATTTTACTGTTGGGTTATTTACCCAAACTAAAGCTTGTTATAATCAACTCTACTCCCCTTGAACTTATATGTCGCAGTTTGTTACTGATTGTTATTAACTTGTGTATCTTTTGAATGTCATATGCACATCGTTTTGTACAAGAAATAATACATTTGAGACCATTTTTAGCTAAAGCTTGTTGTGTGTAACACTGGGTCAAAATAACAGATTGTCACTGAAGTTAACCCAATGTTGTATTGGTGCTATATTGACCCAAAGGGTAAAATTTGAATCCATGATTTTTAGTGTGAAGTAAACAAATGATTCCCATTCAAATTTCAGCCCACGTGGCCGGTAGGCTATTCTTCTATAAACCATAGTACCATATACTGTAGTATAACCAAGAAGTTAGAACTGGAGTTGTATATGCATGCAATACCATATAGATATTTTATGATTCAAATATAAAGCTGTGTTGTTGGTTTTTTTTGTTGTTTTTTGCTCATTTTGATGTAGTAGCATGTAAGACATTTTGAAAACAGTGTCAACAGTGTCTCTCCTGCAGTTTTTAGGAGGGACAGATATGTCAACTGCTTTGCATTTGTCCAGATTATACAAGAGATACAGTTTACATAACAACACTATGAACATGTCATGCACAGAAAAATAAAATGCATTTGCATTTTGTGCATGAAATGGTGAGTGGCAAATTTCATTTCCTGGAGCGAAAAGTTTGCCAAGTATCATAATGTGGCCTTCTGTTCCAAGTGTTACACAATATTACATCAATGTGAAAACATTCTGCTGCATCTTGATCTTGATTCTGGCCCTGGACCTTTCATCCATGTTTTAACCCTCTCTCTATCTGTCTGCACTTAAAATTATTAAATAAAGGCAAAAAAAGATCTTTAAAAACATTTAATCCACATTAATTTTAACATGCAGAGTGTGAATCAATTTTTCTCTTCCCTCCTCCCAGTGAGCCCCATCATAGTGACCTCTGCAGGTCAAGTGAGCTGCAGGATTGGGGCTTCTGCAGTCCTGCCCTGCGGGGCTATAGGGATTCTGCCCATCACATATACCTGGACCCGGGGTAGAGCAGGGACAAACTCCCTCATCAGTCCAACTGAGGACAGGCACATTGATGGTGAGTCGCCCAAAGCAGAACTGGAGCATTTTTGCTGTCTTTCAATTTATGGATCCCACATTTTCATCTGAAGTTGATTTCAGCCGCAAACATGAATTAATCATCCTCAGAAAAGGTGGAAAGGCAACTGAAAACTACCTATACCTACCCCGGCTGTGAATACGAGTCTGCTCTATGTAATATTGTTTTGTCATCTTACTGCTGTGTAGAAGCTGGAGCTCTGCATATCTCCAGAGTGCAGTGGTCTGACGCAGGGGAATACTACTGTACTGCTGAGAACCGAGCTGGACGACATCAGAGACGCACAATACTCACTGTCACAGGTATGCTGACGTCAACTCACCATTTCACTCCTGTACTGGCAGATACAGCACTGATATTACTAAAAACATGCTGTGTTATGATGATGGTATATTCAGAGTGGGCATTTATGTGTTTGTGCTGTCACTACATGGGGGTCTCATCAATGATCTACGATAACACACAAACAAATGTGTGCAATTAAAATATCTAAATAGCTGAAAAGATGCTTCCTTGACAGCTTTTGCACAAGTTTCTCTTCTTGCTGATTCTCTTTCATGCGTTCCTCTGACCTAAGCTGAAGATCACCCAATTGATAGAGGCAAGCAGACAAGACTGGTATTGTCTGCTGTGAGTAATGACAATGAAAATCTCTGCTTGTGCTAGCTTGTGTGGTGACACTGTTTTTGCTCCAAAATCAGAGTGCAGGCTCTATATTTGCTTTCCATGTGTGGTCTTGGTCCAGAAGCTGTGATTTATTCTTAAATGTGTGTCCTCTTTAAAGCTGTACATGTGGTGACTTGCCATTGTCAGTAGGTAATGTCACTCCTCTTGTGGCTTATAACTTGGTAATTACTTGTTTTGTGGCAATGTTCATTTGTAATTGTGTCGCTTTTTTCCCTTCATGCTTTTATGCCCTGAATCTTTTTTGTTTATTATAATATTTTACAGAGCACCAACACTAGCAAAGAGCTGCCAATTTCCCCTTCGAGTGTGGCTGAGCAACATGCCAAGATAACACATCCTCCACATGTACAAGCGCAGCATAAGGAGACCAAATGTACGTGCTTGAAACACAAAATTAATTGTGCTACATATTAATGAATACAAGGCATTAACTGACTTTTTTCACTCATTTCAGGCTCCTCATCACACTGCAATGCTACAACAAACAGAGCTATTGCTTCTTCTACATTTTCAAGAGGAGCAGTGGCTCAATTGAAGATGCCACAACGGTCACTGGACCCTGTCTCACATCTGACGACCAATCCAACCCAGCCTTTAGTCACACAGATGCAGCCTCCTATGTTGCCACCTCCTCCACATCCAAACTTCCAGTCTGTGGACCTCCACACCCAACTGCCAGGGATTAGTGATCCTCTTTCAGATTTAAATACTGAACCAACAATAACACAGAGCCAGACATCAGTAGTCACTGATGAGGGTTTGTTTACAAGGCTTAAGTACCTACCATCTGCAAGTCAAACTCATTTGACAGGAACGTCATCACGTTCACAATTTCAGCATCAAGTCAGTGAAGGATTGTCGACAGAGCCTGATTCTCAGGGCTCTAACATTCAACAACGTTCAGTCACTGTGTCCTCTTTGTCACAAGCTGAGATGCAACAATCTGAAACTGAGCCTCAGCAGCTGGTTACAAAAAGTCCATTTTCTCAGATCTACCATGAGCCAACCTCAACCCAGATTACTCAAACCAAGCTGGTTCAAGCAGGTCAACCTCTACATCGGAGAACACATCGGCCACCTTCACCAACCCTCTCACAAATATCCCAAACGTATCCTCAACAATCTTTTACCCAAAGTCTTTATCCAAAGTTCCATTTTGAGCATCATCTGCCGTCCACACAACCTCCACCTTCATCAATCACCAAGCCTCAAGAATCCCAAACTCACGGTCAACCTTCACCCATGCTGCCAAAACCAGCCTCAACCATATCTACACCTCCTCAAACCCAACCTCAATCATCTCCAACGCCTCATCCACTGCTTCACTCGCAACCTCCTCAACCACAAACTGAATCTTTTCCAATCCAACACAAAAACCCTCCTAAAATCCAGCCTTCAATCTCAACCACCCATCCTCCTGATCACATATCTGATCCTTCACAACTGGACCCTGAGATTCCTGTTGTCCATCAGGTGAGCTTGTCTGATCAGGTACAACTAAATGTTAGCCAGCAAGGTCACCCGGTTCAGTCAGCCAAATCAGCCAATGACACGGAGCTTACAGAGTGGCTGAAGAGGAACACCTCCCAATCACCTATGACCAGCGATGATCCCAGGTAGGTGAAATAAACAGATGGTGCCGTTTTGATCAGTGCGTCAATAGAGAAAACTGCAGCATTTTACTTTTGTTTGTCTTTTATACTCCAGAGTGACACAGCAGTCTCCATCATGGCTGCCAGTGCTGGAAAAACATGACATCCCCATTGTGGTGGGAGTGGGTGTCTCACTGGCCTTCATCTTCATCACCGTTACCTTCTACTCAGTGGTCCAGAAGAATGAACCTGCACCAACAAGCCGAGCGGGTCAGATATCATGTCAGCACGCCTATTTCAAACTCTGAGCATATTAAAAAAGCTTTAAACCTTATCACATGTGTCAGTTAAATATAAAGCTACAGCCAGCAACTGGTTAGCTTAGCACAAAGAAATTTTACATTTTGTCATTTGGCAGATACTTTTATCAAAATCGACTTACAATCAAGGCAATAAAATCAAGCTTTAGAGGACAGAGCTGTGGTACAAATTCTCAAGTAGCAGACCAGGTGCAAGTGCAATGAGAAAGAGCGCTAGACTGAAGGTTTTTTGTTGTTGTTTCTTTTTTGTTTGTTTTTTAAAAATAATTATTAAAGTAAGAAACAACTGGAAGTAGACAAGTGAATTAGAAATACCATAAACAACAAGAAGGTAGTGCAACCATCAACAAAGTGAAAGTAAAGTAAAAGGTTAAAGGGGTTCAAGTGTGGGTGTTCATAGAAGAGCTTTTCAGGCGTTTCTTGAATGCACCAAGTGAGTCAGCAGACCGTATGGCGCTGGGTAGTTCATTCATCCGCCATCACAAAACCACAAACGATGAGTAAGACTAGAAGCTGTTGGAAACAGCTGGCCTGATTCTGTCTAAAGATAACAAAACCTTCCTGCCACCTACAAACCTCACTAATTAGCATGTTGTGTCTCATTTGTTTAACCCGTATAACAACCAAAGTGTAAAAACAAGAGTTAGCTGTTGCCAGACCAGTTCTTGCATCTGAATAGGTGCCAAACAACCAGCAGTGACCAGTCCACCAAACAAACAGTGCCAGACTATTTCTTGGCTGAATTAGTGAGCTGTAGAGGTGCTGGTAGGTCGATTTTGTTACCATTGGACAGTGCCTGGCTAGCTTTTCCTCCCTGTTTCCAGTCTTTGTGCTGAGCTAAATAGCTGCTTGCAGTAGCTTCATATTTAACGCCCAGATAGCCCATGAGAGTGGTATTAAGGACATTTACCAAAATGTTTAAGTATTTCTTTAAAGCAAACTTAAAATGTTTTTAACAGCTCAGAGGAATCTAGGTGTCCCCATACGACACGCTGATCGTCGAGCTGCAGGACGAACCTATGAAAACAGGTGAATTTGCTACAATGCAGTACAAAAAACTGCAATTTTTCTTTCTAAAAGATGCATAAAACTAGAGTGTTGTGTCTTTCTTACAGAGCTTTTGAAGATGATGACTGTGTGGCAGTGATTGAGCAGAGCCCCAACACGTCAGACACCTGTGCCAGACCTCCAGGGCCGAGCCTGGTCACGGTGCAGATGGAGCCCACATCTGAGAACCTACAAGAAGAAACCCCTCCTACTCTGGACAACCACTCGGTCACTGTGGAGACTTATCCTGAGCCCATTCTTGACACAAAGGTTTGATGACACAGAAATACATGAATGTGACAGGGTGAAAATTTTGGTCATAAATAAACAGATGCACCGATAGCACAGAAAGGACGGTGCAGTTTTCCCCACTTTCTGTGAAAGTTAAAAATGTGAAATCCCATAAGTAATGATCACCAATAATAATTACTTTTAGCCATGTTAGCAGTGTGTTAAGAAAGAATAAGAAAACAATATTGTTTCCCAACACTCTTTTTAGTTTAATCCTCCATGAGGCCTACTGTGCACACTGTGTACCTAATATCCTGTTTTTGTTAACATCTATATTTGTAGTCTCTAGATTAAACATTTTTAGTGACTTCAGTGATCCTCACACTTTTTATCTTGCACCTGACCCTGCAGGTCAAAATTTCCACTTGTCCAACACGTTAATTCATAACGAGATACCTCATCAACAAATTTATCATCAGTTGTACTTTGAACTGTGAAAGTACCATTGTGTTTATACTGAAAACAATGCAGGTGGTAGCACTGACTGAAAGCATCTTTAATGCTAATACAGCATACTTACAAGCTAAGGCTAGTATGTAAACATATGTAACATGCTATGCTAATGTGCTAAACATTAACTAGGCATGTAATGCTTACATATAACAGTTAAGCGTAAGTGAAGTTGGTTCACATTTTTGTCCAAGTGTAATATGAGGCTTCAGTTCAGACTTTCTGCTTTACAGACTGTGTTTTCTTACTGAGATGCAGCAAAGAGACAAAAAGTGTGTCTTCAAACCTACAGTTTGTTTGCTCTGATTTGAATCAGTGGGTGAGTTGTAAACTTGGTGCGTTTTGCTGTTGGTTTGGTTTCTTTTCACACAGAGAAAAATCCAAGCAAACCAAAATACAACACTACAAGCCACATGAGAACATTTGGTTAGATGTGTCTGAGGCGAGAGCAAGGACATAAACAAGGTTGGACCTCAAATCATTTTCTGGCTAGCTGCTAGCAACTGTTGAGTTTGCTTGTCTGCATCCTTATATGCAAAGTGTACCTGGCTACAGGAGTTGTTTAGCTCAAACTTCTAAACTTTGCCTCATAGTTGGGTCACATCACGTGCCCACCACAAACTAACTGCTCCAGGGTTCATTTGGGACTGGACCGAGACCACATCCTCAAAGGGTCTCGGTACCGTTGTTTTGGTCAGCACCTGAGTATGATTGCTGTGTTCAGATCTTCCCAAGCAAATTGCATGAAGGTGGAAAACGAACCAGAGTTTGATTCAACCGGACTAAAAAGTGCAGATCTCAAAGACAATCTAAAACCAAAAGGGAATTTGGTGCTAAAAAGACAAAAGATATTTACTTGATTTTTCTAACTCAGACTGCTGAAGCCTCATATTAGCTTTTGCTGAATTTGGACTGAATCACTTACATTGAAAATGCTCTAAATGAGGATATCTTTGCAGCCAGTATGAACACATGAAACAATCACAGCACACATAAAATCTTCCAGTGTACATATGGTGCAAAACTCATGGTGTCATCCACCACCCTACAGGCTTGGTACTCTTAATTTTATCCAGGCTATGATTAAAGACTGCATTCTTAACTATTTCAGATTGATCCGTCTCTGGAGGAGGAGAAGGGCTGCAGTCTATCGCAGCCCAGCATCCAGCTGCAGTGTGCTGAGGACTGCGTCAGTAATGGAGGAGACAACCACAGCCCATGCCAGGATGCTTTGCCTCCTCCGTCGTCCTTGCCCTCCCGTTCACCTTCCCCGTCTCCGCCATCCAGACGTGAGGAGAGCCTGCGCTCCTCAGTAACCCTGCAAAGCGCTGAGCCATTTGTAGCACCCATCCAACACAGCCTCAGCATCTCACATGGCAACCCTCCCCTGCTGCTCTCTCACCACGTCTCCTTGGGCCTCACTACAGTTGCAGTGGATGTGCATTTTTACCCAGCGGCCACTGCTTCAATGGCAGTAGGCACTAGCACTCATATCAGTTCAGTCTCTAATTCCACTTCAGTGGCTGCACCTCTGTTTAGTCCCCCATTAGCTAACAGTCAGGAGAATGACCAGTCGACTGCCAGATTGCATCAGTGTAAGTAGCTACAGAGCAAAGGTACGGTCACGTTAATTACACTTTGGTCTTACAAATATTCACTCGGTCTCCCAATCACTTTTTCTGAAGCCTGAACACTAGCTATCTGCTATCGTGCATTTCCTATTTCCTATAAAATCTCCAGTTGGCTCAGGTGGACTTGTATAGAAACACTGCAGCACTGTGTTTGAATAATGAAGTTATTATTTTAGTGTGTTTCAGCGCCATGATTAGTATATTATCACACAACCAGACTAGAAAGCAAGCAAGCAAAGTTTATTTATATAGCACCTTTCACAGAAATAAATAAAGACACCAGATAAAATATACACGGGGAACAGACATAAGAGACAAATTAAAACATAAAATACCACATGCCTAAATGCCTGTCTGAACATATGGTTTTTTAGCTGCTTTTCGAAAAGGGTTTACACCCTCAGTGTTTGCGGGTCAAATTTGATTCGTGTTTGAATTCTTTCAATTATGAATTGAATGGGACAAGAGGAGATGGATGGCACTGGTGAGTGGACTGAACAAGGGTGAGATGTTTGCCCTAAAATATACAACCTTGTCTATAAAATATTTAAGAAAGTTATTGCAGCCACTGTTTGAGAAGATTGGCAGGTTAGGGGTGTTGGGAGAGACAATATAGTTTACAGGGTCAGGACTTTAGGGTTTCTCTTGCTAGAATAAATTCAATTAGAGAAGTAAGAAGATCTCTCAGCCTTCACCATATTGTTAAGGGTACCCATGAGTTCTCTGAGATGCAGTCTGTGTACTTGGAGCTTCGTGGCTTTCAACAAGCGCTCAGTCTTTCGTCCGGATAGTTTCATTTATCCATGGGGATGGATTTTTGGAGATCTTTCTAAGTGTCAGAGGAGCCAATTTATCTAACACAGAAGAGCAGTGAGTATTAAATGATTGGACTAAAGTGTCCACGTTCTTATCTTTTTAAACAAACAAATTGCTATCAAACACCGTAGAAAAATTGACAGCCGCAGCCTCATTTATGATACGGGTATGTCTCATATGGCAAAAAGGCTGAGACTCCAATGTAACGCAAATGTCAAATAAAATACATTTATGGTCACCGACACATAAATCCTTAGAGCCAACAAATTCAATATCTATACCATGTGTAAAAACACAAACTGTACAAACAAACTGACTACAAACTATAGCGTTGCTTTTATCAGAACCATGACATCACAAACTTTTTTGGGACCAGTGGGGGCTAAATTCATTGAACGTAAGGCTAACATACCTCAAGCTTTTCATCAAAGAAATCCTCATACAATCAACCTGACAGTTTATAGCAACTGTAACTGCTTTTTCAGACCACTATGTCCACGATGAGGAACATGCGCATTGTGAATTGGTATTTTTAAAGAAATAGTTCAGCATTTTGGGAAACTTAATTGCTTTTTTGCTGTGGGTTGAATAAGAACATTGAAAGTACAGGGTTAGCTTAGCGTAGCATTAACACTGGAAGCAGGGGGAAACAGCTAGCCTGGATCTGTTCAAACCCCTCTAAAGCTCACTAATTAATGCAAAGTATCTTCTTTGTTTAATTCGTAAACATACAGAAATGTAAAACTGACAAGTTGTGGCTTTAGAGGGAGTCACATAGTAGTGTAACTATTTCTTCACCAAGCAACAGTTTATCTTTTCGCCTGGCACATCGGTGCTGCGTCTCCACTGGTTAGTTACATTTCTGTTTGTGTCAACAAATGAGATACGACTTGTTAACTGGTTTGCTTTAGCAACTCCATCTCCTAGGAATTACATCTAGACACAACTAAATTGCAACAGCAAATATGTTTTGCTAGAAACGTAATACTGGCTGAATAATGCCAACATAATGAGAAAATGTTAATTAACACATTTGGCAAGTTTAAAAAATGTTGATACTGAATGTATGAGACAGTGTACCTGGTTGTTTTTTTCCACCAAAATATCGTACAATACCCCTCAGTAAAAACTACATTATGAAACTTTTTATGGTTATGTTTAGACACCAGCAGCACTTGGTTAAAGTTAGGGAAAGATTGTGGTCTTGGTTTAATACAGACAAAAATGTCTGCCATGATTTTAAACAAAATGAAGATCTTTCACTTAGTTACATACTGAAAACAACATGACAGCAGTACTGATCTTCTCATCTAACTCTTGGCAATAAAGCGGATGACTGTATTTCTCAAAAAGTCAAACTTTGGGACTAACATCCGGTTGTAGCATCCACATTTTTTGCAAATTTGTGTTTTATAGCTTTAGAGCAGCACTTTCTCTATTACTGCCTGCACTGGTTACAATAATTACTGTCATGTAACATGTTTGACTGTATAGTCAAGGCTACTTCTAAATACAACTACAGCTTTATCTTGTTATAGTCTTGCTTTCTTTCTTTATTTTACTACTGATAAATGAAAGAGAAAATGTCGAATTGTAGTATTAATTTAATTATTATTTATGTGAGTCTTATGTTTCACTCTGATTCATATTGTTTAATCGGTTATGGGTTATTTCAAGTAAATTAAGACTTAAGTGTGTTGTACAGTATTGACTTCTTTAGTGAAACAGCCAAGGATACATTACTCTGTCAGAAAATATTGCAAATTTTGTGAGTGTACACAACTTGTTTCAGTGTTTGAGTCCCGCTCGTTCTCTTATATAAAGCTACTTGACTGTTAAACATTTTTTTAAACCAAAGGAAGGTAAGTGGGGCTGTATTAATAAACATTTAGAAATACAACCAAAGTCCTCATTGATGTTTTTTGCATGTGGTCCTTTGAGTCAGACATCCTTCAACCAAAATAAAGGGGAAAAGGCTATTTACTGCATTTATATGTATATCAGATAGTTGGATGAAATTGGTTATTGTGCTTTTCGTAAAATTTCAAAATTTTGAAGTGGTTTAATGGACAGATAATTAAATTTTCTATCTTAGCTACCACTGCCCTGCATTATATTTCATTGATGTTCAATTATAAGGTGTTTTTAGGAGAATATTGACTATCGGTAATAAAATGATAAAAAAAAAATAAAAAAAAAAGATTTTAAATAATTCTTTCAAAGCATGAATATTCAGAGGCAATTTTTTAAGCCCCGAGGAGTGACTGCAGTCTTCAAAAACAGCAACCTCCAGCAGCAACATAATGGGTCTATGTCACCTGAGAGGTAAAACCCAGGGCAAAAAAACACAAGAACAACAACAACAACAATAACAACAACAAAAACCCTTAAAGTTACTTGTAAAAATGAATGAAGGCAATTCAGATAAGTTTATTTCACTTTTATCAACTCAGCTTGTCTCTCATTTGGACTTTAGCAGCTGGGCAGTAAGATGACACCATTTGGAGAGATTTTTGTGGGTAAAACAAACAGACTTTCACATTCATTTTCACCCCAAACATGAATTTCTCTTTAAAATCAAGCAGTCTGTTGCATAAATTACTTTATCCATTTCCATTCCATTGCTATTTCTTATGAAAATGAATTGCTAAATATATCACAAAGAAACGAAAAAAAAAGTACTTTCCATTGTGTCCAGTTTATACTGTCTTTGCCCCACACAAGCATGAAATTTAACTTTACAATTATCAATACACATACAAGCAGTCTATAAATCCCATAAAATGTACATTTACATACATTCTTACTAACCAGCAGCTCCCATAGTGGCAGCCGTTTACAGATGGTTCTTTAAGTTAAATATTCTCTCCTAATATGATCCCCAAAGTCCAAACTTTCTAATCAACTTGTTGTTGTTTTGAAAGTCAACACATGTTTATAGTTCAGTAAGTACTTCTGTACTGCTGCCAGTCAGACTTTAAAGTGTAATTTTCTGTGCTTGTTCTGTGACAATGGAGGTTGAGGGCTGCGATCAATCAATTCTCAATTCTCCCAGCCTCTTTAGTTCAAATGGCCACTATAGTGTGTTTTAAACATTGATTGTACACAATATATCATTTATATACAGTCAATAGTTTTGAGTCAATCTGTAAATGGTGATGCAACACAAGCTGAACAACGTTCATAACACTGCTGAGTGAAGAAGTGACAGCAGACGACACTGACAGAGATGCAACCATCTTAAGACTTTAACCCATAGAGGGCAGTATAACACTTTCTGCTAGTAAAGACAGTGTTGCAATCACAAATTGTATATCATATTGTAAAAATAAATCCAGCCCAGAGTAATCTAGTGTAAAACAAATCTTCCACTTACCAGTGTGACAATGCTTTTCGCCACAAAGGTATTTACAGCAGTAAATTATCATTACATATTATTAGTATATAGTATTAGTATTAGTATACCTACTGGACACAAAATGCTCTTGTGTCTCCAAAGTGGTACCAGCTACTGTTTTTTAATTAGAACTGGACTTTTTCAAACAATTTGTCTGACTAATTTATCAGTAATGCAACAATAATTCAGTGTTTATCCATTGTAAAGTGGTACTAGGTGTCCAGGTGGGACTGGAGAGTCGTTTGTCAGGTCAAACCTTCTTTCAGGCGGGTCAAGAGAGGAATCACCAAGCAGATTAGAGGCAAGATTTCTTAAGGATAACTTCTCACAGAATATATTTGCGTAAGATGTGTCTTTACTAAAAATGTAGCGACAGTGGTAAATTCTACACTCATGCCTACAATGTAAGTTATTTTTGCACCCTAATAATGATTGCACCTTAAACACTAGCCTCCCATGACACAGCAGGTTTGGTGTCATGCTCAATCTTGTGCACATTGCTGACAAATCTCAAAAGGTTAACCACAAAATTGACACATGAGACACAGAAGTAACTCTATTGGTCTTTTAACATCTTGAGACATCAACGACACCTTTACACACAAAAACACACCACCTCCTACATCCTGTCAGTCAGTCAGTCATTGTGAAAACTCCAACAGCAACACTGCAGACACATCACATTTATGCATTTAGTATTGAGACTGTGGGTTTTTCAAAATAAATGTTATGGATACAACTCAACTAAATGATACTATTATTGCCTTCCAAAATACTTTATATTGGATATTTTCACCAAAATATCAAATCGTGCAATGCAATATACACTTATAGTTGCTACAGCATTATTATATAGCATTATTATGGTTTTATAGTTATGTTTAGGTACTGGAAGAATTTGGTTAAAGGACGGGTTCACAATTTTTCAAGTCTGTCTTAAAACAACAGTCAGGTGCCACATTCCGCTTGTTCATACTGACCATTAGAAGATCCCTAATGCACTTACAATGTAAGTGATGGGGGACAAAATCCACAGTCCTGTCAAGTTTATCTGAAGATAATATGAAGCTTCAGCTGTCCAAATGAGTCAAATCGACTGGATATCTTTCAATGTTACAGTCTCTTTAGTGCCAAAGTCCCTCTTTTTACTACTATACTTCCGCTTTCACTGTTTTCACTGTTCATATGGGCAACTGATTGTTGTTTTAAGACACACTTGAAAATCTGTGAACCTGTCCTTTAATGTTAGATAAAGAAAGAAAGTCTTCAGTGACTAGAAGCACGAGACACAGCATGTTTATTGATATTTAACCGCTTTATTTGTCAGAAAAAAAACATTGCCAGTGAACATAATCGCAACAGCAAACACATACACACAACACAATTCGGAAAACAATTTAGAAGCATACAAATGTCATTTCTCAAGTAACTTTCTGGGCTTTCATTGATATAATCTGATAAGTGTTATACCTGTGAAAGAAAAAAGCAAGAACACGAATACACAAACACAACTGTGATGTGCCAGCTTTGGCAGCCATTATAACCAAATTAAGTGGCAGTAAGTAGGTGGGAAGCCAGTGAGGGATCTAGTTCTGGTTGAATCTAGTCTAAGTGGTTTGTTTGGGCATCCCCTGATTTATTTTTATTACTCAGATGCCCTCGAGCAAGGCACATAATCCCCAAACTGCACCGGTTTGTACAGTTTTATCACATTTTATTTGGTACAGCCTCCAAATGTGGGATGTTGGAAATTATGGGATGTAATTTTTTACTGAAATAAGACATGTTTCTACTGACACAGAGCAAAAATAACTGTGTGCAAAACATTAATTACAATATATTGGCAACTTCTTACACTTATTTTTTGGCATTTTAAAATACAGTAAACTCACAAATACAGTAATGTGTACAGTAATATTACGTATTTTTGTTTTTTGGTCTTCAAGAAGATTAATTAAAAATACATTGACAGTAATGTAACACATTCACTCTGAAAGGAAGCTAATTTAATTTCACAAGGTTACAAAAAAGTCACAAATAATGAAAAAGAAAGAATCAATCATACAGATATAAGCAAATAACTAAAAAAAACAAAACAGATCTCCAGAAACTACATGATGTGTGAGGAGGTAGAACAACTTAAATGTGCAGTATGTTGTTCACTGCAGGCAGGATTAAAACCACTGAATAAGAACATGTAATGTTAAAATCACTTTCCTCTCTGAAACAAATCCAGTGTGAACGGGACAATGACAAAAACACATTTCTGGCCTCATGCAAGAACTACGCACATGAACAGACTCTTCCTCTTAAAATGCATGTACGCATAATGAAAAAACATTTGTGGCATTCATCAATTTTCTCGTTCCTAGAATTTTCTCTTAGGTACGAACAAAATTTAATGAGTGGCCCACACAAGTCGTTGGCAGCTGGATTCATATTTTCAAATTGTTTCGTGTCTCTGCCACTCCCAAATTTGTTTTGTGTTTGTCTGCTGATTTCTGAAAGCGGGACGTGAAGCTGCGCTGTGTTTTTACTCTTTGGGGACTTTTTTGTGAATGAAAATTGTCCACAGACTGAGCAGAACATGGAGCCTTATATGGCAATTTTAGGGGTGTGGATTATGCTAACGATCACATCTCACAAACGTCTGCCTCCTCATGAACAGGTGACATTCATCAGGCTGAAACGAGCAATTCACAACAAGTTCAGGCAGTTGAGAGAGTTTGTTGAATTTGACTTGGAACGCTTGTACAAGCAAACTTCAGAAAAAGAGTTTTAGGATAAAAATACGAAAATGTTTTTGCATGAGGCCCATTGAGAACTACAGTACGTCATTTCCCACAGTCAGTATAAATGATAAATGGCAAGATAACATCAGTAAAATTATTAAAGCTCTGTTGAAGGTTTCCTTGGTTTTGCCTCCTCTTCATTTCGTGGAACATGGAAGTCCACGTAAGGACACCACTTGGTGTTGAGGCACACCAGCTTCTTCAAAGTGGAAGTTTTGACGATATTGAAGCCCGTCTCTCCCCCAAAGGTGCTGGGCTTCCAGTACTCCGGGGAGCAGATAGGGTTTCCCATCAGGCCTTTCAGGGAGAAGGGAGCACCCATCTCTACCATACTCTCACCAAATATACTGCTAGGACGGGTCCTCTCCAGTAAGACGCCGGGGTAGAACTCCAAAGCATCTATGTCACCATAAAGTTCCTCTAAACCTCTGGCCATTTCTACGTTATCTGTTCAAAAAAGAGAAAAAACTGTTTGTTGATTTATGATTACTGTAGTTAAACATGCTTATATACGCTGTTGTTTTATGAAGCTACAGACAAGGTCTATGCCTATGTTAGCATAAAGACTGGACACAAGGGGAAACAACAACAAAATCTTGTTTAATTAGGCTGCACAAAATACAGCAATATAAAAATACTCCATTGCAAGTAAAAGTACTGCATGAAAAATCCTACTCAGTAAAAGTACATAAGTATTAGCAGCAAAATGTAGTTAAAGTATTGCAGTAAAAGTAGTGGTTTTGTCCCTCTGACTGATATATTATTATATATGACATCATTAGATTATTAATACTGAATCGTCAGTGTTAGAGCAGCATGTTACTGTTGTAGCTGCTGGAGGTGAAGCTAGTTTCAACTACTTAATATACAGTTAGATAGTTTAGTCCAGTGGTTCCCAACCTAGGGGTTGGGCCCCTCCAAAGGGTCACCAGATAAATCCAAGGGGTCGTGAGATGATTAATGGGAGAGGAAAGAAGAAAAAACAAAGTTCTGATACACAAATCTGTTTTCAGTTTTTGGACTTTTTCTCTGATCTTTGATTTTTCAGTGAAATATTAGATCGTTTGAACATTTATTTAAATGAAACCATGTGAGAAATTTAGAGGGAAAAATCACTATTTGGTGGAGCTGTTAACAACTCACAGACATCTGAAATGTGATCCTGACTACACACTGCTTTTTGTAAGACTTCAAAAGCCAAAAAGGTTGGAAATCACTGGTTTCATCTTTAACAATGTGTTGTATTTTAAAAGCTTGTTATATTATCCATTGTGTCAAATCTTCATCTGAAGAGTAGCTAAAGCTGTCAAATAAATGTAGTGGAGTAGAAAGTACAATATTTCCCTCTGAAATGTAGTGGACTGGAAGTATAAAGTAGCATAAATGGAAATACTCAAGTAAAGTACAAGTACCTCAGAATTGTACTTAAGTACAGTACTCTAGTAAATGTACTGTCCACCACTGGCAACAGGACAGCGTATCTCATAGCCTTCAGATGTCCACAAATATGTCCAAACAATCCTCTCTAATATCCAGAATAGCTGCAATATCTTTATAGTTTATATTTCATTACACAAAAAGTGAGGAGAATTTAAATATCAGTTCAAATAGCAAATATCCTATAACCGGATACTGTACCTTTGTAGGACTTCACTAGGGGAGCAAGTTAAAATATCATTCCTGCTTACCAGTGAATTCATAAAAGGAGCTGTATGGTTTCAGGTTAAACCTCTTTCTGTATTCATTGAAGGGCTGCATACGCACTGCTCTGGACTCTCTGATGACCAATTCTGCCACTTTGAGCACTACTTCATGAGAGTTGTGACCTCCACCTATCTGAAACACAAAGAAAAAAGTTACTACAACTTCATTCTGATGCACTGACCACTAATACCATCAAGATGAAAGGCACTTTCCTTTGGCAACAAACTCAGCGATTAGCCCATCGCTACTCTTGCAACACTGCACGTATATGACACCGCTGAAAGACAGTATCTAAGAATATAACCTCTTTTAGGAAGTGATTATAAGAAGAAGTTTCCTTTAATGTGATATATTAAGAAACACTGTGGTTTAGTGGTTGTAAAAACATGTTGCGTTTCACCATCACTGGAGTCTGAAAAAGGTCTTCCCAAAGTAGTTTGATATTTCATATACTAGTGAGCAGAAAGGCAGGCAGGATGTGATAAATAGCAGAGACAAGAAGTCGTGTAAAAGTGTGTCCTACTATTATATTCTCTGTCTGCCAATTCAGGATATATTAGGCTACTCAGAAATACCATCATGTGGCATGTTGAGTTGTACTACTACTTGTTTAAGGATACTTCTTATGAAAAATATTACATCAATTAGACTGTATGTGCCATAGACAACGCTATCACTAAACACATTTCGGGCACAAAGGTAAGTGATAACAATAAGCTCAACTTTCTCTGAGGCATTTCCTGTCACTTTTCTGTTTCTCTACTGTGATAAATGTGTGCATAATGAGTCAGCAAGTTTACATTTTCATTATCTGTATCTGGCACAGATATGATTCATCTAACTTGAAGGATAGGTTCATAATGTTTCAAGTAAAACAAAACAATAAAATATTGGCATTGCACATTTCTGCAAACCACGGATACATTGAATCTCTATGTTTCAGCACATTTAATACCTAGAATATCAACATTTCTATAATATGTATCATAGCAAAAGTGAAACGGTTCAGAAGACATCTACATGAACTGATTACCATGTAAGGAAGAGGAAGGTTGAGAGGTTGGAGAGAGAGTTAGTTACAAAAGCATAAAATCAGCAGAAACTGCTACTTACTTCCCGTTTCATCCGACAAAACCGGGTATTTTTAGTGAGATGTCGAGACATTTGCAACTGTTTTTCTGGTAACAAACCTGATATTTTAACCCAAATCATGACCTTTTCCTAACCCTAACCAAGTGATTTTTGTGCCTAAACCTAACTAGACCTTGACCACAGTGTTGTCACACCTTCATGCCGTGTTAAATGACACCTGAAAGGCTTAAAATGTGGTCAACACTGAAATGTAGAGACTCAGTTTCATACCACTTAATGTGTTTTGAATGTAAGTGATGGGCACAAAACTCATAGTCCTGGTTTTGTGCAAAAATATATTTAAAAAGTTGTCCAAATTAGTCAAATCAAGCAGATATTTTCCAATGTTACAACCTTTTTGGTGCAAATTTCCCTCTTTGTTACTATCCTTTCACTGCCACTCAACAGGAAAACACAAAAGAGGGAATTTTGTACTTTGGACTTTGGAAGATATCCACTTAACTTGACTAATTTGGATGGCTGAAGACTCATATAAGCTTTAGATAAATGTATGTATATAATTTTGCACAAAACTGTACATTTTTTTGCCCCGTCCCTTACATTGAAAACGGATTAGGAAGGGATCTTCTAATGTTCAGTATTAACAGGAGGAATGATTACAGTAAGCAAAACCTTTCAGTGTTCATATCAGCACCTGACTGTGTTTCAATAGACATGAAAAACTGTGAACTTGTCCTTTAAGGGTCAAAGATCCCCTCCAGACATGTTTTAAAAAATATATTAAAATGCTAAAGTGTCTGATGTGGTTTTTCCAATAACAAATATTTGCACCGGAGGTTTCAAGTTTCCACGTCACACTTGTGTAAGTTGCCTATTGGACCACGATTTGCTTCCAAACTAGTTTTGAGGTCACAAATCATGCTTGTAGGTATCCAAGCTCAGACTTAAGGTGAGCACAGATAAACTTTCCACCTTCAGCTGCAAACAGCCTTCTAGTGTCAAACTCTGCACGCATATCATTCTTCACAGTGAAGCGCAAACATTCAACTGAAGATACAAGAAGAAAAACACATTTTTGAGTGGAAGGCGTTATCGCAATCCTCCAGATGTGACCGAATAATAATCTTCCCGTCCAAAAAAAGCAAATAAACTGATAAGACTTTAGCTGCACTTGTACCACTAACACTAGATTCTTGTACACGCTGAGCGAATGTTACTTCACTACCTGTCCTGCAGGCTGTCGCGAGAAAGCATCCACAAGTTTCTCTATCCCGTAATGCATGAGGAGCGAGGTGTTGTAGTGAAACTGAGAGTGCGGGATGTCATCTCCGTCGATTAGGAAGCTGTCAGGCATCAGCGGGTGCCAGTGATAGAGATGGCAGAACTCCAGGGCGATGCGGTTGCTGTACTGGAAGCGTGCGTTGAAGAGTAGAGTGGGATCGAACTTCAGCTTCAGCCTGTAACCGCTCAACTGCTGCACGTACTCTTCTATTATAATGTTGATGATCTCACCTGGAGGGTGGAAAAGTCTCATCACTCCATGTCACACACTGAGACAAGCTTTATTGAAATGAAAAATATTTAAAGAAGCTTGAAGAAAGCAGGTTTAAAAATGGTTAGTTAACACCTGGGGTGGACAAAATAATGAGAATACACAATGTTGTGATGTCAAATACAAAACCACAGAATGTCCCCTATAAATATTAAACATTAAGTTACTATTTCATTTGCAACATATTTGTGATATATTCTCCAGTCCCTGTGTGTCATGGCAGCTTTGGGTTTCAGTGTTTTCTGCAGCTGATCTTTTGTTGCAGAAGAATTAAAGTAATACCAACTTTGCAAAGTACATTCGCAATTTTCATTTTAAAATATATTTAATGTGGGTTTTCTGACAAAATCTGCTGCTATCAGAAATATGAACACAGCAACCTGAACGATTAACTTGACAGGCAACAATGTCATGAATGTCATTCAAGTTTGTGACAGGGCCAATTATATCTCAGTGATACTGACAACTTATATATACATACTTTGACTGCTCCCAGTAGCTTTAAAGGAACAACAATCATTGTGACTGTAAAGTCCAGGAAGCTCAGTAAAGGTGTAGAGATATGTATCTATTTACAAAAGTAATTTGGAGTTATTTAGAGATATTATTTTAAGTACTCACATGTACAAACCATTGTGAGTATAGTAACCTGAGAAGTGCACTTTGTCAAGCTCAGGAGGAAACAAACTGTCGATTACCACATGGACAAAGAGGAAGTCTTCTGGTGAAGATTTCTGTGGTATGATTTGATAAACTCATATAATATGAGAAACTTAACCGAGAAAACCTGTACTTGGCAGCATGGTGGTGGTGTATTCATGCTCTGAGTTTGTTCTGCTGTCTTCTGGACAAAATAATGACTGAGGAAGAGATAATTACAACCTAAAACCATCAGCCACAATTGAATGTTGGAGGAAACTGGACTTTCCAATAGGTCGAAGACCATAATTACATGTCAAAACTGGTTTTAGAACAGTTAAATCAACTTTATGTGATGGCCTTCTCAAAGCCCTGACACAGATTTTGGTGTTTACATTTGGACTGAACTGAAAGGAAAATGTCTGTTACAAAAGCAAAAAGACATCTCTGCAATTAAAAACGTATTCTGTGGATTAATACACCAAATAAAAACAGTACTGCATGATTTCTGATCATTCTGTCACTGGGAAAGAAGGTTTTCCCACCTATGATGATGAGCCTGGCAGTCTGGAAGAGCTGCTCGTCGTCCCAGGTGGGATGTTCTGCCTTCAGGATGTCACAGACTCTGTTATGCTCCCTCAGCCATATGGTGGCGTACATAGTGAGGCCCGGCAGCATGCCATAAACCTCCTGACCAATGGCCAGACGCTGGTCTTGAGGGACGTTTTTAGGATACAACATGTGCACAGGGGCTTCAGATACTAGAGGGGGATACATCTCACCGTTCACTAACTGTGGACAAACAAAAAAAAAAAAAGTCATCCACATGTGAGGAGAATGGTTAAAAGATAAATGATCATTCTTTTTATGTAATTCTTTCAAGCTATTTGAACTTCTCATTTTCTTTCACATATTTTAACAACCCGCCGCTGAGTAAAATAATATCCTCATGCAGAGCAGTTTTTAGATAAAGCTGGTTTGAGGAAATTCTGTGTAAAAGATCACAACTTGAAGCATGTCAAAGGCAATACGCTGAGTGTGTGATTGTAAGGGCTTTTTTTTTAGCTGAATCTTATCTGAAAAATGTACCACTACATTCTCAGAAGTTGACGTGACACAGGAAGTGAAAGTTATTTACAGTTAACACCCTCTAGATGCACAAGACGCAGGCACGTACATGCATGCCTGATACCCCGACTATATCCAGACCTTTAGAAACTATTAATGATATTAATTACTTTTGAATACTAAAATAAGTTGCATTTCAAAGAGTAAATGGACCTAGTTACTTAGGAGAGTGTAAGTGACTTTTGGAAGTGTCACTTTGTCAGCTGAAATGGAAAAGCTTCATTTACAGGAACACTTACAGAAACTCACTTATTTGCTTTCTTGTTGAGAGTTAGATGAGGAAATCAAAACCACTCAAACGTCTGTCTGGTAAATACAGTGTTTCTGCAGTTCACCAAGATAAGATTAAGACTTTGTGGGACCCTTTTAATACCGCATAGAATGCAATTTAATACCTGCTTCACAATCATACCAGCAAAGTATAAAAGTATACTAGTAGGTAGCATATAACCTAGAACTACCGTATATTATTGAATACATTTTTCAGTACTTCCAAGTACTATATAATAACAATTCCTAATGATATAATTAATTAAATAAATGCGAACGCGTATGAGCAGCATAAAGTGGATACATTTTAATTAAATTAAAAACCAACACTTATGAGCACAGATGTATTATAAGATCTGGATACTGGATTCAAAGATGGCACCCAGTCAATCATGTTATGTTCATATGCATGAATACCTGATACTTCAGCTTTCCATCTTTATGAAGCCGGAGATGAAACTGTCTCATGAGATCGTCTCCATATATATTGCTCGCATCTACCTGTGTGAGTATCAGATTGATTATGATTATCAACATGTTTATTGTTTAAATGAGGTCTTGGTTGGAGGTGACTGTTGAATGTCAGTATACATGCGTCTCACCCCGTGTCCTAGAGCCTTGGTGAGGCCTTCGTGAGCTCCATGCTTTGTCTTGAAGAATTGATGGGTGAAGTGTTGTGCCATGAAGGCGAACATCAGATTGGTTCCCTGAGGATCTGGCCTGAACTTCTTTCTCTTAAAAAAACGCTCGGCCAGCACTTTGGGATCAGGGAGATCAGGTTTGCCTGCAGAGAGAGAAACGTGTCAGTAACGTGACACGATTAGATTAAGATTTCTCGTGGTGGAAAGTTGTCTGCGTGTAGTCGTGATGCTTAAAGGTCCCACCTTTAGTTCCCATGGGCAAAGGACAGTCTTTAGGTACAGGAGGTAGGAGCCGGGTGTAGTAGGAGAGGTTGTAGTAGGACTCCCAGCTGAGATAGCCATACTTAGTATTGTAGGTCGGAGGGCTTGGAATAAGATCACTTCTGACTTTGGGATGATAAAAGCACAAATGATGAACTAGCTGCATATTTTATCAATGCTGAGTGAATTAACAAGGCCAAAAGTTTGAAAATAAAACCAAGGTTTCTAGGTTTTCTTTGTCAGTGGATATGCTGGTTGAGCATCTTTCACTGCAATGAATGAGTCACCTCATCCATTATTGTATGTATTTTCATTGTGTGTAGTTTTTTGTAGTATTTCTGTACTATAGTTGAGGCAAACCCATTCTCATGACAACATCCTGTGCTTCTCAGAAAATGTCAACATAACCTCATCATACCTCACTCAAAATAGCGTAGAACCCAGAAATATATATATATATTTTTTTTTTAGTCATGGTGACAAATTGACTTGTACGACTAAAATCCTGCCTGTATACAGCATACATACTGTGAGAATATTACAACAGAGAGGAACTGAAGGAAATGGTGGGAGTCTGTTTGTCGTCTTGATTTATCTGTTGTGGTCTGTGGTCTTGTGTGATTCTGCTGATCGTGAGACTGGAAGTCGATTCAGTGTTATGGAGGTGTTTGAGATAATCTTAACACCTACCTGTCAGCACAAATCTCATAAAGGTATCTTGCAAGAAAGATCTGTTGATAAGGTCCCAGAACCACTGGAAGTGTGTGAGGATGTAGTGAACCACCGCAGGGCTGGGCTTTAGCATGAAGCGGATCCTGGTCCAGAACTCCGCTACGGACAAAATCAACAATAAACATTTTTTGAGTAACACCTGAGGATTTTTAAATAATTTATTAACCATTAATAACACCATAAGTTACAACTTGAAACCCTTTATAAAGGGTGTCTAATTATAAAGTATTGCTCATGTTTTAAAGGATATGTCTGGCTATTTTCTTCTTATAGTCAACAAATCTGATGAGTCTCATATATCGTATTCCTCTGTGCTGTAGACCTCCATTGTTGTTCAAAGACTTTTACAAACATGTGAATGAGCCACACTGCTGCACTGGCTGACATGTTCCATGTTCCCAAAGTGTATGATTACTTTAGTTTGTTAAGTAGCAGCTCCAAAGACTAATAACAGTGTCAAGTTTTCACTCTCCAGAAAACTGTGACTATGCACTTAACTTAAATTTACAATGTCTGGATCAGAGTCTGATCAATACAACGAGCATGAAAAAATGGTGATTGATTACTGTAAAAGAGAACGCAAGGTGGCCTCTCTTCCTGACATAGAAATACTTTCTAGAAAGTGAAAACTTGACACCGTTGTTACTCTTTGGAGCTGTTTCTAAACCAACTATAGTAATCATGCTCTTAGATTGTGTTTTTAGTAGTTTTTAGAGAACAATAGAGATCTACAGCACAGAGGAATGAGATATATCAGGCTTTACATACACACAAAATACACATACATAGGATCAATTCATTGTTGTTTTTGTTCTGCACATGTTGACAATACGAAAAATATTTAAAAAATTGCCAGCCATATACTTTAAATAATATTTTAAAAAAGAGTCTGATATCTGAACCCTGCCTCTGAGTGTTGTGATGCAAACCAAAACGATCTTATCTTCTTTCCGGCGGAAACTTCCTGTCTTATCTCTCTTTCAAAAGTACCTTACATTTATTATCTCATCAGTACCTCTGTAACCTCTGTTTTGAAATCGCACAGACTAAGGATTAAGGGTTAACAAGGAGCATTTGAGAGGTTGACTAGAGGATTACCTGGAAGTCACTTGGGCTGTGACTGTTATACAAACCCACATTTCGACACACAGGTACACAGATTTTTTTGGAACTTACGAACAGTGCAATTTTCCCCGTAGAAGCCAGTGCGAGTGCAGTCACATTCGTAGCGGTCTGTCCCAAACCTCACACACACTCCTGAGTGTTGACAAGGGTAGTAGCAACAGGGATTCACTGCAAACGAAGAAGCACAACGATAACGATACGATAAACTTTATTGTCCCGCTCAGAGAAATTTGTCTTGGACTCTGTAGCTGCACCATGAATGCCTTGACGGCCACAATGACACAAATACAACCTCAGCCATACCAACACCAACAACATAACATGACAATATTGCACATAACCCGTAACGTAACACTTACATATTGCCATATTGCACACATGCCATAACATAATACATACATACACCCTATAAAAAATTCATGCTAAAAGATCACCATAGTAAAAGCACTGTAAAATTATTTAAAATTATTGCACAAACTTCGGCCTCAAGCAGCATTGTTAAGAAATGTAATGGAGGTTGGAACAAATGAATTCTTAAAACGCAGTGAGGGACTCTGTATCGTCTGCCCGAGGTTAGGAGGTCATACTCTGAATGAGGGATGTGAGAGGGGTCATTTACTATCCTCAAACTTGCCTAAAAACAGTTTGTTGGTAAATGAACTGCAGGTTCTGGTGGTTGCTTTTTCCAATTACCTTCATGGCCGTGTGTACCAGATGAGCAAGTTTAGTTTTTAGTTTTGCTGTGAGGTTGCCATACCAGGATGACATCTCATATCTGATTAAACTCTCTAGCACTGCCTGGTAGAATAAAAACATGATGCTTTTGTCCACCCCATATACTCTTAGTCTGAAGTAGAAAATACAATCTCTGCTGTAGACGAGAACACAAGCTTTCAACATGCACAGACCAACAGACCCGGTTCTGCATGTGGATCCAACCAGTTTATTCATACTGTAGCTCAATATCACACAACAAAGAACTTTTAACAGGTGAAAAAAGGAAAAAGATCATCTTGCTTTATACGACTGAACCTCAGGTATACTGTAATCTGTAAATGGTTGATTGTATCTGAAGTGACTGTGAACACATGGTGTCATGATTCAAGGTGATACCGAAAGCAAATGTGAGAAACCAAAGACAAACACAGACAACATGCAAGCGATGCACTAATAGACATACAACAAAGCACCTCCCTACAAGGTTGATAGTTCAATTTTAGGGTTAAGATATGGTTAAGGTTAAAGTTAGATTTAGCATGTGTGCGTGAGAGCGTCTGTAAAGACTTTTCTACACATCCCATGAAATCCTGAAAGCCTTCAAAGCTAAAGACAACCCTAAACATACATTAAATCACATTAACGCTACCCCCAAAACATAGTGGTTACCATATCAGACTGTGGTTGTGTTACTGTGCGAGTGCTCTTAATAAAACCTCCCTGCATATACACAGATTTTTAAAAAGCTTACAGCTCTTTGAGACTGAATATCAGTGGTGAAATGTACATTTACTCTTAATGTACTGTGTTTGAGTACTATTTTAATGTACTTTACAAAATTATTTCCATTTTATGCTACTTTATGCTTCCACTCCACTACATTCAGAGGGACATATTGTACATTTTAGTGCACTACATTTATTTTACAGCTATAGTTACTACTTAGGTTTCAGATCAAGACTCAAGAGAACTTTATTATCAACGCATCCACGTACAAGTACACAGTAGGGATGAGGTTTTGTTACTAATGGGGCTACATTTAACATTTAAGCAGCGCAAACAGATTTTAAAACAGTAAAACAGATTATGTATTTTACATTTTTTATTAATTTAGATCACTTTTTACTTTTTTGGGGTCATTTTCTGTTAATCAATGTCAGAAGCAACATTAATTCCCTTTTTATTCCATGTTGCAAGACGATAAAACATGAAAAATTCCAAGAGATGTGAATACAGGCACTGTATATCTGCAAATATATAATAAATATAACACTGAGTGAGGCCATTTTACATAATGAGTATTTTGAAGGCAAGGCCTACTTGTAAAGGAACATTTTTGTATTGTGATTTTGCTACTTTTACTGAAGTAAAAGATCTCAGTACTTCTTCCAGGAACTGGTGAGATAAAGTATAATAGTGCCTCTCCCCCCTAAGAACCTCCCTCCCCATATCTTTAACCCTCCCTGCTGTTGTAATATGACTTCCTGTCTTCCACTTATACTTGCAGAAGTTCTGTGAGATAATGAGACACTGCAGCTTTTTCTTCCCCATTAGCTCTGAAACAGCAGATAAGCATGTTCATAAACAACCAATAGATGTAGGTTTCTGAGAAAAGAAAGTGTATAAATGCATGCATGTTGTTATAAATAGAATAATTGATCTCTTCTTGGGAAGCTCAAGAAGTCCCAAATATTTTGATTTAGCTTCTTAATGCAGAAAAACACAAATAATTACCAAAAAAATAGCTTATAAATCAACTTGTTGCATACAGTATTTTCTGAATTTAAGCTGCTCTGCACCAGTAAAGTCCAGTCAATTTGGGCTGAAATTAAAATACAAGTCCATTCATTCAGGAATATAACCTATCCCAGCATGCACTGGGCAAAGAGGGATCGGGGGAAACACTCTGGATGTCTCTGACAGTAGATGATATAGGCTATATCATGGAGTTAAAGTTGCACTTAAGTTCAAACAATGTAAACCTCCTTCTGTGCAAAAATGTAGAAGCTTCAGTCGTCCAAATGAGTCAAATCAAGTAGATATCTTTCAACATTACAGTCTTTTTAGTGCCAAAGTCCCTCTTTTTGTTACTATACTTCCACCACAGATCAACAGGGAAACACTGTCTGAGGAACTCAGACTGCTGAAGCTTCATATAAGCTTCAGATAAACGTTTAAGGGTGATTCTTCAATTCAGGGCACTTTTGACTTTTGGAATTTTGAAAAAACAGTGTTCTTTAATCTCTGTTTTTTTCTATTTCAAAAGGCTTATCAATTGGTCTGGAACAAAGATCTTAGCATTGCTTTGATTGTACTTTATGATAATTTTGATATTTTCAAAGTTGTCACAGCAACACGTCATTACCATCACAAAAACAAAACACTGATTTTAATAAAAAATGATTTGACAAGCAAAGTTTTCACAATCATTCCAGTAAGTACAAAACATGCTCTTTAAGAATCATGTTCTAAATATTTGTAAGTACATTTAAAATACATTTTAACATGTTCTCACTAACTTTTTAATGTATTGCCTTGTCTCAACAATGAAATATTGCGTAATAATCAGAATATTTGAATTGCAATGTATATTTTTTCAGAAAATGCAAATTTAGACTTTTAAACATTATCACAATGATTGAGATGAAACCCAAGTTAACAAAAAAGTAACATTTTCTATCAAAAAATGTCTTGTGACGGTAATGACAATGTATTCCAGTAATGACAACATGTTTTGGTAATGACATAAAAATTAACACTTGTGTTTTTTGTTGTTTTTACAACTAACGGAAGATAAAGAAAATACTACTTTTTAAAAAGAACACCTTTTGAACACTTAACCTTCCATTAAAATGAATCACTTGGTAAACTACCACAGCATTGCTTATGTAATATCTTCTTTGGGCCGGCTGGCTCATTTCTGACATAAAAAAGGATCAAACAAGAGAATTGGCATGCTCAACTCAAATGTCCCATATGATGGGTGCCAATCCAAAAATGATAAAATAGAAAATAGAGTTTTCAGCACTCTCAAATAAGTGTGTAGCATTTTAATTCATGCACGGCAACAGTGGTGTGACCCATATTAAACAACTGTCAGGGACCTGCCAGTGATTATCAACCAGCTTATACAAATCATCGGAACAATGTCCTAAAAAGACAAATACTAGTAAGAAATACAGTATAGTAAGAAAAATAGTATTTAAGTCAGTAAAAAACATATATAACATTCTGTGACTGCAACAACCACGTAAGTAACCAATTGATTTTACACACTAGCAATAAGAAAATGCACTTAACAATATAAAAACTCATCATGTGCAGAACCTCAATAGCAGAATTAAAGCGTCTGCGCTCACTTTTTTCCGTCCTCTCATATGACTCTCATATGGGTTTTATGATGAGAACTGTCAGAAATATCAGGTGAAGCTTCAAGAATGGGCACTTCGTTCTCATGTTCTTCCTGACCTATAGAAGATATGGGAGGTGTGTTTTCAGCTATATAACTTTGTATCTTCTCTCTGTTCTTATCACCGGCCCTTTTGTTTCTTTGGTTAACTTTCCACTGACATCTCCTGCATCTTTGGTCCCACTTTGATAATTGTGACATGGCTTTCAATTTTCCTGTCTCTTTTCTTTTTTTGTATCTCTCTTTTTCTCTTTCAAGATATTGCTGATATCTTTCAGGATCTTCCTTGATTTTGTCTCTGTATTTCTTTGACCGTTGAGCTGGTTTAGCTGGGGCCATGTTGACATCTTCAAACAAAAATGTAAATTACGGTTGGTCACTGTTCAATTATGTATCATAGTAAAGTAGTAAATAGTAAATTAAGCTAATATATTCTAGTTATAAGGTACTAAACAGATAAATTGTCATTACCATCACTGATTGTCATTACCATCACAGTCACTTGTGTGATGGTAATGACAATTTTCACTCTTTGCAGAAAATGTTGGCTAAGTTTTAGACTTGCTAAGCTAACTGGTTAGCTAGCATACAATGTACACTGAATTTATGTAAATAAAGTGAAATTTCCTATTAATTAATTAAAATACTCAAATAGTAACTTGTTTGGTAATGACGCCTAATAAACACTCTCAGATCAGGATGTATAAAACATCAAATTACTTACATATATGGGCATAAAAAAATCAGACTTCTGCCTCATGTCTGGGAATCTTCCTCTGGAGCATCTAATTTGCATGCAACAATGTAAGTAACTGTTTGTAAAAACTTGATTGCTCCTTAAAATGTTGAGTGTGATGGTAGTGACAGGCGTATGAGGGACAGCGATATTTAACTATAAATAAATTGCAATTTGAACAAATATAAACTATATGAATTTGAAAAATGTCTTTTTAAGTTGTTATGAGGAAATGCAAAGTAAAGTTTTAATGAATTTAGCACTTTTTATTGCTTTATTATAGAGGGGATGTCAAAAAGTCTGGGTTGGGGATTAAAATGTCATCATTGAGATACAGTTATTTTTTTCATAGCTACTACAACCTAACTTTAACAAATACAATAATTGTTTTTTCTAAAAAACATTTTTTCTTGAAAATCTACCCTGGGGACAGAGAAACTCCCTTAATTGAAGAATCACCATTAAATGCATTTTTCACAAATCGACTGCGTGGACACTGTGTGGATTTTGGTCACCATAACTTACACTGAAAGCACATTTGAGGAGGATCTTCTAACAGCCAGGATGAACAGGAGTTTTTACAGTGACCTCACACTATCCCTATACATTTTTTTTGATTTAAAAAAAAAAAAAAAGATATCGCAAGACATGTCTGTGTCCAATGAAAGTGAAGCTGAAGTGGGTTTGACCTTTTGGCCGCGGATGGTGTCCTTTCAGGAAGCCTCAGGGAAACATTGTGCAGTTAGACCACTCTTGTTAGGGGAATATCCTGCATGCTAGGATGCATTACTATCACCATAGTCAATTACTTTACTATCTACTAAGTGGATCCCAGAATCAGGTCCTGAGGAAACGCGTGTCACGCGCGTCTCACGCAAGGTTGCTACGTCGCATCATCTAGAGATTCGAGGTCTCACCTATTTTCTCCGCGTGACGTGCGCGGTTCTAAGCAGAAATAGACAGGGAAAACGAGAAAGATAGGGCTGCCAGTGGCAGAAGCGCCGCTGCAGACACGCTTCCAGTGCGGACGCTGCAAGCGTGAGAGACGCAGCAGTTCAGCGACTCACACGCACACGCGCTGCTCACGCATCCAGTGTGGCCCAGGGGTTACTCTAGAGACTCCTTAGAGTCTGGTTCTGTATTTCATAGTTGCCATTGTCCACCAGATGCCCTCTGACCTTTCTGTTTTGTGAAGATTGGACTGTGTGGGAGAGGGCTTGTTTGAGTCGAACTTTATGAGGGACTTCTGGCTTTATGTCATTTTGGTTGCCTTTATTGGTTGGACTGTGCTCATTGTGTTTTTCCTCCTGTGTTCATGTACTCCTCCTTACACCTGCCCTCCGTTCATCCTCATTAGCCCTCTCCTTATCTCAATGTTCTTCCTCAGTCTGCTGTTACCTTCACACTTGCCCTTATATCAGTCTGGTCAGCCCTGCTCCCAGTCTATCAGCTCCCAGCCTGCCCCTGTGTCTTATCACCGGTTCCTTGTTGTCTGACTAGTTAAGTTTGTATTTAAGGTCTGGTTTTCAGTTGAGTCTTCTAGGATCATTTGTTCAGTTTCCTGCCTGCACTCCTGTTTGCTGTTCATGTGTTCGTCAATAAAGGTATTCTTCAGTTCCTTGTGCCTGCCAAGTCTCTGCATTTCGGTCCGCCTGCTCCGTGAATCATTCATGACAGTTTGCTAACGACCGTTACTAATTTAAGATTGGAGTTGAGCTCACTCAGGTAGATGACGTCAACACATCGTAGTGGACGCTGGAAGAACTGATGTTGCTTAGCAACGGGGAACTGTTCTTTTTTTAACGGACAAAAGTAAATTAATCTGCTCTCTTTACTTCAAAATTACGTTTAAAATGTTACGAGCAATGTCGGCACTGCAAATATGCGTATCTATCTTTGTTTTCCCATAAATTCATGACAATTTTGTCCCATAATTTTGAATTCTCAATCTAGTTAACTGTCACAATGATCAATTGTGACGAAAAATAAAAGTTGCTTACCAACACTTGAGTCACTGGCACATAATAAGCCCTCCAGCAGCAACAAAAACACCCAGATGGACAAGATGCTGAACCCTACAGACATTAAAAACAGTTGGAAATTAGAAGTGTAAATATCATAATTTTCAGTAGGCAGGTGTTTTGTTAAATAATTTTTGAACGTTACCTTTCATGACTTCACGGTTCACGGTTCGCTTTATGAGAGCTCGAAATTAAATTATCAAAAAAAAAAAAAAAAAGATTCAGTTTTATTCTGTTTCTAAAAAGCAAATTGAGAAACAGCAGTAGGTTACTCTCCATACCAGCCCTCACTCACTGACAAGGTCTAAAAGGTTGTAGCGTATTACTTTAAATATTGAGAATGGGCGGCTACAAAGTCCTCACTACTTCCTCAAATTAACCCTCAAGAAATTTAAAGAAAGCCCTCTGCAAGCGGCTCCAAATTATCTTGATTTTTTTAAACCGGCACTGGTGTGGCTCGGCAGGGACAAATCGTTCAAAGGATGATGTTTAAACCCATTTAATGTTTTTTCTCAGAGTAAAAAGATCCGTCTCCAAATGAAAAAACATAATTGTTTTTTATATGTCATTCATATCATTGCAGTGAAAGGAGATAACGCAGTGGAGCTACACGGGACAGTTTCAAAATGCTCTATCCCCACCTGCTGGCAAACATATACAACAACCAGTCTTCATTAGAGTAAGCCCATTCAATTTATATTTTGACTGATGCATGTACTCACAAAACACTCCATTACCATTGACTACAATTTTTTCGTCTGTAAGATAATACTCCAAATAATTATCTTCATTTAATTTTTAGAGTGACCTTCAGTTTAAACGAGATGATTACTTGCATTTCCTGACTTGTATGAAAGATTTAATATTTGGTAACTTAACAGTGTAATTCCACGTAGAATAAGTAGCACTGATCTAAACACACACAGAGGTTGGACAGAAACAAATCTGCTACTTTTTCATACAGAGGAGTTTTTTCTCCAGGTGTGTGGGCCTGAGTGCAGTATTGTGCAGCTTTAATAATTAATTAACAGGAACCTTGAAATGACCTTTAAAATTTACACCTGCAGTATATATCAGCATCTAAAAATGGGAAAGGCGCACACTCCAGTGGTGGAAAGTAACTATTTACCCAAGTGCTGCACCTCAGTACAATTTTTAGGTAATTACTTACTTTACTTGAGTATTTCCATTTTATGCTACTTTATACTTACACTCTCTTACAATACAGAGGGAAATATTGTACTGCTCTAATGTTTGGATTAAAATTTTACATAAAATAATATATAATAAGCTTATAAAATACAAAAAATAAAGATTAAACCAGTAGTTCCCAAACTTTGTGTAGTTGTGGCTCCTTTTCATGTTACAGATATTTGTGTTTCATGCATTTCATATTTGCTCCACCTAATAAATATTTGTTCGAGGCCCAAAGAGGTAAAACTTTCCAATTTTTTGCAAAAAAGCAAAGTTTGGAGAAAAGTCTCAAAATTGAATCCAAGTTTGTGTGTCAGAACTTTGTTTTTTCTTCCTACTTTATATATCAGATAACAGTCGCAGTCACAGCAGAGGAGTACTTGTACTAATCTTGTAGTTTATGAGGACTGTTCCTATTTCCAGAAGCTTGTTCTGTTGGCCTCACTTCTTCCTGTCTCTTCATACTCTGATCCAAGGGCCTGGAAACACCCTGCAGAGGTCAGCAGTCCATCACAAAACTAACACACCCTGACAGAGACACTGACACTAATTGGGAATCTGATTTGCGTCTTTGAAGGGGAAAAAGAGAAAACACGAAAACTCGTTTGCAGCTGAGGAGGCTTCCTTTTAAGAAAAAGTGAACCAAACAATACAGCAGAGTTGCCAGGTGCTGATCCTTGATTCGTTCCCACGGAGACATTATCTGAGCCAAACCTGTGTGAGATTTTTGCCTGTTGAAGTAACTCTCCGGAGTAATTTCCCGCATACTGTAGCAATTTTAGGGCTTAGCCTGTCTGCTGCGTCCTTTTTTTGTTGCAGATAAGTTCAATCTTGATAAAAAAAAAAAAAGTCATTTTTTTTTTAACTTTGCAAAACTCAGACTGAGGCGGCTCTCTTTGAAGCTTGAATCCATGTTACTGAATATGTTTTTGGATTCAAATAAGGTCATTATCAAAGTGATTTGTTACCACAACTGCTGTAATTAAAGTTAGCTTGTCAGTCACAGTTCTCTAGTCTCACATCCTAAATGTCTTCTGTGAATTCTTAATATTTATCTAATAAAAATCCATCTGCTTAACATGTCAGCAAGTGGTTCATGTGACGAGGTTTACTTTCCACATCTTGTCATCTTCAAGGAGAGTTTAGGGCAGTGTTGTGCCTCACATATCATTTTAACCCAAAACTGAATGAGCTCAGCTTCTTCTTCTCAGAGATTGTATTGTATCGTCTGCCAAGTTTGGTCAGTGTGTGTTAAAGGGTGTGTGTGCAGCCCTGAGGATTGAAGACAAAGAGATGATCCAGCTGCTCCTAAAACTATACTGGACATCTTATAATTTCCCTCTGTTATATATTAATATATATTTTCAATCAATTTAGACCATAAAAGTGTTTAACAGGTTTGAAAATAGATTTTGTTGACAGACAATTTAGCTAAATTTAAAAAAATGTTGTCATTGTTTGGGAAAGTAGAAATGGGGACGTAGATGTGAGGAGATGCCTTTGAGTGCAGTGGGAAATTACAGCTCACGTTAAACATACCCAGCCAAGATCCATAATCCATCTTCTTCCAGGAAAACCCCTAAAAAATGGGATTACTTTTTCTTTTTGGCTTAAGCAATGATACTCTGAGGTAGCTGTGGTGGTAAAACATGTTGAGAATAAACTGTAATGCTCCCGTCATATCAGAAGAAGCAGGGGAACAAAGTGATGTCATACTTGCATGCAAGATGGATTTTATTTGTAAATCCAAAATCAGTCACAAACCATTTACACATGTTTTTACAGAAATAAAATAATGGATTTCCCCCTTGAAATCACTGCATTACTAATTAAAACATAACAATTTAAATATGTATATATATATATTTTTTTCCTATTTATTTCCTATTTCATTTTCATTTCTTTTCTTTTTTGTGTGTGTGTATTTATTGCTCTTCGGTCTTATCTGCTTCCTGCCTCACTAGACTGTTTCCCGCACTGCTGTAACTTTGCCCTCTGGGGATCAATAAAGTCTTATCTTATCTTATTTGACAGATTTAATTTACAATAAATCCTCAATGACCTGGATGATCATGAGGCTATGAGGGCATGTTTTCCAACCTCACATAAATCAATAATGCTGCATGCTTTGTCTTTTTTTTTAAATTAATTTCTTTGTTCAATCCAAAGTTGTGATCAGATTTTCAGAAATCAATATTAAGTTTTGTACTTGCTATAGATTTTCTTCATGTCATTTGCCACTGCAACACAACAGCATCAGGTTTGTAGCCTGTGTAAAACTTTGAGAGAGGAGTAAGTAATGAGGAGCACTTGAATGCAGCACACTATTTTTACACCTCCCAGTGCTTAAATTAGATGCTTTCTGGGAACTGTAGGCATAGTTCGAGTGGAAAGACAACTCTTTTTTTTTTTACAGCCACAAATATCAGCACGTTGTTGGTTTTCTTTTATTTTCAGCGGTTTGCATTTTAAGTGTTTAGTCTTTAAGTTTCATGGCTGAAAACTTAGAGCATCCGTACATCAACCTTCAGCGGACGTTCAGTTTACCGATCAACTTCAAACAGCAACCTGTATTTGAATTACACTCTGTTTCCTAGACATGTTGGCCATGATTGATTTGAAAAAGAATGAGACGCATCAGGAACTAATTATCAAATCATCATTTCCCGCCTTACAAGTGCCTGTAAAGGACTCCTATCTGCGCCGGGCTTGTGGACGTGCTGCTGGTTGCCATGGTGCTGCTGGCACAGGCTGCAGGCCAAGCCCTGTTGCTTCCTATAGCATTCCTGGTAATTGAGATCAGATGCTCCTCTGAGTGGAACCTGGACTGGGAGTAACCTGGAAGCATTTATTTTATGGAGAAGATGTTTAGTTAAGCCATGCTCCCGCTCTAAATGAGCCTCGGTGCAGCTCCGGTGATGAATACGATTGGTGAAAGCACTGAAGGCTGGTTCCTGACTTCTTCCTTCCCCTGGATCAGGTTACAGATTAGCAGACTTCCTGTCCAGTTGTGGAACGGGCCAATCCAACTGACGGAGCGGCGATGGGGGTACAGGCGAGGGCATCGTGTGTTATCTCAGATGGGGTTTTTGACAGAGCCCCACAGCAGTGGATCCTTACACAGCCCTTCAGGTATCATTTGTTAAACCAGCTGATTGTAGAGGAGAACAGGCCTCATCTGGAGCCAGCTGGTGGTCCTCACAGGCAGCGATAGGCCAACTTAAAGCTGCAAAGATCAATATTTTTTACATAAACAATGGATCAAATGGCTTTTTATAATGTGGGGAGAATGATCACCCAAGTCTGCAGTTCATCTCAGCTCTTTATAACTGTTTAGTCTGTTTAATCTCATTGTTTTGGTTCTCTACCCAAGAACTTTACTCTCATCAATTGGTTTCCAGCCACAGCAGGCAACAAAAAGCTTCTAAAAACCCTCTGAAAACCACCTGCCCAACACCAAACTGCAGACAGACAAAGTTTGCGACGAGCTGCTGAACATGGGGGAACATTTAGCAGCTAAAGTCTCATTTTTCTCAGAATGGAAGAGTAAATACTGGTCTTGCATTTGTCAAGTCTAGGTACGCTATGCTAAGTTTGCCCTGTGTCTTCTTAATGTGTAAATTGTTTGCAGACAGCTTTATGAGGTAATATGTTAGCCGTGTTTTTAGCTTGTTCCTGCTGCCCCCAAGTGGCCAAAATAATCAATGAATGCATATTTTGAATAAGTTTCCTCTGGTGGACTCGGGGACATTCATTTCAATCAATTGCGACTTTAAAAATGTTGTGAGAATAAATTATGTTGACAGAAAGTTTAGCTAAATTGAATACTTGTTGGTAGTGTGTGTGTTGGAGTGAGGATATGGGCCACAGTGGCCAAAATAATCAATTACATTTATTGATTCAGCTGTAAACACAACATTATCATATTATGGCCCTTATAAAGTTGATATGGTGAACATACTAGCAAACAGTTGACTCTTAACACATCCAGCACATACAGAGCAACATCAGCAATCATTTGTAGTCATGTTTCTGGTAACCTGACAAATGTAAGTCTGATTTTTATTTTCCTTCTAGCTCTGTTTTGGTCTCCACATACTACTGAGGGAAATATCTGGCTCTTTAGTTGCTAAACGCTCCACTATCTTCACCAGCTAGTCACTAACTTTGTCCGTCTGCCATTTGGTGCTAGACAGGTAGTGTACAGTGTGGTTTATCAGAGCTTTTTTGCTGTAAACACTTTGTTGTTGTCAGAAACGAGTTTGATGAGAGTGAGAGACCAAAACAATGACCTAGAAGAAGTTAAAGAGTTCTGACGAGCTGCAAGGAACTCAAGAGTTAAGTGGTAATTCATTGGATTTAAAACAAAACATTAAAGTCGCTGGCCAAAAACCTGGAACAATGAACTGAAAGATGTTACAAAACTCAGTAGAGCTGAGGGGAACTGCAGGGTCAGCTTATAATTCTCTGTGAGTTCATCACTACAAGGCACGTCTCTCACATTAAACATCATTTGACCAGTTGTTGATATAAATATATTGATTAGACCAGCTTTAATAAAGGAGCTGAATATTTTTAGCACTGTGCATACACTCCCTGAGACTTTTTTTAATCAGTCGGTTTGGTTTGGTGGAGCTCACATTGTTCTGTAGGTGAGGTTTTGGCGGTCACAATCCTTTGGCCTTTACACTACATGCTGCAAATGATCAGAGCTCTGTGGGAGGAGTGAGATTTGGAGTCATTCATCAGCTGTCAGAGAGCTGGCACAGCTCACCGTAGAATAACAAGGGACTCCCCTCACTGTAGTCACTCTGCACACATTTTTAGTGTTCACAGTTTCAAGCTTGTAGGCCCCAGCCCGCAAAAGTAAAGGGTGCATGAAACACAAACACATGCGGGTACTTCAGTTTACTATCCATCACTGTGTCACTTGACCAGAAGCTAGCATTAATCTTGAAAGTGGTAAATACATGCCGTGCCACTAGACATCAGAGTAAAGTGTTTTTGTCCAAAGCATATCACCTCTGTACTGTAATGCACTTTCTGCTTTATCACACACTCCTGCCTAATATGGTGAATGACCATCTTGTCAAAACAAATACTGAGGGAGTCCTGGTTGTACTCGAGGTTGTAGATCCTTTCCAGTGCCCCTCTGTTTCCTGTCCCACCTTCTCCTCTTCTCCCGGTTGATCAGAGTGCAAGCGCGCCACCACCAGCCACCTCTCGTTGACACAGTTCGACTCTGCTCCTCACCCAGAGCTGCTAGGATCAACACAGCGGCAGGATATTGCAGTCGGCATCAAACTAAACACACAGTGCGTCCTGGACAAGTAATCTCCACATTGAGCCTATTTGAAGTGACAGTTTACACACTTGAACTCAGAGCTGGCCTGTTTGGGAGGAGGTTGGGTGGGCGATGGAGGGGTATACGTGCACTGACCTAAAGGGTTTTCTGTGATTAGGAGCCCCATTCACCTCTGATTGCTCCGGGTCACTGCAGGTGAGTGCAAGTGGTCGGAAGGAAGTAATTTTCCTTCTGGAGCTGGTTACCTGATTGGGTAAGTAGCTGATCTCTGACACTGACCCAAGTCCTCGAACATATCTGAAGCTGAGGCAAAGAGCTGGATCCTGATCAGAGGCGAGACCACGGCAAGATTAAATCACACAGGGAAATAACAAATGTGCTCTGCTCCTGAAATTGAACCTTGTATGTATTATTTTCATATTTTCGTTGTTATACAGAGTGCTGTGCAATTAACAGGAACCTATTTGAACTATCATACTTGTTGTTATACATATGTTCTACTTCTTTCGCTGCCTTCTGTCCTCACTTATTGTTTTATGACTGAATCTAAATAAAAAGACTTCTTAGGTATCTGTCAGGCAGGTAAACATGTCTGTCCACTCCAACAGGACAACAAATAATATGTAACTTAATCAATCTGATCAGGGAAATCTCTCTTTTCACTTCAAGGAGGAGGTCAAAGGTTAAATTCATCAAAGTGATATAAAAGGAGATTAGAGGTCAGATTCAGCAGCATATTAGAGATCTTGACTCTGGTAGAGTTTCAGCACCTTGCAGATGGATACTGAACTTTTCAGTTTGAAAACCTTAAAGGGCACATATCATGTTTTTTTGTGATTTTCAGTTATTTTTATACTGTTATGATGTTGGATATATGTTAAACATGGTTAAAGTTACCCACTTCAACTTAAGATGAACGTATGTAGAAATGTTCCCAGACAGTCAAAGCCCAGGGGTTCAGTCTGCAGTGAACGCTTACCTCTACTTCCTCCTCGTGATGACATCAGATCATTTGCACATGCCCACAAACAGCCGTCTGTTCCGTAGCCTTTTTGTTGCTAAGGCTGTTCATGTTATCCACTCGTATATTTCGGATCAGATTCAGGCTCGAACATGTACAGATGGATTTGAGGAGTTTCTATTTCGAGTATAGAACGAGGAAGAGAAGTGAAATCTGAGATGCAGCTTCAGGAAGCTAACCAATCAGAACAGAGTGGGCTCATCGGAAGAGGGGCCTTAACGAGACAGGAGCTAAAACGGCCTTTTTGAGACAGAGGCTGAACTGAGGGGCTACATAAAGGCCCAGTATCAGATAAATAATTTTGAATTATAAATAATGCAAAAATAGTCCAGTAAAGCCTCAGAACATAAATATAGACCTGGAAATGTGCATGATATGTCCTCTTTAACAATGATAATTCATTCATTATTTACAAAAAATCACATTCTGAAAGTTATCCGTCTTCTTTTGTGCACAGTAAAAAACTAGGAGCAGCATTTGTAGGAGCTGATCTCCAATTTCAAGTGTGCACTAATCCGTTGTAAGCTTGTGCTGGAAGAAGTGTTCTTTGCTCATTGGTTTTCCGCACAAACCAGTGTCAGTCTGGGATCATCCTGAGCCATCTGTATTGCTGGGTGTTGTCTCTTCTGGTGGTAAAACAAGATGCAATTGAGGATACACTTAATTTTGCTGCGCTCAGTGGCCACTCGAGGGGTTTATACTTTTACCCAGCAAAGGAAAAACATCAGCTCTCTTTCCTCCCTCCTTTAGTAGAATTGATCAGCTGCTTCCTGGCTGTAAATAAAGAGGCATACTGTAATCCACTTGATAAATATCAAGCAGAATACGGCAATCAGCCGAAAGCAATTTGCATGTCTGTGCTCAAGCCAGCGGCTCGTGATTTTCTCTCCTGTCATCTATCATAGACCACACGCTCCGGCCAAAATACACAATACCCCCAAATTGCTGTCATATGGAGTGCAAGCCCTGAAAAAAAGCCCTTCATTTTTCCTTGTCTGTACTTCAAATAAACTTGTATTTGTGAAATAACTGGTGAGAGGTTTTTTTTTTTTCTCTCCTATGCAACATTTCAGAGAGAGGGATGGTGTAATGTGCCATTTCCTTTGTTTGTTGAAAGCTTGGCTGCAGGACTGTAATCTAGATGGGTTTGATCTCAGAGTGGATGCAGCCTGTTGAATGTCGCTGGATGCAGCGCTGGATGGTGAGTCTTCAAATGTCAAACTGATTCTGCACCAAACTCCCAAAGGCAAACATTCACTGTCTCAGTTTTTCTTGTGTTATTCATGTGCTTCCTTTACATCCCCGGCAGCTACTCCCTCTAATTCTCACGCAGACATCATTAACAGGATTTAAACGAAAATTTGGGGGACACTTTCATTCAAAGTCCTGTTCCCAAACAGACTGTACTCAGATCCAACTCTTATCTCGAACATCTAACAATATTCACGTTACAGAAACAAACTAAGACTGCCATGTTGCGTTTAGGCCTCTCTCAGTAGGCCTCTCAACATTTTCCTCCAGCCAGTATTCCAAGCAGAGCATCCATCATCCCTGTTACGTGGCTTTGTGCTGGTTCTCTGTAACATGCAACCATTGAAAGAAGGCGCTATGAATCATTGCTGTTGCACTTTTTTTTTTTTCTGCACCTCACCCGAAAGAATTACAGAAAACTGAGAGTTGGAGAAAATCACGAACAGCATGACATCGACCTCTACAGAAGGTGAGAGTTGTTCATTTTTAATTCTGTTATCTCTAAATCATGTCTTTGTTTATTTATTCATTTATCTAACAGGGACAATACAGATGAACACTGTTAGCCTACATACAGTAACAAGAAGTGATGTAACAGATGTAATGTATACAGACTTTGTCCCTGGTTAGGCTCTTAAATTCAGGTTAAATCAACTAAGCAAACAAGTAGATTAAACTGATTCAGGATGAAAACAACAAAACAGATAAAAACAGTCAAGTCTACATGTGTATATGTGTGAGTATATTGTACATGATTGTAAGCACATAGGCACAAGAAGTGTTAAATGTATATCTACACTAATGTGACAAGCGGATCCTTTTAAAAGCCATTCAAGTTCACATCTTTGTTGTTGTTAAAGCTATTTCACTTGTTTTCATTTCACTAACCTAAATTTTAATTATATTCAAACACACATTATCATGTGTAATTTCCACAAGCTCATTTGGTTTTAGCATGGCCACCAACTGCCGTGATGAGGTTACACTTCAAATTAAAGATCCCCTTCAGACATGTTTTTTTACGAGAAATAAAAATACTCAAACAAAGAAACATCAATTACATTGTAAAACAATCTTTAAAATTACATCTACTCCTTCTCCCTCATTAAAAATCACAGAGCACAGAGAAACATTCGACTTTAAGCAGATGATTGTGAAAATAAACTCTGCACAAACATCATTCTGCACAGTGAAGCTCAGACATCGAACTGAAGGAACAAGAAGCAAAATAGATTTTTGAGTGGGCATTTTAAGGAGGATCTTGGCTATTCAACTTGATTTCAGAAGATGAATGTCACTTTTTGTGGTTTTTCCAGAACTTTGTTTTCATATTTGTGGATACAATCAAATTGCAGAAAAGACAAATTACGTTTCATTTATTGTAATGCATCACATTATACTGCAATTAATATATGGTACAAGCATTAAAATTACTTATTATCAGTTATTGTACCAATGTAATTAATAATCTTAAGAAAAAACATTAATTATGTCATGATAGATAACAAGGTTACTAAGTCTTAAAGCTCCTGAAAACATGGTTTCAAATCTTACATATGAATTTATCTGTTTGTGGCTAAATAAGAAACAAGAAAAGTTAAAGTTTGAAAAAGATATGTGTTAAAATCACTCAATAACTCAGCTAATCTGCATCATCAGGACTTAATTGACAGTGGTCTTGCAGCAAACAACCCCACAAACTGATTGGCACAACACAGTATGTTGTATCATTGTTGTAAAAGCAGTGAAAAGAGCAAATACAAAACAGCATAGACAAACTTCCCTCAGGTTAAATAACCAAAACAAGTTTAAACCTGGAAAAAAAAACATATTGATGTTGGATTCCACCATTCAGAGTAAGGAGATGATTTAGAAAAACGGGTTTAATGATGAGAAAACAGAGTCTGACGTTTCAAGATAACAAGATAATTCATGTGTCATTTTGAGAGACAGGAGTAAAATTAACATTTGCCACCACAGCGGCTCTTGGCTGTTGTACTACGCATAGAAAAAGCTCCAGTAATGTAGCATCAGTAGTGATGACTGACAGCCAAAACCAGCTGAGAACATATTTTGATTAAGAGATGCCAAAAAGTGTCAAAGTCCTTGTGCACAACCTGATGCTGGAACCATTAAAAAAAAAACAGTGTGAGTGTGATTTTGCTCTTTTATTGATTGATTTTCGTATTTATACAAAGAAGTCAATCTTACACAGATTCAACTTTCCAAAAGCAAGAAAAATTTTTGCTTCTGGCAAAAAAAAGTCAAGCCAAGTGATTTTTTTGCATCTCAACTTCACATGATTCTCCACGTTAATCCACTTAAAATGAACAGCAGTAGCTTTTAATAGCGAGGATTTTAAGTTTTTAGGCATGACTTTAACCCATACACTTGGTGAGTGAAGGCCAGTATGTTACACAATCATTGTTATTCAGTTATGACAAAAGGACCCCACCTTAAACCTGCTTGTTTTCCAACATTCAATACCGTAAATAAGGTTTTGCCCTCATGTGAACCCCTCTGCACCTCCACAGCCAGCGGACGACGCACGTCATACATTGTCGACATACCAGCCATCAAACTGTCCACTGGGGCCCATTGGATGAGTCTAATAGCTTTAGCATGTGCTACAGTTTGTTTTTATTGTGGCAATGTGCTGCTTTCTTATTGTTAGTGTGGAACTCAAGACAGCTGCGCGTAAAGGAAGGGCAAGGCTGCAGGACAGAGCGGCCACGCACACACATTTATGGTAGCAATGCTGTGACTTTCACACATCCACAGAGCCACACAGGATGCAGCAGGTGACCCATCCTCAGCTATTACCATTGTCAAAAGGTTGCTGCACAATTCATGTCGCCAGATCTTCAAGGAGGAAATTCTGTAGGGGTGAGGTACAGGAAAATACGAGCAAGAAGTCACACAGTTGAAAGTCTGTTGGATAATGCACTTTTCCACAAATCAAAAGTGCTGTTAATTTTTCATGTACCATTATTACTGTGAAAAAAACTCATCAGTGTTTTATTCATAGTAAAAATAAAATAAGTTAATCTAGTATTTTAAAGCAAGGATTCAGGAGTCTCAACTAAAATTAGACTCATAGCTCACACTATTGTAGTTTTATTAATAACCATGTACGATGGTATTTCCTCTCTCATTGTCAGTTTGTAAAAAATGGCAGTAAGTTCAGTCAGAGACATGTGGACGAGCTGACCATTTATAGTAAATAGTTATCCAGTTAGATGTGGCGGAAAAGGCTCTGCCCTTTGAGGAAGCTCTCAAAGAATCAGCGGCAGCAAGGATTCTGCTCAGAGAACTAATCCCCCGTAAATAAACATACATGAACATTAAATCTTAGTGAAATAAACAATACAAAAAATATAAGGAGGCAGTTAGGGTGGTGTCAGGTTATAATGTCTGCACTGTACACCTGCATGAATGTGATTGGACATTACTAGTCAGCTGCCACACAGTTGTTAATGAGCCAAATGATTGCGATGCATCAATGAAACAGCTGATGCAAGCACAACCTCAGTGCTCTGCCTGATTTAACACCATGTTTCTGTAAAGCAGATGCCAGTCCTAGAAGTCCAAGGGCTCAAAAACGTATTCTTATACTTATCCAACTGGTTTTGAGCCAATTTAACTGAATGTTTGTTTTGGAATATCAAAAATAAACCACTAAAGCCCAGTATCAACAGACATGATAAAGTGGATCTTGTTTTGTTGGGTTACCTAACAGGGACTGGGTTGCTCATTGTAAATCCAATACTAAGTTTGTGTGTAAAATCTTTCTTAAGTTCTTAGTGAGGACAAACTAAATAGTTTCAAAGTAGTGATTTACTAAATCAGGTTGCACCATTAAAACTTAAGAAATGTCTTATCTAGTAGCTAAACATTGTAGTAATGTGTCCAATAAGAAGCAACTGTAACTGTTAATCCTTTGTGAATGTATGACTTTGTTTTATTTATACTCAATCTGCCTGGAGGAATGTGTGTTGAAGAATTAATAGTGTTCACCCAGTTTACAGTAAGAGTGAAATTTCCAGTTATGCTAAGCTAACCAACATTATTTGATCATTTAGTCTTACGTTATTGCCATAACATTTTGTAATGTGAGGTATATTGCATTTTTTTCTGTAAAATGTAATGTCAGGTCAGACATCTCCACCATATTCCATATTACCTCTTTTACTCTTCAATCTAAAGGGGTCAGATGTTAGCAAGCTAGCATTGGCTTGGTTCATTCAGCTAGCTTACTCAACAAGTACACCTGGCAGTTTGTCCGTATAAATATATAGTGACAACAAATTTCTGCGTAAGAACTAGTTTGTGTGGTGCCACCAGTTTTAATTTATTGATGTACATCTCCACTTAGTAAACATTTTTGTTATAATGAGGTTTACAGCCAGGTCGACTGACCTTTAAATCCATGTTAAAAAATTTATATTCTCCACCTTGTTTACATCTTTACCTATTTGTTTTGTTGTTTTTTTATATATATTTTTAATTTCCTTTCAAATAAAATTTTAATTTACATGTATGTTAATTTATGTATTGGTCTCCTTGCACTTTAAATTGCTGTTTGTGTATGAAATATACTCTAAAAATAAACTTATGTCAAAACCTGTTAAGACCTAAATGACACTTTACCTATTGTCTTATTGGCCTTATTTCAGCTGATATTGTGCATAATTTTGCATATTCCTAAATTTATGGGTTTAATCATATTAACCCTGGGGTTAATTAGTATAGTTAGTTAGTTAGTATTCCAGCATGGACGGACTGTACACACTGGACATAGAGAGGGGAAAACAGGACGTTAATAGTGGTCCAGCTACAAAATGTTTGCCCTGGGGCTCCTGAGCAGGTAAATCATGCCATGTCTCCAACTAAAGTAACTGTTAACCTAAAACTACAATGTTTTTTAAGTGTGAGGTTTTCGGCTTGTTGTGTCATATGTGGTTTAACGCAGGTTTTGACAGCATAAAATTCTGGGAAAATGCTAAAATGGTCTGAAGAGCATCAGTGTCAGTTTCAATCAAAACCCCTTGTGCCTGAGCTAATCTGCAACCACACTGGTCACAAACCCGTCAAACTGGTCAAAACTGGCCAAAAACCTTCACTCTTGCACATCATCACTAAAGAGTGATGATAATGGAGGTGAAATAACACTCTTTCCTCCGTTAAGCCCTCCTTCATCTTGACCAGGCCTCTTCCAGTTTGACCCTGCTCCATCTGGCAATTACAGTTAATGCACAGAGCCGCTGAAGTGCATTATACTGACAATACAAGAGGCTGAGACAATGAAATTCTGCTGTTACAGGTAGAAGCCCAAATGCCTTTTAAAATGATCAATAAAAAATTAAAGTGTCATTGATTTCATGAAAACCTTTACTTTGAGTCGTTTTATTCTCTCTGTAGGTGGTGAAAGCTCAGTGATTACAGAGAAAGAAATCTGTGGCCTCTGTGTAACGACCTCCACACAAAGGAAAAGATTCTTCACATTGTCACTGTAAAATCCCTAAAATGTCAACATATCAGAAGACTAAATCTCTTCATATGACTTTAAAACATCAAAAACAATAACACTATGATTGGAATAAAGATAATTTGACAATGAGATATAGCAATATGAAGCTTTAAAGGAGTCATAATGTCTACATTTAGATTCTATTTTATTGTATGTGTTGGTTGGTTGGTTGTTGGTTGGTTGGTTGGTTGTGTTGTTTGGTTGGTTAGTTGTTTGTTTGTTTGGTTGGTTGGTTGTTGGTTGGTTGGTTGATTGGCTGGTTGGTTGGTTGGTTGTGGCTGGTCATTTGGTCGGTTGGTCCGTTGGTTGGTTTTGGTTGGTTGCTTGGTTGTGCTTTGTTTGTTTACAACTGTGTACAACTGATATCCTCCATGTATTGTTATTTATTTATTTATTTATTTATTTATTTATTTATTTAGTTAGTTAGTTAGTTAGTTAGTTAGTTAGTTAGTTTATGTTATATGGTACCACTTTATTCTACGTCCCCCTATTCAGTATTTATAACCAGTATATCAACTGTTAATAAATGGTTTCTAACACACTATAATGCAGTTAGAAGCAGATATAAGGATATTTTAGTGTTAATTATCTTCTTGTGACTTACATAACTTTTCCTATGAAGATATATATAATATTATTACAACTGTGTTTTAGTATATTGTCATTTAGTTTGTTAATATACACTTGGCACCTTTGGCCCCAATAACAGCTCTATATGCATTTTAGGCTTATTTTTTTTATTAAAGGTATCTTTGTGAAGTTACTTGTATTTTGTTGGTCCAAATACACTTTGTTAGGAGCAGTAATGAAGAAAAGTGAGATTTGATTTTACAATATTTAATTGTCAAGGAAGTAATTATATTTTTCAAACTAAGTCTAGTCAATTTTATAGAGCATATAGAGAAGGTCTGCACCGTACTCTTTAATTTACCAAACATTCCCCCATGAGCAAGCACTTGGCAGCAGCAGCAAGGAAAAACTCCCTTTTAACGGGAGGAAACCTCAAGCAGAACTGGACTCTGGGTGGGCGGCCATCTGCCTCGACCGGTTGTGATGAAGGAGGGGAAGAGAGCAGGAGGAAATAGAGCATATACAGCACAATGCAAGTTCCACATAGAGATGTATAGTAATAATAATAATAAGAAGAAGACTAATAATAATAATTGTAGCAGTGGGTGTTGAGCAGGATCATGGGGGCAGCTGATGGCTTGTAATCACAGATCCAGATTATACAGCTCCAGAGGCAGAAATACCTGCAGAAAGAAACAGGAGGAGAGAGGAGAGAAAGCACAAAACTGCAGGAGAGAGAAGATGTCGAGTTAGTAACATGCATTAATGGGACATGAATGTGTACAGATGGAAAGGGAGAGAAGGAGAGCTCAGTGCATCATGGGAAGTCCCCATGCAGTCTAGGCCTATAACAGCATAACTAGGGTCTGGTCCAAGACAAACCTGGGTCATCTCTAACTAAGAGCTTTATCAAAAAGGAAAGTTTTAAATCTACTCTTCAATGCAGAGACTGTTAAACGAAAATAACAGGTAGTGAATAAGCAGCATTTTACTTCTTGGTAAATAATATAATTAAGTTGGGGAAATTCGCAATTTTTAAGTTGACTTGTAAAATTAAGTTGTAGTAATACAAATAGTTGATTTGAAGTAATCACATCATTAAATAATATTTGAGTTGATCAAAAGCAATTGAAGTAATTTATTTAAGTTGGTCCAGCAAATATTTTGTTGATAAACCAGATTAATGTGTAATATCCATTTTTGAGCCAAGTAGAGAAATTATTGAACATGATTTGAGAGTTATTAAGAATACATAAAGGGTTTTCATTTGCATTAGAAATGCATCAGCATACTTGCTTTTTGTAACTATATTTTAAATGTGAACGTTTCAAGTTGTAGCAACAAGGTTTATCTCATATGAGCCTAAATTACGCTTCTATTTCATGTCACATTTCTTTTTCTTTTCAGAGTAAAAAAGACTGAAGGCTTCCTTATTGAGCCTTTGAATTCAAAATTAGCTAAACTGAAGGGAACTTGATGAACAGTGGGAAATCCCTAAAGGAATTCTATATGATGGATAATTAGCATTTTATAGTGTCATCATCACCTAACTCTGCAATCAGCAGTGCTGCAGTGGTGAAGTTATTTCCATAAAGTGGTCGAAAAACTCTGGCCTCCAATGTGCAACCACTATTTTCAGAAAAAAAAAAGATGAATTTGTGGGTGTTTCCAGATGTTTTAGATAATTTCTTCGGTAAATTCATGCCCTAAATACTCCTGCTAGCCTTCAAAAAGGAGGTTAAACCCGGGTCTGCTGGTCCAGCGGGCAGCATCACATCCTGTCTGACTGAACTGGGTGTAAACTTTTCAGTCGAGGCGGGGAGAAACCACAGCGGACCTTCAGTACTGGGAGGGACACTGGTGCCACTGGTTTGATTCCCAGTCAAGTTAATGAAGTTGGATTATTTTTTGCGTGGAAGCGGGGGAAAAACATCTTTCTGTTTTTGAGAGGGAAGTCTATAAAGAGCCATGATCCACGGAAATATTTGGATATTTTGCCTGTGATGTTCTGGAAAAACGAAAATTCACTCGAGGGAGAAACTTTTATTGGACGATGTTTTCGGCGCTTTTGGGAGGTTTTCCAAGTATGAAGTGTATGTTTTTTTAATTCCCACATAAGCCAGCTCTTCTTAGTATATTGCCTCCAATATTTATATCGAAGCTGGTCATTAACATAATCTTGCATTTCTGTTAATTTCGTCGAGATGAAGGACAACACGGACTCCGGATTGCCACCCAAACGCAGATTTTTTGGCAGCTTATGAATGCAGCTGTAATCACCCAGGGGAGCCTCAAGTACTTAAATGGGTCCATCATGAAAAAGAGACAATCAAGCTCCTTTATGCCTCAAGATCAGCTGCAGTTTCTGCACATTGTCTGTTATGAATAGACCGATCTCCAATTGAGCCTCTTCACTTTGAAGATTTTTTCGATTTTCGATTATACAGCTATTGAAATTAGGATGCGACGCTTTTTTTTCTCTCTTAGCTTGGTGGCTCGGTTGCCTTTTCTTGATTGACAGATGAAATTGACACTCGGGTTGCCTCTTATCAAGCGAAGCATTTCAATCCACCGCTAATTGCAGATATAGTCCCATCCTTTCTTTTCACCGCGTTTGATTGCATGGGAATATAGCCTCCTATTGCGCACAAGAGGAATGATCGATCATATATAGTTTTTTTTCCTTCTAATTGCATCAAAATTTCTTTTGTTGCCAGGGTTTAAATGCAGGAGAAACTGTTATTCGTTGTTTTGGACCGGATATAGTGTGGGTTGGGGCAGAGATGCGTAATGCGCAGAGCAAGCTCCATCTTCTCTCCAAATAGGCAGCGTTCAAGACCCGAAAATGGTGAGTCACAAACATCTGGACGAGTTTGATGTGAAACCTTTTGATTTCTTTGTGTTTCTATCCGTGTAAGGTTTCATTGACTCCTCGTATTGCTTCTCTTCTTAAACTTTTTGCCTGCGGGGGAAAATCTCCGCGGGGCTCTGATGAATTGGCAGATGCAGGTTTAATCAGGACTGTGTCTGTAGGCTGTGTGTGTGTGTGTGCGTTAATGATCTGGGATGAAATGGAGAATAAAGACACCAGTTTATCCACTTCTAATTTGCTGAATAGAGTTTACATGATGCTGCATGTTAGGCTGGAATGAATCTTTATGATAACATTTTCAAATGAAGCTTTAAATGATGCATTATAGGCTAGTGGCACATACGTGGATGTATGAACATTTAAATTGTAGTAAATGTAAAGATTATAGTGTTATGGAGGAAATAAATCGTTTCTTAAAATGCTATCAAATCATTTTTTAGTGGAAATTTAGGCTAGTGTTTTGTTTTCCGGATTGCATGTTAGGATTGCAATATTGCACGGACTTCTATTTTCATTACGTCTTTTTCTTAATACCATAAAATGATGAAACTCCGTGGATGTTCTCACGGTATTAAACCGACTTTTCTGAAACAGTCTAAGTCGGAGGTGAAGAAGGAGTCCGGGGAGTCCAGCCCGTCGGAGGCCGCCTGTCTCTGCTCTCCTCCGGCGGCCAAGAACCAGTGCGCCAGCTGCGGCATGGAGATCCATGACCGGTACCTGCTGAAGGTGAGAAACGACCAGAAATAATAAACATTTAACCCAGAAAGAGAGAAGGAGATGGAGAAATTAACATCCTTCAGCTCCGTCAATTCATCACAACCAAAAGCTTCGCGTTTATCTTTGTTTTTAAGCTCCACAATGTTTGTACTTGGTGATAACTTTTTGCAATCGAGTGACATTTTCTTTGACTATTCAGCTGATCTGCAGGCAGCATTATTCTGCTTTCTTTATTCTCTTTTTTTTCAACAAATTATTTTAGGCCTGTTCATCTTTTTTTTGGCTTTTCTCCTTTACATTAAGGAAAATAATATTTAAGACTCGTTGTTAAATATCTAAATTAGATGATGGACAGTTTATTTCGCTTCCAGTGTCGTATCAATGCATTGATGGCATGTATTTTCCTGTAATGTGAGTGTGATTGTATTTCCAATCTGCGCAGGTCAACAACTTGAACTGGCACTTGGGATGTTTGGAGTGTTCAGTCTGCAGAGCGTCTCTGCACCAACACAGCAGCTGCTACGTCAAAAACAAAGAAATCTACTGCAAACTGGATTATTTCAGGTAAGATTACGTTCGGTGTTTTTATTCTTACCATGCCGTAAATGTGTTTACTTATTATTTTATATAAATGAACATTTCTGAAAGTTAAAACCATTTATTTTTTACTTTTGGATAATCAAACTGAATTATCTGTTTTAATTCTGTTGAGTCTCCGCGTTAAATAAATAAAAAAAACAGATGGAATAGCTTTAAATTTAATGTGTTTATTTTTCTAGTAGGTCTGAATTGATAATTAATTGATATCTTTTGAATGAGGTTCGGTTCAAGTTTGTGGATTACCGAAATTAAATTAAATAGGCTAATTCGGCAATTGAATTTTATTCAAATGTGTATTTTCAAAGTTTATTTTATTTTAGTTTTTTTTTTTTTTTTTTTGGTCGATTTTGTCTCTTCTGAAAAATGAATAACAGCAAATAGACTGTTGACGTAAAATGTATGATTAATGCTGATCGATTGGAGGTCAATTCATTTAACTGCAGATATATTCAGATGCATTAGAAGAGTGTTTTAAAAAGCAAAGAAATAAACGAATAAAAGTCTAAACAGAGAAAAAAACAGACAAATGAAAAGTCTGACCTTGTCCAGTATATATTCATTTTTCCGAAGTACAACTGCGTCTGCGCAGCCCAAAATACTAAAGATATTTTTTGTTTTTTTAATCTCCCATCACATTACCGTACAATTCCCGTAAATGTATGAACTAATGATTTTGCTGAATTATTTGAAGAGGAAACGATCCTTCTTAAATCGGCTTAATTTTTTAAAAAGGTTATAAAGAAGCAGACAAATCTGCATATAAATAATATTCAATGTTTTTATAAAGCAAAATTGTCTGTAGACATGCGAGATGATATTTGTAATGCTTTTCTATCTTGTTCTTGAAAAAAAAAAAAAAAAATCTCAGAAAAGAAGGAGACGTTTGTACTTAATAGTCTAGACTTTATCTTCAAATTTGGCTCAAGATCTTCAATGACTTGTACACCCAAACTGAAGGAGAAAAAAAATTATTACTGGAATATTATTCTGTTCTGGTGATAAATTATTGAACATAATTTGGTTTATTTTTGTGGGTGTTTTTACAGCTGATTAATTGTTGCCTTCCAAGGTCAACTTTGGACTCAAGTACAACACGATTTGGCTTCCCAATTTAGAGAATCATTATTTTCTGAGTACGAAATCTGCTCTGTACACTGAGAAACTGATCTACAAGATCTTCTCAGCACCAAACCACCAACAAAACTATGTTAATTTAGCTACATCAGATCCATGAACATAAACCTCCAGTGAAGAAGGCTGGGGGGCCCCGGACCACCAGGGGCCCCAGAGGCTCCTGGTTTTCTGCATGTTTGCGGGTTTTGATGGTTTGATTAATTGCTAATTCGTTAGGAAATATGTCTTCTTTATATCATCCATCATTATAACAAATAGTGAGTTTTGTGGTCTTGGAAACGGAAACAATCTCACCTCAAGGTCCATTTAGCTGTTCTGGAGCTTTCTATCATATCATAAAATCCTCCTCAGCAAAGTTTGACCAGTTGTGATGCAATTGTGGAAAGTTTCCGAATTCACTCTTGAGTTTGGAAACAGCTGTTGACAAAAAAAAAAAAAAATCTCATCACTAAAACATTTAATTATTTTAATTTGCATGTATTTTGTGCTCACATGGTGCATATTTCTAAATAAATTAATCAAATAACCACAAACTAACTGGCACACAGAAACTTGGGGACTGGTATTGTTCCAGTACTGGTTTTTGTGCATATAATGAAGCTGTTATGTGTAGTTCAGTGTAAGAAGTTGCACACATGGCGTTGGGCATCAATAGTGGTCCAACATTAAGTTTTTGCCTTGAGGCCTCAGTGAGTAAAAGAACAATAAACTCAGATACCTCCAATCTAAATCTCCGCCTGTTTCCTTCCTCCTCACAGTAGGTTCGGCACTAAGTGCGCCCAGTGTGGCCGTCAGGTGTACGCCAGCGACTGGGTGAGGCGGGCCCGGGGCAGCGTGTATCACCTGGCCTGTTTCGCCTGTTTCTCCTGTAAGAGGCAGCTGTCCACCGGGGAGGAGTTCGGCCTGGTGGAGGGCAGGGTGCTCTGCCGCAGCCACTACGACATCATGCTGGACAACCTCCGCAGGGCCGCTGAAAATGGTAACGTTTGTTATCAAAAAAACGTACTCTGATGATCCAACAACACAAATCTGCAGGAGTCAGAGTCTCAGAAACAGATGGAACAAAATATTCTGGAAACTCTTGATCACTTGAGCTCAAATGTTTCCAGCGTTCCCTTTTTTTTTTTCCACACTGGTTGACGACATCACATACGTGTATCGGTCTGTTCTGTATGTGTTCATGTGGTTTGTTACACTCAACTGTTGATTGAAATATTAAAATCCAAACCCTCACTTTTACTGCTGCATCATTAAATCCTAGATAACATGTGACTCATTTTCAACATGAAATACCAATATTTGATCTTTGTTAACACCTCGAATCTAAAAACGTTTGAGCAGTTGTTGTCCAAACAACATGAGATGGACGCAGGTGGCCACAACATGTGTTTGGTTTAGCGGGAAAAAGAAGAGAAATCTAATGAAGTAATCACACTTAGAAGACTAAAAATTAGAAGGAGGGAGGTGAAAAGGAACATTTCATCTACTAATATCATCAACTCATTAGAGAAACCTCCAGTTTATCATGTTACAGCTCAAAAAATCACGACACATGTGTCCACAAACTAAAAATGCATGTTAAAATTGTACCCAGTTTGGGTCAATATAGCACCAACACAATACTGGGTTAAAAAGCCACTCAAGCGAGGTACAGGGCTGCGAGGAGTTGTTTATGTTGTTTTATAACACAAGTTATGGTGTTATTTTGTATAATTTTTTTAGTTTTATTTACTCAAACTAAAGTTTGTTAAAATCTTAATCACAGTTTGTTATTGATTGTTTATAACTTGTGTATCCTTTGACTGTAACATTGTTTTGTACAAGAAACAAGACATTTGTGACAGTTTTTAGCTAAAGCTCATTGTGTGTACCCAACCCAACATTGTATTGGTGCTATATCGACCCAAAATCAGTGATTTTTAGTGTGCATCACGTTAAATAGATCCAAAAATCCATGTTCAAATTGTTATTTCCCACACTTTTCTCACTGATAGCACTCTGGATGTAGGCCATAATGGTATAAATACTTTGGACTGTGCGGTTGTTGGATATAAAACATTTTAATCCTGTTACATGAGTTGTTTGGACAAATCTTCAGCTTTATAACAGACTTTTTGGAGCTGTAACAAGATGAAATTGTTGTGTGTAACTTCATAATATAATGACAAGAGGGAAACCCGCTCTGATTCCTCTTCAGGCACAGGACTGACTCTGGAAGGAGCGCTGCCCTCGGATCAGGACTGCCAACCCAAACCAGCCAAGAGGGCGCGGACATCGTTCACCGCAGAGCAACTGCAGGTAGATTCTGCTCTGACGTGTGTGTGTGTGTGTGTGTTTAGTTACACTCTAAACTCTCTGTGTGTCACGTTCATGACTGAAGGCAGTCTGTCCTCGCAGGTGATGCAAACGCAGTTCGCTCAGGACAACAACCCTGACGCCCAAACTCTGCAGAAACTGGCAGAAATGACAGGACTGAGCAGGCGAGTCATACAGGTAGGCAACGATAACATAACATAACATAACATAACATAACATAACATAACATAATCTAACATAACCTAACATAACATAACATAACCTAACATAACCTAACATAACCTAACATAACATAACATAACATGGGAAAGAGGTTGTGAGATGATAAACAGGATAAGAAAGAAACAAGCTTTCTCTAATATGTGCTATACTGGAGCCTCTTCAGGTCTCTAAAAATAGTCAAATTAAACATTTGGTTCACATTTGAAACACAAGTGGTGATGATGGAAATGATCACAGCTCACATGCAGCCTTGGATGAGGCGTCGTAAATAAACGTTGCTTTGTTTTAAGGGGTCACGAGCCAAAAAACTTAGGAAACAACTGACATAAATAATGTTTCACATTAGGTTTTCTCTGGTTTCTGGTGCGTATTTGAAGACTGATACTGATGCCAGTATCTCTGGATTAAACCATTTTTGTTGACGTGCAAATCCTAAATCCACCTAAATCCAGATAATCTCCTCAATAATTAAATTCACAGAAGAATCTCATTTAGACTGATAATTCTCAAACTTTTTATTTCTCTTAAAATTAAGTGTTGTCTACTTGTGACTCCACATCACAGGTAGAAGCAAAGGGTGTTTTTAACTATTGAGATTGTTTGGTTTGTAAGATATTTAGAGACCGGAAAAGGTGAAAATATCCAGTATTTCAAAAGAAAATGTGAAAAAACAAACTTTTTCTTTCTTTCTTATGCTTTTAATCATCTTGTGACCCCTCAGATTGAGGGAGCGGCACACTTTTAGACCATTTTAAAGGCTCTGAAACAAGAGTAGCGTACTTTAGAGTGAGGCACATGTAAGGTTTTACACTTTGACCCCATTGATTGGATGAGTAACATCCTCCCGCAGCACACTGAAATATCTCTCTTACACGAACAAACAAACAATTAAATCAGGTCCGGCGAGAGGAACATCAACCCAACCCAGATCCTGACTTTCACAATATCGTCGAATATATTCTGCGCTGCTTGCTGCACGTTCTCAACATCTGCCACATTTTCCCAGGTGTGGTTTCAGAACTGCCGTGCACGACACAAAAAGCAGCCGCCTCTCAACAGCTTCTCACAGAGCGCCCCGCTGTCCAGGATGCCCCCGTCGCTGCCAGATGATATTCACTACTCACCGTTCAGCAGCCCAGACCGACCACATCTACTGGCCCTGCACGGATACTTGGAGAGTGAGTCTTTATGTTGGTGCCTCTGTTTTTTTTTTAACAAAGACAACTGTCATACATTTAAATTATATTTTTGAAAAACCAGAATGACACATTCTGCTTTAAAAGCTTCCTTACAGTATTTTTAGTTTAGTCTATTTCCCACCATTTTAACAATCAGCTGTGTGTTTGTAGAGATTCAAGATTCAAAGGTTTTATTTGTCACATGCAGTAATATGCAGGTGGCATAAATTCAAAGATAAAACATAATAAATATGTGCAATATAAGTATTACAATGAAGTGTAAAGTGTATATTGACCTGCTGTGTAGGTTCGGCCGTGCAGTTCTTCAGAATATAAAATGTAAAATGTACATTGTCACAGTTGTAAAGCAAACTATACCAAAAAAATCACTTTACATGCTCAAGTGCAAATATGCAAATGTTTAAAGTAGAACTGCAACTACTGATTATTTTAATTATCCATTAAGGGATTATTTTCTCAATGAATCAATTAGTTGTTTGATCTATAAAATGTCAGAAAATGGTGAAAAATGTCGATCACTGTTTCCCAAAGCCCGAGGTGACGTCTTCAAACGTCTTATTTTGTCCACAACTCCAAAGATATTCAATTCATCTCTCAAAGAAGACTAAAGAAACCAGAAAATATTCACAATTGAGAAGCTGGAAGCAGTGAATTTGGACATTAATTTAATAGTTGGCAACTAATCCATTAATCGACTAATCATTGCAGCTATTAAAGCCTCAGAGGGCTTTACAATCTGTACAGCAATACAACATCCCTCGATTCAAATAAGGAAAAACTCTCCCAAAAAAACTCTTGAAGAAACCTGAGGAAGAGCAGCAGAGGAGGAGGATCCTTCTTCCAGGACAGACAGATGTGCAATAGATGTGTACAGAACAGACTAAAATAGCAAAATTACAGAATTACAGCATGGAAATACAGAATGGCAAAATTACAAATAGATTATCAACATATCTGAATATGTCGGGGATCAGATGATCTTTGCACACAATAAATCAGTTTCTAGAGTTTTTCTGTGGTTTATGTCATTGTTTAGATGCTTAAAGAGTCTTCATCCCTCATCTTAAACCTTCTGTGGTTCCCCCAAATTTATGTTGTCTCTCTGGTCTTCACTGTGCAGGTCATCCCTTCTCAGTTCTTACGGCCCCGGGCCATTTGACCCATCCATCCATCTCTTTACCACAACTTCCCATCAGCCGCTGACCTCCTGCGTCAAAATCTCCATCGTCACCACTCTGATATTGTGAAAACCGAGAAAATTTTTGGGACACACTGTCAGTAATCTGCTCTGCTTGGGAGTCTAATCCTCGGGTGGCTGGACCTGCGATCCAACAATCTGTTTTCAATCCGCGGGATTCTACGTTGTGAAACTGCTGAGCTAAACTTGTCTTTTAAAGACAGCAGACTGTGGAGAAACGTCCCGCCTCCATGCCAACGAGGGAGATGTTTTTTGTGATGCAGAGAAGAAGACCACTTTCATTTTATTTTCCTCTTTTGATGGGACACAAAACATTGCATCAGGTCAGGATTTTTTCCTTTTGTTTACCCACTAATACAAGGTATTTTAATTGCTGCAATATGAGCTTTCAAAAAAAAGAAGAAAACAAGGAATGTGTTAGCAGTATTACAGTAAAACCTCAGCATTTTTTTTGTAATGGTGATGAGCACATTTGCAGCTTTATTGTTGTTTGTTGTTGTATTGTTGTCAGAAAATGGAAACTCTTATTTATTCAGAACAAAACTTCACAAAAAGCACTTTTAAATGTGTCTTGAAATGGAACAATTCAGTGATTGTACATTGTAAATACTGCTACGGTTTAATAAAATGTATCAGATCTGTTATGAAAATGAATCATTCAGGATCGGGTTGATTCATTCGAGCAGCGAGAGCAGGAAGGAGAGAGTGTGTGTGTGTGTGTGCGTGTGTGTGAGTGTGTGTGTGTGTGTGTGTGTGTGTGTGTGTGTGTGTGTGTGTGTGTGTGTGTGTGTGGCAGAAAATGTCAGAACAAACCAACATTTTCCAAGACACAGAAATGTGAGTCTGCATTATATCAGGCCACTATTTTAACACCTGCAGCTACTAAATCTAAAGGTCGCCTGTCGAGAGGCCAAGTACCTGCTGTAACCTGTTATTGAGAGCAATAACCTGCACATCATCTCCAATTTACATGCTGTACTTAACAGGAAATGTGATCAATCCTGCTGTGACAACGATTATAGACGTCTTAACCCAAAGCGTCGCCATTGATTGGGCAGTTTGTTGGCTTCCAAGAGGCCTTTTAACACAAATTATCTGCAGTTGTTACATTGATTGACGGCACTTAAGCTGCTGTGATGGGAAGAGTGAATGAGAGACTTTGAGTTAAAGGATATCGTTATATCTGGATTTCCTAAACTGGATCAATGTGCCGTTTCATTGTAGCACTGAAGTAAATTCTGTGAGCGAGCCACACCCACGCACTTCTACTTTCACAATCCTGTTTACATTTCTAATACTGACGCTCAGAGAGTGACGGCAGAGCTCCACTGAGTCACACTTTCTGAGGAAGATTTTTCCTAGTTTAAAAAATCTGATAAAAAAAAAATCAGCTGTTTGTTTGTTTTTTTGCTCAAGAGCCATTTAATTAGTTTATTAAAGAATTGTGACATTTTACAGTAAAAAACAAACCTGTCAGTGCTCTAGTGGTGCACAAACTGTTTCTAGATTTCAAATATATGTTGTACTGAAGTTTCTCATTACCTCTGGCATATTCGCCAATACCGATACATCTGCAATAAGCTAAATATCAGATAAACTAACATCAATAATAACCTGCAGAACATGTTTGTGATTTGTTTTTTGTGTTTTTTTAACCACTTTGCAAAATTTAAAACACTTTCTTGCTGTAACTAATCCCATATGCATCAGAGAGAAATTATATCATACAAAAAAAAAGCTGCTCTTGAGTTGTAAATCGTACCTGAAAGCTGATCTCAGGACGGTGCTAATAAGAGAAGTTAAACTAATAATCCTACAAAGAGATTGGTGTCAATCTTCTCGTCTAGAATGTTAAGTGTATTTCCCAAAATGTTGAATTCCTCCTTTAAAAGGACTTAAAGAGGGAAAAAATCCCCGACTGTTTAGTTTGCTGTTTATTTTGCCAAATGTTTGATTAGTTTTAAATGGTTTTCCTCATCAAATTAAAACCTCCTTTTACAATAAAGGGGAACACAAACATCTAAATTGAACAAAAATGCAGAAACAGTGGGATCACGTCTGCGTTAATACAGTTTCAAGTGACAGCAGGTTTGCTTGCGGAGGAGCAGGAATGTCAGAAACACAACAGTTTGACCGAGCGTTGCCTTCACACAGACTACACAACCACAGCAGATAAAAACATACACACAATGGTTCCCTTATACTGCTCTGAGATTTAATTAAAGATGGCCAAACGTTGACTGGGCCAGGTGTGTGTGAGGATCTTTGTCTGCATCATTGTCTGATTTTTTTTTGTGTGTGGGATAAAGGTAAAAGAGCACTATTTAAGATATCAGACGACATAAAACATAAGACTGATATTTCCTAAATGTATCCTTTAAATTAAACTTTCTTCTCATCAATCACGCTCAATCAATTCAATCCTAGAGGAAACCTGAAAACGATGCTCCTCCTTGTGAAATCTTAGAACAAAAGCTGTCTTCACGCTGAGCAGAGAGATGATTATCAGGCTGACACAGTGTGGGCCACCTGCCAGTACTACACTGTAAAAACTCACATTTCTTCCCCATTAAAGTCCCTCTCAGAAACCACCGCTCAAGGCAGCGTTTAGGCATGTCTCTCTCCATGCACAAGCATCCCTGAGCGTTTAAGCCGCCCCGTTTTGTCATCATGTCATGCGTCCGCCCCGGTGATTGGCAGCCTCAAGTGGTTGCAGATGAAAGCGGGCCCCCCATGCTAATGAATAGGCCCCTGATTGCAGAGCTCCTCGCTCGCTGAATTACAGTGTCGCCCGCCTAATGAGCAGATACACTGCAGTTCCCCTCGTCTCTGCGTATTCACATTTCTCTCCTTCAGCGCTGATGAGCTCTCCCCTGCACAACAGTCAACAAAACCTCTGTGGAAGATTGCAATGTGAGCCATCTTCATCATCGCCCTCCTCCTCCTCCTCCACCTCCTCCTCAAGTTTATTTCAGATGCTGCCATATGCTGGCAGGGTCTGCTAATTTTTTTTTTTTGTGCAAGTTGTTTTGTTTCCTACTTTCCACTCGAGGATATTATTTGACTGAACTAATGATGCCATACAAAGTGTCTGAATGGCTAATGAGCATGATAATGGCTCAGTTTCAACCCTTGCATAAAAGAACTTGTATAATAAAATTCAAAAATATGCTATAAAAATATCTCATGACATTAAAAAATATATCTCACTATACCACTAAACTGACTATGTAAAGGAAAATGTAAGCACAGAAAGGCTTTGTTTATTCATGTACAGACTATTTTTATAGTCTTAAGCAAACACAAGATCAGTTATCATAGTTATGCAGATGATACACAACTTTACATTTCATCATCTCCTGATAGCAGGAGCACTTTGGAGTCATTGTTCAATACAATATCAGTCTTCTATCAAACAAAATGTCCAGCAGCTATGAGAAAAGATTAAAATCCTAGTGTTGGGTACAAAGGCTAAGCAGCAGGTCTGTGAGTATTTGGAGTCTTTGTTCCACAGGATCATTTACCAAATCAGTAAATGGAGTTAATTTACTGTTCGCTAAACTCCTCACCAGAAAAGCAAGTGTCCAATCATAGCTTACAACTGCAATTAGTCTTTCCAAAACCAAAAATACAAGAACCAAAGTGTTAAGTAGTGGATTAAAGGGTGTGTTCATCTGCTCTTATATGAGCAGCAGATGTTAGCATGTTCGGCTAACTATTTACTAGCTACAGGGACTCCATCCAACTTGTCAGATATCTTGAGCTCATGTTTTCCAAACTCATTGGTTAGTGTTCCTCTTCAAATCCTTTTCTCTTGTAAAAGTGAAGCATACCGTTTTAAAGGTGCAGTGTGTAGAATTTAGTGGCATCTAGCAAAATGGACTTGGCAGTAGTGGAATATAATATTCTTAAGTATGTTTCAATTAGTGTATAATCCCATGAACATAAAAATCATTGTGTTTTTGTTACCTTAAAATGAATCCACCATATCTACATAGGGAGTGGGTCCTCTTTCATGGAGCCCGCCATGTTGCATCGCCATGTTTCTACAGCAGCTCAGAATGGACAAACCAAACACTGGCTCTAGAGAGGGCCTTCTGCATTTTTCGTTTGATTCCCATCAAACGAGTCAGTTTGAAACTGTCTGAAGATATGGAGCTACCGTTAGCTTAACTAGCTAGCTGGCTGTAGCTGACAGCGACAGTTGACATTTCAGCCAACAATTCGGGGGTTGCCAGCAAGAACTGAGAAACTTGCTTTTGTTTATTTCTGTGTGAAATCAAGGACCTACTGTTTCCAAATTTACTTTTAGCATACTATATGAATTTTGAGAGTTAAATTTGTCACTGTCGTCACTGTAAATTGCATTTGTGCCACACCATAAATCCTGACAGACGTAGTATCAGCAACTAAGGGGGGCTTAGCTAATGGTCGATAGATGACACCTTCATTTTGATTCACACATCAGCAACATAAAGAGTCATTGGTATCTGGTAACTAACAAAATTAAGTTTCTGTAAAAACATGGATTTTACCCAGCTAGGATATGTTTATTTAAATTTCAGAAAATACATTGATATCAGTTGTACATTTTGTTTTAGTTTCCCTGAGACTGCTGTTTAATTATTTTGGCACTGCTCTTGTGTATCTTTATCGACAGCCAGATTGATGGATATTTTATATTATCTGGAAACATGTACTGTTTGGAATACTAGAAGATAACTGTAAACTGAATTCTCAGCTATAACCTACACATATTTTAATTTTATTGGCTAAATTTCGTAAAAGCACATTTACAGGTAAAAAGCTGAACTTCTTGGTTTTCACAAAGAGGTTAAACAGTACATTGATTTGATTCAATTTTCTTCTAATCCAAAGGCTGCAGAAACTATTAATAACAGTTTTCTGTTTAAAATCATAACTGTAACTCTCTCTAGCTCAGAGTTTGTTTGTTTCTCTTTTACTTTTCTTCCTCTGCCAAGATGAATGTGATTATTTTGTGGAAGAAGAACTTGTAATTGTTTTTATGTGTCACCATAAAGAAAGTCACCCAAAAAAAATAACCAAAGAGGCTTTTAGGAAACCTAAAAACTCTGTTGTTTTCTACACTGTGTTTGTCACCAGTGCTGCACCTACGCATCTTCTTTTGAGACTAAACTCAAGACACTGTTGTCTGGTTTAGCTTTTAATTAGTTTGTACAGAATGCAATTTTGTTTTCAGTTTTCAAGCTTGATCTCAACCACATAAATATGTCATCCAGCTTCAAAGTGCAGGGTGAGTTTTCCTCCAACAACAGCTGGCTATTTCTGGAAACACTTAAAGCATCATATCTAAATGTAATGTCGTTCATCAGCTGTTTGGTGACACAAGATGGAGAAAACCAGCAATTTAATCTTCTCTCAGGCTAAGGGTGACTAGATTTGTTGTTCAGGACTATCAGAGGCTTCAGAGCGGGACCACATCAACAAACAACAGTGCAAAGGTTAACATTACATGCGTCAACATTTTTAGGTACTCCATCTTCTCTCTAGGCAAACTGGACCACGATGAATTTACTTTGTGGCTTTGGGTGTTTTTGTTTAAATGTGGATATTGCACAGGCCTACCATTTCACCCCGGCTATGAAATCTCTACACGACTGGATTCAGTTTCCAAACAACGCCAAAACAAAGCTAAATTGATTTATTTGACTCTGGATGGGCCAGTACATAGTGTGCAATAGAAATTCTGAGAAACAAAGAAACTTTTTCACATGTAAACTACGACTCGTACAGTAGCACACGAGCACTGGAGGAGAGCTGACGAAAAGCAAAGAAATAGCTGAAACATATGATTCACTTCACCCAGGCTGACAGCCAGCCGTGCACGATTCAAAAATAAACACGGGACTCCACAGCAGGTTCCCAGAATGTGTTTATTTTGAGGGGGGCGACTTTTGAAATACCACAGCACTTCAGTTTGATTTATAAGAAGCTGGAGCAGGATCTAAATCACTCTCCTGAGGCTTGGAAGTTGAAGGCAGAGATGCCTTTCTGCTGCATGTGAGGATCAGATGGTGGCGCTACAGCACACTGGAAGATTATTGCAATCATCAGATGGTCAAGGAGGAGGAAACCCTTTGAAATGGGTTTTCAATATTATTTAGCTTATATTTTAGCAAAAAGAAAGAGTATAAATGAACCTTCTTATCCAACTAGAAATCCATCATATCTATAAAGAAATTCAGGAAAACAAAATACCTGTATTATACGTGAAGACTTGGCAAAATAATCAATCAATCAAACATGAACTTTACATGAACTAATGGAAAAGCTGTAAAAACATCCACAAGATTTGTCTTATCAAAGCCAATTAAAAATAAATGGAGAGGTCAGTTTTGTACACGTGTCTGTCTCATGGATATGTGCTCACAGTGTGGCAGAAAGGGGAAGAGGAAAAAAAAGCAGCATAGCCCTTTAACCTCCTAGAAGTAAAGGAAAGGGAAGTAGGAGAGGAGATATTGTAAATGAGACACACCTGTGAGCTGAGAGGGGGGGAGGGGAAAAAACTGACAAAAGCAGCATGGAGGAGAACAGAGAGGAGGGAGAGCGGTAAAAGTAAAGTAATTTATTTTCAAAGTGTCATGCACCAAATGGTCCCCAGCCTGCATGTGTTTACAAGATATTACAAACATAACAAACAAGAGCAATAACATAAGGAGAGTGAGAGAACAAATACACCCCCATACATGTCAATCAATGTCAGACCTAATATGAACACCTCCTTAGACATTACAACTATAAAACATGACATAGGCATATCTGAACATAAAGTGCCCTCATATGTTGTTGGTAAGCATTTAACACAAACTGAGCTAAGTGAAACACTTAAGGTACTGAAGTCTGCATTCATCAGACATAGAAAACAAATGAGGACATCCTGCAGACATTTTAAGGAAAAGCCTTTATTTAAGATTGTGGTATAATGGACAACAGAAAAAAGTGCATTTCATTTTCAACCTCTCCCAGATCACATAGGTGACACTTTCTATACTTCTCTGGAATTGAATGGAAGCGTTCGATTTCCACCACCAGAGACAAGATACCACATCTGAACTGGGCACAGACAGACCTCTGTGCTCTGCAGGTTAACAGTGACGTAGTGCTCAGGATGGTAAATACTTAATCAGACTCTATGTTTTCAGTTTTGGTTTACACAAAATTACTTCTGACCATTTCTGTTTATAACTTTCAAATAGTATTGTTTTAATTTGACTAACACTACAAGATCATTTATTTCTACATAGATACTGAAGACCTGCCTTGCCAAATATTTTTATAAGCTCCCTTGTCCAAAAATAAGTATTTGAAAAATCCCAAGTAGGAAATTTGTTTCGTAAGTCTGTTATCAGGCATGTTGATTGATCTATTGGCTCCCATACTAAGTCTTTAAAGATCATTTTCAGTCTCTGCAAGGAGGACTATATCATCTGCATATAGAGGAGTGCCAACCGTGAAATCACCCAATCAGACACTAAAAGCTGCTTGCTTAATTTCCAGTACTAGATCGTTTATATAGATAGCAAACAGCGTGGGAGAGAGCACATCCCTCTATTATAAACCAGATGGGGTTGGAAACCAACCTATTCTATTTGTCATTGACTTGCACACATGCCACTGGGGTTTGATAAAGAGCTTTTAAGGTATCATAACATTTGACATCTATACCAGATTTTAGTCATTTGAAACTGAGAAGGTCATGATTTATACAGTCAAAGGCTTTCTGAAAGTAGGCCTCCCTTCTTTTATTCTAGCATGAACTGTAGTAGATAAAGAATGTATGTGGTCAATACAAGCTCTATTCTTTCGAAAGCCATTTTGTTCATCTACCAACAGACCAAATGTTTCTACATAACAATACAGTCACTCATTAAGAATACTAGAATAGAGTTTTTAAACACAAGTGAGAAGACATATCCCCCTATAATTCAAAGGAACTCTAGGATCATTATTTGGACTAAGGGATTGGTTTTATTATAGATTTAAAATAGAGGGAACCAAGCTATACTCAAAGCAAATAGAGAAAAGATTACCTAAAATTGGAAATAAACAAGGTAGCTTCAATAGTTCATTGGGTAGGTTATCAATACCAGTTGCTTCTCTCAGTTTAAGTCCGCCAATTGCCCTTTTAACTTCCATTTAAGTGATACGAGCATTCAAGTACTGATTGACAGAATAAGAATCCTGCTGCATATTAGCCTCTATAATGTTTTTAAAATCAACTATCCTTGATCCAAGAAAACAATTATCCCACTCAGATGGGCAGTTACTTCCAGAAAATGAAGAACCAAAATCTGTTTCCAATTCTTTCAGAACACAATCAGTATCAAAGACAGAAGATCCATTTTCCAACAGTAGCTCCTTTGGGATTGATTCAACTCTTTTTGGGCTCAAATTATTTATAATGCTCCAAAACAACTGGGGGTTATTAGTTCACAGATGCTCTATTTTTAATGCTTGCAGTTTTCTGTCAAAATTCTGTTGTCTAGCCTTAACTTCATTTTTTAACTGTTGCCTCCTCATATGCTAACCATCAAACTTTAGAAATCTTCTCTCAGCCATCCTCATTTCCTCCTGCATTACTTTAAATTGTCTATTCTGGTAAAGTTTCCTTGAAAATCCACCTTTCCTGGTGGTTTATGGACTTCTACAAACTTCAGTCACATTACAAATATATTTACAATGTTGTACTTGAGTGAGCTTATCTAAGAGTTCAATAAGCACAATTTGGCATTCACTGGAGGAGAAGAGGTGAGGAGAAATATTTCTAATATTCTTCTGTGGATATTGTCTAAGTTGACCATATAATAAGAAGCAGAGCCCCCATCTGGTTGGAAGACCGACATAGAGCGATCAGGTACTCTACACCAAGCAGGTTCGGACAACTGATGCTCCAACTCTCAATTAACTCATTAGGACTGTGGATGTTCGACCCCTTTAGGGGCCGGCCCCTAAAGGGTCGATCAGATCAATAGAAAAACTCACATTAAGGGCGCCCTTAATGTGAGTTTTTCTGTTATAGCCAAACCAAGTACATCCATCTATATCAATCGTATTTAGTCCAGTTAAATGTGTTTCGTTGAGGGAAATGAAGTTTGGTTGAAGCTCAGTAATATAAAGAGCCTAAGTTCATAGTTCATATCCATCCATCCATTTGTATTCCAGTGCACAAGAGTAAATTGTTCAGGACTTACAAGCTGAGGAGATGATCTTCAGTCATTGGCCCTCCATCTCTGTTCCCCATCTTGGCTGTCATCTTCACCTGTTGGGCGTCCTCTGACTCTCCTGTCTAATGTAAAACTGTCACCTGGAGTTCTGAGGTTCAATTCAATCAGTCTTTTGGTGTGAGTCTTGGCTGATCGAATGTAAACTTTCAGAAACCTCTCATTACTCTTCAGCCTTTGTTTGTTAGGTAGCACACCCACCTTATCCTGTACAGAGCCAAATTCCACCTTGTGAAAAGTGAAAAGGAGGCGATAGCTAAAAAACTTAATAAAGTTTCTGAACAAATTACCTAACCTCTTAAAGAAAAACATTGAACTACATACAAGTAAAAAGGTTGACAGTAGTAAAAAAGAACTGGCTGGACTTTCCTGAATCACCCTGAACAATCCTGGGCTGAGAAGTGTGCTGATTCCCGGAGTGTGATTGGGAGGAAAGTTTGTCTGTCTTCTCTAGGATATGCTCGCAAGCTGTTCCCTGCCTGCATTGGATCTGAAGAAAGAGAAGCTAAGTGCTAATTCTTCCTGCCTGTAACTTTCCAGGCTTCTCCCACTCTCTCCCCTTTAACCCGCAACCCCCCCTCAACCAAACTGAACCTACTCCACTGCCCTTTTCCCTGCTCCCTGCCTCAGCCATCCAGCCCCACAAACCACACACTCACATGCGCACACACACACACATTGCACCATTGAACTGAACTGAACACAACTGAACTGAACTGAAATTAACCAATTCACACTCAGTAATACTCACAACAATCTCTATAACAGAAAAAGACTTTGAGTTAGACTTATACCATTATTTGATTGGAGTGCTTGGATTGTTTTGACTATGATTTGGTTCCAATAACATTTAATTGATGAAGATGCTTTGGTAAATGGTGTTTTTTTTCTCATGTGGTATACTTTTGTAGCTAGGGTAATAGGCTAACTGAGTTATCTTACTAAGTTACTTATGCGTATATATACATATATTTTTCTAAAAAAATAACAGGATTGGGATTTTTTTAATTATTCTCCTGTCTGGCACCCAACACTTTGAGTAACTATTTCAGACCCCTACGCTACAGGAATGGTGTCCAATGTTATGAAAGCCATTGTGGAAGAACAACTAGGAGAGATGCTTGCTGTTGAAGTTGTTGAACCCTCTTATTCAGGATGGGCATGTAGTTCTACCACCAAAGATAAATGGAGGTCATAGATTCGGTGTAGATTTTCGGAAAGTTAGCGCTGTCACTGAAACGGACTCATACCCTCTCCCAAACATAAAATTGAGTAAAGTTAAAGAGTTAAAGCTGTGTCACCATCAGTTTCACTTGACATAGAAGCTCCTGATATCCATACCTCTGCAAGCACTTAAGGTGCAGGCAGTGCATTTAAGTGCATACTTATAGACCTACTTCCCAACACCACATCAGCCTCAAGTAGGGACACCTGATGCCCATGGTCACTCCATATTTTTTCCTCACATGGATAATTCACAATCAGTCAACCAATCCCTTGCTTGAGAAAAGGAAGCTGTGCATTCCTTGCCTGATCCAGGAGGATGTCTTTTAAATCTTACTTCCTCCCCATATTCAGTGTCTCAGTCCCAATGTGAACTTCGAGGAGTAATCCCTACTCCTGCCCAGCACTTAAATCAAATTAATGTCAAATATTTTTTTGCTTTCCAGGTGCTCCAAGTCCGCAGCACTAGGGTAAAAGGTTTAAGGTTGCACCATTCTTATATCCAGAACCGTGTCCTCTAAAGCAACTTGGTAGTGTAGCGGTCCAAGTTGTTAAACTGTACAATAGGGACCACTTTTTGGCGAGCTTAGCTGTGAATTTCTCCTTAGCTCTAGGCTGAGGGAAATTTATAACCCACACTCATTGTTTGGGTTTGAAACCAACAGTATGGCGTTTTTTGTTGTAATTCCTCAGTTGCCTTTTCCTTGTTTTCTTATGTTTTCCTCAACATCTGCTTTGAGTTGTGTTAGGTGATGGACAAGCAGGTACAACAGGGGAAAATCCTCCCCTTCAAAACTTTGTCCATTGGACTATTCAGCTCCCTGCCAATTTGCAGTGTTGCAGGTGTTACCCCTGTGGTTTCTCGAACAGCAGGTTTATGGCAAATCTCAACTCCGGAAGGTATTGATCCCATAAGAGGCTATCACACATTTTTAAGTAGATTCGTTCTCAGCCATATTAGTCTATGGATGATACACTGTGATGAGCTTGGGAGTCACAGTCCATTGTTTGCAGAGTTCACAAAATACAGAGGAGACAAACTGAGGTCCTCTGTCAGACAAGATGTAATCAGGTATACCCCCTCTTGTAACAAGACTAGGTCAAAATCTAGTATGCTGGATCATGTATGAAACACTAGAAGGCTTTTAATTTAAAACGACAGATACAGGTAGTGGCAACACATGGTGACCAAGCCCCCAAGAAGTGTGCCGGGTTTTGACTGAAGCCAATTTGAAATAGGGTCTTTCTCAATACCAAGTATGTCAAGTTCGGACTTGCGTACTTGCTAGTTCACATTTAGCAAGTTTGACTCAGGAGCACAACCTTCCAAGGACAGGAGAACGCAGTACGATCATACTGCCTGCTGACAGCAGCAGCTCAGCTTCAACAAAACGACCTGACTGTACTGTGACAAAATAATCTCAACTCAAAGCTCCACTAACACTTTTTTTCTCACAAAAAAATAACCTCATTGATAGAGAGATGCAGTAAATTTTGTTATTCAGCCCCAAGAACTGCTGAACTTCCTTGAGATTTGTCAGTACTGGATAAGACGGAATCGCCTCAACTTTGTCCCAGAGACAATGTGTCCAAGAAATCTGATTTATTGTAGACGGAATCTAGACTTCTCGAGGTTAATACTCAGATTGGCTTAGCAGAGTCGGCCCATTACAGTCCGCAGATGCTCAAAATGTTGAGTCACAGATGACGAGTACACTTATGTCATCTCAATAGACTAGACAGATTTCTCCTCGCAGGCCATCCAAGACTTTCTCTATTAGCCTTTGGAAGGTGGCCGGCACATTACTGAGTCCAAAGGGCTGTTTTTGCTTTGCTGTCTGGATCCATGGGTACTTGCCAGCATCCACTATTCATATCAATTGTGGAGAAAATTGTGTCTCGAGAAAGGGATTAAAGAATTCATTTCATTAACATTTAGGAGAGGATCCATTTCAGTGGCAGCATTGACTTTCCGAAAATCTACACAGAATCTATGACCCCCATCTTTCTTTGGTGGTAGGACTACAGGAGATGTCCATCCTGAATAGGACAATTCAACAACTCCAACAGCAAGCATCTCTCCTAGTTGTTCTTCAACAATGGCTTGCTGAACAGGCGACATTGGATAAGGCCTTTGTTTGATTGGCACACAGTTAGTGGTATAGATGGTGTGCTGCAAAACACCAGTTTTTCCATACTGATTAGTACAGACATGTGGGTTACACTCAAGGAGATATCTTAATTGTTTCTTATCTCCATCTTGTAGGTGTCACACACAGCAATATCAGTGTAGTCTCTCACTTCCATCACAAAGGCTGCAAAGAGAGGATGGGGGGTGGGACAGAACTTGTTAATGAAAGATTAAGAACTGGATTGCTCTTTGTCATTTGGTTGTTAATTTTTTTCCTATGATCTCTTTTCTGTGGGAAGTGGGCACTACCTGGCTGGACTGGATAAGTAATAGAGGGAATGGACTTAAAGCTATATTCTTTGTCAGCCACATTGATTATCATTCCAACACTAGAAATTAAGCTAGAACTTTCGGCCCCAATACGGCTTCAGCTAGAGAAGACACTTTTCCTTGAAGATCCACAGAGACATTTCCCCATCCAATTGGAGCAGCTACCTCTCCATTAGCCAGATATAATGGACCTTCTGTCCATGGCTGGAAGTCATTCTTTGACCCCTTCAATTCCATCCAGAGATACTCTTAAGTGAGAGTGTAACTAACTCCATGTGTGTACCTATGGAAAATGGTACAATTAGTTGTTGGGGACTAGAGGAGATACCAAGTGGATTTCAGGTACTCTCTGAATTTAACTCACTTGATGTTTTCTGCACTTGTTGTGGTGTCTGCCTGCCCGTTTTTTTAGATTTTACTAGTGACACTGAACAGCCCTGTTGGTTTTTGTGCCCGTGGAAGGTACTTGGATACCTGCCGCCTGGGAGGATTAGTGGAAGTGTCACGTGAACTGTAATGGGAGCAGGAACCAGGAGAGTGGTTTCTTTTGCATCTCCAGCACAAAACAGGGGGTCTGGCTTTGTCAACAGGTTGACTTGAGTTTGTACTTTTAGGAAAGGGGTTAGTGTTTTTAACACCCATACTCCAGTTGTATTCAAGCTGCTGTTGATGGTCTTTTTCAAACTGGCTCCAGGTACCTTTGATTGTGCGATTTCCCACCAGTCGCAAGCAGTTCCCTGTAGTACAGTTCTGAAGGTAGCAAGAAAATCTGCATCAGATAAGGGATAAAGGGCAAGAAAGTTGTGGCATTTTGACAAATTAACTGAGCGGGTCAGTTATTTGTCTGTTTAAACAATTTGACCTCTGCACTCAACAGTTTATTTTACATTTTTGTTGAGGACACATCACAAATGGAGCGATTAGCTACTGATGTCTGTGAAAATGTTATTATTTGGACACTTTTATGGATTATTAAGCTTAACTGAACAGTTTTCTCTCCATTACAGACAAAAAGCATAAATGTGTGCAAACGTGTGATTAGGTTATTTTTCTCTAAATCACTTTCTGTTGTTCCATGGTTTATGGAATTATTGTTTTTATCCACACTATTCCCATGTAAAAAAGTGTTCTGAAAATGTATTTATCTAATATATTTTGAAGAACACAGAAGATATATACAAAAGTTGTGTTAAATTGAAAACATTTAACTTTTACTCAGTTTGTTTACAATTTATGATATGCTTAAATCAGCATTAATCAATATATACAGTATATTTTTTAAACTCTGAATCTAATGACAATGTAGAGGAGAGATATTTAAAGACTGAAATGCATGTTATCAACATGTCCTGTATTGATGATATGTGTAAAAAAATAAAATATCCCTATTAAGAGATTACCTTAGAAAATTGCCACAATATATGGAAAATGGCCTTATACATGGAGAATCTTTATGAATGGAGCATGTTCAGTGTTTTACTTAAGACTGTGTAACTGTTATGGGGATTATTATTATTATTATTATTATTATTATTATTATTATATGAGAGTGGTCCAATAAATCCAGAGCATCTTATACTAAAACAAATTGCACAGATAGATTTCTGTCTCTGTCAGGCTTGTTTATTGTGGGTGCATGTTGTTTTTTTTGCACCTACACACATGATGTAGGTGCAAAGCTATTAAAAAATAGCACCAATAGGAAAAGAGTCATGCCTGCACATTTAATTCAAAGCCACAATTTGTGTACAAATAGACAATGTTTCAATCCAATTTGGATCTTCGTCGGGTTGAAATGTGTTTTTTTTTTTTTTTTTTTTAAATGATTCTTTTTACACTCCAATAGGCTGGCAGGCTCTATGATGGCAGGTGTGGTTAATCATCCAATCCATCCAGGGTGATAAACATCTCAAATCAATCCACAATTCAAAAACTTTAAAAAAAAAGTACAACCTTAAAGACTAAAGTGCAAAGATGAGACATCAAAACATCAAAAAATCGTTTAAAAAGTAGTTATAAAATATAGAGAAAAACCCTAAAAGATTTTACAAAAGCATCATTGAATATACATATGCAACCCAAAGCAATCACAATAATATTTTTTTTTAAATGTTTTGACCTGACAAAGATCTGACTTGAATTGTTGCTTTGGAGTAAATGTGCAGGCATGACTCTCTTCTTATTGATTCTGCTTGAACAGAACCAAATGTTAGAGAGTTGTAAGAGAAGCAGCAGCATGTACAGTAGTTATATGTGTCTCTATTGAGCCAGAACTGCTTCTTGCTCAGTAATCTGTGTATATTGTAGGATGTTTTTATATCCACAAGGTGGCAGCGTGTTCATGCTGCATCCAATTTCAAATGGCTTCACCTGCATTCATCTGTGACTGTGACAATAACACCTTACAGATACAGATTTGAGGAAGCAAATCATACATTTATTGAATGAATGAATGAAATTATTTGATCATCCAAAACATACAGATTTAAAATAGCATGACAATAACAACATAAGATAAATACATACATGTACATGCAATTATATACAATACATACAATGGCAAGGCAGCATGGTCTGCATGCTCTGAGCTGTGAATGTGCTCTGATGTGATGAGTTTTAGACTTAAAGGATGGTTGTTCAAACCCATAAAACCCATCAAAGTCCTAAAACGAAACAAAATAAAATTAGTTGAACTGTCTCTTGTTAAATAGCTGAGTGTCTTTAATCAATGAAAAGTAATTACATAAATACACAGGCAGTTATTCCTGAGAGGTATTATTTGAAAAATGATATGCACATGTGATAACATGTAATCTACAACATGTAATTTGGTTGTCTTGTTGTAGGACTTCCAGCACAATAGCCCTACAATTAAAGGACAGGTTCATAGTTTTTAAAGTCTGTCTTAAAACCATAGTCCGGTACGCAAATGAATGTTGTTTTAAGACAGACTTGAAAAATTGTGAACCTATCATTTAATACCACCTTTAATAAGACAGGGAATGTAATTTTTCTGTTGTTGGAGTTGATTCAACTTCACTGTGGACAGAGCTAAATAGAGTAATATATTCATGTTATTGTTTCTGCCCACTGAAGAAGCCAGATAGGTTATAATTTCAACATTCACATCACAAACAGCACAAAAGAAACTTCCACTGGCGGTAGGAATGTGATCGACCACCTTGCAACCCTGAAATTACATCTCCTTTATTTGCTGTTATAGTCTTAAATTGATCGCGCAGATCTAAATAGTTTAGAGATCATGTTGTCCTTTTTTTTTTTTTTTAGTGTATTTGTGTGTGTGTGTGTGTGTGTGTGTGTGTGTACAGGGCAGGTGTGGGTGTGGTTGGGTGGAGAGAGAGGCATGTAAGGAACTAAACCAGGTCAGTGTCACTGTGTGATCTGATCTTCCCCGGAGAAAAATGCTCACCAGAGGAATCAACAATGAATCATATGTTTTTTACAATACAGTAACAGGGGATAACATACTGTACAACAGCAAGAAAAGGCTGGGAGATAGTTGACACTTATCAAATATACAAAAAGGTGTGTGTGTGTGTGTGTGTGTGTGTGTGTGTCTGTTTCTGTGTGAATATAAGCCAGTTAAACCAGACCTACGCCCCGTATTTCTCAGGGGTGTTCATTTTCTTTTCATTCTTTTCCTCCATTGTTTCTGCTTCCTCCCGTTTCTCCCCATCCCGCCGGGCCGTGCTCAGGTGAAACCGGCTTCTCACATCGCACATCGTGAATGCATTGTGCTCACGCTCAATGGGATCACTGTGGAGACAGCAGAGTCCCGGTTTCCAGCCAGACACACCGGTTCAGGCTCCAGGTTTCACCAATCAGGTCAAACGAAGACCCGAGGAGGCTGATGTCACTGTATAGAGATATGTGGCCAAATATAGCTCTGTGCACTGTATAGGAGTGGTGGGGATAATGCACTACTATTTCACAACATATTAACATAGTGGTGACTCAAGCCATTGCATTTATTCCTTTATATTTTGCTCTAATATTTTGTTTAAATAAGTTTAGATTCTATTTTAGTATCTCTATCATGTACACTACTTATCAAGACCTCAATTTCTCCAGTATTTATTAAAATTTACGTAATTTAATGTCTAATGTTTAGTAGTTTAATGTCTTGCTGTAGGATGAACTCCTGAACAACTATGTAGGTGTAGACCAGAGGATACTGCATGGCTATGCTGTGGTAGCCCTTTTAGTCCAGTCACCTCACCAAGTATGGATCCAGCAAAAAGAGCCCGAGACCATCAAGTCGGTATACACTTTGTAAGAATTCAACAAAAGTTGGGACAATTGTAGGAACTATTTGCATAATATTACAGTTTTTCATCTCTGGCTGTTTACCGCTTACCTTTGTACCATTTAAGGTTCTTCACTGGACCTGAACTGCTTAAATTTCAATAAAAAACTGGAAAATGGGGTGTTCTAAACTATGTAATGTTTATTTGATCAAACACACAATCCATTGAAAAAGCATCTCAGTACACTAATAAACATAGTGGTTTTACAGGTAAACAGAATGGATTGTAGATTAGGAAAAAAAAAATCTACCAGAGGGGCATTTTTTGCACCAATCGATGTCCTTCTTTGAATAATAAAGTTAAATTTGAGCTCAGATTTAAAGGAAAGCAGATTTTGTTTTAGTGTTTTCAGTGTTACAGGAAATAAATTAAGTGTCTTAACTTGCAGCTGCTGCATGTAAACCTGCAATTCTGCTGACAATAACCTACATTTAATAATTTAAAAGAATTTTTTTGTTTAGTTAATGCTCAAGTTCAAGTTTTTTTTTTTTAATATAGCACTTTCAAAGGCAAACAGGTTTTGCACCAAAGTGCTTCACAAAGACAGACAAATATATATACACATACAAGCAGAAAGACATAGTGTATATGTATAACATGTGAAAATAAAGCAAGATTAAAATAGAAACAGGTTTACACCCAAGAAAATAGATATAAATAAGAAATAAGAAATAAAAACAGGTTAAACACAATTAAAAGCCAAAGAATAAAAGTGGGTCTTCAGGTGCATCTTAAAAGCATCAACAGACTCAGCCTGTCTAAAGGCCTCTGGCAGGCTACTCCACAAAATATTACAGAAAAAGCTCTGTCCCCGGTCTATTTTTTTTTCATGAATGGTGCACAGCCAACATACCACAGTGGGAGGATCTGAGGGGTCTGGTGGTGCTGTAAGGGGTGGGGAAGTTCAGAGATACATGAAGGGGCGAGACCATAGAGAGATTCATAGACTATTTTTTGATTTTGAGGTTTATCCTGAAATGAATGGAGAGCCAGTGTAAGGATGCAAAGACAGGGGTGATGTGGTCTCATTTCTCGGACCTTGTTAATAACCGGACAGCAGTGTTTTGAATTAGTTGTAAACAGGAAATAGTAGCCTGAGAGATGCCTACAGTAGGTAGAGGGTGTTACAGTAGTCCAGCCTGGATGATATTAGTGCATGAATGATTATTTCTAGGTCAGAGGGGGAGAGAAAATGCATAATTTTGGATATGATTCTGAGTTGGTAGAAGCTGGAACTGACATCTGAATTTACCCGCCTGTTAAAATTTAGGTTCTCAGCATGTGGTCTGATGTCAGATTCTGGGCAGTGACAGTGGTATGATGTTTGGGGGGCCAAAGAGGAGGATTTCTGTCTTGTCCTCATTTAACTGAAGGAAATTATGAGCTGACCAGTCTTTTGTTGTGCACCACAGCTATTTTTTTTTTCACTGTACGGTGTCACGTTACATCCTCCTCTTTGTTGCAAAGGGATTGGACAAACCAGCAGCAGCAGTGGCTCCTCCCCAACAAAGAGAGTCCAGCCTCTGCATCCAAACTCACCTGTGACTCTGGTCCAGCAACAACTCGCACCATCAGGGTTGAAACTTGACTGAGCAGCGCAAGAGAAGACCAACTGAAGAACTGAGTTTCATGTAAGTGTCAAAATGCTTATGTTTAGTGCTTCTTCCTCACCAATAATCAATTAATATCACCAAATGAGCCGTAAAGGTTTCAGTTTTACACATGAGAAAACAGATTTGAAGCTCATATTTTAAAATGATTTACGCAGGAACAGAGCTATAATGTTAAGTACTTGACACTATTTTGACCATCAGCAGTCTAATGTTTAGTAGATTTCTGCAGGTTTCATTTCTCTGAGGCTTTTCCATCTTCCTCACCAGATGTGCAGTCATTATGGAGTTGTAGATATTAAGATATCCTTAATTTCTGAGCACTTAAAGGCCGTTTTGGCTTAAAAGTTGAAATCAAAAGTTACTTCTTCCTTATTCTTGTTGATTCCTGACGACTGTTTCCAAGTTCACAAATTAACTTTCAACCTTAGTCAGTAATCTGGTGCATGCTAAGAGATCTGTGATTTTGTCTTTCACATGGACACAAAACTTTCACTTCTGGTTATCTGTCTGTACTTATCTGTACTTGCAGATAAGTCCAGTCCAGTCAAGTTAGTTTTATTTATATACCTCAAAACTACAAATCACAAACTTGCCTCAAAGGGCTTTACAATCTTTACAACATATAACATCCTCTATACTTAGGCCCTCAATTTACAGAAGAAAACCCACCACCACCCATAAAAAAAACTTTTATGGGGGAAAAGGAAGAAAAGGAAGACCTGAGGTAGAACAGCAGAGGTGGGATCTCTCTTCCTGGATGGACAGACTAACTAACATTCATCTAAATCTTCTGCAGTGGACACCATGGCCTCCACTCTCTCTGTGCGCAGCTTCTCAGTACGCCAGCCCTCCTTCTCCAGCATATCTGTGAGGGACAGTGGACGCAGCATTCGCTCCAAACCTCCCCACTCCTCCCTGTCCTCTGTCAGCAACTTGTCCCTGTCCCGCTCCGTGTCAGTGGGCAACGGCCTCAACATGCTTGGCTCCAGCCTCTCCTTCAACGGCCTCACGGTCGGCGCCAGCGAGAAGGAGACCATGCAGGGCCTGAATGACCGGCTGGCCAACTACCTGGACAAGGTGCGCTCGCTGGAGAGGTCCAACACTGAGCTGGAGGTGAAGATCAAGCAGCTTATGCTGGAGAGGGCTCCAAAAGGGCATGACATCGATGCGATGATGGCTCAGGCACACGCCATCGGGCAGGAGGTCAGTGTCCAGCAGATCAGATGTGTATATGCAAGATATTACTACAAAGCAAAAATGTAACTTTTGCATTTAAGTATGATGGAAAGTTAAGTGTCTTCCAAGTGGAAATTAACCTTCGAAGTTGCTGCTTTGAAGCTCTGAAGGCAGCAAAATGACATTTGGGTACAGTGACACTACAGATAAAGTAAAACTTGTAGTAGTTTAATTTGTTCATCATGTTTTTAAGGTACTTAATTGAGGTTTGAGATGAGAATAAGCACAATGTGGTACTGTGGTGAGAGCATATATGACTTTGTGCCAGCAGTCACAGTATATAAGCTGGTACATTAGAATAAGAAAAGCACTTGTCATCTCTAATCCTACAAGCCAGATCCCAATTAACTTCAACATGTCCCCTGCTCAGGTGAGAAAGAAGACGCTGGAGAACGCCCGCATCATGCTGGAGATTGATAATGCCAAGCTGGCGGCTGATGACTTCAGGGTCAAGTGAGTGTCACACAGAGGTTGCTTTCTTTTACTTGCCTGTGAGTGTTCACATGGGAGCGCCAGACTGCAAAGCAATGTGAATAAATGACCTTTTTGTCAGGTTGCGAAATAAGAGCCCCATTCCCACGGTGCTCAAGGCACCCGCAGGAGCCGAACAACCATCAGTTAGCGCAGGATGTGATACATTGTGCAGGTCAGAGAGACATCATCCGTTTCTGAGGAGTCCACAGTTTGGCAAGGTGAAGCTGAAGGAAAGATGGTAAAGTCAGGATACACCTACAGTTTTCATTTTTCACAATGTGTTGATGGTATGTTCTGCGGCCTGATGTCAAGGAGTGATACATCAATTGGCAGTGATTTATGGGATTAGCAGCAAAGTGCATGTGTACCTTACATGGATATCTTTGCATGAGAGTGGATGGCATTTTTCACATGTGGGCATCCATTCTAGGATTTTATAAATGGTTTCCTGCACTTGTTTGTGTTGCACTACGAGCCCCAGTGTGTGCGTCACATGTATCACTAAATTCAAAGATAAGCAATTGCTTTTCTGAAAAATCTTCAAAAACCCAGATTGTCATTTGACACTTAGTGTTGCTCCAATATCCTCAAAACTCTTCTGCACATCTGGATCAAAGATATTCATTCAGCTGCACGATGTCCTGTGAGTCTATCCCTAATACAGAAAAAGATGGTAGCAGGAAGTGACATATAATTTTGATTGTTTTGAGTGAAAGTTATGAAAATACAGTATTAAATACTGAACAATAACATGTATTAACAAGAATATAGTTTGGCAAAATGGTCTTAAATAAAGGAGAATCTCAAAGCTTTCATCAGCTAATTAAAGGCATTAAAAGTTCATTTGTTGATGAAGGCTGTAAATTGAAAGCACTGGAAAAAGCTAGAAAGTGAACCTAACAAGCTTTTTTGTACCTTTCGCCTATTTTGTCTACTACTGTTATTTTGTTGATATATAAACGGATACTTCCAGCAAGCATCTTTGTTTGGATTAAAGGACGGGTTCACAAAGTCTGTCTTAAGTCAACAGTCAGGTGCCTAAATGAACATTGAAACAGGTTTTTCTTGCTGTAATCATTCCTCCTGTTCACACTGACCATTAGAAGATCCCTTTATGATGCGCTTACAATGTAAATCCACAGTCCTCCTGTGCAAAAATGTATTTTAAAGTTGATCTGAAGCTAATATGAAGCTTCAGTCATCCAAATGAGTCAAATCAAGTAGATATCTTTCAACGTTACAGTCTTTTTAGTGCCAAATTCCTCTTTTTGTTACTATACTTCCACCACAGCTCAACAGAGAAACATAAAGAGGGAATTTGATGCTAAAAAGACTGTAAATATGGCAGATATCCACTTGATTCTGGATGAACCAAACCTCCTGGTTTTTGAAAGATCTCCATGGTTTTATCTTCCAGAAAAACAGATGCACAGCTCTGTGACTCAACTGTGATGATAAAATGTGAGTGTTGCATATGTCTGCTGATGACTGTTTTCTCACAGTTTTAATTCTCCTCTGTGTGTGTGTTTTTTTTCTGTAGATGGGAGGCAGAGGCCACCTTGTGCCAGTCGGTAGAAAGAGACTGTCAGGCTCTGAGGAGAGCAAAGTCTGACCACGACCAGATCATTGCCACTCTCCGAGGAGACCTGGACAGCCTGAAGGAGGAGCTCTACTTCCTCAAGAAGAATCACGACGAGGTGAGATCCCTGCTAAGGTGAAGGTCACGTCAAACATGATCAATGAGCGTTTACTCATCATCCTAATCAATTTACAAGTTGTCAAGAATATTCTTGTTTTAAAGCAGGATGTCTTTGAAGCACACTTTGCTCTCTGAGCTGCATGAGAGACATCCTCCTGCACCTAAACATGGCTTATCATCCATCACAGAGTTGTAAATGCATTCCAGAGCTTGTTTTTAGTATCAGTAACACAGCTGAAACAGGTAGATACAAACCTGAGCTGTAGCTGTTAGTGTTTGCTCACTCAGTCAGGCCTGAAGGTTTAACAGTATTCAGTATCTGAAACATGATAATGTTAAGTGTGCGGCAACTCCCTTTCTCTTTGTAGCCATGGTGCTTTCAGAGATAGCAAGATAATACCCGTACACACAACACAAGAGTATTTGAGCCAATCCAACCTCAGAGATTATGTATTTGGACAGTCAGGTGTGGTCTCCAGGATGTGGAATGTGACTCCCTGCAGACAGGTTTTATTTTTAATGTGAATAATCATATTGTATAAACTGAAGCAGTCCAAAAATGTAAAAGAAAACAAAAACAGGGCCAAAGAAACTTATTGAGTATTGAAGTCTGGCAGCTGCATCATAAACATTGACTCAAGAGCCACATTTGAAAAACTTTCATTGTCAGGTTTTGATATTGTACATTTGTTTCCAAATTTAGGTTATTGTGACACAGTTTTAAACAGTGGTGGAAAGTAACTAAGTACATTTACTCAAGTACTGTACTTAAAATATTATACTTTCTACTCCACTACATTTATTTGACAGCTTTAGTTACTTTTCAGTAACTCAAGTACTGTACTTAAGTACAATTCTGATGTACTTGTACTACTTGAGTATTTCCATTTTAAGCTACTTTATACCACCACTCCACTACATTTCAGAGGGAAATATTGTACTTTCTACTCCACTACATTTATTTAATAGTTTAAGTTACTTTTCAGATGAAGATTTGACACAATGGATAATATAACAAGCTTTTAAAATACAACACATTGTTAAAGATTAAACCAGTGGTTTCCAACCTTTTTGGCTTTTGACGTCTTACAAAAAGCAGTGTGTAGTTGGGGTCACATTTCAGATGTCTATGAGTTGTTAACAGTTCCACCAAAAAGTGATTTTTCCCTCTTCTCACATGGTTTCACTTAAATAAATGTTCTAAATGGTCCAATATTTCACCAAAAATCAAAGATTAGAGAAAAAGTCCAAAAACTGAAAACAGATTTGTGTATCTGAACTTTGTTTTTTCTTCTTTCCTCTCCCATTAATCATCTCACGACCCCTCAGATTTATCTGGTGACTCTTTGGAGGGGCCCCAACCCCTAGGTTGGGAACCACTGGACTGAACTAGCTAACTGTATATAAAGTAGTTCAAACTAGCTCCACCTCCAGCAGCTACAACAATAACATGCTGCTCTAACACTGATGCTTCGGTATTAATAATCTAATGATGTCATATATAATAATATATCAATCAGAGGAACCAAACCACTACTTTTACTGCAATACTTTAACTACATTTTGCTGCTAATACTTATGTACTTTTGCTTAAGTAGGATTTTTCATGCAGGACTTGTAATGGAGTATTTTTATGGAGTTGTATTGGTATTTTTACTTAAGTAAAGCATCTGGGTTCTTCCACCACTGGTAGATGGTGCTAAAATCAGATGTTGAACCTCCAACATGGCCTCCCATCTAAACTACCCTGCGATGGTTGAGGCTTTCAAGAGCTCCAGATGTGAGATGAAAACTAAGATTTTACAGCATTTAACGTTGTTTGATCTTTCTTCTCTTTAATCTGTTTCAGGAGATGAACTCTCTGAAGGGGCGTCTGGCCAATGAGCAGGTAAACGTGGAGGTGGATGCAGCTCAGGGTCCTGATCTGGGGGCCATCATGGCTGAGCTGAGGGTCCAGTATGAAGGCATCGCTCGCAAGAACAAGGAAGAGGCCGAGGCCTGGTACCTCAAGAAGGTCAGTCTCTCCCTGACTCAGTCTTTAACAGGGGTCTTTCTACATGTTCAGGGTATCTGCAGGTCTTGAAAAGTCGTTAGTTTCCTAAAAAAAAAAAAGGCCTAAGAAGGTTTTTAAAAAGTCTTAAATTTAATTTTAAACGGTTTTGAATGTTTTTTTCTTCTCTGCAATTTGAGCAACAACTTAAGCATTAATTTAAATTAAACACTTATTTTGTAATTGATTAATCCAACCATTAATTTTCTGCCACTTATCTGGGTCCTGGTCACATTAATTGATTACAGCTGGAAAACACTGACAAAAACGTCATATAAAGGTCAATGAATTAATTTATTTAACCTTATTGTCCCTGTTAGTTTTCATTGTTTGACCTGTACGACCATGAAAAAGGCATTACATTACATTGCATTGGTATTATTGCATGTGGTATTAAAGAGTCTTACATATAATCTTTGTGAATACTGCAGAAACCCTGATTTTATTCTGCAGTTTTTGTGGTATTAGAGGCTACAGACATTTTATATTAATTTTGCGTGTATGTACACAGCTGGAGGCAGTGCAGTCGGAGGTCAAGGAGAGCAACGAGGCGTTGCGCTGTGCCCAAAGTGAGCTCAGTGAGAGACGACGTTTCCTGCAGGCTCTGGAGGTCGAGCTCGACAGTCTTCGCAAGCAGGTACACGACTGTATAAACACACATAAACACTGTGTTGTTGTTGTTTTTTGTCACTTTGTTTGTTACTCAAAGCAATAGTTTTGGGAAATACACTTATTCACTTCCTTCCCAAAAGCTGCCACAAGAAAGTGACTAAGAATATTTCCTAAAATGTCAAACTATTTCTTTAGCTGTTTAGTAAATAAGTAGATAGTTACCATAGCGATTGAGTGGCCTCCTGCTATGAGGTCAAGTAAAGAGTTTCCTCCTGTCGAGATGAATGAAGTTTTATGTTAAATGCCATTCTTGTGCTTCTTTAGAGCTCAACCCCTCCTTCACCTCTCCTCTTCCTCTATATTCTGCAAACATGTTGAGCTTATCTATATGTAGCAGCTGCTTTCTCCTTGTCAACAGCGAGCTGCCAGCAGCACAATGTACACCGTTATTTCACTCTGCTCCAATAATCAATCAGTGCGACAAGACACAGAGTCGGACAGGCGAACGTTTTGTGAACGCAGATCAAACAGTGTATAGAAGTGTTCGGTGGAAGCAAATATAGCTCATGAATGTTTGCTCAGCCTGATAGCAGAGATATTATGGTGTTGACAGTTCCTACTATCTCTGGTTGATTGGTGACCGTATGAGCTCTACAGGTAAACATTCAGAGCAATATAGGCTGGAAAAAATGTACATCAAAGGTGCACTGATTGTCTGAACAATGGTGACACTTTTGTGGACCTAAAAGAGCAAATTATATATATTGAATATTATCTTTGTGAACAGATTGAGTTAAGCCAAGAACTTTAAGCTTTTACCTACATCAGTGTTTATCTTTGTCGTTGACATTCTTGCTGTTTAAAGGTGCACTTTCTACTATTTACAACTGCACTAAAACATTCTTTATATCTATAGTGACAAACCCACAGAGAATTATCTCTCTGCAGTTCCCCTCAGTATTTTAGAGTCTTTTGTCTCATTGTTTTGGTGCTCCGGCTCGCAAACTCTCTCAGCTCTCGTTATTCTTGGCAGGCAGCCACTTTCAGCAAAAAAAAAAAAAGCTCTGATAGACCCACTATATGCCCAGAGCAAAACAGTAGACAGACAAAGTTAGCAACTAGCTGGTGAACATAACAACAAAGGAAACAGATATTTCATTCAGGAGTTGGTGGAGACCAGAAAAGAGCCGTCAGAGTGAATAACTACACATGCATCCAAATTTTGCATAAATTTTAACCAAATTTCCAGAAAATCGGTAAAAAGAAAATTCACATAAATTCTTGTTTCCATCCACTGCTGTTTTGCAAATATTTGGAGTTGGTTGATCAAGATAAAAAGCTGGTGGAAATATTTTTACAGTTGGGACCATTAAAGCATTTAAGAAGCAGGCACAATGAGATCATATGAGTAAAAGAGCGTCACTCAAACCTCAAAGAGAGAAAAGTAACGTAGAAAACATGATGGAAATATGACATCTTGGTTTGAAGACCATTATAGTCTCTTCATCGGTCCACACAGATCTGATGTTTTCATCTGCTGCTGTTTTGTCTCCTCAGTCGAGCATAAAGTGAACAAGTTTAAGTTTAAGGCTTAACGTAGAGTTACGTCATGATTTAATCACTACATCTGGTTCTGTTGCACTTTGTTGCATTTCATTTTGCTTTTACACCAACTTTTCCACCTCAGCCAAGTGTATAAACTTTTTTGTGACATTTTGAGATTTTTTTCCCAATTTTCACAATTAAACTTGCAACTAAAAACAGTTCGATGGAAACACACCGAATGTTGGACTTACATTTATTAGGTGGCTTGAAACATGACTCGTAATGATTGCTAATGTTTCTCCATATCTGTTTACTGTGTCAAAAGGCAACTATTTGCTAGTAAGTTCACCATATCAACTTAATTTGGTGATAATATGTCAGGTTTGTGTTTACAGCTTGTTTCTGCTGCCCCCAGGTGGCCAAAACTCTGTTAATACAGGTTCTGTTTAACACAACCAGTTATATGTTGTTACTGAACATTAGCTGTATGTGCTGTTAACAGGTGGGTGTGTTGGAGGGAAACCTGGGTGAAACTGGACATAAGTACTCTGTTGAGATGGACCGTCTTCAGGCTGCGCTGACCCAGCTGGAGGATGAACTGTCTCAGCTGCGTTTGGATATGCAACGCAACAAGACCGACTACGAACAGCTGCTGCGCATCAAACAGAACCTGGAGATGGAGATCGCCACCTACAGGAGGCTGCTGGAAGGAGAAGAAATGTAAGTCAGACATTTTTAGACACCAATACAGTGATATAACATCAATTTATAAGAGAATAATAATCTGTTAAATGCATTTCTAGATTTTTTTCTTTAAATAATGCAAAAATTCAAATGATTTTTAACCACAAAAAACTTTGTAAACCTTTTGATTTTGTAGCATTTTGAAGCTTCTTGAATCTTTGTTTTTTATACATTGTACAAGGATAAGTATAAGGGTACAACTAATGATTATTTTAATTATCGATTAATCCGTTTCTCTATTAATCAATTTGTCATTTGGTCTATAAAATGTCAGAAAACACTGAAAAATGCTGATCACTGTTTCCCAAAGTCCAAGGTGACGTCCACAAATGTCTTGTTTCGTCTCGACCAACAGTCAACAATCCAAAGATACTAGGTTTCCTGTCGTAGAAGACTAAATAAACCAGAAAATGTTCATTTGTATTATATTATATTAATTTGAGAGGCTAGAAGCAGAGAATTTTTTCTTAAAAAATGACTGTAAACGATTAATCGATTATCAAAACAGTTGGTGATTAATTTTCTCATTGCAGCTTTAGACAAGTATTAGTTTTTGCCTCACAGCTGTAAATGTTTGTGGCATTAAAACTCCAACCTGAAGTGTCAAACTTGTTATTAGATATGAAGTGAACAAGGCCTCTACTTGGTACTTTGCTTTCTTGGATTAAACTGTCATATTCTTCTGTTCTACAGGGTGAAAGAAACACCTCCACCTCCTAAAAGTAAGTCTGAAGTATTTTATTCACTTAATTTAATTTAGATTCTCTGTTTAAAGTCTTCGCTACATGTTTTTCACATAGAACAGACGGCAACTGTTGCAGGACATCATTCATATAAACCACTTGTTAGAGGATCAGCATCTAGCCCTCCCTCAGTCACTCTAACATGATCAAATCTGATGACTTGGACTGTTTTTTTCACATCAGCTTTTCATATTTTCTGTCTTAAAATCTTACAGTAGACTTCAGACTGTGGCTGTTGTAGTTAGGAGCATCACTTCCTTTCCTAAAAATTTGCAGACTCCTCTATTTGCCCACATGAAATTCTGTCTCGGGTCTGTGATCACCCGATACCTACTGTACAGGAGCTGATGAAGGTTAGCAAAAACAGCATCAAAGAAACAACGATTCACCCAGTGAAAGTTGGACTCACTGACATTTAATCTCTTCTGTTTTCCATCGTTTTTGTGTATTTTGACAGAAGTTTGGTAGGTGCTGTGTGCAGTTTACTGACATCAGGTTACATTTGTCGGTGTTGATGTAACTAATCCTGGTTTAATTCTTTGTACAGAAGACCCTGATGTGCGGACCAGGAAGATTGTAAAAGTCGTCACCCAGACGATGATCAACGGCAAAGTAGTGGATGAGTCCAGCGAGGTGGAGCAGATTGAGGAGCGTAAAAAATGAGCCCAAATATCCGCAGAGTCGTCACTTCTGAAACCCAAAGCTTCTTGTTTTATGTCTTCGTTATTTTGTTTCTGTGTTTTAAAGCCTCAAGTTTGCCAAAAATCTACTGAACTGGAATTTAAGTTCAACCTTTTCAGTAACATCATCGGTTTTTCCCTGACAGAAGAAACTCATCAGCATAATATAATAATATAAATGCTTTAATAGTCTTTTTCATAACGAATATCAAAATAAACACCTGTCAGATTGTGCTGGGACTTGGAAATGTGTCGTTCTGTGGAATGAATAGCAGCGTCATTTGATTTCATTTGAAAATCAAAAGGTCCACTTACTAGCCTTTTCCACAGCTTTCAACCAAATCTCACAATCTCCTCAGAGGACAGAGTTTGCCCAGTTGACATCAAAACATGAAATGTTTGGGAGACGCTAGTAAGCAGGTCTGATGTTAAAAAATTTTTCCTGTCAAACTGCTGTTTCTAAGATCAAGAAGGATCATTTGAATTTAAAGGAAGAGTTCAACTATTTTGGGAAATACTCTTATTTGCTTTTTGTTGAGAGTTAGATGAGAAGATTCATACAATTGTTTAATATATATCTTCAATATGAAGCTACAGCCAGCAGCTGGTTAGCTTAGCTTAGCTTAGCATAAAGACTGAAAGCAGGGGGACACATCTAGCATTGTTCTGCACAAAGGTAAACAAAAATCTGCCTATCAGCGCCTCTAAAGCTCATTAATTGACGCGTTACATCTCGTTTGTTTAATCTGCACAAACAATTTCCTGTTTTCCGAACTGTCAAACGTTTCCTTTAATACTCAAGAGATTTTGGGAAGGTTGCAGTAAATGTATTTGGACTTTATTTCATTGTATAACAATCATCTCTTGATCTTTCATCGGTATTCACATAATAGTTTCACTGTAAAAGTAATAATAATAATGGGACTGTTGTAATGTCATTTTCATTGTAGAACTAAACAAATCAACCAAACTGTACAGTATCAATAAACTGCAGTGTTAAAAATACAGTAAATGTTCCTTTTATCATTTTAGAGATTTGAGCTCGAACAGAAACTTTGACTGATACTGAGGGAACATAATAGGACGGAGAAACAAGGTAACACATGATTTTGCAGCGAGAGGGCAGAAACTACAAAACCGTAGTGTCAGTAGTGTCGGGTAACAGGTCTTTGTTTGTGCCACTTTTGCGTTTCGATGTCTTTCTCTGTGTATGTTTTTGTGCACATGTACATATATATAGCTTAGAGGTAATAAAGTGCTGTTGTAACAAAAATGTCACTAAATGCTGAAAACACATTTCAGATGTCGACACAGTGTGAAATCTGTCGGCCTATCAGGGCACAGAACCGAATCCTGCAGTGAATAAAAGCTATTGTGCTGTTATTCTGGGTCACTGTGACACGGGTCAGATGTCATGATGGCACAAATACAATAAGCTCACAGTTAAACAACAAAAAGTGAAATCATGTCAAAGGTTTATTGTTCCCCAGCTGAGATTTCTACAGGTCAACAAAGTTCTCAACAAGTTCTCAGAAATCTGATAGTCTCTCATGTGACAAAGTGCTCCATTTAAAGACTGCAGAGATACACTTATGCTGCCGTTTGGGGATTCAACCTGTGAGTTTTATACTTGATCACTGAAGCATTTTGCTCATGTGAGAAGTTTTACAGAGAAGTGTTTGTTATGAGGAGACATGAACTTAATTTAAGTAAAAGTACCAATACAGCAATATAAAATACTCCATTACAAGTAAAGTCCTGCATGAAAAATCCTACTTAGGTAAAAGTACATAAGTATTATCAGCTTGATGGAGTTAAAGTATTGCAGTAAAAATAGTGGTTTGGTTCCTCTGACTGATATATTATTATATGTGACATCATTATATTATTAATGCTGAAGCATCAGTGTTAGAGCAGCATGTTATTGTTGTAGCTGCTGGAGGTGGAGCTAGTTTCAATTACTTTATATACAGTTAGATAGTTTAGTCAAGGGGTTCCCAACCTAGGGGTTAGGCCCCTCCAAAGAGTCACTAGATAAATCTGAGGGGTCGTGAGATGACTAATGGGAGAGGAAAAAAGAAAAAACAAAGTTGGACTTTTTCTCTTGTCTTTGATTTTTGGTGAAATATTGGATCATTTGAACATTTATTGAAATTAAACCATGTGAGAAGTTTAGAGGGAAAAATCACTATTTGGTGGAGCTGAAGTATAAAGTAGCTTAAAATGGAAATACTCAAGTAAAGTACAAGTACATCAGAATTGTACTTAAGTACAGTACTTGAGTAAATGTACTTAGTTACTTTCCGTAACTACCACTGCTAGAAACTCTCAAACAAGCTTTATTTTTTTTTTTTTTTATCATTTATTGTTTTGAAGCTTTGTCCTTCATGAAAGCTTTCCCTGCACTGTGAACAGTCACAATAAAACCTAGATTAATGTTCCCCAGTATGACAACTTTGATATAAGTGTTGGACACAACATGGGTCAAAGGTGTTAGAAGTGAAACTGTCTCCATCCTGGTTTGCATTGTGTTAATATTGATCAGAGACCATATGAGACACAAAACGGCCTCCACCCTATCAGGAAAAAGAAACATCTGGAGAAGTTTAACCTCTGTGGAGTATTTGTGAATAAGCTGCTTCAAAATAACTTAATTTGAAGTGTTAAGTAAACAATCTATCGGACATTTACTCAACTGAACTCATGATTATGGGATCTAAAAGTGATAATTAAACCACTTAAACTTGAAGTTGACGACTGTATCTAATAACACTGAGTTAAGGATTTAATATCACTTATTGTTAGATTTTACAGTGCAGAACTTCAAGTAAACGCAGAGTGAAAATAGGTTTTCTTGCATTCAACAACTAAACAACACAAGTTAAGGTCTCATTTTGTGATGATCTGAAGTTATCAGGACTCTCTCATTGAATGTGTTTCAGTTTTTACTTTAGATGCTGATAATCTACATTTTTAAGGGCTAAAACCTTGTAATTGTTATCTGTCACAGAATAAATATTGGTGTTTGTAGATAGGTTTTTATGGTATGTGTTGCTTGTGTTTATAATATGTGAGCTTTTCTACATATTTTTAAGTTTGTTCCTGCCAACAAAAGTACAACTGGACCCATAATGAAAGCTGAAGTTATAACTCTTATAGATGACATCAAATATTTTACATGACTCCTCATAAATCTACAGTAGATAACAATGTAAACACAACGCTCATGGAAATCCCAATTTGCCAGATGAATAAAACAGGTAAATAATATAATCTGGACAGATTTGTGTCAATAGCACTGAAGTTATGAAGCTGCCCATTTTTTAATTGTGTTTATAAAAGAAATAGCCAATTATGTAATTTCTGTGAAACAAATCTTAAATTATTCAATTCCAAGCTGATGAAATCTATCAGGATTTTCCAGGTTTTTCCTGTAAAGCTATTTTTTGTTTTGGATGTTTGTGCTGTTTGTTTTTAATAATATGAAACATTTATTGTTTCTTCACATGGTTTAAGTACTGTCAACAACAATGCAATTATCCCATTATCATTTCAAACACTTTACATTATACAGCTATGACATTAAACTTCAGTTTGTTTGTTGGGTTTTAATGTTTTGTTAATCCCTCATAAAAAGTTTTCCCGCTAAAATAAAATGCCCTGGCAAGAGCGCATGCGTGAGAGACGAAACGGCCCAGAAAATAAACAACAGTGATTCATCCTACATAGACGATCTTTGATTGAACCCGTCATGAACACATCAGCTCCTGATTGACACTCCGCCTGTCAAAAACACCAAAAATAAACTTATGTCATGATGTAAGTTTGATACTAATGAACAAAATATGGATATTTATGTTTTATTTGTTCTGTTAAATCTTTAGCTACATCAGAATACGTGATTGGTTAAAACCGTTATAACGTAGCTACCAGGCTAACCGAGCTAACGTTACTTAGCAGCTAGCTTAGTAGAAACAGCATTTTGAGATTTATTTTGTCATAATTTTATATTATTTACTTGAGAAATTTCGTTAGAAGTTACGTGTTTTGGGTGATATTACATGTTAGATTATACAAACGGGGGAAGGTTTTTATGAAGAAAGCAAGAAAATTGAAATTAAAATTAATTTAGAATAATATTTTTCTGAAAATAAAAAGCTTAGCTGTGTTTTTGTTGCTCTTCTCATGTTTATAGGTGTGAAAACGACACCTGTGTCCCGACTGAAATGTTCTCTGCTGTCAGATTTAAAGCTCTGGACTATGTCTTTGAGGTGAGTTTGTGGCTCATTAATTTTAACTCAGAATATCTCTGAACACGAACAGTAATATTAATGTTGTCCTGTCTCTCTGTCATTGTGGAAAGTAACTAAGAATATTTACTCAAGTACTGTACTTAAGTACAATTTTAAGGTACTTGTGAGTAATTTCATTTTATGCCACTTTATACTTCCATTCCACTACATTTCAGAGGGAAATATTGTACTTTCTACTCTCTCTTCTTCTCTTTCAGACCACCACCAGTATGAAAGTAATGATGAACCTGTTGGCACTACCAGCACCTTACCTTACTGGTACCAGTGACCTGTATCCTCACAGTGGGAACCTGCCTGAGGTCACCTACAGGACACCGTGGATCAGAGGTACACAGGTGGCCAAAGTGATGTCATATAAATATTATTCCACCTACTGAACTCTTGAGTGAAATGACACAGATTTTTTTTGGATTAGTCTATGAAATGTCAAAAAGAAGTTTTGTAATCTCGCAGTGACGTCTTCAGATGTCTTGTTTTGTCTGACCAACAGTCCAAGAATGTAATAAATTCAGTATAAAGTGATATAAAATAGATTCTCACATTTATCAAGCTTGAACCAGCAAATATTTGTATAATTAATGTGACTTGATATGAGCTGGAACTTTGGTATTAATACCATGATCGTGCTTAAATGTGTGATTTTTGTGTGTTAAAGGGTAAATTACACTTTTTTACAGAACCATTACAAGTGACAATTTCTGAACTTGCCTTCTCCTCCGTCCCTGCGTTATCTACTTTCTTGCTGCTGCTGGCAAGACTAGTTATGCTCACACTTGCTTGTAGGCCTGTAGACAGTAAACCTTCATCACTGCAAGCATGATTGTTTGAATGTTACTGTATTTTATTCACATATGATATATGATTGTGAACTGAAGTATTTGTTTCTGTGTTATACCCTTGTTAGGAAAGATAATCTCCACCTGCAGACTCTTCGTCAGCGGTTCTGTGCTTGACGACCTGGGAGGAAAAAAACAAGTTAATTCACCAGAGAGGTGCCGTCACTGTCAAACACGCCGTTAAATTATCTCATTTTACTCTGTTGTTTAATTGTTTCAATCATCATTTCATTGTTCATTTACCTTCTGTACTGTACTGTGCACTTGAGGATGGATAGTTTTGATAAAAATGTTTTAAATTCCAGATTTAATATCAGTCTGAGTCATGTGAGAGAGGACGTGGAGATGATTCCCAGCTCTTATCCCAACTCACCGGAGTATATCGACCAGGACGAGTATGTTTGTCTTTTAAAAGACTCAAAGGTCAATGATCCGTGTCAGGAATCCTTTTTCAAGTTAACAGCTGACCAGATGTGTCATGGAAATAAAAACAAAGGTAACTCAGCAGTCCTGTTAGTCCTTTAAAAAGTAAAAAAAATAAAAATCTGCATTTCCACACACACACAGAATATGTGTGACACTGAAACATGTTTACATCTTTCAAAGATCTCGTCCTCCCGGAAGAGATGATGGTTGTTGATTTCCTGCCGCAGTTTAAGAGACATTTGCCCGCGTTGAAAACCAAACTGTCCAGACTGAGGACGCTTCCTGTGGCCGACCCTCTGCTGAGCTTGACGGGTGACGTCATCTCCGAGGAAACGATATTCGGGTGAAAACTAGCTGCATGTGTTCATCCTGAAGTGTGTTTCATAGTCATGTGATTCAAAGTGTTTGTTGTATCATTAAAAATCAGAAAGACAGTTATATAACTGGCTTAATTGTTCCACTCATGTCGTAGTTTTTGTTATAATAATGTAAAATGTTTATTGATCCTTTCAGGAACTGTGCATCTTATGAAAAGCCTCCTGATGTTTTCACCAGTGACGTTCGAATGTGTGAAAACATTCATGAGGAGTTTGTTAAAGAGTCATTGATGAAGGAAGAGGTAATTAAAAAGAGACTAATGAATCTCAAATGATTTGCTCATGTATGAAATAACTTTAAAGTTGATCATTTTCGCTCCTGTAGTCTCTACTGTTGCCTGATGTTCTGGACGCTCTCAGACTGACCACAGAAAATTGCACCACTTTTTCAAGCATCTGTAGTCGCATGAATGTTGCTCCTGAACAGCTGGACGAGCAACTTCCTGTCCTGGATGTGCTTCAGAAAGGTGAAGATAAGATAAGGAGGATTTTTAGATTAAATTAAAATACACAGCAGCAAAGAAAAGTCAACTGATGAAGTCACATTTCCTTCAGTTTCCTCTTCAGATGTATCAGTATCAGTGGACATTTCCCAGTATGTTTTACCAGAGGAGCCCAGCAGAGGATGCAAGATGAACGGAGGCCTGATAGACACAGATGTGGCAGGTACAAGATACAGAGAGCAGACACAAAAAAATGTCATATTTAGACAGAAAACATTTTTATACAGCTGTTCATCTCAAAATTTACCTGTCAATAATCTACTAGCAGCAGCCACAACTTTCCTGTATTTAGTATTTTTCCGGTAGCTTCCATGCACCTGTACTTAAAGGACAGGTTCACAATTTTTCAAGTCTGTCTTAAAACAAACAGTCAGGTGTCCATATGAACACTGAAAGAGGTTTTCCTTGCTGTAATCATTCCTCCTGTTCATACTGGCTGTTAAAAGATCCTCTTCAAATGTGTTTTCAATGTAAGTGATGGAGGCCAAAAATCCACAGTGTGTCCACACAGTCATTTTGTGTAAAAATGCATTTAAAAGATGATCTGAAGCTTCTATGAGGCTTCAGCAGTCTGAGTTAGTCATATCAAGTGGATATCTGACACATTTACAGTTTTTTTTAGCATCAAATTCCCTCTTTGTGTTTCCTGTTGAGCTGCGGTTGAAGTATAGTAACAAAACGAGGAACTTTGGCACTAAAAAGACTGTAAAGTTTAAAGACATCTACTTGATTTGACTCATTTGGACAACTGAAGTTTAATATTAGCTTCAGATAAACTTTTAAATACATTTATGTACAGAAAGAGGACTGTGGATTTTGTCCCCAATCACTTACATTGAAAGTACATTATGAAGGAATCTTCTAATGGTCAGTATGAACTGGAGGAATTATTTCCAGTTTCTGCATGAAACACAAAGTCAGCAGTGGAAAACCTGTTTCAATGTTCATTTGGGTTCCTGACAGTTCTTTAAAGACAGACTTGAAAAATTGTGAACCCATCCTTTAAACTTTATGTTCTTCGAAGGACGTTTGGTGCTTCCATCTGAACTGGAGCTGGACGTAACTCTGACACAGACTCCCAAGACCATCGAGACTCACGTCAGTCTGTCTACTGATGATCTACTGAGGGAAGAGTCGTCTCCGCTCCACAGACTGTGAGTGACGTTATAATGTTACAGTGTGGTCAAACTTCTAATCATGACATCAAATAGCTGCTAATAAAATACTAATCAAACAAATCAAAATGCTTTTTCCTTGTTTTACATTACAGTCGGGCTGCAACTAACAATTATTTTCATTATTGGTTATTTTCCAGAATAATCGATTATTCAGTTGGTCTATAAAATATCAGAAAATAGTAAAAATGACCAGTATAATTTTCCAACGTCAAAGGTTACAAGTTACATATTCAGTTGTCTTGTTTTTTGTCCGATCAACAATCCAAACCCCAAAGACGATCAGTATGACAACGAAAAACAGGAAATGACTGAAACGACTGATTGATTATCAAGATAGTTGCTGATTAATTTTCAACTAAATCAGTTAATGAACTAATCGTGTAGCGCTACATTACACTAACATTTGAAGATCATCACTTTGGGCTCTAAGAATCTGTGATGGACATTTTTCACTATTTCCTGATGTTTTGTAGACTCAACGATTAATTGATAATGTAATTAATCGTTAGTTGCAGCCCTGGTTAATAATTTTTTTTCATTACTCTATAATCACTGTGAAGATGAAGAAGTAACCGTAAAACCCCAAACAGACACCAGACCAGAATTAAATGTCTGATTGTCTTCAAGCAAATGTGAGGGACAACTTCACAGACGTCACTGTTAAAAGTTTTAAATTTATTAAGTAAAGTAAAATAGTGGAAGCCAGATTTCCCAAGTTGAGCATTTACCCAAGAGGTAACTAAAGTCCAACAGTCTTGAGATCTGGTCTGGTGTTTTGTGACGTACTGTGATTGTAGATGTTTGGTGTCAGCGAGAACTCAAACGGAGATGGAGACGGCACTTTGGAAGGCAGAGAAGCACCCGACCTTCGTGCTCGGCTTTCTGTTGGCAGGTAATAGAAAGATTTAGCTTTAAAATGTTGTATTTAAAGAGGCACTTGACCAGTTTTACACATTAAGTTCAGTTTACTCGCCATTGAAAACTGTTGTATCTGGAGGAGGTTTTAGAAAGTTTTTTAGATTGGGTTTGGAGGCTCCAAACGTTTTAACAAAAAGTTTGAAAAGATAAAAACATTCACCAGGCAGGGAGCGACTAAAAGTCAGGATCTCTCACATCAGTTTTGACAGTTTGACTCTTGTAAGTCCCCCCGAACATTATCGAGTGCATCTTTAAGAAGTAGACAGTCATTAATTACTATAAAGACACATGCACGTGTATTAGCACATTGATTATGATATTCTAAGTAGTTTAGATTTTTGTCTAGAAAAGAGTCTGATGGTACAATAATTATCCATCACTTTATTGATTGCTTCATTGCAAATTTTGTCAGTTCAAACACAAAATTTTGTTTTCAAAACTCCTTACAGATTTGAGAGTGCAGACCTGGTTGGTTTCAGAGTCTCAGTGTTAAATTAACTTCTAATGCAGCTGGTTTTGTTTCTTATTAAAAAATCAAATCTGTGTTTTGTTTTTTTTTATCACAGAACCTCAAACATACGAACCAGCTGTTGACTTCCATCCTCTGTCTGAAGCCTTGAAGTTATTAGAAAAACAAAACTTTGTCAGTGTCGGTGACAAACTGCAGCGGCTGATGGAGGCAGACGTCCCGCAGGTGTACACGAGCAGCTCCTGTGAGTTCACAGAGAGCCTGAACTCTGAGTTTCCATCTACTGAGGAGGAGGAGGAGGAGAAAGTGGAAGATTTCACAAAACTGTCACCTAAACATGTGGAGTGTGAGTAAAGTCTGATCTCCTGTCAATGAATCAGTTCTCAGAGGATCAATTACACAGAATAAGAGTGAAAATCTATTTTATAATAAGCATATATTAACCATTGCTTTTATGCATTTGTTCAAACTTTTAAAGTATTAAAATTTGAGATTGTTGTATATTTTTCCTTCTCTTCATCTCCTCCTGGTCTCAGTCGCTGTCAGATCGATCCTGATGAGTCCTACAAACCAATCTCACCTGAATTTTCCTCATCTGAAGAAATCTGAAGCTGCAGCGGCCTTTCTCCAAAAAGAAACCTTCCCGACACAAACTGTCAACACAAACAATAAGGAAGTGAAACCTGCAACTACCATGAAGACCGAATGTGGCATTACAGACGAGATGTTTTCAGAAGTCATAACCGTCTCTTCAGCTCATAAGAACGACATCAGTCACACAGGTAGAGACGTCTGTGAGAGCCAATTAGAGCAGAGCGGCGTCCCCTCCAGACCGAACATCAGAGACAATCACGGAGGTGTCCCAGTCTCCAGACGTCCACCAGAGAAGGACCTGGACCCTCTGTCCACCTTCATGATGCTGAGATCCCAGCAGATAGCAGCAGCTACTGTGACACCTCAGAGCTGCGTCAACAGTCCAGGTACGACTGTGCTGCTGCTGCTGTGAGACTCATCTGGTAGAAATGAAAGAAAAATGCCAGAAGCTCATTTTTATCACCACCACATTTTTCTTCTGATTTTGTTTGCATGCTGCAGAAAATTAATTACAGGCCGGTGGTTTAATAGATCACCTATAAATGAGCTTGACCTTACAGTAAAGGCTTCACCTTTATAGTGATATTCTTGTTTTCAGGTCTCATTTTGTGAGATTTTCATTAGTATTTGACATTTTTAATTATTATTAAGTCATTAATGTGTTTTTCCACATTATTAAAGTGTAACATGAGTTTTTCTTTTAACTTGGCTCCATCTTGTGGTCAAATGGAGAATGACACTGATAGATGGCAAAGAACCAACATAAACTAACCAGCAGTCACTGCAGGTGTCTAATTATTCTTCAAACAAAAAGGGTATGCATTAGAATAATCTGAGAGAGATTTAATCACATAAAATCCCACAAAAGTAACTTTAATTTATTGTAAGAAACCCCAAAATTCAAACATTTGTTTGGTTTCTAGTTACTTCATTTTGATCTAGTGCTGAGGGAAATAGTAAATTCATTGATAAATCGATTGACAGGACATAAATCACTGATCATTTTTAAGATCAATTAATCGTTTAAGTCATTTATAAAGCAAAAACTCCCCAAACTTGGTGGTTCCAGGTTCTTAAATTTGAGAATTTGCTGCTTTTATTGGTTTCACATTATTTTAAATATAATATTTATGGGTTTGTCGGACAAAACAAGATATTGGATGATGTCGCATCAGATATAGTGTGATCGTGATGTTTTATAGACTTAATACCAAATATTAATACCAAATATTTTCTGCTTCCAGCTTCTTCAATGTGATTTGCTGGTTTTCTGTCTTACATGATCATAAATCAAATATATCAACATAGTCAAATTTATGATATCAGGATAAACTCCTTGAGATGTATCATGTTGTTTTCAAAGGGGTGTGAAATTATTTCTGGTTTTGTCCCGTTGATCAGACAAAAGTAATTTAGAGTATTCATCTCGAACTCTCAAAGATGTGATGGGCATTTTTCACTATTTTCTGTTATTTTATAGACTACATGATCAATTGGAAATGAAAATAATTGTTAGTTGTTGCCTTTTTTGAACCATTACCTACATTATGAGGTTTTAAGACTTGTTCTTGTTACGTTCTGTAACCTCACATTTATTTATCAGCACCACAGATGGACGAACAAACTCCAAAGATTCAAAGACCAGACGGGAGGCAAGATTACGTGAGTGCTGCTGTCTCAGGAAACGCCACCAGAGAGCAGACAGCAGCTGGTCAGCCGGCAGGTCGAGTCACCGGTCAGGTCGTCAGTCAGTCCGTCCCTCAGGACAGACGGGACAGCAGAGTCGTGCAGGTCCAGGCTACTGGTACGACACATTCTCAACACCTTCAGTTTAGAGACGCACCGATCTGACTTTTTCTCCTTGATTCTGAGTCCAGTACAAAATGAGGATTAAACTTCACTGCATGGACATAATTGAAATCCTTCTTCTATGTTTAACATGAGGATATTAACTACTGTCTTTATTATAAGTGGAAGCTATGAGTCAAATCTACATCTGTATGTCGAGACATGAACTCGCCACAAAAAATGAACAAAGCAGAACAGAAAAAGTTCGACTGTGTGACGTTTGAGTGACAGAATTATAATAATAACTGCTGGCAAATATTCATAAATAAGACAATATCACTGTATGCACACAGGATTTCTACTGTGCTCAAAATAAAGTTAAAATACAAGCCTGATGCAACTAAATAAGAAGTCGAATCACTGAACTTATAAGACGGTGACTACAAACTGTTTTTGATGCTGATCGGTCATGTTTCATACCTGAGCAGCTTAAAAAGGTCAATATCTGCACAGATATCAGATCAGTGCATCACTAGTTATACTAGTTGTTATATTTATATGAAAGTTGTTACTTCATTACATTACTTCAGAATTAAGTTTTACACATACAATAAGACTCAAAATACGCATTGTTACATTTACATTTTGCCATTTGGTAGCGAGGCGAGACAATCGAGTATTAGGCTGTATTCAGACCAAATCAGGTGGTGCGGCGGTGAAAACGCCCGCCCTCCCATTCATTTGAATCGGGGTAGTGCATTTCATTGTCTGTGGGCATTTTGGCCGCAGCGGCACCACACCGGACTGCAGCCGGAAAGTTGAGCCAGAGTCAGCTTTTGGAGAAATGCAACCCGACGTCACTGCGGTTGAAGGATGCGGTGACCAATCACAGCCCGGAGATTAGACTGATCAGAGCTGTAACTCTGCCATGAGGGAGTAAAAAGATGTTACTAGGAAGAGGGGAGGACGTTTCTCTTCGTTTGATAACGTTAAAATTAAAATTTAGACTTTGCTGTCAGCTTCCCGACTCATTTTTAAAAAGACAAGAGAAAGAGAGAGTATTGGTGGTCGAGTGAGCTAGAGAGTGAATGAAGAGAGGGAACGCTGGTGAATCAGATCAGTAAAACGTTGTTTTCTTATTGTTTCACAGCCCACACACCTCCGCTCAACCCTGCGTTGGTGGGCCACACCGCCTGACTTGGTCTGAATATGCCTTAGAGTACAGTTAATCTGAATGAGCTTTGGTACAACTTTTGGGACCCAACTATAAATATAAAGTAATAAACAACTGCAAGTAAACAAGTGCATAAGAAATACCATAAGCAACAAGAAGGACACCACTAATGCCACTAATATTAACACTAGAATAAACTTTACTTACTTAACTAAACATGTGAGTATTTCTCCATTAAGGCACCACTGACCAAACTAAATTGTAGTAAATTGTCATTATAATTGAGAACAGAGTAGATAAGATGAATCAGATGGTTGTTGGAGGTTCGTGTTGTAAATCTCGATGCTGATCCGGCTCCCTTGCAGACAGTCAGCATCGCGCCTACTGTGAGCTGCTGGCCTTCGCTCGGCCCCGTCTGTCCTCCGCCAAACAGCTGGGGCTCAACCTCCCAGCGTGGGGAGACTTCAGCTGCTTGGCCCCGGACCAAACACACTTTATGCTCAAACAGCAGGAGAGGGCGCTCTGCAGGACGCACACGCAGAGCGCAGAGCTGGTCAGAGGTACGAGATGTCATTTTATGAAGCCTAAACAGATTATCAGATTTTTAATGGAAAATGCAGCTATTAATCCATCAAGTCTATGTTTGAAAGATGTCAAAGTCCACTGCTGACTTTGTGTTTCATGCAGATCAGGAACCGCTTTTCAACCAGGTGGCTCTGATCCATGTGCTGGTGACATTCAAGGACCTGCTGCTGAAGTGTGACCTCGGCACTGCTGTGGGTCGGTAACAACATGCTGCAGTTTAACTTTAAGATCCAGACGGTCGTGTTTTAAGATATATAAAAAAATATTCGGAATATTAATTTGTGTCTGATGTGTTTTCTTTACAAAAACACATTTGATTACCTTGTTAAAAATGCTTAAAACAACATCTACTCCTCCCTGCAGATATTGTTAATTCATGTTTAACTGCTGGACACAAGATATCTCCTACTTCACTATAGTCTATTCTTGATGTATGTGTGCTGGAGGCTTCAAGTTTCAACATGTCACTTGTGTAAGTTGCCTCCAGACTAGTCATGATGTCATAAATCATGCTCGTAGGTGCACTTTTTAAACTCTGCACATATGTCATTCTGCACAATGAAGCTCAAACATCCAACTGAGGTAACAGGAAGAAAACACATTTTTGAGTGTGCGGGGACTTTAAATGTTGTTTACGATCCATCGGCCAACACTCACTAACATACAGTAATATTTACCATACACAGCGATACTTACAGCTTTCTCTTTATGCCCTCAGAGTGCCTGACGAAGGCAGCCGAGGCGTTTGAGGAGCAGAGTCTGGAGCAGCTGGTGAAGAGGCTGCAGATCATCCTCTACCTCAGTCACAAGAACCAGGAGTCGTCTTTCAAACTGCAGGAGCTGCATCAGCTGCTGGTCGCATGGCTGCACAGCAGAAAAGAACAAAACAACACAGACAAAGTCGGTGTTCACAACAAGATTGAAACTAGTTTATTTGGCTCGCAATTGTCTTTTCATGTAAACACCTGCTCTTTACTCTTGTTTACATTGTTTACCAGAAGTCCTAATAGCTTAATGCTAATTCTTGCTAATTGATTTGTCTCTTCTGTAGATTCTCGTCATAATATCGGTTGACTCTGACAACTCCAGATCCATAATCATTAAAGACTTGAACCAACTGACCGGTGAGCAACTGTCGATCTTTATCAGACATGTCACTCTAATAAACTTAAGTTATGTTTTTCCCTGTGTGGATGTAAAATAAATTAAATTAAAAGCACATCTAATAAACCAAACTGATCACAGGCCCAAACATCTGTAATATTCAGCAGTTTGTCTGATCATGTAAGTGTCATACAGTTAAGTATAGTTGTGTGTTTTTTGTCATTTTGGGTGCAGCTGTAACTGCCGTTTGTCCCGAGGAGGATGAGACCAAACTGAATGGTGCCATTGTGGTCAGCAGGTGGGTTTGTAGTATCCGCTTCATGAAAAATATACAGCTCTTTATCAGTTTATGTTTAATGCAGGTTTTACTGGAAGCAACATAATTTCACATATTAGGGCTTCAACTAATCATTATTTTCATTATAAATTACTGTTATTGTTAATTGTTTAGTCTATAAAACATCAGAAAACCATGAAAAATGTCAATCACAACATCCAAAATTCCTCTTAAATTTGAGAATTTGCTGCTTTTCTTTGTCTGACATTATTGGAAATTGATTATTTTTCCATTTTGCACTATTTGTCAGACAAAACAAGACATAACATGATGTCACTTTGTGCTAAAGTAAAAAAACAAATCCTTCATCAGGCAGAAACGTTTGTTTGGCCGTGCAGGGACTTTCATCAGGGAGAACACGTCCTGTATCACGCCAAGTTCCCGGGGTGATTGTTTGACCATGTTGAAGGAAATAATTTGAGCTGCTACTGTATGTTGAACAAAGTGTTATTTTCACACTCCCATCCTGTTCCACCAGCGTGTGCGACAGTGTGTGCGCGGTGGTGTATGAGAAGCATATAGGACCGGACTTCCCCTGGAACTGTTTCTCCCTGGTGGTGGACTACGACCATCCAGGACAATCTCCATGGGCCACAATCTGCAGAGAGAGGAGCATCAGTCACCTCGCCTTCAACACCATCCTCCCTGACGAGGGTCAGCAAATATATTTAGTATTCAGACTGTGTTCACATGGTGCTAATTTGTGTGTAATTATATATATATATATATATTTTTTTTTTTTTTCTAAAAGAGAAGGCGAAATCCTCTTGGTGCCTGGAGGACAACGTGCCCTACGTGTTGTTTGTGACTGAAGGGCTTCTCGACTGTCCGCTGCTGCTGCAGACGCTGGAGTCCGTGTAAGTTTCCCGTCCATGAAGACGAGTCTCATTACTTCATATCTAGCTGGTAAAAACGCCTGTGGTGACATCACTTAGATACTGCAGACGCTGCACTGTGCTCACGCAAGGGCCACTACGAACAGACCTTAAGAGGCACATACGAGTGATTAAAGCCAATTTGTGCCAATCATCAATTTTTCAATACTAAATTTTTTTCTTAGATACAAAAGAAATTTACAAGTATTTCAGATCTGTCTTACGAGTCCTGAGTAGATTGTCTGTCTTTTTTTCTTAACGAGAGAAACACATGTTTGACTTAGAATTATAATATCTTAATTTTTACTAATTTAGAGTTTAGATATCGTCAGCGTCCTAAAATAATGGCTCAAGTCATTTTTTTCAGGTTTCTCAGAAAACACAAAAAAATCATCATGGTGTGCACAAGCTGCCTCTAGACACTCCACAACGGGCTACTATAAAGTTTTTTTAGTTATACATTTCTAGCTGTTAGATTACAATACAGTATTCAAATCTTTCTTAATTAGATCATGTAATGTGGAAAAAAATGAGACAAAAACTGTAGATGAAATATTGTTTAAAAGGCAGAAAAGAGTTAACAGAAAGCCTTGTAATCACAAGACTAAATAACTAAGCAATATGACGATTTAGTCACACTCTTGACATAGACCATTATACTACAGGGGTAGAATCAGCTGATCAACTGAGGATGTAGGCGATTCTACCACAGGTGGCCGGCGTCATGAGGAGATGATTAAGGCAAAAAAAAAATCAGTTTTGTCAAAAAATGCCATTATTTTAGGAAGGTGATAATATGATACAGAAGTCAACTAAAATAAAAACACTCACCGAGCACTTTATTAGGAACATCATACTAATACTGGGTCCAGCCTCCCTTTGCTCTCAGTTCTTCGTGGTACGGATTCAACGAGGTGTTGGAAACATTACTTTGAGATTCTGGTCTGTATTGACATGATTGCATCATATAATTTCTGCAGCTTTGTCAGCTGCACATTCATGCTGCAAATCTCCCGTTCTAACACATCCCTAAGGTGTTCTACTGGACTCGGGTCTGGTGACTGGAGGCCACTGAAGTACACTGAACTCACTGTCATGTTCATGAAATTAGTTTTAGAAGACTTTTGCTTCATGGCTGCTGGAAGTAGCGATTACAAGATGGATAAATTGTGGCCATAAAAAGGGAACAATACTTAGATAGGCTGCGACAATCACATGATGATTGATTGGTATTAAAAGGAAACACATTAAAAGGTTCACAATTTTCAAGTCTGTCTTGAAACAACAGTCAGGTCTCCATACAAACACTGAAAGAGGTTTTCCTTGCTGTAATCATTCCTCCTGTTCATACTGGCTGTTAAAAGATCCCCTTACAATGTGCTTTCAATGTAAGTGATGGGGGCCAAAATCCACAGTGTGTCCACACAGTCATTTTGTGCAAAAATACATTTAAAAGTTTATCTGAAGCTTAAATGATGCTCCAGCAGTCTGAGTTAGTCATATGAAGTGGATATCTGACACATTTACAGTCTTTTTAACATCAAATTCCCTCTTTGTGTTTCCTGTTGAGCTGCGGTGGAAGTCTAGTAACAAAAAGAGGAACTTTGGCACTAAAAAGTCTGTAATGTTGATTTGACTCATTTAGACGACTGAAGCTTCATATTAGCTTCAGATAAACTTTTAAATACATTTTAGCACAGAAAGAGGACTGTGGATTTTGTCCTCCATCACTTACATTGTAACTGCATTATGAAGGGATCTTCTAATGGTCAGTACCAACAGGAGCAATGATTACAGCAAGAAAAACATTCAGTGTTCATTTGGGCTCCTGACTCTTGTTTTAAGACAGACTTGAAAAATTGTGAACTCGTCCTTTAAAAGATTACACAAACCAAAGTCTTGTAATGTCCTGACAAATCAGGACATCTGAGGCTAATCTTTGTGAAGACAGTTATCATATAAACATATTCATAAAAGGAATAGTTTGACATATTGGGAGTTATCTAGGTTAGATGAGAAGATCAAAACCACTTTAACGTACATTAAACCTATGTATGATAGATATGCTAAGCTAAGCTAACCTGTGGCTTCATTTTTAACAGACAGACATGAGAGACTGGTATCTCTATATCATCTAACTCTTGGCAAGAGAGTGAATATTTCCCAAAATGTGGAACTATTTGTTTAATCCTGTCCACTTCTCTATGTCTGAACTTCATCCTTTAAAACGTCATTTCAAGCACTCAGAGATGGAGGCCGACATGCTGCCGCCTGCCCTCTTACATACAGCCACCACCGCCCCTGACATGAAAACTCACACGCTGGTGACAAGTGGGACAAAAGAGAAGGCAGTTAGACCTAGTTTTCCATTGTGTTGAGGAGGGGGAGGAGGTGTCTATTGTTCATTGTCTGCAGGTGGTCTTACAGTTGTAAGTTGGCATCAGCTGAAGGTCTGAGTGTACTTTTAACTAGAAGTGCTTCAGAGGTCTTAAAGGGAATCATTAACATTGTTTAGATATTATTACTTTGTGAAGCTCAGTGTGTTCCAGCGGTCATAAATGTTTGCAACATAGCCTACTTTAATTTCACCTGACTCACCTACTACCCTTTTGCTTTTTATATTCCCACAATGCCTTTTGAAACTCTTGACTCTTGACTCATTGACGACACATGGAGCATTTGTCTTCACCACTTGAGCCCTAATATCACCAAAAGTATCCATAAATTTATCCCCAGAAAAGGCCTGCACAAAATAAATAAATAAAGAACAAATAAACAAAAAAATAAATAAATAAATAAAGAGTCGGAGAAGGGAACAGCACTTTTGTTGAGCTGTTTGCAACTTGTATACATATCCAGCTTTTTGCACAAGGTCATGAGGAGACTTTGTGCTGCTGAGAAACACCGACAACATATTTTACACTGTATCTGCTCACTTTAGGGCCGTATTGAAGCTATACGATGCTCTATATTGAGTCAATTAAACACTAATTGCACTAACTTGACAATTTGGGGATCTGGGGTTTCATTTTACGCACATGTCTATGTTATTCAGCACCTGAAGTATAGTAAGTGGGTTAAAAGGTTCAGTGACCTGTTGTAGTTTAAAATAAAGGGAAACACTCGCATGAGAATGAATTAAGCAATCAGCCGAGAAGAGTTGTACTGTCAGCGGAAAGGTTGGTCAACTCCCCAAAAAAGTGATTAATGCACATGTAATGGATAAACTGAAGGAGCCACATGAGTAAATGCTGACGCCTGTAGATCCTGAAACAACCTTCTCACGGACAGAAACATATGATGTGAGTTCAGACGGGGAGAATGTAAACCGTCCAAGGTTAGAAAACTGAACAGAAGGCTGTTGCTGTGTTTACATGTAATGTCCCTGTGTAGATGTGTGGATTTACCTGGTACAGTTTGAAATAAATGACAGAAATGTACTGCTTAAGAACATAGAAAACCTGCCAGAACTTGTTCCAGTTCAGATGTGACAGTTAGTCACAGACTGTTCTGATAACTAATCCTGTTGCTGCATAATGATCTTTTCTTTAAAAAAAATGTAAAAAATTACACAATGTGTTGTTTTAACACTTTGTTTTTTGTGCGAATTAAACCAACAATACCAAAATCTTTTTAAACAGATTTATATTTTATATCTCCTGGATAATATTATTTTATTTAATATTCTTCTGTAATTTATCTGCTTTTTACTGTAGGATTTTATTACAGTCTCTCATGTCCTTTGTTAAATCACTTTATTTAGGAAAATGCTGTATAGGGCTGTAACTAACAATTATTTTCATTATCAATTAATCTGTTGATTATTTTCTTGATTAGTCAATAAGTTGTTTGGTCCAGAAAACATCAAAAAAAAAAAAGTGATCACTGTTTCCCAAAAAATCAATGTGACGTCTTCAAATGTCTTTTTATCCACAACCCAAAGATATTCAGTTTACTGTCATAGAAGACTAAAGAAACAAAAAAATGACTTAAAATGATTATCAAAATAGTTGGTGGTTAATTTAATAGTTGGCAACTAATCGATCAACATATCTTTGCAGCTTTAATAAATGCTATACAAATAAAGTTATTATGAACAATAATGTGTTAATTATTGAGTTTTAGAGGTGTTGGTAGGTGAATTTTGTTACCTCTGGACAGAGCCAAGCTAGCTGTTTCTCTATGTTTCCAGCCATTATGCTAAGTTTCAGTGATCATTTAGGCACCTGACTGTTGTTTAAAGATTTGTGAATTATGAACTCGTCTTTTGAGGGGCCCAAAGTGTGCCAAAGAAAACATTCCCACACCAGTACAGTACACCACGAGCCTGGCACAATGTTATTATGGTCACTAAAATGACGTTCATTCTCCAAAAAAAGAGCTTCATGTTTTCATTCAACCATTACTTCTGATCTTTGAAAAGTAAATATTAAGACTAAGTAATTAAGATTTGTTTGTTTATTTGTTTGTTCTTGGCTGCTTCTGCCTGCTTTTGGGTATATTTTGAGTATATTACTCTTGAGTAGACTCACATCATATCCTGACGACATGTTAGAAGTAAATCTCTGCAAGACTTTTTTTTTTCCCCAGAAAAAGTTTAAAATAATTTGTCTCTACCGTACTCGCCAGTGACGATAAGCTATCAGCTAAATGCCACATGGTGTCTGTATGTCTACTGCGTCTCAGGTTTAATATAACCATGCTGGAGAGGAGTCACTGTCCGTCCCTGCAGATGCTCGGAGGGACTCGTCACTACGCTGTGATCACGGTAGATGAAAGCACCGCTATCGTCGTTCAGGTACCGGGGATGGAAATACCTGTTGCGAGACACACACACACACACACACACACACACACACACACACACAATCTGCAATGATTTTTCTTTTTTAGTGAAGCAACACATCACAGGTGAGACAAGACAGAACGTAATACAAAAGGTGACTTGAGGAGGTTTACAAATTATGGCGATACATGCATTGAGCCTATTCAAAGGCAGAAGCAAAAAAAATTAAAAAATTAAAAAAAGGTTAAGATTGAGTGTGAATTTAAACTGTAGCTTTGATGTGGGGGGTGTGTGAGTTAGAGAAGGAGCAGAGCAGTCTGTGTGTGTGTGTGTGTGTGTGTGTGTGTGTGTGAGAGAGTAGAAGAGTAGTTGGGGTGAGTGATTTCAGTTGAAGAACCAAGAGGGTAGAAATGGAAATTATGAAGGACTAAAAAATAAATAAATAAATAATAGAAAAAAACAGAAATCTAAATGTTTGAGCCTGTCAAGTCAAAAATAATTTTTAGCATATAAAAGAAAAAGAAATGTTTTTCTCAGAGAGATGACCAACAGTATCCTGAGTCCAACGCACAAGCAACAAGAAAAAATAAAAAATAATAATAGAAAAAACTTCTCTTATATTCAGTTTTAAATTGGAGATGTTTTTTTCCAGGTTGGAAAAAACACTAATAATAATAACGACTGAATAAATCAACAATCTCTCCCTACTGAGATTCTTTGGTATTGCCTAAAGTCTCCAACCTGACAAATACAAATTATACCTAATCCATCATCAGCAACTCTCTCTCTATATATATATGTGTGTGTGTGTGTGTGTAGGAGCAGGATGAACTGTGTGAGGAGCGGGCGAGTGAGGGAGTGGTGATGAGGCTGACTGCTCTCTCTCTGCAGTACAGCTGCTGCTGGATCATCCTGCACTGTCCCGACAGCCAGGGGGGAGGGTCAGTGTCCACACACACACACGCACACACACACACACACACACACACCTTGTTCACAAAGGCTCACCATCACTGCTGCTGTTTATGTGATGGCAGATTTTCCGGCGAAGCTTTCAGGAACTTGGTGTTGGTTTATTCGTCTCTGGTGCTGTTCGGTATGAAGTCAGAGAATCTAGATGTCAAGGTAGAACACAAACATGATGACTTTCTCTGTCTTCAACATTTTTTTCCTCCTATACGTCCTCGCTGTCATCTCAGATCTCTGCAAAGTCAGAAAATACCACCAGTTAAACACCAGTAAAATATATTATTTGGAAGTCATATTAAAACAGTGTTTTTTTAAATGAACGAACACTTGACTTGCTATATATCTGTATTCAGCCACAGAGAATGGAGATGTAGATGTAAATGTTGGAATATGATGTAAAATTACGGTGCTGTGCAAAATAACAAAAAAAACCCCACCTCTACCATGTCTGTCAGGTGCTGATAGTGTCGGAGGTTTTGGAAATCGCCAAATGGATCAGTCAGATCTGCTTCCTCAGCCTGATGTCCAGTGACAAGGATCCTCTCAGTTACCTGGACAGAGACTGGCTGGTTGTCATGCCCTCACAGGTGACCTCCCACAAAACCAGAGCAGGAAAGGTGCATGTTTTACCGCATGACTGCTGGACTACAGCTGTGTTTGGCTCCGTCCCTGAAAGGCAGTAGATTGGTCTAGAATTTGGTTGAGAAGGTTTATCTTTGGTTTATTTACCACTGAACAGTACCAGAACTTCATATCATTATTAGCCTGAACCATGAAAACAGTATGTGTGTTTGTGTGTGTGTTTTTTTCCTTCTAGGAGGAACAGTGTCTGTTGCAGTTCCCGTGCATCAACCCTCTGGTTTGTCAGCTAATGCTGAACAGAGCAGCATCCTTCCAGTGGCTCCTGGGGGCCTCTCTGTCTCAGCTGAAGGAGCTGCTCCCTGAGGTGCCACATAAAGTCCTAAAGGTAATATAAAGTTTATCACTACCCTTAAAGTTGAATAATTCCACATTTTTGGAGATGCACTTATTCATTTTCTTGCCAAGAGTTAGCTGGGAAGATCATTACCACACTAATATCTGAAATATGTAAGAAATATCACTGTTTCTTGGCCGGGAGCAGTAACTTCCTGGAGTTTCGGCTGGTCGCCTCACAGTGAGTGTGTTTAAATGCATGTTAGTATCCCGGCTTTGAGTCTTATCCTTGTTTTGAATCATATTCAGGATTTGGTGTTTACATGAACATGAGAAACATAGTTTTTCATATCCTTGTAAACATGATTCTAACAGTATCCAGGTTTATTAACGTCTGCGTGCAGGTGTGTCTGAACATCTCAGCTACTTATTTTCCTCAACATAGAGTCAGATATTTCCAGCGAATAAGTAGATTTCCCAAATGTCAAACTTTTCCTTTATGTAAAGTATGTCAGACATATACAGTATGTTGCTTTGTTGACTCTGTGAGATAGATTTTTTTCTGACAGCGGCTCTAAATATGAGGTGTTAAGACACTTTGGTTTATGGGATCAATGAATCTCTAAATCAGATTTAGAGGAAATTTTTTGCAGCTAATTATCTTTCAATAATTAATTAAATGCCATTAAATCAAAAAAATACATTTTAGTACCTTTACCTGCAACAGTGTAGAACATGTATATTTGCTTTTTGGCCTGAAAGTGAATCAGAATCATGATAAACTTTGATGCATTGTTTGGTTGCAAAAATCAAATAAACCATGAACCAGCTGCAGTATGTTATGTTTCAGGGTTCGGATTAAATCATTACAATTACACTCATTGCATTATTATACTCCTCTCCTCTTCTTCCTGGTCTCAGCTGTTCAGTGAAACCACCTCCCTGTACACGCTGACTGCACACCCCAACCAGCCAGACTCTCAGGATGTGATCACCGAGACAAACCATCAAACCAGTCCTCCCAACATCCCATGGACCACAAAAGCTGATCCCCATCCACAACACCCCATCGACCCCGATCCAGAACCATTCTCTAGCTTTCTGTTAGACCCAGACTTGACAGAGCAGGATGGCGACACAGATTTCAGAGTTGATCTGGGTTGTTCCTTTGGCAGCCCAGACTTCCAGAAGAGCTGGACCAGCAGCGATCCGTGGAAGGACGACAGCAGAAGCAGGGACGAGGTGACGTTTTCTGGCTGGAGAGGCAGAGCTGGAGCAGCGGGGAGGGTTGTTGAGAGACTAAACGATGAGTGGACACACGGGGCTCCGACAAACCTCAACGACCTACAAACTACTTACAAACCTCAACGACCTACAAACTACCTACAAACCGCCCCTGACAGTCCTCTCAAACCGGACTCCGCGTTCAGTTACAGCCGCGTCCTGCAGCAGCCAGCCAACTCTCAGTTATCCCCCTTCTCTGTAGCCTACAGTGACCTCAGGCTTCCTGCAGAGGTCACGCTGAGGGGTCAAAGTCAAAGTAGCAATGACTGCCTCTCTAGTCTCGGAGGGACGGCGAGAATCTCAGCGAACTACGGCTCCAAATGCTGGATTGGACATGAGAGGAAGAGGAGCGGAGAGGCTGCTGGATTGGTTGGCACAGGTGAGTGATGGTGGCCATGTTTATTATTTTATTTACATTTATTTAACAGATTAAAATGTTTTTTTGTGCTTGTTTTGCAGCGCTGACACCACTGAAGAAGGGGAGGTTAAGCTACGAGAGGGTTCCTGGCCGAAGCGACGGACAGACGAGGCTGAAATTATTTTAAGACTGTTTTTTTGTTCCTGTGGCCTGTTTGTAAAGACGAGACTGTGATATTCCCCTTAAGTTGACTTAAATTCAAGTTATTGATTACAGAATTCATGTTTCACTTCTGAGTTTTTCTTCAGAAGATGTTTTACTTTTTACAAAAAGTTTTAATACCAAATTAACTTGTAAATGTCAGACACTGTTGTATTTTTAACGAGCAGGTGTCTTTTGTCGAGTCATGTTTTTGTCTTGGTGAGAAAAGAATATAAATTGCAGTAAAATGCAGTATTTTCTAACAAAACAAGTAGCATTACTTATTTCTGTCTGCTGCTCAATTATAAAATACTAATATTTTAGTTTTTTATATTATATTGGTGCTACATTAGAGTGTTTATTCATATTAAGCTTTATTCAGTTGCTGTATTTTACAACACAAAAGAAATGCATCTAAGTTTGTGATTTGTTGTATTAAATCACTACTTACTTACTAAACTGATATTTTTTTTAATCCAAACTGTCTTGCACTCTTTTTAAAATTGTATTTCATTAAGTGTCCTAATAATAACTAAAAAAAAACATAATAAACTGCATCTGAATTGTGCACATATTGCTTTTCGCTCTGTTCTAATTGTGAGTTGTGTTGTTGTTGTGGGGGTGAGGGGGGGGAGTGGGAGCGAGGGTCTTTCCCAGCTAAACTGATAAAGTCTCTCATTTTAGCAGCTCCAATGGCGGGGGCTATTTTTTTCATTTAGTGAAGCAATCCCCTTATCGTCGTCTCTCAGCATGTGGAGAGAGCGCTTATCTTCACGAGCCAGCAGAGTGAAGCCAGCTCCCTCAGGAATGATCCCCAGACAAAGACGACCCCCGGGGGACATCGACTCCAAGCCTCCCTGCCTCTGGACAACCGTATCCAACACTGGCTGGCCACCATCAATAACCCGCTGGCTTTTTTTTCTTTTAAAACATCTCTCTCTGTCTCTCTGGCCTCTCTGCTTTCTAACAAGCGCCGGGACAAACAAAGAGACAGATACAATGTTTTGTTTTTTTTAATGGCACAGGAACAAAAGCTGTGGGCAGGACGGTGAAAGGAGTCCCCGTGTGAAGGCTAGGTAAACAGCAGAGTAATGGTGCAGTAATTGCCCCTGACGATACTTTAGCCCTGGACTGAATGGGGACATGGGAGAGATATTGTGGGAATTAGCAGGCTGGTTAAACCGAAGCCATCCTTTAGATTTGGATCGTACTCTGGCTACAGCTGTAAAGGTCACACTGCCGTTATCTTTAATCACAGACGGCAGTTAACTTTGTCACCTGTGTGTTTCCTCTCCTCTGTGAATAAAAAACCCCGCGGCCCGGCCGAGGGCGGTTTCCTGTGACCCTGATGCACGTTTTTTTGGGTTACTGGATAGGAGTGACGGACAAAAGATGTATCCTAGAAAGAAAATCAAGCAGAGTAGAAAGTATTTTGCAAAGACAAAATAGAAAACAAAACGAGATGAGGTGCCATGTCCAGGTATCTGACACAGTACTCACAATTAATCACACATACACACCAAACCCACCAGTACACGCTGCAACAGTTAGTCTATTAATCTATTAGTCTATCAACAGAAAACTAATAGACAACTATTGTGATAATTGTTTAAGTATATTTTCAAGCAAAAATGCCAAACATTCGCTGGTTCAAAGCTCTCAAATGTGAGAATTTGTTACTTTTCTTGGTTTTTGGGATTTTGGACTGTTGGTCGGACGTTTGGACAAAATAAGACTTTTTTTTTTACTATTTTCTGATGTTATTGACCAAACGATTAATCATAAAAATATTTTATGATTATTTTTATTTTTTATTTATTTGAATCAATAATAAAAATAATCGTTAGTTGAAACCCTACATTGGACCAATAAGCAGTAACTAAATATCCAAAATAAAATATCTAAATAATAGTTTATCCCCATAAATACAAGGTAGAGACTGACTTTTAATATTATTATGATTATTGTTATGATGATTATTATTAAGCTCACTGGTTAAGACACACGTCTCATAACAGCAAAGTCAAGTGGTTCGATTACTCCGGCGGGCTTTTGTTGCATGTCGTTCCCCTTCACTCTGTCTCGCCACTTGTTTCCTGTCGTCTCTGTCGCTACAATAAAGACATAAAATGCCCCCAAAAAGTAATTTGTATATCTGATCCAGACACAAAACGATTAATTGGAATTGAATAATGAACATATCTGCAAATATATATTATAAAATACCAATTTCTTGTTTTTGTTTTGTTCATTCTCTCAAATTAACATTCATATTATTAATGGATTTAATATCAGGCCGAGTTTTATTGAATCTGCAGGTTAATTATACGTTAATTGATTTACAAGTAATGACAGTGTGGCCTGCGTGCAAGAGAGCAACTTTAAGGAGATCATTAATGGAAAACTGAATCATGTTTATTATGAAAAAGTAACAGAGGAAGTGAAGAGAAATAAAATCCATTCACACTTTTGCTTCTCTGTGTTAGTTTGCTTGTAAACATGACAGTTAGACTTGGTCAGTGATGCATCGTAAGGGACAGTTTCTGTTATGTCGAAGTAGGGAAGAGTCCAGACATTCAGAGCTAATTTTATTAACAATTATGTAGAATCTTTCTGCTTTAAAGTCCTCCTCCACTCAAAAATATGTTTTTCTTCTTGCTCAGTACAGTTGAATGTTTGAGCTTCTCTCTGTTTGTTTTCACATTCGTCTGCTGAAAGTGGAAAGTTTCTCTGAGCTCATTGAAAGTCCAGTTTTAAGGGACAGGCCTACAAGCGGTATTTATGACATCACAAATAATTTGGAGCCAGTACTGGTCCAACACTCAACTTACACGAGTTTGAAGCCTCCATTAGACAAACACTGACAAAGGACTTTACAGAAGACGTTTCCTACTTCACTGTAAAGTAGTTAAACTTCTGAATTGAAATATATTTGCATATTTACAGATAGTGGAATTTTTAATGGGGGAGAAGGAGGAGATGTAATTTTAAGGATTTTAATAAGATAAATGAACTTTTTTTGTGGAAAAACCATATCAGACACAAATTATTACTCAAAGTAGAGTATTTTATATAAATCTTAAAACTTGTCTGGAGGGGACTGATAGAGATAAATCTGCCAAACCAGATATTAGCTGATAGTTATTTGTCTATAAATCTATATCTACTGTATAGACTATACAAGGTAAACTATAGATGGTAAACGTTATGAAAATGACTGTAGTGTCATCTGTCATTCAAGCGCTTTTAGACCGAGTAGACCTGATGAGACTGCCAAACAGACCCTCATAAAGTTCTTACACTTAATTGAATGTAGTTAATAGCAGAAGCGGCCTCACAGATAAATTACAAGTCAGGTATAATCTTCACGTGGCCTTGCAGGTGTGATGAAGGTCAACACGCTGGCCGAAACACCCTGCAGTCAGCGTGTGGAGGCTGGATGGAGCCAGAGAGTCGCGGTGCCCGGCCTGCAGGTGCAGCCTCTTGGACGTGCAGAGCGGCCCATGAATGGCCGATTCAGAAAAACGGCCCCCATCGGGCCTGTTCTCCAGGCCCGGGGCTAATCCCAACCCCTAATCGGATTATGTAAATTCCTACTCCACACAGAGACTTTTATGGAAGGCTGCGTCTTTGAAACAACACTTGAAGGGTGTAAAAAAGAACAGTGACAATTGGTTAAACTAGACTTTTTTTTTTTTTTTTTTAACCGAGCGGAGGTTGAAAGTGGGAGGCGGGGGGGGGGGGGGGGGGGGGGGGAGTGGTGAGGAGTGGTTGGAGAGAGGTGAGTCAGGACGCTGTAATTTATGTGTGGCCCCTTGGAATGGCTCAACAAGATTACCATAGTCATAACAAAACCCATATTGTTCGACTGTCAATCTGGATATGGTATTTTTACCTTTTGTGGCCCAATCAGGCTGAATTCAATAGCAGAGCAGCCAGTGATATCAAGCTCTTTTCCACAGCGGAGGGGACGGTGGGTTGTCCATGCCTAATGTCAGAGAAACAGAAAGGAACAAGTGTCCACAGCAGTAAGAGAAGGATCAGAGAGATGAACGTCTCAGTTTCACTTCAATGGGAATTTATTTGTCACCTTTAATGCTAACCTTCAAGGATTAAATGAGCAATGAATCATAAAAGCAGCACAAATAGTCACTTAAAAGGCTGTTGAGTACTGAGAGCAGACAAAAAAAAAACTGAATCCCCTCAAATGTTGCACAGAAACACATAAAAAATCATTTCAAGTGATGATTTTGGGACAATATAACCACCGAGCTACCTCTTACGATAGAGAGGAGGAGGGGTGTGTGTGTGTGTGTGTGTGTGTGTGTGTGTGTGTGTTAACAATCACTCCTCAGTTAACACCAACCTCACACAATGACACAGAGCGGAGAGGCTCCACGACAGCACACGTCACACAATAGGGTTCACCCTGCTATAAAATGTGGTGGGATGCGAGCATGCAGCAGTCTTCCCCCCTACTCTCTCTCTCTCTATCTCTCTCTCTGTACCCCATCCCTTCCTCTCTGTCTCTCTCCCTCTCTTTCTCTCTCTCTCTCTGTCTCTCCTTCCCTCTTGCTCTCAAGGATCTCTCAGCGAGCATGAGAGGACACAACTGAGTGGACGTTCACACTGGACTCCTGCAGCTGTGGACGCTGATGACCTGGCAGCACATTCGTAACTCCCTGAGCACCTGAAATTTCTGCACGTTCCTATAAACACACCGACGCAGGTGAGAATCTTCTGAAGGATGTAGTGAAGGATTTTCTTTTCTTTTTTTTTCCATCCTTGAGGGCATCTGTTTCCACTTTGATCAAGTAAATAATTTATCAGCAATGGAGTCACAGTGTACTCTTTGCTTGCAGGGTGATGCAAATAAGTGGGAGATTAAATTATTTAGAGTATTTATTTAACCAGCAGGTCTGTTGAAAATTAATTTATATTTAGAGTGAAGGCCTTGAGTGAGGCAAGAAAACAATTTTTTTTAAAACAAGAGGAAAAAATATGAGGGTAGTACAGAAAGAAGAAGCAGAAAACAAAATAAAAACTAAATGTTCTTGTTGGATTCCACTAATAATTTGTATCGATAGCTCTCATTTTTGTGCCTCTCTGACAGACATTAACTCAACTTTCTCCTTCCAGTCAGTCACCTAAAGCACCATGACCAGGAAGGTATTCACCAACACGAGGGAGCGCTGGCGCCAGCACAACGTTAACACGGCCTTCGCTGAGCTCCGCAAGCTCATCCCCACCCATCCTCCGGAGAAGAAGCTGAGCAAGAACGAGATCCTGCGTCTGGCCATGCGCTACATCAACTTCCTGGTGCAGCTGCTGGAGAGCCAGAGCGGTCAGCCGGCCAGCCACTCCCCCACCGCTCTTCTCACCTTCCTCAGAGGAAACATGGAGCAACTGCATTCCCCTCCGCACCCGTGGGCCATGACTAGCGACACCGAGGCTCTGTCACCCGGATCCAGCTGCGACAGCACGGAGGCCTGGTAGAACCGGAGACCCTGAACGTGAAAAACATCTTGAGTGGACTTTCTGACTGTTTCTCTGGGTCTAAAAACTGATCCCGTCCTTCCTCAAGACTCTTTTTTTTTTTTTTTTTTCTGTCTCTGCATGTCAGCACCTCCTGAGTCAGGTGGTTCTGACCCGTGTTTCAGTGCAGAAGATGCAATATTGTGTGATGTTTGTGGATTCCACACGTGGCAGAAATCGAGGCGAAGCCGGAATGCTGATCAGTGTTGAAATATTATTTGGAAAATTAATTTGCATTCTGCATGGATGTGTAAAACCTGGATGTACAATATTCCCTTCATGTCTTCATATTAATATTCCTTGTTGCCGGCCCGCCTGGAACTAATTTAGTTTTGCAGTAAGAGGGTGTTTTGCCAATGAGGAAAATGGAGGGATTAAAGAATTTCTCATTTCAAGCAATAGATTCAGCGAGGCATTTGAATAGATAATGGCTCAGCCAATTCTCCGCCTCAAAATAGCCAAGGGCACTTTTTTTTTTTTTTTTTAATTTTAAAAATCGACATGCTATTTTTTCCCCCCCGAGAAGACTAAATCTGACCTTTCTTTTCAATTATCAAGGTTATGTGAATTGAGAAGAATCAGTTCTGCGAAAGCTTTTCTTTTACAATGATGAGTATTGATTGATTATTCGTTTCTCCTGACTAGGATTGGGCTGAGGAAGTTTGGCAAAACTGACAATCCTCTTTCGATAATGATGTGCTTCACGACACGATATCTTCTCATTTAAATGTGCTTTCATCTGACTTTTTTTTTTTGTACAATACGCATGTCATATAGCCAAAGATTATGAATTGATTGTCTACTGTGAAGAGTGTGCTAATTATCTTCTGATACCTCTTTTGTAAGTTATTTTTGTTTGCTTGTGAATACACAGTATGTTATTTATTTGAACTATTTATTTAATAAATGATTTGTTAATAAAACACTTTCTGAATATGTTTAATGAACAACGTCATTTTATAAGCATTACACACTTAAAATGTTTGAGCCACAATTTCTGAATAGACTCTTAAACTGTGTACCAATCTCACACTACTCACTAACAGGTTTTGAAAATGTGGTGCATTCACACAGTCAGTACGCAAACTAAAACACCTGATTGTAAGTCTGCTGATGGACGCGAATGTCCAACAATCACTGCACAAAGGAAAAGGAGAAGCTAGATTTTACAGTGCATATTTTGCTGTCTATTTGTTAGTATGTTGTTTACTTTAGTATGTTGACTTTTAACCGCAAAACAGTACACAAAACAATAAGTATACTGTATACAATTAGTGCATAGTATGGATTTGGGACATGACATTATTTCACGCTGTGTAAAACACATCAGATCTGAAGTTAAGAGCAGAGCTGCTGCCTCAGTGCGGACACTCTTTGTTTGTACTCAAGAAGCCCAGAGACTTTTGTCCACAAAGTCCTGTGATGACCATGTGGACACAAAGCTGACCTCTGCACTCTGTCCACTGACCAGAGGCCTGAGAGAGGAGCGCTGAAAGTGACAGCTTAACTTGTGACCCTGAGGTCATCCTGGAGTCAAACACCGTCCAGTTGACCAAACATGCAGATGGAGAAAAAGAAATCCTGGCATGTTTAAAAATGTCACTTTGTTGCTGCACACGGTATAAAACTGAAGTCGTGACTGTGACAAGTATAAGAGCAGGAGATACTTGAACACCTAATATTTATGGGAAGAGAGGCAGCAGGAATGCCAAAATGTAAACTAGAAATGGAATAAATTTGACTAAAATAATACTTTGTGCTGTAAAAAATGTTACTGTGCAATTAAATAAAAGCATTTATGAGAAATGCCATCTAACTGTTAATAAATAACAGATGAAAATCAACTTTAGTTCCAATTAGAGCTGCAAATAATGATTGTTTTCATTTTCATTATTTTTTCAATTAATCAATTAGTTGTGTAGTTTATAAAATGCCAGAAGATATTAAAAAAAACAAACATTATATTTCCTAAAGTCCAAGGCAAATCTTCACATTACTTGTTTTTTTTTGGGTCAGCAGTCCAAAACACAAAGATATTCAGTTTATAACCATATAAAAACAAATTTTAAAAAAAACTAAAGAAGCTGCAACAAGCAAACCATACATTTTCTGTTGGTCAACTAACTGATTTATCGCTCAAGTTTCAATATCAGCCGTTTTGTTTGCACCCGACTCCACATTTGCAGTGATGTCATCGGGCCGTTTAACGCCGAGGTCAGCCATTTACATGCCTAATCGCCTATTGTGGCTGTGGAAAATGTGCCCCATTTCTCAGGCAAAAGGCTGCAACTAACTGAGCTGAAGAGTAAACACTGAGTTGGTTTCGGAGCGCTTTCACCCCGGCTATTAAACTCTGGCTAATGGTGTGTAAACGGAGCAGAGGGCAGCTGGACACACTGACTGACTGACGGGCTGTGGGAACTGACAGGTGACTCTTTGTAATCCTGCAAAAATACTAAACAAATCATATTGTAGTGGGAGGATGATAACAACTGTACAGCAGCTCCCACAGCTTGTTTTTGGGAGGTATTTACCTCTTGTGCAATTTCACAGTGAATTGAGCAATTTTATGGTGAACTGAAATAATACTGAACTAAAATTGCTGTGGTTATTAATAGCTGAACTGCCTGATAATATGAGAGGCAGTGCAGCAAAAAGGATACTTCTTTGCATGTTAAATGCGTCATTCATTATCGAGTCATCATTTGAAACCGGATAGGATGGCGTGTGACAGCTTTTGCACACATGCTGTCAGGCTATAAAATGCATTTTGCTGATACACCTTATTTACAGCATTCACCCAATCACAGCGCAAGCATTGCTCTGACCTCAACTTTCTAGCAGGATTATGAAACCCTGTATTGAAAATAATAACAAATCTGTACACGTCTCATTCCCTCAACCAAGTATATTTGCCTGATTGACTATTCTCTCCCAAGTATGTGGGTAATCGTCTATTGAGAGCACATTTCCTTATCAGTGTCTAGCACACTGTCTGAATCCGTTATCACAATGGGCCAGATCAGTGCAGGCAGCCCCTCGCTCTCCCGGCTGAGGCGCCCATGAAAAAGAATTTCTGGAGTTGGGTGCCAACCGATAGGCCCTGAGCTCTTTATCCCCTTAAAGCCAATTCACACTCTGCATGTTTAAATATCTCAGCTCAACCCCTGCCCTCCCACTCCCGTCATGCACTCGAACCCCCTCCTCCCTCGCCTTTCCTCTCGCTCTCTATCACCCTGCACGGCTGCAAGCCCAAACGTTGACTGCCGCCGCAGCCGACCTGCAGCCAGGGTGGGTGGGATGCAGGTGCAGGCTGGTTAGAGGGTGAGAGAGGAGGGGAGTCCTCCATTGTTGGGCTGGACAGCACCCTCTCTCCTCTGGAGCACCCTCTGATGGGGGAGCCCACTGACAATCACACATCCTAATCTGATTATGCAAATATCTACTTCAAAAAGCAATACGCTGTAACCCTTACCCTGTGGTGGGAAGACAGAGCAAGGAAGAAGGAAGGAAGGAGAGGAAGCACCAGGAATGTAGTGAGACAGGATTAGATGGTTGAACTCCCGAGAAAATTAAATACAAGAGCAATATACAGTTATGATTCTGCAATTCTGTATGCAAAAACCTATTACACCTATCATTTGTTTGCTCACAGCTTCTCTGCCCCACCAGGGGAGGTCTGAGGAACACAGCACACACTTACACACTATGAATGGCCACTGACTCCCTCAACAGGGCATTGAGTCCAATATTCAAATGCTTATTGTTTTTCCAGACGCTCCTGAATCCAGCGTCAAAAGGAATCTACAATGTTAATGAGGGGGACAAAGTACCCAGAGTAAGATTTAAGACGCCCTCACAGTTTGAGGTGACATTTCCCAGAAAACAACACAGCCTCAACGCCACTGGTTCCTAAAAGGCATGGTCGACAACCCCCGCCTCCCGAATATTCACATCGAGCTGACCCCTCTGGCCCCAGTTGGTTTCTGAAATCAGCTGCCTCATTCGACTGGTAGATACATCTTTAAAACAACACAACAAGAGAAAATGCTGACGGCTCTGTGAGGCAGTGCTTTGGCTTTGAGCTAAATGCTAACATCAGCAGGCTAATGTTCACCATTTTTGTTAAATGTGTTAGTGTGCAAATTAGCACTAAACATAAAGTCCAGCCTAGGCTGATGGGAATGTCTTCAGTTTTGCAGGTTGGTAATAAACCAAAGTTTTGGACAAAATAATGGATGAACATCCTCATGAATCTTTGAACCAAATTTCATGACAATAAATCCAATACGTGTCAAGACATTTCACGTATAATCACAAATGAGAACCTCCATGTGGTGGTGCTAAAGGAAAAGTCAGGGGATCAGAAGGATTCATCCTCTGGGAACTATGAATGTGTGTAAAGAATTTCATAGCAATCCATCATGGATGTATTATAGGAACTGCATACTGGACTCAAAGATAGTGCCTAATCAATCAAATAAGAATTGCTCAGCTGGCGCACAAACTTCCAGGTTTGCGTCTGCATTGTGCGGCCCACTGAATATGTGCAGTAGCCTTTCCCCCGTTGGCCCCGCCTGTGAATTCCCGCTCCCGTAGACTTGACATTAGGATGATGTCACAGATTTTAAAAATCGCTTTTCTAGGCTCAACGAAAGTTTTACAAATAAAAAACCTTAATGGGTTAAAAATTCATAATACAAGGAGTCATAGTTTACCTTATTTGCAGTTGGAGAAGTCCTGTCAACAGTCTTATAGACGTCTCTTTTAAAATGGCTGTCTATGCTGCAAAACTGTGAGTGGCTACTGGGCAAAAATTGGCAGCAAGGCTGAGCAGCAGCACCTTATCCTGTTTTCTTTATACATCTATGAAGTCCATTCAACAGTTGAGATATTTCATTCTGGACAAAAGTGGCAAACAGACCAACACTGTCATCCCTGGTATGTATGTAAGATTTTAAATGCATATATAAGAACAAAACAAACAATAAAATAAAGTAATTATTAATCATTTTTAATGTATGCATATGTTAAGAGGATAATTATTTGCCTTTTTGTCTTTAACAACTGAATGAATTGCTTTTTTTGAATTTGCACTTTGTTTTCTGCAATCGGTGACTTGATTTTAAGGTGGCATGGAGAAGTTGTTCAGTTGTTAAAAACAAAAAGCTAAATAATTACCTTTTTAACATGTTTTTCCATTTAATGATGACACAATAAACAGGAAATTACATATAACAGTGTATTGTAATGTGTACTTTATTGATTGATTTGTTTTAATGTAGACATTTTAAATCTTCCATACCCTTGAGCCATGCTGCTACAGTGGTTAAAACAACAGGATTCTTCCACTTCTGTAAACTTTTTGCAATCTGAATCCTGACAGACTATCTCAACACACAAACAATCCTAAAAGTATAATAAACTTACATTTGCACTCTCACAGTCCACAGATGTGTTTGTGTGTGTTCATTAACACTCCTCAGTGGTATGTAGGGAAATTCTTACACAGGCACTCACATGTAGTCAAAACTTCCTTAGATTGCCAGAGGTCAGCTTTATTTGGTTAATAATTATTTTTCTGGGAACACCTTTTAAAAAGGATCAGACCACAGCAGACTTTCCCCTTACACACAGCAGCTGCCATGAAGCTGGGGCAGCTTCTCTCCTTCTGTGTCCTGCTGGTACTTTTTGTGACACGGTGCACAAATGGAGGGAACATTTTGGTGTGGTACACTGAAGGCAGCCACTGGATTAACATGAAGCCAGTGCTGGAGACGCTGATCGACAGGGGACACCAGGTGACCGTCCTGGTGCCAAGCACGTCTATGTACATGAACACCAGTGAGCCTTCCCGCTTCCGCTATGAACCCTTTAACGTCTCAGTCTCAATGGAGGCCATGGAGGAGTTCCTTAAAGAGTACCATAATTTCTCCATGTATGAGATGGATTATATGAGCTACTTGCAGATTTACCTCAGATCCATGGAGCTGATGAAAGTCTACGTGCAGTATTCTTTGCAGTATCTGGATGGCGTGCTGAAATCAGACGTCATCATGAAGAAGCTGAAGGAGGGAAACTGCGACCTTCTCCTGGCCGACCCAATCTACCAAGGGAGTGACTTGGTAGCAGAGATTTTGGGGATCCCCCTGGTCTTCTCCATGCGTTTCTCCCTCGCCAATAACTGGGAGAGGCAGTGCGGTCAGCTACCTGCTCCACCTTCATTTATCCCTGGCGCTATGAGCAAACTGACCGACAAGATGGACTTTGCCGAGAGAGTGTGGAACTTTCTCTTCTACGCCTTACAAGACATACTGATGACTAAAGTTTTTTGGCAAGAAGTAGATAAATATTACACAGAGGTCAAGGGTGAGTAACTAAGCTACATGGACCGTTGATGATGATCTATATTTCTATTAACTGTTATTCTTTTATATCAAACACTTTTGGAAACAATTTGATGTTTAAAGTAAATCAAATTTGAAAATCAGCAGTCTCATCTACAGTACTGGTAATACTTTGCTTTTGCATTGTGACAGGGACGCCCACAAACGCCTGCGAGATGATGGGTAGAGCAGATATCTGGTTGATTCGAACCTACTGGGATTTTGAATTTCCTCGTCCTTTCCTCCCTAACTTCAAATTTGTTGGTGGGATCCACTGCAGACCGGCTAAACCCTTACCAGAGGTAGCACTAACTCCCCTGTTATAGGCCTTATAATTTTTTATATTTTGTTTGCACTGGGATGATACTTCTCTTCTAACAGGATATGGAAGAGTTTGTGCAGAGTTCTGGAGATGATGGTATTGTGGTCTTCACTTTGGGGTCCATGATCAAGAACATCACCTCTGAGAAGGGAAACATGATCGCCTCGGCCCTTGCTCAGCTCCCACAGAAGGTCAGAGTATGCTCTTTAAGTGCCAACTGGAATTAACTTGAATGACCCTGAAAACGCAGTTTTATGGCTATGAGCATATTCTGTTGCAGAGCTTGTGAATAGCTCAAACAAGTGAGTTTGTACATTTTAGCTAATTATCAGCAGATTGCTCGTACTTTTTTGCCAATTCTCACAGCACACAATGAGTTTTAAGATTTTCTATCTTTAGGCTGCCATGGATCTCAAGTTTATTTTGGTACAACATGAAAATCAATTTGTAGAAGACTTGAAACTTGCTCAAAACAGACAATCCATCATAGTAAACATTTGGGTGGTTTTGTGTCACACTGCCTTTATATGGCAATGCAATAGCAAGAAAGGACTGTTAGCTATACAAACTCATTTGATTTTCCAACAACATAGTTTGTAGATTCAATACTTTTTGACTGTTTACTTGACATGAATTGTTCACTGTGACGGATTACCCATCTAATGCAAGTTTCAAGCCTAAAATATATTTTCATACCACAATGGCACCAAAGACTTGCAGTTAATTGACAACAACATGCAAACAAACTTTTTGAGTTTTTCTAACTCATAAAAATAGCATTTTGTTTGGTTAAATCAAGTTACTGGAACAGGACGTAATAGAACATGTAAAAAAGAAATGATACCCATTTAGATTTGATGGGATGAGTAGAGTTGGGGTTTTCAAAAATAAGTAATGATTATTGGTTAGATTTAATATTTTTACCTAAAACCAAAAGCACTAAAGATAGACCTTTTTTTAAGTTTTAATATAAAAATAAAATTCTTACTTTTTTAGCATTTATTATTAAATTTACAGCTATACAGTCAAATTATATCATAACATTTATAGACTTTTTATCTTCATGATGAACATTTTTCTTTCTTTTCTATCCACTGAGTGTGTATTTGTTGATGTGGTTGTTGAGCTGCTGCATACAACTGCCCTCACAGGGAGGAATAGATAACATATGCAATGACTTGGTCTGAAAGTCTTGTATAATTGTTTATAGGTGCTGTGGAGATACGGTGGAGAAAAACCAGAGACTTTGGGTGCCAACACCAGACTATACAACTGGATCCCTCAGAATGACCTGCTGGGTAAGTAAAGCTTTTGCAAAAGCTACCAAACAGGCCTTTAACAGTGATCCTTCAGACTTGCTTTTAACTGAAAGAAGATATCCATCACATAGGATCTTTTAGATTACTTTGTCTGACAGTACAAAATCCCCAAGAGACTCACTAGCAGGGAAATTTTGATCACTATGAATTCATTAAATGCATTTTTTTGAACCGTTATTTATCCAGGGAAAGTTAATTAAGCAAGCAGACTGACTTCAGCAGAAGTTTCTGAGTGAGTGGCTAGTGTTTACTATTGTTTTCTGTCCAGTTTTTCCCAACACAGTCTGGGATCTGATCTGGCAAGCTTTCAGTCACAAGCCTCTGCCAACACTTATTTTTAGGCGTGATATCGTACACAACTGATAAGGTGCACTATGACAGCCTCTCTTGATTCACAAAAGTCATGTATATTTCAAGATAAGATTCAAGATTTAGTTTATTGCCGTTTTCTTGTGTATTTGCATACACAAAAAAAACGAAATGCTATTCCTCCAAGCCCACAGCAGTGCAAAAACAATAGAAAGGATAAAGAAAGTACATGTCTCAGTTGGATGAAGACAGCTCTTGCATGTCAACAAGTGACCAGCACTGATGGGGGCGTGAAATAATCCTTTTTGCTGTCCAGAGAACATGAGGCAGCATGACTGTTGGAACTGCTGGTTTGTATGGGTTAACAGTTAGCCTAGCTTGCACTCCTCCATGCCTGCCCAGCTTCTGTGTCCTGTCGCACTGCTTGTGATGTTTCCTCTCTGGCGCAGCTCCAGGCAAGGCTGTGGTCTCCTTTGGGCCCATTGGGCATAGCGTACCATGCCACTCAGCTGATTTAGCTCCCAGCCAGTATTTCTCGTAGCAAAAGTCTTTGTTACAATTGTCCAAAATAACCTGACAATCATAGATATATTTCTCTTGCACTCCACACGATGACACAGATGTAGACGCAGACATGGACAAAGACACTGCATAATTGGAACTAGAAGAGGCTGCCAAAAAGTCAGTTGTGCCACCATCACACCAGTTCATGGAGAAAGAGAGAAAATACCACCAACGAGGGCCCCTTAGTTTCTCTTCTTATCATCACAAAATAACTCCTGTTAGCTTCCTCAGTGCAGTTTCTCCTTTGGAAGGTTGGTAACAGTGGCAGGTAGCAGTTGACAGCTAGCTAGTTGTGCTGATTTAAAAAAATATATCCAAAGATGATATTTCCTCTCCTGTTCTTGCTGATTAATGCTGTTACCTTTCTCTAGGAGTCTTTTCTGAAGATTATTTGAAGATTATTTTGCAAAATGTCCCACTTTTTAGGTCAAAGTTTGAGATGTATTCAGGAGCACATCTCTGATGCAGCCAACCAGAGTGAAATATTGTTTCATGTTTTTTGATCAGGTCACCCAAAGACCAGAGCGTTCATCACTCATGGTGGCACAAATGGGATTTATGAGGCCATCTACCACAGTGTTCCTATGGTGGGAATCCCCTTGTTCGCTGACCAGCCAGACAACCTGGTGCATATGAAGGCTAAAGGCGCTGCAGTTACTGTGGACCTGAACTTTATGAAGAGTGAAGATCTTAGAAATGCAATCAACACTGTCATCAATGAGAAATCGTAAGTTGTCTTACCAACAAATAAAATGATAGGTTCACAATCTTTCAACTCTGTCTTAAAACAACAGTAAGGTGCCCATATGAACATTAAAAGAGTTTTTGCTCACTATAATCATTCCTCCTGTTCATAATGACCATTAGAAGATCGCTTCATAATGCACTTTCAATGGAAGCGATGGGGGACAAAATCCACAGTCCTTGTTTCAAACAAAAATGTATTTAAAAGTTTATCTGAAGCGTATATAAGTGGCTTCAAATGTCTGAGTTAGTCAAATGAAGTTGATATCGTCTTATCATCTCGGCGGACAGTGTTTTTCTGTTCAGATGCAGTGGATAATAACAACAAAAGGGACTTAAGTACTAAAAAGACATTTACTTTGAAAGATATTGACTTGATTTGACTAATATGGGCGGCAGATGCCTCATATCAGCTTCAACCTTTGAAAGCACACTATGAAGGTATCTTCAATAGCCAATATGAACAGGAGGAATGATTACAGCAAGAAAAAACATGTTAAAAATTGTGAACCTATCCTTTAAGTCTGTTTAGGCATTGAGAGATGATCCTCTTTGCAATTTTGCCTTTTTAGAGAGTTCACATTAGTAATAAAGAGGTAAGAATTATGACATGCTATAAAGGAGCCAGAGGCTAATACAGTATATCAGACTTTGATTACCACCGGAGTTTCAAGGTCCCAAAGAGTTTAGAAAACCACTTGATGAACTTTTCTCCTCACATAGCAGCTTTCCTCTTAGAGATTTAAATATATAAGCCTAACAAATTCAACCTTTTTTCCTTTCTATCCCCATTCTTGGTAAATAAATAAATATTCATAGGTACAAGGAAAATGCCATGCGGCTGTCCAGCATCCACCATGACAGGCCGATGAGTCCTCTGGACGAGGCGGTATTCTGGGTCGAGTTCACCATGAGAAACAAAGGTGCCAAGCACTTGAGAGTCCAGGCACACGAGCTCACCTGGTACCAGTACCACAGCCTGGATGTCCTGGCATTCCTCCTCGCCATCGTTCTGCTACTCATATTCCTCTTCATCAAGACCTGCAAGTTTTGCTTCCGGAGATGCTGTGGCAGAAAGGGAAAGACAAAGAGAAAGGCTGAGTAACGGACTGATTTCATACCTTATCAATGTCAATAAAAAAACTGTTGGTCCAAAGCACATCATGTAACCTGATGTCCTAGATTTGAATATGACCTGGGACATCTTTGTCTCACTATTTGTCACCACAAAAAATGACAAAACAAGATATTCTTTTAAAAGAATCTACAGTATATTCTCTTGAAACTCCAGTTTCATTTGCACTTGTTATCTGTTTGCTAGAAGAGCAAAGATTTTGTTGTACTCTTTTTGTTTTACTTGTTTTGTCACCATTAACTCAAGGTCTGTCAGCTTCTACTTAAGCTTGAAAGTAAAGCAAACACAGTTAAACTCTACACAGACAAATACCATGTATTTGCTTTCCTTATATAAGTGAACATTTCTCTTGTTTCCTCCTTGATGTATTGTCAGTAATTAGTGCAATCACATGCAGGTGCTCACTCACTATTTGCATAATTGCACCTGATGTCTACATGTCATTAAAAGCTGGACGTTCATTGGTTGATGTAAACTTATCAAGGGGATCCCTTGTATGTATGTAAGATTTTAAATGGCTAATTAAGAATAAAACAAACCATAAAATAAAGTAATTATTAATTAATCATTTTTCATGTATGCATATATTAAAAGGATAATTATTTGGCTTTTTGTCTTTAACAGCTGAATGAATTGCTTTTTATTTGTGACATAAATTTTCCAAAGTGTGCTATGATGCTCTCTGCTGGACATGCAATATACATATATTTGTCACTTTGCTTTCTGTGTTTGGTGATTTGATTTTAATGTAGCATGGAAAAGTCATTCAGATGTTCAAAACAAAAAGCTCAATTATTACCCTTTTAACATGTTCCTCTTTTAATGATGACACAGTACACAGGAAATTACATATAACAGTGTATTGTAATGTGTACTTTATTGATCGATTTGTTTTAAGTTAGGCATTTTAAATCTTCCATACCCTTGAGCCATGCTGCTACAGTGGTTAATAACAACTGAAGGATTCTTCCACTTTTGTAAACTTTTTTGCAATCTGAATCCTGACAGACTATCTCAACACACAAACAATCCTGGAAGTATAATAAACTTACATTTGCACTCTCACAGTCCACAGATGTGTGTGTGTGTGTGTGTTCACTGACACTCCTCAGTGGTGTGTAGGGAAATTCTTACACAGGCACTCACATGTAGTCAAAACTTCCTTAGATTACGCAAGTGTGTACAAGCCCATTATCCGTTTGAGTAATTTTACTCCGTCTCTCCCCAGCCACCGTCTGCAATCCTGTGTTTTGAAATCTGTTTTAACATCAAGGGATTTTCTGTTTGTGGATTTCTAGTACAGGTTGGACATTATTCCTTTTTTATCCTGCATGTTAACTTTACAGCCATTACCTTTTACATCTAATCACCTGCTTGGGGTAAGTCTGTTATCTAATATATCATAAAGCACAAAGAGGAGTGACATGCCAGAGTTCAGCTTTGTTTAGTTAATAATTGTTTTTCTGGGAACGCCTTTTGAAAAGGATCAGACCACACCAGACTTTCCCCTTACACACAGCAGCTGCCATGAAGCTGGGGCAGCGTCTCTCCTTCTGTGTCCTGCTGGTACTTTTTGTGACACGGTGCACAAATGGAGGGAACATTTTGGTGTGGTACACTGAAGGCAGCCACTGGATTAACATGAAGCCAGTGCTGGAGACGCTGATCGACAGGGGACACCAGGTGACCGTTCTGGTCCCAAGCACGTCTATATACATGAACACCAGTGAGCCTTCCCGCTTCCGCTATGAACCCTTTAACGTCTCAGTCTCAATGGAGGCCATGGAGGAGTTCCTTAAAGAGTACCTTAATTTCTCCATGTATGAGATGGATTATATGAGCTACTTGCAGATTTACCTCAGATTCATGGAGCTGATGAAAGTCGACGTGCAGTATTCTTTGCAGTATCTGGATGGCGTGCTGAAATCAGACGTCATCATGAAGAAGCTGAAGGAGGGAAACTACGACCTTCTCCTGGCCGACCCAATCTACCAAGGGAGTGACTTGGTAGCAGAGATTTTGGGGATCCCCCTGGTCTTCTCCCTGCGTTTCTCCCTCGCCAATAACTGGGAGAGGCAGTGCGGTCAGCTACCTGCTCCACCTTCATTTGTCCCTGGCGCTATGAGCAAACTGACCGACAAGATGGACTTCGCTGAGAGAGTGTGGAACTTTCTCTTCTACGCCTTACAAGACATACTGATGACTAAAGTTATTTGGCAAGAAGTAGATAAATATTACACAGAGGTCAAGGGTGAGTAACTAAGCTACATGGACCGTTGATGATGATCTATATTTCTATTAACTGCTATTCTTTTATATCAAACACTTTTGGAAACAATTTGATGTTTAAAGTAAATCAAATTTGAAAATCAGCAGTCTCATCTACAGTATTGGTAATACTTTGCTTTTGCATTGTGACAGGGACGCCCACAAACGCCTGTGAGATGATGGGTAGAGCAGATATCTGGTTGATTCGAACCTACTGGGATTTTGAATTTCCTCGTCCTTTCCTCCCTAACTTTAAATTTGTTGGTGGGATCCACTGCAGACCAGCTAAACCCTTACCAGAGGTAGCACTAACTCCCCTGTTATAGGCCTTATAATTTTTTATATTTTGTTTGCACTGGGATGATACTTCTCTTCTTACAGGATATGGAAGAGTTTGTGCAGAGTTCTGGAGATGATGGTATTGTGGTCTTCACTTTGGGGTCCATGATCAAGAACATCACCTCTGAGAAGGGAAACATGATCGCCTCGGCCCTTGCTCAGCTCCCACAAAAGGTCAGAGGAAGATCTTTAAGTGCCAACTGGAATTAACTTGAATGACCCCGAAAACACAGTTTTATGGCTATGAGCATATTCTGTTGCAGAGATTGTGAATAGCTCAAACAAGTGATTTGGTACATTTTAGCTAATTATCAGCAGATTGCTCGTACTTTTTTGCCAATTCTCACAGCACACAATGAGTTTTAAGATTTTCTATCTTTAGGCTGCCATGGATCTCAAGTTTATTTTGGTACAACATGAAAATCAACTTAAAAAGATTTAAAACTTGCTCAAAACAGGCAATCCATCATAGTAAACATTTGGGGGGTTTTGTGTCACACTGCCTTTATATGGCAATGCAATAGCAAGAAAGGACTGTTAGCTATACAAACTCATTTGATTTTCCAACAACATAGTTTGTAGATTCAATACTTTTTGACTGTTTACTTGAAACGAATTGTTCACTGTGACGGATTACCCATCTAATGCAAGTTTCAAGCCTAAAATATATTTTCATACCACAATGGCACCAAAGACTTGCAGTTAATTGACAACAACATGCAAACAAACTTTTTGAATTTTTTTAACTCATAAAAATAGCATTTCATTTGGTTAAATCAAGTTACTGGAACAGGACGTAATAGAACATGTAAAAAAGAAATGACACCCATTTAGATTTGATGGGATGGGTAGAGTTGGGGTTTTCAAAAATAAGTAATGATTATTGGTTAGATTTAATATTTTTACCTAAAACCAAAAGCACTAAAGATAGATCTTTTTTCAATGTAAAAGTACTTAAGTTTTAATATAAAAATAAAATTCTTACTTTTTTAGCATTTATTATTAAATTTACAGCTATACAGTCATATTATATCATAACATTTATAGACTTTTTATCTTCATGATGAACATTTTTCTTTCTTTTCTATCCACTGAGTGTGTATTTGTTGATGTGGTTGTTGAGCTGCTGCATACAACTGCCCTCACAGGGAGGAATAGATAACATATGCAATGACTTGGTCTGAAAGTCTTGTATAATTGTTTATAGGTGCTGTGGAGATATGGTGGAGAAAAACCAGAGACTTTGGGTGCCAACACCAGAGTATATGACTGGATCCCTCAGAATGACCTGCTGGGTAAGTAAAGCTTTTGCAAAAGCTACCAAACAGGCCTTTAACAGTGATCCCTCAGACTTGCTTTTAACTGAAAGAGGGTATCCATCACACAGGATCTTTTAGATTACTTTGTCTGACAGTACAAAATCCCCAAGAGACTCACTAGCAGGGGAATTTTGATCACTATGAATTCATTAAATGTATTTTTTTGAACCGTTATTTATCAAGGGAAAGTTAACTAAGCAAGCAGACTGACTTCAGCAGAAGTTTCTGAGTGAGTGGCTAGTGTTTACTATTGTTTTCTGTCCAGTTTTTCCCAACACAGTCTGGGATCTGATCTGGCAAGCTTTCAGTCACAGGCCTCTGCCAACACTTATTTTTAGGCGCGATATCGTACACAACTGATAAGGTGCACTATGACAGCCTCTCTTGATTCACAAAAGTCATGTATATTTCAAGATAAGATTCAAGATTTAGTTTATTGCCATTTTCTTGTGTATTTGCATACACAAAAAAAACGAAATGCTATTCCTCCAAGCCCACAGCAGTGCAACAACAATAGAAAGGATAAAGAATGTACATGTCTCAGTTGGATGAAGACAGCTCTTGCATGTCAACGAGTGACCAGCACTGATGGGGGCGTGAAATAATCCTTTTTGCTGTCCAGAGAACATGAGGCAGCATGACTGCTGGAACTGCTGGTTTGTATGGGTTAATAGTTAGCCTAGCTTGCACTCCTCCATGCCTGCCCAGCTTCCGTGTCCTGTCGCACTGCTTTTGATGTTTCCTCTCTGGTGCAGCTCCAGGCAAGGCTGTGGTCTCCTTTGGGCCCATTGGGCATAGCGTACCATGCCACTCAGCTGATTTAGCTCCCAGCCAGTATTTCTCGTAGCAAAAGTCTTTGTTACAATTGTCCAAAATAAACTGACAATCATAGATATATTTCTCTTGCACTCCACACGATGATACAGATGTAGATGCAGACATGGACAAAGACACTGCATAATTGGAACAAGAAGAGGCTGCCGCAAACATCAGTCACGCCGCCATCATACCAGTTCATGGAGAAAGAGAGAGAATACCACCAACGAGGGCCCCTTAGTTTCTCTTCTTATCATCACAAAATAACTCCTGTTAGCTTCCTCAGTGCAGTTTCTCCTTTGGAAGGTTGGTAACAGTGGCAGGTAGCAGTTGACAGCTAGCTAGTTGTGTTGATTTAAAAAAATATATCCAAAGATGATATTTCCTCTCCTGTTCTTGCTGATTAATGCTGTTACCTCTTCTCTAGGAGTCTTTTCTGAAGATTATTTGAAGGTTATTTTGAAAAATGTCCCACTTTTTAGGTCCAAGTTCGAGATGTATTCAGGAGCACATCTCTGGTGCAGCCAACCAGAGTGAAATATTGTTTCATGTTTTTTGATCAGGTCACCCAAAGACCAGAGCGTTCATCACTCATGGTGGCACAAATGGGATTTATGAGGCCATCTACCATGGTGTTCCTATGGTGGGAATCCCCTTGTTCGCTGACCAGCCAGACAACCTGGTGCATATGAAGGCTAAAGGCGCTGCAATTACTATGGACCTGAACTTTATGAAGAGTGAAGATCTTAGAGATGCAATCAACACTGTCATCAACGATAAATCGTAAGTTGTCTTACCAGCAAATAAAAGGACAGGTTCACAATTTTTCAAGTCTGTCTTAAAACAACAGTCAGGAGCCCATATGAACATTAAAAGAGTTTTTGCTCGCTATAATCATTCCTCCTGTTCATAATGACCATTAGATCGCTTCATAATGCGCTTTCAATGGAAGCGATGGGTGACAAAATCCACAGTCCTTGTTTCAAACAAAAATGTATTTAAAAGTTTATCTGAAGTGTATATAAGTGGCTTAAAATGTCTGAGTTAGTCAAAAAAAGTTGATATCTTCTCATCATCTCAACAGACAGTGTTTTTCTGTTCAGATGCAGTGGATAATAACAACAAAAGGGACTTAAGTACTAAAAAGACATTAACTTTGGAAGATATTGACTTGATTTGACTAATATGGGCGGCAGATGCCTCATATCAGCTTCAACCTTTGAAAGCACACTATGAAGGTATCCTCAATAGCCAATATGAACAGGAGGAATGATTACAGCAAGAAAAAACATGTTAAAAATTGTGAACCTACCATTTAAATCTGTTTAGGCATTGAGAGATTATCTTCTGTGTAATTTTGCCTTTTTAGAGAGTTCACATTAGTAATAAAGAGGTAAGAATTATGACATGCTATAAAGGAGCCAGAGGCTAATACAGTATATCAGACTTTGATTACCACCGGAGTTTCAAGGTCACAAAGAAATAAGAAAACCACTTGAGGAACTTTTCTCCTCACATAGCAGCTTTCCTCTTAGAGATTTAAATATATGAGCCTAACAAAGTCAACCTTTTTTCCTTTTTATCCCCATTCTTGGTAAATAAATAAATATTCATAGGTACAAGGAAAATGCCATGCGGCTGTCCAGCATCCACCATGACAGGCCGATGAGTCCTCTGGACGAGGCGGTATTCTGGGTCGAGTTCACCATGAGAAACAAAGGTGCCAAGCACTTGAGAGTCCAGGCACACGAGCTCACCTGGTACCAGTACCACAGCCTGGATGTCCTGGCATTCCTCCTCGCCATTGTTCTGCTCCTCATATTCCTCTTCATCAAGACCTGCAAGTTTTGCTTCCGGAGATGCTGTGGCAGAAAGGGAAAGACAAAGAGAAAGGCTGAGTAACGGACTGATTTCATATCTTATCAATGTCAATAAAAAAACTGTTGGTCCAAAGCACATCATGTAACCTGATGTCCTAGATTTGAATATGACCTGGGACATCTTTGTCTCACTATTTGTCACCACAAAAAATGACAAAACTGTAGATTACTGTAGATTCTTTTAAATCTTTTAAAAGAATCTACAGTATATTCTCTTAAAACTCCAGTTTCATTTGCACTTGTTATATGTATGCTAGAAGAGCAAAGATTTTGTTGTACTCTTTTTGTTTTACTTGTCACCGTTAACTCAGGGTCAGTCAGCTTCTACTTCAGCTTGAAGTTAAAGCAAACACAGTTAAACTCTACACAGACAAATACCATGTATTTGCTTTCCTTATATAAGTGAACATTTCTCTTGTTTCCTCCTTGATGTATTGTCAGTAATTAGTGCAATCGCATGCAGGTGCTCACTCACTATTTGCATAATTGCACCTGATGTCTACATATCATTAAAAGCTGGACGTTTATTGGTTGATGTAAACTTATCAAGGGGATCCCTTGTATGTATGTAAGATTTTAAATGCCTAATTAAGAATAAAACAAACCATAAAATAAAGTAATTATTAATTAATCATTTTTCATGTATGCATATATTAAAAGGATAATTATTTGGCTTTTTGTCTTTAACAGCTGAATGAATTGCTTTTTATTTGTGACATAAATTTTCCAAAGTGTGCTATGGTGCTCTCTGCTGGACAACACTGAAATGCAATATACCTTGTCACTTTGTTTTCTGCGTTCAGTGATTTGATTTTAATGTGGCATAGAAAAGTCATTCAGCTGTTCAAAACAAGAAGTTAAATAATTGCCCTTTTAACATGTTGTTCATTTAATGATGACACAGTAAACATGAAATTATATATATATATATATATATACATACACACATATACATATATACATACATACACACGCATAAATAACAGTGTGTTGTAATGTGTACTTTATCGATCGATTTGTTTTAATGTAGGCATTTTAAATCTTCCATACCCTTTTGCCATGCTGCTACAGTGGTTAATAACAACTGAAGGATTCTTCCACTTTTGTAAACTTTTTTGCAATCTGAATCCTGACAGACTATCTCAACACACAAACAATCCTGGAAGTATAATAAACTTACATTTGCACTCTCACAGTCCACAGATGTGTGTGTGTTCACTGACACTCCTCAGTGGTGTGTAGGGAAATTCTTACACAGGCACTCACATGTAGTTACAACTTCCTTAGATTACGCAAGTGTGTAAAAGCCCATTATCCATTTGAGTTATTTTACTGCGTCTCTCCGCAGCCACTGACTACAATCCTGTGTTTTGAAGTCTTAGTTTTAACATCAAGGGATTTTCTTTGTGGATTTCTAGTACAGGTTGGACATTATTCTTTTTTTATCCTGCATGTTAACTTTACAGCCATTACCTTTTACATCTAATCACTTGCTTGGGGTAAGTCCGTTATCTAATATATCATACAGCACATACAGACATGCCAGAGTTCAGCTTTGTTTAGTTAATAATTGTTTTTCTGGGAACGCCTTTTGAAAAGGATCAGACCACAGCAGACTTTCCCTTACACACAGCTACCATGAGGCTGGGGCAGCGTCTCTCCTTCTGTGTCCTGCTGGTACTTTTTGTGACACGGTGCACAAATGGAGGGAACATTTTGGTGTGGTACACTGAAGGCAGCCACTGGATTAACATGAAGCCAGTGCTGGAGGCGCTGATCGACAGGGGACACCAGGTGACCGTCCTGGTCCCAAGCACGTCTATATACATGAACACCAGTGAGCCTTCCCGCTTCCGCTATGAACCCTTTAACGTCTCAGTCTCAATGGAGGCCATGGAGGAGTTCCTTGAAGAGTTCCTTAATTTCTCCATGTATGAGATGGATTATATGAGCTACTTGCAGATTTACCTCAAATTCATGGAGCTGATGAAAGTCGACCTGCAGTATTCTTTGCAGTATCTGGATGGCGTGCTGAAATCAGACGTCATCATGAAGAAGCTGAAGGAGGGAAACTACGACCTTCTCCTGGCCGACCCAATCTACCCCGGGAGTGACTTGGTAGCAGAGATTTTGGGGATCCCCCTGGTCTTCTCCCTACGCTTTTCCCTCGCCAATTACTGTGAGAGGCAGTGCGGTCAGCTACCTGCTCCACCTTCATTTGTCCCTGGCGCTATGAGCAAACTGACCGACAAGATGGACTTCGCTGAGAGAGTGTGGAACTTTCTCTTCTATGCCTTACATGACATACTGATGAGTAAATTTGTTTTGCAAGAAGTAAATAAATATTACACAGAGATCAAGGGTGAGTAACTAAGCTACATGGACCGTTGATGATCTATGTTTCTATTAACTGTTATTCTTTTATATCAAACACTTTTGGAAACAATTTGATGTTTAAAGTAAATCAAATTTGAAAATCAGCAGTCTCATCTACAGTACTGGTAATACTTTGCTTTTACATTGTGACAGGGACGCCCACAAACGCCTGTGAGATGATGGGTAGAGCAGATATCTGGTTGATTCGAACCTACTGGGATTTTGAATTTCCTCGTCCTTTCCTCCCTAACTTTAAATTTGTTGGTGGGATCCACTGCAGACCGGCTAAACCCTTACCAGAGGTAGCACTAACTCCCCTGTTATAGGCCTTATAATTTTTTATATTTTGTTTGCACTGGGATGATACTTCTCTTCTTACAGGATATGGAAGAGTTTGTGCAGAGTTCTGGAGATGATGGTATTGTGGTCTTCACTTTGGGGTCCATGGTCAAGAACATCACCTCTGAGAAGGGAAACATGATCGCCTCGGCCCTTGCTCAGCTCCCACAGAAGGTCAGAGTACAATCTTTTAAGTGCCAACTGGAACTAACTTGAATGACCCTGAAAACGCAGTTTTATGGCTATGAGCATATTCTGTTGCAGAGATTGTGAATAGCTCAAACAAGTGAATTTGTACATTTTAGCTAATTATCAGCAGATTACTTGTGCTTTTTTGCCAATTCTCACAGCACACAATGAGTTTTAAGATTTTCTATCTTTAGGCTGCCATGGATCTCAAGTTTATTTTGGTACAACATGAAAATCAATTTGTAGAAGACTTGAAACTTGCTCAAAACAGACAATCCATCATAGTAAACATTTGGGTGGTTTTGTGTCACACTGCCTTTATATGGCAATGCAATAGCAAGAAAGGACTGTTAGCTATACAAACTCATTTGATTTTCCAACAACATAGTTTGTAGATTCAATACTTTTTGACTGTTTACTTGACATGAATTGTTCACTATGACGGATTACCCATCTAATGCAAGTTTCAGGTCTAAAATATATTTTCATACCACAATGGCACCAACTGAAACCAACACTTCCCTGAAGCTTATGAAAAAAAAGATTTGCAGTTAATTAACAACAACATGCAAACAACTAGAATGTTTTTTTAAGTCATAAAATTGCATTTCATCTGGTAAAATCAAGTTGCTGGAACAGGACATAATAGACCATGTAAAAAAGAAATGATACCCATTTAGATTTGATACCCATTTAGATGAGTAGAGTTGGGGTTTTCAAAAATAAGTAATGATTATTGGTTAGATTTAATATTTTTTGCCTAAAACCAAAAGCACTTTTTTAAGTTTTAATATAAAAATAAAATTCTTACTTTTTTAGCATTTATTATTAAATTTACAGCTATACAATCAAATTATATCAAAACATTCATAGACTTTTTTTCTTCATGATGAACATTTTTCTTTCTTTTCTATCCACTGAGTGTGTATTTGTTGATGTGGTTGTTGAGCTGCTGCATACAACTGCCCTCACAGGGAGGGAGGAATAAATAAGATAACATGATAAGTAGATGGCTGGCTGGCGATTGAATTGGACTAAATGATGATACACAAAGTGTTTTATAATTGTTTATAGGTGCTTTGGAGATACAGTGGAGAAAAACCAGAGACTTTGGGTGCCAACACCAGACTATACGACTGGATCCCTCAGAATGACCTGCTGGGTAAGTAAAGCTTTTGCAAAAGCTACCAAACAGGCCTTTAACAGTGATCCCTCAGACTTGCTTTTAACTGAAAGAGGGTATCCATCACACAGGATCTTTTAGATTACTTTGTCTGACAGTACAAAATCCCCAAGAGACTCACATGCAGGGAAATTTTGATCACAATGAATTCATTAAATGCATTTTTTGAACTGTTATTTATCCAGGGAAAGTTAACTGAGCAAGCAGACTGACTTCAGCAGAAGGTTCTGAGTGAATGGCTAGTGTTTACTATTGTTTTCTGTCCAGTTTTTCCCAACACAGTCTGGGATCTGATCTGGCAAGCTTTCAGTCAGAAGCCTCTGCCAACACTTATTTTAGGCGAGATATTGTACAGAACTGATAAGGTGCACTATGACAGCCTCTCTTGATTCACAAAAGTTAGTTTGTTTGCATGTTTCATGTTTTTTGATCAGGTCACCCAAAGACCAGAGCGTTCATCACTCATGGTGGCACAAATGGGATTTATGAGGCCATCTACCACGGTGTTCCTATGGTGGGAATCCCCTTGTTCGCTGACCAGCCCGACAACCTAGTGCATATGAAGGCTAAAGGCGCTGCAATTACTGTGGACCTGAACTTTATGAAGAGTGAAGATCTTAGAGATGCAATCAACACTGTCATCAACGATAAATCGTAAGTTGTCTTACCAGCAAATAAAAGGACAGGTTCACAGTTCACTTTTTCAAGTCTGTCTTAAAACAACAGTCAGGAGCCCATATGAACATTAAAACTCGCTGTAATCATTCCTCCTGTTCATACTGACCATTAGAAGATCTCCAAATGCGCTTTCAATGTAAGTGATGGGGGACAAAATCCAGTCCTTATGAGTAAAAATGTACAGAGCTGCTTGAAAGTTTGTGAACCCTTTAAAATTTGCTCTATTTCTGCATAAATGACCTAAAATGTGATCAGTTTTCCCTTCAAGTCCTAAAACTAGATGAAGAGACATCGGTTAAACAAATGAGACAAAAACCTTACACTTGTTAGTTTATTTATTGAGGAAAATGATCCAATGTTATATATTTATGCGTGACAAAAGTATGTGAACCTCTAGGATTATCAATTTATTTGAAGGGGAAATTAGAGTCAGGTGTTTCAATCAATGGGATGATAATCAAGTGTGAGTCTGGGAGGCCCTGCCTTATTTAAAGAAGAGAAATCTGGGTCACAGTTTGAGCTTCACAACACAGGTTTGTGGAAGTGTCATGGCTCAAACAAAGGATATTTCTGAGGACCTTAGATGAAGAGTTGTTGATGCTCACCAAGTTGAAAAGGGTTACAAAACCATTTCTAAAGAGTTTGGACTCCACCAGTCAACTGTCAGGCAGATCATGTACAAATTGAAGACGTCCAACACCATTGTTACCCTTCCCAGGAGTGGTCAAACAACAAAGATCACACCAAGAGTAGGTGTGTAATACTCCAGGAGGCCTCAAGGGACCCCAGGGTAAAGTCTAGGAAACTAAACGCCTCTCGTGCAGTGGCTACAGTATATGGTCATGAGTCCACTATCAGGAGTACATTGAACATTAATGGTGTGCATGGCAGAGTTGCAAGGAAAAAAGCCACTTCTCTCCAAAAAGAACATTGCTGCTGTCTACGGTTCGCTCAAGACCACATGGATAAGCCAAAAAGTGACTGGAAAAATGTTCTGTTCAAACTGTTCGGCTTGAATGAGAAGCATTATGTTTGGCAATGAGCAAACACTGCATTCCAGCATAAGAACCTTATCCCATCTATGAAACATGGTGGTGGTAGTATCATGATTTGGGCTGCTTTGCTGCCTCTGAACCAGCTTGCAATCATTGAAGGAGCTATGAGTTCTGAGTTTTACCAGCAAATTCTACAGGAAAATGTCACGGTATCCAGCTTTGAACTGAAGCTCAACAGAAAGTGGGTCATGCAGTAAGACAATGACCCTAAACACACAAGTTGTTCTACCAAAGAATGATTACAGCAGAAGAAAGATAATGTTTTGGAACGGACGAGTCAAAGTCCTGATCTTAATCCTATAGAAATGCTGTGGAAGAACCTGAAGCAGGCAGTTCATGCAAAGAAGCCCACCAAAATCCCAGAGTTGAGACTATTCTGAGGAGGAATGGGCTAAAATTCCTCCAAGCTGATGTGCAAGGCTGATAAACGGTTACCGGAAACGTTTGGTTGAAGTTAGTGCTGCAAAAGGGAGTCATACCAGTTACTGAACGCAAAGGTTCATATACTTTTGCCTCACACAAATATGTAACATTGGATAATTTTCCTCAATAAAAACATGAAAAAGTTTATTTTTTTGTCTCATTTGTTTAATTGGGTTCACTTTATCTAGTTTTAGTAAATATCTGATCACATTTTAGGTCATATTTCGGGTTCACAAGCTTTCAAGCAGCACTGTATTTAAAACTTTATCTGAAGCGTATATGAGGCTTCAGGTGTCTGAGTTAGTCAAATGAAGTTGATATCGTCTTATCTCGGCGGACAGTGTTTTTCTGTTCAGATGCAGTGGATAGTAACAACAAAAGGGACTTAAGTACTAAAAAGACAGCAACTCTGAAATACATTAACTTGATTTGACTAATATGGGCGGCAGATGCCTCATATCAGCTTCAACCTTTGAAAGCACACTATGAAGGTATCTTCAATAGCCAATATGAACAGGAGGAATGATTACAGCAAGAAAAAACATGTTAAAAATTGTGAACCTATCCTTTAAGCCTGTTTAGGCATTGAGAGATGATCTTCTTTGCAATTTTGCCTTTTTAGAGAGTTCACATTAGTAATAAAGAGGTAAGAATTATGACATGCTATAAAGGAGCCAGAGGCTAATACAGTATATCAGACTTTGATTACCACCGGAGTTTCAAGGTCCCAAAGAGATTAGAAAACCACTTGAAGAACTTTTCTCCTCACATAGCAGCTTTCCTCTTAGAGATTTAAATATATGAGCCTAACAAAGTCAACCTTTTTTCCTTTCTATCCCCATTCTTGGTAAATAAATAAATATTCATAGGTACAAGGAAAATGCCATGCGGCTGTCCAGCATCCACCATGACAGGCCGATGAGTCCTCTGGACGAGGCGGTATTCTGGGTCGAGTTCACCATGAGAAACAAAGGTGCCAAGCACTTGAGAGTCCAGGCACACGAGCTCACCTGGTACCAGTACCACAGCCTGGATGTCCTGGCATTCCTCCTCGCCATTGTTCTGCTCCTCATATTCCTCTTCATCAAGACCTGCAAGTTTTGCTTCCGGAGATGCTGTGGCAGAAAGGGAAAGACAAAGAAGAAGGCTGAGTAACGGTCTGATTTCATATCTTATCAATGTCAATAAAAAAAAACTGTTGGTCCAAAGCACATCATGTAACCTGATGTCCCAGATTTGAATATGACCTGGGACTTCCTTGTTTCACTATTTGCCACCACAAAAAATGATGAAATAAGACATTACTTTAAAAGAATCTACAGTATATTCTCTTAAAACTCCAGTTTTGTTTGCACTTGTTATATGTTTGCTAGAAGAGCAAAGATTTTGTTTTCTTGTTTTGTCACCATTAACTCAGGGTCAGTCAGCTTCTACTTCAGCCTGAAGTTAAAGCAAACACAGTTAAACTCTACACAGACGAATACCATGTATTTGCTTTCCTTATATAAGTGAACATTTCTCTTGTTTCTTCCTTGATGTATTGTCAGTAATTAGTGCAATCGCATGCAGGTGCTAACTCACTATTTGCATAATTGCACCTGATGTCTACATGTCATTAAAAGCTGGATGTTCATTGGTTGGTGTAATTTAAATAAAACCACAGACACAAGGGGATTTCATTCTGTGCGTTTACTCTGCTAATATTTATAACACCTCACACACACATTTCAGGTTTTCTTACCACACAGTACAGTGCATTAATACTCATAGAGCTCCAAATCAAAAGTTAACAGAGGGAAAATACTCTTAACATAAAATTAATCAAACAAATTCAACCAAAATAAAAAAAAAAAAAAAACAGCCCTCCCATGTCATCAGCAAAGAACAGCATGTATAACAGCATCTGTCTTATTGTGTACAGTATGAAGTGTGGGCATAATTTTATTTTATTTTCATCATTTTTTCAGTTTTCCATCTTCTTTGACCTTCCATAACATGAGCTCCATGCAGGCAGCAGCGTCTTCTGCAGTGTCGTGGCCACAAACTGGGAGAAATAATACAGTATTTAAAGTATACAGTATTTAAACACAAGTACGCAATATCCTCAATAATTAATCAGTACTTATGGTCTTACAAATATGTAACTTTAGGTCATTTTTTTACACTCATTTATCATTATTCATCATTTATTTGAAAATAGATTGTGTCATTTAGTCCCGCAACAAAGTTTAAATTTCATGTCAATCAAGAAACATGTCTGACGGTGGTGGTTATCCTTGATGACCCACCGCTCTCTTGGATGATCCTCCTAAGATACTCAGCAGTGAGGTTGTTGAGGGTCAGCTTGTGAGGGGGGCCCAGACGGTGGGGAAAGACCACCGACGTGTCCACCACCATCCCATGGAGCAACTACAGTAAAGAGGAACATACTATCTGAAGCTCCTACAGTATCACCGGCGGCAGCATCTTTGAAAATTCAAAAAAATTACTCAAGTGGTCGTCAATGAGAGTTCCGGGTGGGAACAAAAATGACATTCATCGATCTGGTCTCACTTTAGGTTCACTTTAACACCTGTTAGATCACCATGTTAACTTAAAAACAGTCAATAGATAGTATAAAGATAAATAGATAAGTATAACAAAATAAAAACACCTGATGAAAAAGAACCTACATTTTCCAAAATGTAGGTTCATATACTTTAAGGTTGCATAATAACTATCCGTATTATATATTATTATAAACACCTTACATCAATCATATACACACACACACTCTTATACAATCATACACCTGTAAGTTTCAACATGTGACCACTGGTCCTCTTTGTCGATGCGGTAATGTGTATATTGTGTGTTATATTTCTCATCATGACACATCACATTAGTTTTGCAGTTTCCAAAGCTCTGTGCATGTTGTTTTGCCTCTTTAAAAGCAGGCATAGCAGGTCATTAGCCTTCAACCTGTAACCCTACGTCACAGCAGTGTTGACAACAACCCTTGTACAGGTTATTAGAGTAATTAATCTATAAAAAGAAACAAAACATCTCACCTGTCAGTTGTCTGGAAAAATGGCACTATTGTTAAATGATCTTTGACTTTTAAAAGAAATAATGAATTGTTCCTAAAAATTCCTCATAAAACTATGGACAATAAACATGGCACTCAAATGATTAAATAAGTGATAACATGAACTGTTACTGAAACGACATCAAAAGAAAAGCTCTTTGTGAGGAAATGGTGTTTATAACTTGGCAGAAGGCCATGATGAAATGTGAAGTTTTTTTTTTTATTACAAAACTCTTTTTTTTGCAAACACACTCATAGCTCAGTTTCGAAATTCCAGGACTTACACATGAAACAGTTTAGCAAGGATTGCAACACAGAGATGTTGTGAAACAAGTTATGCAGGAAAATAAACACAAAAAAAAGTCAATGACGTTGGAAAAAGCTTGTAAAAGTCACCTTCAGGGCACAGAGGTCTGTTTCCAAGCCATGTCCTATCAGAATGGTGTCAGCGTTGATGAAGCTCAACAAGGTCGCCTGCACCTCTCTGAGAGACGTGTGGTTGCCCTTCACGTCTTCCTCACTGATGCCTGAAAACCTAGACAGGTAAAATGTCACAAGCTTTCGATGGAGTGATGATCAACATCAAGGTAACACTTCATACTGTAATCCTGCATTAATACTAGACATTAAAGGGGACATATCACACACATTTCCAGTCTTTTTTTTTTTTTATTCCTTGGGCTCTACTAGATTTTCATCACATCATTTACAGTTTAAAAAAAAAAAAACTTCTTATACAACTTATACTGACCCTTTGTAAATAGCAGTAGTATGATTTCACTTCTTTTTCTTGTCCTTTACTCAAAATGGCAACTTCTCAAATACATCCGTACGTTTGAATCCAAATAAGACCCAGATTATGAGAGTGGATACCAATAACAACTGTATATTCTTATTTTGAGCTAGAAAGAGTCAATTTTCCCTCTAAAGTTCTCATTTAAGACAAAGAAAAGTGATCAGATTCTTGGCTATTAACCAGGATGGCCAGGTGTAAAACATAAAAAGCCTGGCATTAAAAAAAATAAATAAAAAAACCTAAAAAGAAAAAAGTGTATTATTACCTGGTGTTATAGTCAATGACGTCATTATCAGGTTTGATGAAGGTGTCGTAGACAACTTGAAGACTAGAGTTGACCACTGTTACTCTGGACAGCTCCAAACCATGAATGGTGTAACACTGTGAAGACAAACATTTAACACATTATATACAGAACCAGTCAAAAGTTTGGATGCACTTTCTCACTGAAGGGAACGGGAAGGTGTGACTGGTACTGTATGTCATTTCCCTGTATATAGAAGTTTGACAGAATCAAGGCCAACTCAACAGGCATAACCGCACATCAGGGAGCTTCTTCAGTAACAGAGTACAAAACAGTGATCATCAATTAGTTTGGTATGTGGTAGGGAAATCTGAAAATCTCTATTAAAAATTATATATATAGTATCCTTTATTAGGAACAAATACTGCAAGAGAACAAGAGGATGTGGTGTTGAAGCAGTATTTGTCAAATAATGTTGATGAGTGTTGATAAAGTCTGATTTAACAAGGCAAAATACTTTACTTACTAAATGTATCTGGCATATCACCATTTTCTGGTTGAAAGTCTTGAATTCTAATAAAACCACTATTGTAAAAAGAGTTGCTGGAGGCTTTAAATGGGGTTTGGTGCTTGACATAGAGAAGATTTTAAAAACCCTGCCCCTCGAGGAAGGTCACGTCACCATTTCACAATCCACAGAGTAAACTCCAGGGCAGCTCCTATCTGACTGACGTCTAGGGACGGTTGCCACAAACCCGTCCAGGCTGATGGAGTCATGGACATGCAACTGGTAAAGAGAAGAAAACCCAAATCAAACCCACTGAGATATTAAAAGTCATTAAAGAATAAAGTTGCAAATCTCGGTTTTCCTGCCTTAAACAGCTGGCATCCAGGTGCTCCCATGACTCCCTCACAGCAACTGTAACGGGTCTCCACTCCACCTGGCACTGTAACATTTCAAAAACACCAAAAATGCATCGAAAATGTTTACAATACAGCTTGAATCATCATATATGTACACACACACACATCATCGGAACCAAAAAGAGAGATTACATTAGTCCAGTTTTAGCTGCTCTGCACTGGCTTCCTGTGACATTAAGAATTGACTTCAAGGTCCTCCTCCTTATATACAAAGCTCTAAGCGGGCAAGGACCAAACTATACTGCCAAATCCCTTGTTAGCTACTTGCCCTCAAGAACACTGTGATCATCTGCTGCTGGTTTATTGGAGGTTCCCAGTAGAAGATCGGTGACGCGGCCTTTGTCAATTACGCCCCCAAACTATGGAATACACTGTCCATAGATATCAGGGCAGCCAGCTCACTAGATATTTTCAAAGAAAGCTTAAAACCTCTCTCTTTGCCTGAGCATTTAATTAGCTTTGCACTTAACCTCTGCTGCACTGTTTAACGCTCAGTCAGCTACACACTTATGCTCTACTGTGCTTCTTTTAAAATGTTTTATTTTATACATTCTACGTATTCTATGCTTTAACTTGTTCTTTTATTTTATTTTTTGATTATTATTCAGTATGCATTCTTTGTATTGTAGTTTCACTTTAACAAGTGAGTTTTATTTTAATTTTATTTTCCATCTTATATAATGTTAATAATGTTGTTTTTTTTACATGCTTTTATGTTCTTTTATGTCCTTTTCATGTAAAGCACTCAGTAATTTCTTTTGTTGTGAAGCACTTTGAGCTGTATTTCTTGTATGAAAGGTGCTATAAGTTAGTAGTATAAATAAGTATAAGTTATATTTAAAGCATAAACCTTTGATACATTTACCTCTATTCTCAACTCCTTTCCCATAGTGGTAGTTGCACTCCTCCTTGCGGATGTGTTTGCCCGTTTGGCTCACAGAGTACGTGGCCCCACAGCGACAGCAAATCCTCTTGAGGGCTACAAGACAGAAAAAACACCAGCAGTGAGGTGCAATGTGCTGTGAAAAGAAACTCTCATTTCAAAAAATCAGCAAAGGTGAAGTGTGCCCTCTAGTGATAGAACAATAGAATAGCTCCGACTCGTCTTTTCAGGGAGGGTTTTTTTTTTTTTTTTTTTTAAAACTTACGGTCTGTGTTTCCTTTCTTATTGTCAGCAAAAAGAGCAGCGCAACCAGGTTTCTCTGGGTGCTGGACAGGATAGTTGCTCTCAATCAGCTTTTCCTCAGTCAAAATATAATCCTTCAAACTCTCATACAGTGCCATATCATCTGCCAGGAAAAAGGAATACATTAAGAATCTTTTACAATACTTGACTGAAATGAAAAGCACTCAAAGAAAACTGATACTCACTATTTCCTCTGAGCTTCTTCAGGTTGAGAGGAATGTTGCCTTTGGATCTTTGGCTGGTGACATTTTCATCTGCACCAGAAAAAAAAAATATAAACAGATTAAAATCAACTAAGTTGTGTTGCAAGAGGAACAGCACGGGACTTCCCTGAGATTCTCACCTTTAGCAGCAACAGCACTTTGATTTTTCAGCTTCTTCAGTGCATTCACTGCAACACTCAGATATTTGAGTTTGTTCACGCTGCGATTATACACAGTCTTCTCTTCTGCAAGTGCCTACCGACCATAACATAAGAGGGAAAGAAATTAACATTCAGACTGTAGTTTGTCAGTGATTATAACATTAAGTAGAAAGCACAGGACCAGTTGACCTTTTCAAAGGCGTCGTTAACGTCGGCTGTTGTTTTGAGGAACTCCTCTGTGAACATGTTCACGTAACGCTGTCGGACGTCATGAGGCACTTTGTCTTTGGCTGTCTCACACAGCTGCTTCACTTTACGCTTAGTTGGCACTGGCTAAAAAGAAAACAAAAAAAAAAGAAAGTTGATTACTATTTAAAAAGGAAGAAACATTTTAAACTCACACCAGACAAATCTTTTTTAAAAATGTCTCAACAAATGTAGTTTTTCCATTTTTACCTTAGCAGTAGCATTAGCAGCTTGAGGAGTGGTTGGATTGGCTGTACTTGAATGTGCTGATGCAAAGCCAGACGTCAGTGAAGGTTTACGCGCCGGCGCTGGAATGAGCAGAGGTGGTGCTGTGCGGTATCTTTGCACGGGCATAACTGCAGGTGGATGGTACATTTGTGGATGGTATGTTTGTTTCACGGTAACGGGGCTCGTACGCACTTGACTGATTGGGGTTAGGACTGAAGTAACTGGGCTGGAATTGGAAGAGACAGGCAAAGGGAAGGCCCCCTGTGGGAGGATCAAGTGCAAGTTGTTGCCCACTTCAAGGACCGCGGTTCCCACAGGTATGTAGTTAATGTAAGCTGTGAGATGAGACAGAAAAACACATGCAAAAGAATTCAGGCACAGATAATAAAAACACACATGTAGAAATTCTACTCGATTTTGTCTGCAAAAAACACTAAAAAAAAAATGTTGCTTGATTTACATGTATGAAGACGAATAAGGACATTTGATCAGATGCCACATTCAAGATTTCTCCTGTGGTACAATGTCAATGTCAAAAGAAAAATGAAAGACAAGACGGCACAAAAGTCCTTCATATAAGGCAATTAGGACTGCAACTAACGGTTTTTAAATCGCCTTGCCTATAAAATCAGAAAATAGGGAAAAATAATTTCTTAGAGGCCGTGGTGATGTCTTCAAATGTCTTGTCTGAACAGTCCAAAATCCAAAGATACTAAATGTATTATCATATCCTCACATTTGAGAAGCTAAAATTAGCAAAGTAGCAAATTTTTGCCTAAAAAGTGATTAAAACAATTACTATTTATTTGGCAATCAGACAGTTGACAATTTTCTGCCAATCAACTAATCCATTAATCATCTAATCACTGTGCAGTTTTAAAGCTGCTAATGTGCATAGCTTTATTTTTATATATGTTGTGCAGGATTATTTTAATGACAACAAATAATCTTACTAAAAAGATAATCCAGTCCACTACAGCCAACTGATGCTTACCATTTTGCACAGGAACAGGCTGTGCGTTTACTGAGGTGTGAGCAGGAGGAGGAAGAGGAGGAGCAGCCACCGTCTGGGTCTCTTGTTTCCTCTGACAGGTGGAGGAGCCAAAAGCCTGACTGCCCTTGACTGAAGTGGTCAGCATGGAGGTTCTCTGCTGTACCTGCTGGATTTTGGAAGTGATGGAGGGCTGGGAGGCGAATCCTGATGCTGCGGGCCCACGTAGTGGAACCAGCACCTGAGGCTGCGGTCTGCTCTTAGCCAGCGGCTGCTGAACAGAGCAAAATGTTATCAAATAACAATTTGAGTTTCAATGTCTCATTTAATCTCTGGTCATTCTGAGATGTTTAGCATTATATAACTCAAGTTAAATGCATTTATGTTATTAACAAAACAAAATATCACTTTGACAGGTCATTTTCTTAAAATTCTGTGCTCTATACAAACCTCTACATGTTAACAGTAGTAATTCACATTATTTTTAAACTATACTTTACCTTTTAATTTTATGGTTTGAGATTGAAAAAAGCTGCACCGTATAAAATGTGTGTATTTTTAAAGTAATATTAGAAAAAGTAAAGTAATATTAAGAGTTTTACAGAATGTTGTACAATTAGAAATGTTTTTAGTTTTAATTCATGGTATCAATTTTTGATTTTTTCTATTTTTGCTTTTCAGGAGTGCCTCCCCTGCAAATGTTTTACTGAAGACTGAAACTGGGTTTTTAAAGCAGATACTGATATTTTACAGTTTTAAAAAAATCTTAAAAGGATATATCAGCCTATATTAATATTCTTTACACAACTCATAACAAATATTTTTGAAAAGGGGTCCTTTTAGATTTGTTTTAACAAATGAGACCAAGAACTATGCTGAGCTGGACATTTGTCCATAATTGAAAAATAAAGTTGTCACTACTATTGTAAACTATAGACTGGTGACATATTTCAAACCATATCTTTCCTGCCATTTATCAACTGACATATACACCGATACAATTTATCTGAAATGGGCTCATATCAGCCCGTATAACAAATTAGTGTATTATATACACATCATTTGTATGTTTGCCAAACCTCTGTATGTTTGGCTTCATGAGCCATCCTCTTCTTTCCCGACAGTCCTTGGGGTTTGATATTAACCTCCGGTTTCTCCACATCAATAGCTCCAACCTATCAATGACAGTGTAAGAGAAAAGGTTCTTTACTCAATGAAAGACTTTTCTTCATCCTAGTTCTGGGGTGCCAACAGGATACTTACAGACACTTCAGGCTGCCCTTCATTTCCCTTCTCCTCGTTATTTGCCTCCATGAAGATCCTGTAGCATTCCTCCATTGGGTCGCTGTCTGAGAGCTCCACATCTGAATAGTTGAGCTCTTCCTCCTCGTCGTCAGAGCTGGAGACGATGATTATAATCTCTCCGTTGTCTGCTCTCACCAAACGCTGTTCAGTTGATGCAGATGACGATTCAGCTTTGTTTGTCAAATGTAAGCTGACAGGCGCTGCTGAAACATACTGAGCCTGAAACTGGCTGCTGCCTGAAGCTGGTTCTGTTTGCCTCAGGTAGCTGTCAGGTGAAGCATGTTGAATACCAGCTTCACCCAGTCTCTGTGGCATTTCGTTTAACGTTTTCTGAACTGTATACCGAGTGGGCCGCTCCATTTTCTGGGCGTTCTTTGTGTGTTGTTTGTATGGCGAGTATGAGCTAGCAGTTTTATAAAGAAGCGAATTCTTGTGTGGAAAATGATTTGGCTGCTGTGGATTCATTTTCTCAACACCGCAGGGCAGCTCACACTGAGACAATTCAACACAAAATGTGTTTTCTTCCTCTATCACCTCTGAATTGTTCCAACTGTGATCATGCCCGCCTGCAGTGGCAGGTTCAGGACTTTTCACCTCTTCTGTTTCAGCAGCCTGAAAACAGGTACTTTTCTGACAGTCACCTCCCAGATCCTCCAAACAGCCACAAATTACACTTTCATCAAGTGCTATAATTTCACAGTCTTCGTTTTGATAAAGATTAGGTGGATCTTGATTGTTTTCAGCACTACAGACTCTGTTTACATCAACTGCAGGTGGAGACGTGACCTTAAACACCTCAGCATTTGCACGTCGGAGTGGTGGAGAATCAAGTAAAATAGGTTCTTGTTGGATCCCCTTGAGTTCCTTTACTGTATCCTGAGTTGTGTCAGGAACATAGTAAACAGCTTTCTGAGATCGACCTCTCTTTCTGTCAGGTGAGGGAGGAATGTCAATAATCAGGATGCTATCATCATTGCAGTCATCGAGTAGCTCTGGAGAAGGCGACTGGGAACGCTGGGCCTGATGTGAGACTGGTTTCTTTTGGTCACTATGAACAACGTTTCTTGCTCTTTTCAAACTTTGTCCGTTTTTCACTTTCTGCTCCTTACCTGATGAGCTGTAAGACTGCAGGTCTGCAGAAAAGTTGGACAGAGGGTCATATTCCAAATCAGTCCTTGGTTTTGTGTTGTCGACTACGTACTTCCTTGCTCTAGAGTACGTTTTAGTTAAGTCTGTGCGTGAAGGCAGTCCATAAGTATCTCTGTGTATCTTTTTACCTGCTGTCTCAGATTTGGAAACTGACAAGTTAGGCGCAGTTTTCCTGCCGTCTGCCTGCACAGTCTGGTAACGCGATAGTCGTCTTTGCTCCTGCTCCACCTCGTGTTTTACAGTTTCAATCTCCTTGTTGATCCGCTCCAGCTCCTGGAGGCATACCTCTTTGATCTCATCAGTCACTTGTGCTCCACAGACAGACGGATAGCCGTTTTGAGCTCCTGTAAAAAGAGAATAGACTTCTCATTAGTATTAGTGATACGGTGGCAAATAAAACAGGGTGGGAATAGTTAAAATGATCCTGCATTTGTTGAATGAAGGGAAAAGAACGTGGCTAGAAAAACCTGCTAGGGTGACTATATTATATTACCCGTCTCTATGTTATGTGGTAATTTGCTTAAACATATTAATTTAGGAATATCCAATGTGTAACCACAAAACTGAGATAAGTCTTAAAACTAGGGATGGGAGGATATAAGATTGTATCTTACATTGAAAAAAATTTAATCATGAATATCCTCAAATGAGGATGAATATCTACAAGGGGAAGCCCGCATCTTTCCAGTCATTCATCATCATGACTGATGGCTCGAAATGTGAATGCTTGGATATCAGGTTGATAAGTAGGTTGTTTTTATTGATGGATTTTCTTCCCTCCTTGTGATTACCTACTGGGTGAGAGTCTGAATCTATCCCTGTTTGTTTTTCACTAAAAAAAGATATGAGTCCTATGATGCAATAAAGATATTTTTTCAACAAAATGTAAAGGTAAAGTAATTCCAATATATTTTAGTATCATTTGATGGTTATCGGGATAATAGTGTTAATCGCAATTATTTTGACCAGGGTAATCGTGACATGAAATATTCATATTGTCCCATTCCTACTTAAAACTAGAGTTTTACTACCAGACAGGACCATAAGATTAGGTAATAAAGAAGTACCCGAGGCCCCAATCATATCTGTTAATTGTGCTTTAGAGGAGCATATCATATTTATCTGGCTAGTAATTCAGCCTTAGCAAAGAACTACTGTCATTAAACAATTTTCAGAAAGCTTTGTGGAGTTTTTTTTGTTACCAGCTCTAAGTTAATAGTATGAAGAATAGTGTAAAATAGGGATCAAAATCAAAGAGTGGCTAAATTAATTTCAAAGAAAGTAATTTAATTTCTAGTTAACTGTTAGAGAGGTGAATTACTTCATCTTTAAACTAATTCAAAGCTTTTAAAAACATTTTAGCATCTACAGCACTCTAAAGTTTCTTTATTTATTAAAATTCATGTCCTGACTTTTTTTTTACAAGTAAGTTAGCGTCAATACCACAAGCTAACATTAATAATTACACACCTGATACTGACCTGCAAAGTCAACTATCGATGATTTGTACGAGGCACCAAACATATCTCGCACGTTTGTAGCATGTTTGTACCAACAGTGAGGCCGCTCACAAGGCCCGCGTTTCAAGGAAGGACAAGCTATGTCGGCAAAGAGACCAGACGAGGGAAACATTAGCAAAAAAAAGCCACTTTTCACGATGCTGAAAACCGTCTGGTTTGATTTCTTAACTGTCGGTTAACAGGTGGAGGGCTGGGAGTTCTAATCGAAACTAATATGGCGTTAGTCTTACTTTTATAACCTCCGCCCGGGTCACGAGACGACCGTTACAGCCGTTGATGTTGTTAAATCGTCAAATTAACTGTTAATTCCTGAATTAACAGTTACAACTCATTTAATCTACGAATAAAGGTGTTTAATGATAAATTGGTTCACTTTTGTTGACTGGAAATGATATCTGGTTTATTTGGTTTATTATGTCGCAGTAAGTCCTCCGTTACGACAGATGTCACTGCCGCGCAAAACCTAACTGGAGCTCTACAACAAACTAGTGTTTTTGTCCGGGGCGTGCGTAACACTTTCCCACAACAACATGAGTGCTATCTGACATATTTTATATCTGTAAAACACACAAGTCATGTTGTTTGAAATGGATAACAGCGAGGATGAGATGGAAGAGGATGACACCGAGTGGAAGAACAGTTTCACGGACTCAGCACCTCTCAGCCCCGCTGCTGCTGCTGCTGCTGCTTCTGGTAAAGTAGACACAGTATTGCGGGAAAAATAACTGAAGGCAGAAACTGAAACCTGACAGTTTCTGGCGTTTTGACATGTGTAGAAAAACACTGATATGCCTTACTGGTATCTGTACTTGTCAGCTTCTAACTGTTTTATTTATATACTGCTTTCTGTTTCAGGGTCAAACCTCAGTAAGACACCAACACCTGCACACAGAGTCATTCTGCATTTTGACCTGGACTGCTTCTATGCCCAGGTGGAAATGATCAGAAACCCAGCACTGAGAGATGTCCCTTTAGGTAAATTGATTTAATACAAATTGTACTCTGTAATGAAATAATAAAACTCAAGTTTCTCTCAAATATATTCTGTTAAATCCCAGATTGAGGCCCTGTAATGTTTCTCATATCATCAGGTATTCAGCAGAAGTACATCATAGTCACCTGCAACTATGTGGCAAGACAGCAGGGAGTAACCAAGCTGATGTCTATTACTGATGCAAAGGAGAAATGTCCTCAGCTGGTGCTGGTTAAAGGAGAAGATCTGACACACTACAGAGAAATGTCCTATAAAGTGACAGGTAGGCTGGAGTAATGTTTTACCTGGGCGCTGCACAAATAAAGCTGTTTTTTTACTCTGTTAAGTAATTATGGTTAAAGCCGTAGAGTAAAAACACTAAGACAATGTCAGTTAACAGATGTTGGTGATAAATCTTATCTCTCTGATGTTGTTCGGTGGTTTATTTTTTTCATAAAGTGACACATGACATGAAGGAATTTTAACCAAAGCTACCATTTACTTTAATAGTGGAGAATAATTAAGCTATCCTTACATAATATTAAAGGATAGGTTCACAGTTTTTCAAGTCTGTTTTAAAACAATAGCCAGGTGCCCAAGTGAATATTGAAACAGGTTTTGCCGTCTGAGTTAGTTAAATAAAGGTGATATCTTCCACGTTTGTCTTTTAAGTAAAAAAAAATCTCTATTTGCGCCTCGAACAACAGTGTTTTCCTGTTCAGCCACAGTGGGAATTTGGCACTGTAAGACTGTAATTTAAAAAGTTATTGACTTGATTTGACTCGATTTGGTCTTTATACTTTAGCTGAACAGGAAAATGCTGTTCATCAAGACACAAAAAAGACTTTAACTGTGGAACATATTCACTTTATTTGACAAACTGAGACAGCTGAAGCCTCATATAAGCTCCAAATAAACTTCAGTATGAACAGGAGGAATGATTACAGCAAGAAAAACACATGTCAATGTTGATTTGGAGACCTGACTATTGTTTTAGGGCAGACTTGAAAAACTGTGAACCTGTCCCGACAATCTGACTTTCAAAAGTAAAGTCTTTCTAAACTTAACATTTTGCACCAGCTGTCAGCAGTCATACAGGGAGAGGATGAAGAGAAGATATATATTTTACCACTTAAGAGTAACCTTAATCTTAACCAGAATGCAATGCAGTGACATTGTGTGTTGCTGTAGATTCTCTTCTCCTGTCAAGTGTTTCCTTTAACATCATGTCATTATTTTTCCAACTTCTGTGACAGTAGCAATCGCTCACCTTGCTTTACCTTTTTTTTTGCTTTTCCATCCAGAGCTGCTGCTGTCCTACTGTCCATTGGTCGAGAGGCTTGGATTTGATGAAAACTACATGGATGTCACAGAAATGGTAGAGACGAGACTGACACAGACAGTGGAGTCTAACAACTATTCATTTAAAGGACATGTCTACAACCATTCCGGTAAGACGCATTTGTTCTTTGTGCCTGTATAGCTCTACATGTACATCTGGCTCATGGAAACCAGGAAATGAGTTATGAAACAAACCAAGAAACTCAAAAATGTAAAACATTTGCATTGAACTCTCAGTTTCCTACATTTATGAAATGTTAACTTTTGCATTCTCTTGTAGAAAGTTGGTAAATAACATGAAGTCCTGATGTTCTTTGCCCGCTCGGGTGCAGACGCTAAAGCCGCTGACCACCCGAGGTTGGCGTTAGGTTCACACATTGCAGCAGAGCTGAGAGAAGCCCTCCACAGCAAACTGGGCCTGACTGGCTGCGCTGGCGTTGCCACCAACAAGCTACTGGCCAAACTGGTGTCGGGCGCCTTTAAACCCAACCAGCAAACCACTCTGCTGCCGGAGAACGTCAGTGACATCATGGGCTGCCTGAGCGGCCTCCGCAAATTACCAGGTATATAGATCCTCTAAATTTACTCGTTTTATACATTTGTCACTCATAGCAAGTCAATAAATTAGCGGTTCATCATGTCTCTTCAGGGGTGGGACACCAAACCACTAAGAGACTTCAAGCCCTGGGACTGGTCAGCCTTAAAGACCTGCAGCTCTTCCCGTTGACTGACTTGGTGAGAGAGTTTGGAGGCCCCAGTGCTCAGCGCTTGAAGAATCTGGTCCTCGGTGTTGATGACTCGCCTGTGACCCCTACTGGGGCCCCTCAGGTAGGGTAGAATATTCCCGAAACTGTATCATGTTATCGTCATCTGAGTTTTGAATTATTGTCTCTCTTGGTATGTAAATGTTTATTAGTATCCTCCTCATGTTTCAGTCTCTCAGTGATGAAGACTCCTTCAAGAAAATGTCATCAACTAAAGACGTGTTGGAAAAGATTCAACAGCTCCTGAATAGTCTGGTTGAGAGGTCAGAGCCAGTTTCACAGCCAGTGTAACTCCTCAAATCGCTGAATCTTGTCAGTGTGTTCTTTAAGACGTAAATCTAATCTTAATCATCTGTTTGAAAACAAGGATGCACAAAGATGGCAGGCAGCCTCAAACCTTCCGGCTTACCGTACGTAAATACTCAGCGACCAACAAGTGGTTCAGTCGGGAGAGCCGGCAGTGTCCGATCCCCAACCACATCGGACAGAAGATCACCTCTGGTAAGCCTTCGCGCCAGGAGGGATGTTGTAAAATCCCACATGAAGATATTGCACATGTAGACACTTTATGAAGGTTGCTACTCTGAAAAAAGTATATTTATTTGAGAAAAATAAAATATAATTTTAAGCACACTTTAAAGTTAATGGATGACCTTGAAATTACTTTACTTTATCAATTAAAATATAGCTCCTTAATTCATTCTCTTTATTCGAAAAGCAACCTTTTAGTTCCTCAGGAAGAACTCTGATGAAGATTGAGTCTTTTTTATACAAAAGCAGATCGGCAGACTGCCGCTAGCCCCAGTGGCTATGAAAACAAACAGTAGTAGTCTGATTTTGCCTCTTTTTCCAGTTCTTTACTCAAAATATAAGCTTCTCAAATACATCCGTGCATGTTACAAGTCGGTTGGAATCCAATCTGAAATATGAGAGCGGACATCATGGACAGCGGGAACAATCTGACGTCAGTTCAATGGGAAAATAGTTAATTTTGTAAACGGAGCGTTCAGAGCAGGATGAAGCACTGGCTTTGGACTTAAACATATACATCCAACATTACAACAGTATATAAACAACAGAAAACCACGTTATGACCCCTTAAAATATTTCAAATCTGAGTGTTGTACATTTTGCCAATCAAGTCCTTGAATTTGATTCCAATATGCGTGTGGATACCCTGTGTGGTTGCTTTTTAGTCTCTATAAAGGCAGTTTGTATATTACCATCATCATAAGAATCTGCACAACCTGCTGTTCAAAATTGTTTTTAAAGCACAATTCATTTTCTGTAATGTCTCTGTTAGGCAGCGGTGATGAAGCTCTGGTCCAGCTGGTCCCCTTGGCCATGAAGCTTTTCCACAAGCTGGTGGACACCAGCTCAGCCTTCCATCTCACCCTCATCAATGTGTGCTTCAGTAACCTGCAGGCCAGAGGACCTGCTGCTAGCGGAAAGGGCTCAATAACGTCTTTCTTTACTCACAGCACATCTCCTGCAAAAACACAAATCCTCTCATCACAAAGCCAGGTAGTACAGTCAAGTTATGTGTATAATCTGTTCCAACATTATTTGAACTCTCTTATTCTTTCACACTGTGCTGTTACATGATGCCTGGTGAATTTTCCTTCCTAGAAATAGTGTGTTACTACTCTGAAACCCTGGAAATCATGTGTGCTCCTCCTCCTTTATTCCCCCAACAGGACAATTCCTCTCAGAGCGGGGATAGTCACCACGTGGATCATCGGTTCAGCGCCCGCAGCATGATTACTCAACATACCTCACAAAAGACAGTCTCCACAAAAAGCCCCTCTAGCTCTGAGGCAGCATTACGTGGGTTCAAAAGAAAACAGAGCACTGTTGTCCCGTTAGAAGCGTCTCAGCTTCAGAAAGCATCCTGCAGCACAGTGGGGTCAGACCCCGATGAGACAAATAACACTGTGACATATCGACTGCCTCCAAATGTTGATCTGGAAGTGTTCAGGCTTCTCCCTGAGGAAATCCAGAAGGAGGTGTTATCTCCCGCCTACGCTAACTCCCTTCCCAGCTCTCTCATGACTACTACCAACCAGTCCACCCCTGCTGCAGTCGTTGATATCCCCCACATATCAGAGAGCACCTCTCTGCTGTGCCCCCCACCCTCCAAGCCTGTCCCACAGTCGTTTCCAGACTCACAAAATCTCACAGACAGAAAAGAAGCTGTAAACAAACCGGATCCATCAGACAGAGCAACCACCGTGAATCACCAGCAGCCTCCAGGCACAAGTTCAGTTTCAGGAGAAAACATGACGGAAGAAGGGAGATCATCATTCCCCCGGTCTTCTGACTGTGAGTTTCCAGTAAATGTGGACCCTAAGGTGTTTTCTGAGCTTCCACTGGATGTTCAGAGGGAGTTGATGTCTGAATGGAAGCAACAGAAGCCAGTCCTGAAGACCCCCGCATCGAGGAAACCAGGGAGAAGCTCGATGACCAAAGACAAAAAGTCTGCAGGAAAAAGCAGTCAGGCAAACAATTTGTTGAATTATTTCAAACCCAGTTAGAGAGGGACAAGTTACTTTTGGGAAAGATCATTTATGTTGATAAAACTGTATTTTAATGTTATTTCTCTTGAAGAGAATTTTATTTGTAATGTTTGAGATGTTTCACCAATACAGGGAACGAAGAAAATAACCTAAACACTTCATACTCTGTATTATCCCTTCAGAAAATAACAATTTGGTGAAGCTGTTTGGTTTTTGGGGACACTAATGTAAAGTAAAATAATAATTAAAAAAAACAGCTACCCAAATTAATTGTGTTAAGTTGAATACCAGTTAGAAGTATGAGTCAATTTTAATAGAGGCAAGGTTACATTTGTACAAAATGAGCTGATTTTTGGTGCTTTGCTCACTGCAAAGTAATGTATAATAGTAAAAAGTCTCAAAAATCATGCAGACATAAGAAAACAAAATAAGAAAATTGCATTAAAAAGGAAAAGTGGTGAAAGTTAGATCCTCACCAGCATTAGCTGACACAATTAATTGAATTATCAGTTGATTAAGTCAGTTAATGACTGACTGTCCCAACAAAAACCAAACATTATGAGCTTGACCAAGCTGGTAAAGTGTTTTTGTAAATTGTTTGTCTGTTTTTTTTTGTCCAGGTTAGTTGCCTTTTTGGAAATAAAATATATATATATACTGTTGATGAAACTTTATATTGATTTGAAAACATCTAAAAACTTAGTTTTGCTCTTTGTGTAACCTCTGTTCATCTGAAATGACCACATTAGGTCAATCCTTAACATAAAATTCATAAGATATTGTTGATATTGTCCTAAATCTTGGACTTAAATTAAGTCTTAAGCTCTCAATTCATTGTTTTCATATTGTTTTCACATTGTTTGGAGAAGTAGGATTACTTCCCTGAGCCTGTAGAAGAGGGGCCCTTTCTTTGGTTGCACGACTTCCACTGAAATCCACAGAGGCACACATTATTCGTCGACAGGGACACAATCCAGTTTTCAAAGAGCCTTTTTCCTCATGAGAAATACCAGAAAACACAAGGTCTGTAAGCACAGCCCTGCTTGGGTTTTGCTGGTCTGAAACTCCTCCCCGGATCACATGTAAGAAGGGGAAAGGTTCAGGAGATATACTATGTGCCATCGCATCATGATAGTGATGGTTTTATTTAATCGGGGCGAGTCGAGGGCCCTCTGAATGGACATTGGCACTTCTTCAGGATAGATTGGTAAGATGCTCTATTATTTTTCATCATTTAAGGGGAGCAGTGAATGTTTGTGGTCATGTTTGCTGAGGAATTTTTGACTGTGCTGCTTTGTCATGATGTTTAAATTGTGGGCAGATATTTAGGAAATCATCAAAATACAGATTTATAGTGTTTTCATCATGGAAATATGTTTTGTCAGATGAACAGAGACTGTTGGATAGAATCCAATACTATTAATTATGCACCTAAGAAATGACTCCAGTTTTCATGGTAGTTTAATTATGGTCATTATATCCTAAATACCCATACATTTACCAGAAAGCAGATTTTTATGTTAAAGTAAACTAAAAGAGATATCCTTCAGGATTGTTTGTGCCCATGGGGCCTCTCAAACACCTCTTACATAAGCAAATCTGATTTGCCATGCTGCTTTTACTGGCCTGCTTGGCCTGGGCTGCAAGTGCAACCGAAACAGTGCGGTGACCTGAGTGGTGTCATGCAATGTTGAGCTGTCTGCCCGTAGCCCTTTGAGTCAATAAAAGGAGTTCTGTCTGCCAAACAGGCCGTGTTTTTTTTTTTTTTTTTGCTTAGCAAGTCAGAGAAAATTCTGGAGAAGCATTTGACTGCTCATGTGGAAGCCAGCTCAAGTCATGTGCTAGTCCCTCTCTGATCAGCGTCTAATGAGTGGGGAGTTATGACGTCCTGCTAAGCCTGGGTGATTGTCCTGCACCCTCAGACTGAAAACTGTTGGAACTATTTCACCTTTCTTTTCTAGTTTCTAAAGAACCTTCTCTAAATTCTCTAGTTTGGTACATGACACACATCTGTGATTTCAACTGTGGCAGGTTGAGCACTCAGCTGCATCATGGCTGACTGGGATTATGATTATCTGATCAAACTGCTAGCGTTGGGGGACTCCGGGGTGGGAAAGACCACCTTCCTCTACAGGTACACGGACAACAAGTTCAACCGCAAGTTCACAACCACAGTTGGCATTGACTTCAGGGAAAAGAGAGTGGTGAGTGATGCAAACACAGGGTCAATCATGGATTTCGTGGATGTTATGTTTTACTGGACACATACTGGACTCAAGTGCTTTTATGTCAGAACTGATGTGTGGTCTCCCATCAGGCAGACGCTACAGATTAATCCAAATAGACTGAAAAACAGCTTCTTCCCAACCAAAAGCTTTGGCTCTATTAAACTCAGACATCTCCTCAGTCTGAGACTAAGACTGATATATTTATCTACTGCACAATATTTCAGACTGATATGCTGCCATCATCGGGCACCTGTAATATTTATTTAACTTACATGTCACTTAAAGCAATGATCATGTGTAATACACCATCACTTCATATCTGTACAACACACATTTACTATTATTACTGATGCTGTTGCACTTCATTAGTTGTATTTTTGTTGTATTTTATCGTTAGTAGTTCTTTGTAAAAATGTGTAAAGTCTTAAATACAAATGCACCATTTGAGGGTAACACAATTGCAATTTTGTTGTGCTTGCATAAAGTTCTTGACTTCTTGATTGGTCAGTTCAGAAGTGGGACAGTGTCTGTTGTTGTTGTTTTTTTGGTGGACTCTCATGCTTTATGGTTTTGCTCAGATGTACATGGGGACAGGTGCTGATGGGACCACTGAGAGGAACTTCAAAGTGCACCTTCAGCTTTGGGACACAGCAGGACAAGAGAGGTAGTTATAACCTTCACTACGTTCGCATTATGTTTTACATTTTAGACATTATAGGACAAGTTCACAGTTTTTCAATTTTGTCTTAAAACAACAATCAGGTGCCCATATGAACTCTGAAAGAGGTTTTCCTCACTGTAATCATTCCTCCTGTTCATACTGGCTGTTAAAAGATCCCCTTCAAATGTGCTTTCAATCTAATGCATTTAAAAGTTTATCTGAAGCTTATATGAGGCTTCAGCAGTCTGAGTTAGTCATAACAAGTGGATATCTGCCACATTTACAGTCTTTTTAGCATCAAAGTCCATCTTTGTGTTTCCCTGTTTAGCTGCGGTGGAAGTATAGTAACAAAAAGAAGAACTTTGGCACTAAAAAGACTGTAACGTTGAAAAATATCTTATTGATTTGACTCATTTGGATGGCTGAAGCTTCATATTAGCTTCCGATAAACTTTTAAATACATTTTCGGACAGAAAGAGGCTTGTGGCTTTGTTCCCCATCACTTATATTGAAAGTGCAGTACGAAGGGTTGGGGTTCTTCTAATGGTCAGTATGAACAAGAGGAATGATTTTAAGAAATGGTTAAGAATGGTTTTAAGAAACACTCGAATAATTGTGAACCCGTCCTTTAAAGCCCCTGTGTGTAGGAGTTGAACATTTCTGACCTTGGTATCAAAAAAGATATTGTTATGACAAACCACCGAGCGGCCGCTAGATGCTGCTTCCAAATGACTCCCACTCAAAAAGTGTAAAATTGTTGCTAGAAATACAAAGTCAGTATTTTTTTTTATTATGGTCTCAATCGCTAAATTCAGACCCTCTAATAAATGTGCTGGTGGTCATTTTGGAAATTATTGCTCCATAAATAAGATTTGAAGACTTATAGCAGGCTGTTATATCTGCCATGTGGCCGTTGATTTACAGCTGAACATAAACTGCAACTCTGCTTCAAACCAGCTCCAATGAAAACCAGTGGGTGACGCCACACCTCGCTGCAGCCATCTTTATGTACAGTCTATGCATAACACCCACAAAAAAAATGGGCTGAAAGCAACACATTCACCAGTACTGACACATTTTTCTACAAAGAAAAACTTAAACCATCTGAATAATTGAAGAAATCTACTCTTAAGAGCTTTAAACTGCATAATATATAAAAGCCGTCTATTTGTTTTCAGGTTCCGCAGCCTTACTACAGCTTTCTTCCGAGACGCCATGGGCTTTCTGCTGATGTTCGACTTGACCAATCAGCAAAGTTTCCTCAACGTCAGGAACTGGATGAGTATGTGTCATCTCAGCAGCCTGCTCTGTTTTAGATCAATAGTCTTTTAGATCGATGTCTTCTCTCTCTAGACGCCACAAAGACTGAGATCTTTCCAGTCAGTGAGAAACTTGACCAAGCAAATCTCTAAACACAGTTTCAAATGTGTTCATAAATATCTGTCTATTAAATGAGAGTAAATGACTTCCTCTGTATCTGTTCAGGTCAGCTCCAGGCCAACGCGTACTGCGATAGTCCAGACATCGTGTTGGTGGGCACCAAGGCCGACCTCAGAGACGTGAGGGATGTTCATGCCAGGCAGGCCAGAGATCTGGCAGACAGATACGGGTGAGGCATTACATACTGTACTATTGTGTGTGACTTCTACAGACACAGTGTGAGTCTGTATGAAGCGCAGATGAATATCAGTCGAGTTGCACCTGATGTGGCCACTCTCAGCCTCTGACTTTTCGCTCTAACCGAGACTTCTACGTCGGCTTTGGTGCTGACTCATAACAGCACAATAAAAAGTTTCATCAGATTCTGTCTCCTGAAAACATGAATCAAACCCAAGTGGAGGTAGATTTTGCACTGATCTCTCAATTTAGCCACTTAATAACTTTATTTATACAGCACTTTTCAAAATATAGATACAAAGTGCTTCAGCTGGTTGAACCATGATTGAAACATTTCAGGACTGCAGTGAGGCAAAAAAATACAAAATAGAAAATGGAATAAAATACCCAACAACTAGTGTTAAACAATATACCGATATAATATCAATATCACGATACAACACTAGATATTGTCTGGCATTACAGTAAAGTGATGTAATTTTCTGAACTTTCCAGCCTGTTCTAGCTGTTCTATTATTTGTCTTTACCCATCCAGTCATTATATCCATATTACTTATGATTATTTATCAAAAATCTCATTGTGTAAATATTTTGTGAAGGCACCAATAGTCATCCCTACAATATTATCACAATATCGATATCGAGGTATTTGGTCAAAAATATTGCGATATCTTATTCTGTCCATATCGTCCAGCCCTACCAACAACATTAAACATTAAAACAACAATAATGAAAACACTGATAGGACATGTTGAAAATAAAACAGTGTGATAGCATTAATGAAAAGATTCATTTTAAGAGTCGATATAAAAGATCTCAGATCTTCAGGCAGGGAGTTCCAGAGAGGTTCACCTTTAATTCTGAACCAGGAAGAGCCGGAAGGGCCCTGTCTGAGGATCTGAGGCTGTGCTCTGACCGTAGACTGTATACTATATAATTCTGTATATAATCTTTATATACAGTCTATGGCTCTGACTGGTAAGAGAGCAATAATTCAGCAATATAACTGGGAGTTAAACCATTAAGTGCTTTAAAGGTAATTAAAATCAATTTTAAAACGTTCTTGTTAACAGTGAAAAGAAGCTAAAACAAGAATAATAAGATCTTGTTTTCTAGTATTCGTTTAAAGCTGAGCAGGTGTGTTTTGTACCAGCTGAAGGCGTGAGACGGTTCTTTGGCTTAATCCTGAATCCTGAGATGAGAAAAAAGCATGTTTGACGTCCTCAAGATCAGACCGAGAAAGAAAAGACCTGACTTTTTGAGATGCAGTTGATAAAAATATGACTGAACAACTAATGTAACTTGTTTTTCAAAGGAGAGCTCACTGTCAAATATTACAGCTGGTTTTCCTGCTGCAGTTTCGACATTTGTAGACAGGGAGCCAAGATGGGTTTTTTTGTTTTTTGTTTTTTTTTACAAATAACTGTTTTGCCTCACACATACAGGGGGAAAGACTAAATAATTCCTCCCTAAAGGAAGATTTAAAGGCTCAGTCTATCATTTTTTAAATATACACACAATATTGAAAAGTTTTTCTGTCAGATGAAGATTAATGTTCTTGTTTTTCATCTGTATTTGTTTGTTTTTTCTCAACTGTCCGGAATTTCAAACAGTCCCATTTTATTATTTACATTATTAGTGTTCGCAAATGCTGTTGAGATTATGAAATTTAACTGTCAGAAATGAATGACTTAAATTTAGCTGATGTTAGTCCTTGTATTAAAACTCAATGTGAGTGTCATCACAGTTTTTCAGTTTTGGGCTTTGATTTTTGGTGATAGGGCTCATCTTTTGCCTAATAGTTCCTGTTACTATGACTTTGAAATGAACTTGGCTTAGACCTTTTTAGGAGTGTTTGTAATTTAGATGAAGTGTCTCTTTTAATCAAGTGTTGACAATATTTTGTTTACCACTTACATGGCACCACTTTCTTTGACTAGTTCACCACAGGATGGTGCTAATGAGCTGCTTTCAACTCTGCTCCACTGATTCTTTTCTGAAGGAGGCCTTTCAGTTAGTTTCACACAGTGGTTCCCAATCTGTGGAGCCCCCACAAGGGGTCACAGGATAAACCTGACAGGTCGTGAGATTAATAGAGGTATTATAAAAGAAGAAAACACTTGCTACACAAACATGTGCTTACCTTTTAAGAGTTTTGCTTTTTCCTCTGAAACACTGAATAGATTTACCTCTAAAACATATACAATCCTTTTTTGGTTGAACTGCTCACAATTTATAAATATATACAAACTTTGATAAGTAGATCTAAGTGTCAGTTTATGTCTCACCCAGTTGTTTCCTCTCTCTCCCTTCTCCTCAGCATCCCATACTTTGAGACGAGTGCAGTGTCGGGTGTTGACGTGGACAAGGCGGTGACCACCCTGCTGGACCTTGTGATGAAGAGGATGGAGCAGAGCACCTACAGGGGCCAAAGCTCCGAACCCAACGGCAGCCCTGTAGCCAGCCATGAGGTGGAGGAGGCCCCCGTCAGGAGGAGGTGTGCCTGCTGATGTCGCTGTCAGCAGTGGCTGCAGTTTGAGACGCTACTTCCTGCTAGATGAGGAAGAAGATCATTTGAGGTGGTAAAATCTACTAAAATATGATCCATACCTGAGAGCTCTGTAACTCTGGTCCATTTCAGTGAACAACAGTATTGTTTATTCAGCATGAATTCAGGGTTTCGGCAGTGTTAATCATATTAAATTCAAAATGTTTTCACACCTTTTATACAATTTAATAGCTGTTTTCTGTCATACTGGTCAAAAAAATGACAGAACACCAGTTGGGACAAAAAGGCCTACGATTTTTTATTAAGTACATGAATTTATTGACATTTATATCACATTTTTTGTCAGTACTTCCCAACTGTATATAACAATATTTACTAGTAATATCAATCAATCACAGATCTGATGATGCTGAATGAAACTCCACAGAAAAAGGATTTAAACAGCTTCCTGCAGCACGATCAGGAGGTCACTTGTAGTTTATAGATGTATACAAAAAAGTTATAACTAATAACTTGTCTACAGCAGGCAAGAACAATATTTACGAATTTTAATCCCCTCTTAGGCCTTCAATGCCTTTTAAGACTTTTCAAGACCTGCAGATACCCTTTCTCTTGATATTATATCTGTCTGTAATGTTATTTATTCACCTGCCTGTGTGTATTGTTAGATGAGACAAAGGAAGAAGAGGAGACTTAAAAAAGTGTATATAGTAACTGAATAGACAGATAGATATTGTTGTAAAAACTGGAATGTTTTAAAGACACCACATGGTTGTGATTCAACAAAAAAAAAAAAAGACAAATTATCCTTTTCAAATGGGTCACGTCAGAGAAAAATACCATTTTTATTTGACACAATGAGGCATTGATGGAAGGAATATGCAGGCACATAACGTATATTTATCATGAAGTATAATCAAAAAACATTTAAGACATGGTTACATTTCTTATATGGATGATTGTTTTTGTTAGAACAACCAAGATAGCAAAGTCCCTTACATGATTTATGACTTTTATACGACATGTACATAAGCAGCCAAGCTTTTTTTTTTATGCCTTATGGAACAAAGTTGCCATGCAGATTAAACAAAGTACAAGAATGTTAAAGGGTTGTTGGAACGAATCCTGCTGCATTTTGAATAAAGACATTTTATGTTTAAAGTTGAATGTCACTGTATTGTTGTTTAAATGTAATGCACAAAAAGCTACACTGTTATTTTGACTTGAGTAACAATCCTCACAGAATTAGTTAGCATCGTTATCTTTTACACACACATTCTACACAATGATTTTGAAAATCAGGAGAAACATGTTTGGAGAAGGAAACATGTCCAGCATTCATGTCAGTGGTTTCGTCAAACATCAAATAAATCTGTAGGAGGACATTCATGGAGTCACAAATAAAATCCACCACATTACCTTGGCTGAAACCGAAAAAAAAGCAAACATTTTAAATAATATTTGTGCCACAACAAGTGATATTCAACATCAAATTCACAAAAAGGTATATTCCATTACATCTGCAATAATACCTGTTGGTAATTGTCATACATCTTCCAAAATCCCAAATCAATCCACATCCAGCTATGTGATCTTTGGTGTACCTACAAAACATTCCTACTGTAGTGACTACAGAAATTATTCTTCAACGTACACATCCATGACATCAATTATATGGTCTAAAATTCAGCAACTTTTTAAAAATTAGATTTGTGTTTTAATCGTGGTTTTGGTGACTGTGCTGTGATTCGAGACATATATTAGCTGAAATGCTCATCTCGCCTAAGGAGACAGACAAAAAAACGCTTTGTGTGGGAAAAAAGATGGCAAGCAAATGCCTACCACACTAAATCTGAATGAGCACAAAAGCACACACACATTACATCTGGTCGATTTGAATGACTGCATTGCTCTGTGTATTAAACCTCATCCGCAGCCAGAATTGCAACAAGTAGCACATGTTGCAGAGTCATGAGACGGTCATGTGGCTAGCTTTCAGTGTTTGGGCCCAAATCATCCTCAGTCACCAACCCTGACCACCAGTATGCTTCAGTCTGGCATTATAGGGTGGTCTGATTTTGAGAGAACCCAAGATTATCTACAGATATAAAAAAATAAAGCTTGTTCATTTTTAAGTCATCTAAGACAAAACAATCTGTAGAGGTTTGGTCCCGTGTGGAATATAGCAGTAGAGTAAATTTTTTTTGTTTTTTAGCCTTCAGACATCTCTCATACAAAGTCACTGGTGATATTCTTCAGAAATACACCGTCAGGAATACAAACAATAGCAAAGAACTAAATTTTACCCTCAAAACAATCTTCAAAAAGGTTGTATAAAACTAGCCTAAAAGATTTGTAAGTGCCTCTCTCATGCAATGTCATTTAAATGGATCATGCTCTTTATACAAGATGCAATAAGTCATATAACATTCATTCGTTTCTCTGCTTTATGTCACATATTGGAATTGATATGATTACATGATGAATAAATAACTTTTCCCCCAGTCAACAAAAGCTCTATAATAAATAGTGTATTCTCTTATTTAATGTTTTTAGAATTTAAATATTGGTACACTTCAAGATCAGTTGTTGTATATTAAATTATTGAAGAAAATGTATTGAATTTCCTGATGTTTTAGCCACGCTAATGCTGTTATTTGGGTGGTCTTTAATTTAGCTGTTAAACATCACAGCTTTTTGCATTAACTGGTGGTAAGAATAGCAAAATTATCTCCATTTTTCTTTCAAAACAGTTGGTTGCAGCTGTTCGTGAATTCAAACTTAGCTTATGTTTACTGAGTGGAAATTTACACATCACTTAATTAAAACAGTTTTCACCAAACAAACTAGTTCTTATGTAAATATTAGTTGTTACTAAATATTTACACCTACTAAAAACTGTAACTGACGAAATCAACGTTAGCTAGCTTGCTAATATATGACCTGTTTGGAGTAAAAGAGATGATATCATTTGGTTGACACATCTGAGCTGTGTAATAATGATGTAAACATGGGAGATTTTAAATGACATGACAAAGATAACACAATTTATATACAATACGCAATGTCAGTAAAAGACTAAATGACCGAATAATGTCGGTTAGGTTAGCACAGAATGGCTCCCGGTTAGCATAACTGGATGTTTTCCACTCTCGCTAAACCGCATGAATACTACGCCGAAACACATATTTCTCCTTGTATGCACATACATTTACGAAGGATTGGCAGTTTCTAATTTACCTAAAACTATTACATTAAGTTATGTTACAGCTTACGTTAATAAAGTCTTTCCTATCTAAGACATTTCTGAGTTTTTAATAGTGCAAACCAATTTAAAGAGTATATCACTAGCTTGAAACTAGCTTGTAGTTAATTTGGAAGGACTTTACGCAAACTTAGTAATAAATTTACAAATAGCTGGTGCAACCCTAGCATCCAATTGTCCAAAAAATAAATACCCAGTGATCTTTTACAAACCCAGAAGGTCTTTTAACAACACTTAAAGTGTGTAAGATTTTGTGGCATCTAGCAATTAGATTGCAGATTGCAATGAAATGAATACCCCTTCTCTCCCTCTACTTCCAAGTGTGTAGGAGAACCTGCAAAACTCACAAAATACGCAAAAGGACCATCTAGATAAAAAAACATTCTGTCCGCTGAATGATAAAAAATATATTTTAACCTGTATTTTCCCCATTTGTGACTGTGTTTCACAATTCAAACAAAGATGGTAGCATGTATTTGCTTAATTTATACAGCGTGAACCAAAATTTAACAATTACATTATCTGTTAGACAGTAACATCAATATAGACAAATCTGTTATTTTAAATTTTCAAACAAATAATGCATTAGTTTCTCTTTTGTTGTACAAAAAGAGCAAGATGTGCCATTGATAACTTGCTAGATAGAAAATGAAATTGAAACTTGGAAAATGGGTTGAAAATATTTTTTAAGTGCAGTGGACGTAATATTTTTTTCATCAGATAGTTACAAGAAGTAAGTTCTGTTAAACAACCTTCTGTGTTTTTCAACGATGGATGGACATTTACAGTATTTTCGGAAAACTCAATGCTTAGCTCTGTGACTCTAATGTATTAATGATAATATCTCAGAGCCACAAACTACGACAAGTACAACCCAATCCAATAATGAGTATTACAGCCTTGCTTGCGTGGCTACAGACTTGTAGTCTCATTGGAAGGTATTTTAAATGTCTTATTGTCTCAGAACCTAATGTAGGCCGATACAACTTTCTAAAATTCTGTATTATAATGAGAACATACTTTCCTCTGCCCATGAATTTATGGCTTATTGTTGGAATGTTGTTTATTATTCCAAAATTTTAAAGAATCTAAACAAAATTTGAAGTGGACAGCTACACTGTCTACACAGAATAAAAGACACAAGTATACATCTATCTCATACATATATATACATATATATATATGTGTGTATATATATATATATATATATATATATAGTACAGTCTTGTAAACAAATACCATCTTCCAGAGCAGTGCAGATTGTCTGACACCTCAGGGGGGAAAAAGGCCCGAAAACAGGAACTGCACCTCTCTTGAGGCGTTGAATCTGATTACAAAAAAACACTGATCTAACTCCTTCCCTGAGATTAGGCAGTGATTTCAGTGTACAGAATCAGTATACTGTTGTAAAAGGCGGTTAATCAAACAACACTGTATTGAACAGAACTCGAAGATTTGACTATTTATGTTTTCACAGCTGAATCCCCAGCAGACTCCAGTTAAAATAGACGCTTGTTCTGTTCAAGCTGTTCAGCCATGGCCCACAGCCATGCAAAGGAGAGTAATGGAAGCAACTGAGCAACGTTAAGTCCTAACTGTAGTACTGAACACAACAATACCGAATGACACCAAGTGAATCGGACATTCATGTGAAATTACAGCTTGACATGAGTGTGTGTTTGTAAAATGAGGGTGTCATAAATTGCGTTAACACTTATCATGCAATGTGGGTCACAACAAAAAGTTTGAGCGGAGCTGATGTATCTGGGTCACAGTCTCTGGAGTCACCCCTTAACCATCCAACACTTGCTGTGTGTCTAAGAGCAGTGCGTCAGGCTGAGTTTGATCACGCCCTCCCTGTGTAGCTTGTACAGCAGCTTGAACTCGGTGGGAAGCTGGTGGGTCTCCTGCCACTTGGTGGTGAATTTGGTCCCTTTCTTGTCGTAGTAATGGTAAGGCAGATCCTTGCCTGTGTTGGGGTCCCAGCCGAAGGGCCAGAAGCCGTAGAGATGGATCTCGTCGCACATGGCGGAGGCCAGCGTGTACATGAGGATACCAGTGCTGAGCCGTTTGGGAGAGAGGTTTTTAGTTTTCCAGTATCTGTGAGGAAAATGACAAGTCAGTCGTTAAAAATCAGAAATTAAACCCAAACACCTTTGATATATCATGATTAATCCCTCATCACCTTTTTAATCTAGCTCATCATAATCTCACTTTCTTTATGCTTTTTTGTTCTTTGTCATTTTGTGTGTGTGGTTATGGTGTTATCATCCACAATATTATACTCAGGGTTGTAACCAGGATTTTAGAAATACTAAGGTCATGAGTCCAATATCCCACAATAGACCCTTTTCACAACAGACATTTTGACCTATCAAAACAGGAAAAGCACAGGTGGGGATTAATAACGTTAATGATAGTGCTGGTATTGTGCATAATCACTCAATGACATGGCTCACTGGAACAATTAATGTAATGGAGCCATTGTTAATGTAATTATTTACATCTTTTTCTGCTTTGACAAGTCAAAAAGTCAGTCGTGAAAAGGGTCTGTTCCCCCTGCGTAATTATTTGGATTTTGTGTATAATGTATTCTATTGAAGCTGCTGTAATCTGTATTTTTATACTAACAATGGATCAAATGACTATGTGTATGTAAAAAGGGGACATTTGTAGTGACAAATCCACAGATAATTATCACCCATCTCAGCAGTTCCCCTCAACTCTTTGGAGCATTTTAGCACCTTTCAGCTCAGTGTTTTGGTTTTCCAGCCTGACATCATTAGTATTGTTTCAGCAGCATCGGCAGGTTGCTGTTTTCACCCAAAAGCTCAACTAAAAATCAATCGTACACTATCTACTCAGCACCAAACAACAAACTAACAAAGTTAGCGACTAAATGGTGAACACAGTGCAGCATTTAGCAGCTAAAGAGCCAGATATTTTTCTCAAGAGTTGGTGGAGACCAAAAGCTGAGCTAAAAGGAGAGTGACTATTGGAATTACATTTATCATAAATGTTAATGTTGCTCTGTATCTGTTTAATGTGTTAATACATAACTGTTTGTTTACATGTTTGCCATATCAACTTTATAAGGTGATAAAATGTCAGTGTTGTTTTTACAGCTTGTATCCACTGCTTCAAGTGGTGAAAAATCTGTTAATGCAGGCTTAAAGGGGACCTATGTTTTTCCTTATTTTCAGTCATATTCATAATGTTACAATGCCGGATGTTCATATTAAATGTCAATGCCAAATAATGAGGCAAATGTATGTAGAAGTAATTCCTGTGAGCAAAAAGCAGCAGCTTCAGACTGCTCTGAATGCTCGGTTTCCAACGTTTTTTACTACTTTCAGCCCAAGCCAACATCAACTTGTGGTGGATTTCTTTACATGGTCCTCTCCACGCAGTGTGCAAGTTTGCTGCTGCACTCCGCTAACATTATGGCATTTTTCCATTGTTTTGAGGGTAGTCATGCCAAGCCATGACTCGAGTTGAGCTAGCATGCTGTGGGTGTTTTTCTATTACACAGCTTTGCAAAGTAAAATAAGTAGTTTGCCTGTTGGAGGTGTGCTGGTCGTCTGCAGCTCCTTATCAAACATCATCACTACTGTGGCTGTTTCTGCTCATACTATTCCTCCCTACATTATTTCTAAGTGATCTGCTGAACAAAGAGCTCCAAATATCTCCATATCTTGTTGTTTCAAGTGGTTTTTAGCGCTGCTAACGCAGCTCTGCTAATTTGGTGAGGAACAAATTTAATTTCCTGTAAATTCTTCACAATAAAAGTCCCATTATTTAGTCATTTAAAAGATTTTAATATGAAGCAGTAAAGCAGGAAATGTTGGGTTTGCATTAGCGGTAACTTAACACGACTACTATACAGTTGCCCCTCAGGTTTCTGGGAAGCTGGTCAATCAGAACCCTAGTGGTTCATCAAGAGAGGGAGCCTAAAAGACACAGGAGCTAAGACTGCCTGTTAAGAGACAGAGACTGATCTGAGGGGCTGCATAAAGGGCCAGTATAAGATAAATAAGGAGGTTTTTTTTACTGTGAATCAAGCAAAGCTACTCTAGTGGAGTCCCAGAATAAAAATATAGAGCTGGAAATGAGCATTATAGGTCCCCTTTAACTATTCAATCACAGTATCTTATCTTTCATTTCAGTCTTCTCGAAACTGCTGGGAATACAAGCTGGGTATTGAACATCAATACTTTTTTTGTGCAGACCAAAATGTGTCTGTAGCATCAAGTATTGAAAGTGTCAAGTATCGAATGCTTGAAGAGATTCTTTGGAGACTCTTCTTATTCTTCTTATCTGATATTTCCTGATTTCAATCAGAAGAAGGAACCCTGTTACATTTATTTTGGGATTGTCCAATGCTAGATTTATTTTGGTCTATATTTTCGACCTGTTTTCTCAAGTTTAGAAATAAACAGTCCTTCCCCACAGAGACTCTGTTATTTTTGGATGCTCAGAGGACACTCGATCACTTCCTTCTCGTATACAATCAGCTTTGATGATGGGAACACTGCTAGCCAAAAAACTGATTCTCAAAGACTGGGAGACAACAGTTCGACCTTCTTTCCATCGATTGGTACAAGAAGTGATTTTTATCTGGACCTGGATCTGGTGTCTATGTTGCTGTTGTTGTTTTTTCTTTCTGTCTTTCCTTGTTAAAGAGGACCTATTATGCTCATTTCAGCTCTAAATTTTTATTTTTGGACTCCACTAGAGTAGCTCTGCATGATTCAAAGCTAAAAAAACTTCATTATTAAACTTTATTTATTATTTTATACTGGCCCTTTATGCAGCCCCTCAATATAGACAGTTTCTCTTACAGGCCGTTTTTTCACACACTGTGAAATCCGTCACGAACTGACATCAGCTCGGGCTGAATGTAGAAAAAACCATTGGAAACTGAGTGTTCAGAGCAGTCTGAAGCCAGGGATTTTTGCTCACAGGGATTACTGCTACATAAGTTTACCTCATTATTTGACACATTGGCCACTTTTAACGTGCACATCTGACATTGTGACATTATATATATGTCTGAAAATAAGGAAAAAAATAATACGCCCCCTTTAATTAATACTTATTCATGGTAAGGGTATTTTTTTTGTTTGATGTTCCGAATGTGTCCCTGTGTTTCAGTGTCTACTGACATGACAATATATTAAAAGCTCATGAATAAAAACAATTATATTTTAAGAAATCTGGAGATTTTAGTCTGTACATTATATAGCTTTATATCTAACACTGTTGCATTGTTGTTTGTTGCTTATATTCCCCAAAGTAAGATATCATATAGGCATCAACATTACGAAGCCCTAGTCCTTTACATAATTATTTATATAATTATTTAAAGTTGTCAGATTTAAGTATATTGAGTCTAAGCATACTGAAATCAGCCTGTAAAACAACAACCATATGAAAGCTTTTAATTGCTTAAAGTAAAGCTCCAGTTTGCTGAAACACTGAAATTGATTTTAGTGTTCTCCATGGTAGCTGATTGTGGTACCTTCCAGTTATATTCTTAATAACTTGACTTGTGCAAAAATTTAATTACTTAACAGATCTTCATTCTTACTTGTTGACATCGTGCATGATGTTTCCTGGCCAGGCCAGTTCGATTTTCAGTTGGCCCTTGTGCTCCACAAAGAAGTCAACCAGGGTCCGGGTTACTGTGGCTGAGGTATGGAGGAAGAAGGCCGGGATCCACAGGATGGCTCCCTCCAGCTTCTTCAGATTGAGGAAGAAGTTATTCCTGTCTTGAATAGTCAGCAGGTTATTGTAGTACCTCTCCAGGATGCTGGGGTTAAAGGTGGTCAGGTTGGTCTTCCTGCCCACGTCCTTGGAGTAGACCTCCGTTGGGGCGAAGTTGCAGCGGAAGACAAAGTCGGCCTGGTCGATTTCCGGCCCACAATGGCTTCCTGTTAGGATGCCACTGTTGCCCACCACGGCACACATGCTATAATGCTTGTTGAGGATAGGAGAGATGTCTGGGAGCAGGGACTTGAAGTTGTTGCTGATAGAGAAGACATACTTGTGGCTGGAGTAGTCAAAGTGCATCAGCTGGCCCACACGCACGCTGTTCTTTGTGAGGGAGAAGTTGGTTGGAATGTCAATGTAGCTGAAGATATCTTTCCTGGAAGAAGAAAACATTTAAGCACTGTTACAGGCAGCTACTGGAGATGCAGATTCATATTAATACTTTTTTTGTTTGGTGGTGTGTTTTTATTCTGATGGATAATTGATCATCTAAAACAGTAAACTGTGGGTACGTATAAGAATTGCTTATATATTATACGACATCTTACAACCCCATGTCAAAGAAAATGCAAAGAAAGGGGCATCCTGGTAGCCTTGTGGTTAAAATACCTACCATATAACTGTATTGTTCCCAGTTTGATTCCATACCACTCTTTCTCCCTTCATTTTTTGTCTATACATATGCAAGAACACAATCTCTTTAAGAACACAAGAAATTGGAAAGACACCAATTTCTCCACTGACCACAGCTTCCATAAACACAAATGTGATGCAACCACAAGGATCACTTATTGTTATTGACTTGTCCACTTAGACACTTAAGCCACTTAAATATCACAAACCAATGATGTGTAATTATTGAAAATACTCCCTAATGCCCAGTTATATGTGGTCAGGATTCAGTCTCAAGCTCAAGTCATGCTCAGTCTTTCCCTTTGTTTGAAGGAGCATGAAGCAGAATCTGTTATTTATGTTTGCTCATTGATTTTCTGTTGACTGTTTACTGGATGCATTATTTGTGTATGTTATCAGCATTTGTTGTCATTATTTTGGTTTTCCAATGGGATTGCCACTAATTAGTATTTCATTGTTATTTATTTCAGAACTATTTGAGTGCCTTTCTTTTATCAATTATTGTTTTCATTACAGCTTCACAATCTATAACAGTCAAAGTAAACTGGAAAGTGATCCTTGAGAAAGATATTAAAGATGTTGAATTGCTTTTTCGAGTGATTTCAGTTTAAGTCCAACTGAAATCACAACTGTCCCTTTTTACTGTCAAAAATAATGTCATGTTTTTAATGTGTTTTTTTATTATTAAAGGATGAAAAGAGGTCTTTGGATAAATATGTATATAAAGTAACTTGTCACTTTTTTTTCAATAAGCACTCTGTGCACTCTTCACACCTTTGCACTATTTGTATCCTGTTTACAGATCACAGAAATGGTTTCACCTGTATATAGACATTCCATGTGTATCTTAAGTACATTGAGAGCCACTAAACAGGAGTCAAATTCCTTGTATGTGTAAACATACTTGGCCATTAAAGATGATTCTGATTCTGATATCCGAAATGTTCCTTTTTTTTATCTCAGCCAGCTGGAGAGGCGCATCGGTGTCTGTGTTTGATTGACAGCAGCTGGCAGGATGAGAGTCGGTGTTACACCGTAGGGAACGGAGACAAAGTAATCAAACTTACGCTTTAGCTGTGAGTCATGTGCAGACAGTGTGTTGCCATCAGTGTTATTAAAGAGTAAGAATCTGTTTATGCATTGTCCAATCACATCAGAAATCAAAAGTGTGTGTAAATATTTGATTGGCTGCATCAAAGTTCTCCATCTACGTAGATTTATAACTAATGGTATTCTGTCAAATTAATGCAAAGCTGGGGGGTGCTATCATGAAACCAATCATTTGGACTTAAATTGTGTCACTGCAAAAACTCTTTAACACACTACTAGAATCAGCTACTAGAAACCAGTCTTTCTTGATGTAACAGTGACACAGCATTAAGAAATAGGTTTTCCTCCATTTTAAAGCCCTCTAAGCTCAAGGCCACCTTGCTTCCCAAAGCTTTGACAGTGCAAATCATGCTTATTGCATATACTGCAGGATGACAGATATTCCCACAATAACTTTCACAAATTAGAAAACAAAAATGTCAGATAACTCCTATATCTTACCTCTGCTGATAAAAAGCAGTCTTGTTGAATTTCCATTTGGACGGTTTTCCTTGGAGCTCCTCATTTAGGGCATTGGTTAGGGGGATGAAGGAGGGGTCCAGGAAATTCATGGCAAACTGAGACCTGAGAACAACAATGTTACAGGAAATAGCATGCTGAATCACCATACTGGCTGATGGTATTGAGATGTTTTTGTAGAAGGAGATCCAAACAGATCTGCTCTTGGCTATCTTAAGTTATTTTGAGATGAAGAGTTTTTTATATAGGCCCCAGTAAGCATTAATGTTTTGCAAGGTCACACTCCAAAAATGTATACTCAAAGACTGAAAATCATCAGATTCTCCATTTTAAACACAGTTTCAGAGCCTTTCATCAACCAGCTATTGGAAACCTAAAACCATTTTGAAATCACAACTTAGATTTATTAATCAGCAATATTCTCTGGCACTACTTACTAATAAGACACCCTTTATACAGGGTTTGTAAATTGTAACTTATTTAGGACTGCAACTAGCAATTATCTTCATTATCAATTAAACTTTAAATTATTCTCTTGATTAATCACTTTGTAGTTTAGTCTCTAAAATGTCAAAAAAATAGTGGTAAAAAAATACCATTTATATTTCTCCAAGCCCACAGTGATGCCTTCAATTACCTTGTTTGTCTGGCCAACAGTCCAAAACCAAAAGATATTCAATTTACTGCCATGGGTGATAAAGAAAAGCAGCAAATCTTAAAATTTAAGCAACTGAAACCAGAGAACATTTGGCACTTTTGCTTTAAAAAGTGACTAAGATGACTAATCAATTATCAAAATAGTTGCCGATTAATTTTCTGTTGATTGACTAATTAATTTATCAGTTAAGCATTGCTGTTCTAAACCAGTTTTATTAGTGGTTAATATATCATTTCCTAAAGCTTTACGGGTCAGCAACAAAAGTGGATATGATGTTTGTTTATGATGATGATGCAAATGTTTACAATGCAGTTTACACTACTAATAATCCCAGCATTTAGCCATATGAACTCTTTATATCAGTCATGTCAGTATGTCTCACCAAATGATAAATAACACAATACCTATTTTAACAATTGAAGGCATTAGTTTAACAGATCCTAAATACACTAACAAATTGATAAGAGGTCTGATAAAAAAAAATGTGTTTTTTCTATGGAAACGCTCATATTGAAGATATTGTATGCAAAAGAGTCTGACTTACACTTTTTAAATTTTGTATGCCCCACAAAGTTAGACATTTATTTAAAAATCCTTCACAAAATGTATCCCTTTAACAGTATGATTGGAAGGTTTACTGTCATTGATAACAGTTTTGTATGAAAGAAGAAGAGTCATTAATACAGTTATTCTATAATTGTGCAATCGTGCAAGACCTTAGGATAAAATGTAAAATCAGTGGTTATCGCGCTGAGTAGATTTTGGTAAACTTTTTAATTTGGTTTTAAAAGCACTGAAAGAGCTGCAGCTCTTCATGTCTTCAGGTAGGGCATTCCACTGAGTTGTGACTTTTACAGAAAATGCTGACTGCCCAAATGCAGTGCGACAAAATGGTATGGTACAATCTCGTATATAAGATATTCCGGAGGATTTTCATCCACAGAACGAAAATGCACAAAGTCACATAATGGAGGAGAGGCCAAACCATTTCAAATTTTATAAACAAGGCAAAAATTTGAATATAATCTAAAATTCTCAAAGCTCAATAAATTGTATTTCTTAAGTATCCTACAATGATGGTAATGGATCGGCTTTTTGTTCAGAATTTTTAGTTTGTTTACATAATGACTGTCTCACCAGCCTGCCCCCAACATGTAATACAATAAGACATGTGAAAGGATCACAGCATGCATAAATATCTTGGCTGCATCCAGGGAGAGACAATTTCTGATGTATCTAAATTTTTCCAGATTGTACTTTATGGTTTTTACCATTTTTTAAACATGTTTCTTAAAATTAAAATTTGGATCTAATACATGCTGAGATATTTAAAATCAGTGACAATGTCAATCCTTTCACCTTTGATGAAAATACTCAGCTGTTTTTGCATGTGTGTACACAACAGTGTCATCTGCAAACATTTGCAGTTCTACATCATGACACTGTTGAGGGAGCGCCATATCACAACAGAAGTCATCTCAAGGCACTTTTCACATAGAGCAGGTCAAGACCATACTCTTTAATTTACAGAGACCCAACAATTCCCCCATGAGCAAGCACTTGGCGACAGTGGTAAGGAAAAACTCCCCTTTAACGGGTAGAAACCTCAAGCAGACCCCGGCTCTTGGTGGGCGGCCATCTGCTTTGACCGGTTGGGTTGAGAGTAATATACAGGCTAAATAATAGGGGACCTAACATTGATCCTTGTGGAACACCCATTGTACACTTCATGTTACTGGACAATGCGTCACAAACTTTAACACACTGTATCCTATTAGATAAATATACAGACATCCATGCCAGTGCTCTAGATGAGAATTTAAATTTAGAGAGTTTCAAAATTGAGACATTATGATTGACTGTGTCAAATGCTTTACACAGATCTAAAAATACAGCACCAACCACTCCTCCTCGATCAAGCCTAGATTTAATTTGCTCTATTAAGTGCAAGACAGCAGTTTCAGTGGAATGATTTGCTCTAAAGCCAAACTGCATGTGATGTAGACAAAAATTGCTTGTGCTAAGTTGTCAATTGTTCTTCAACAACTCTGCAACCTTTGAGAGTACTGGCAGTATACTTATTGGTCTATAATTGCTGGCTTCAAGGTGGTCTCCAGATTTAAATATAGGCGTTACAATGGCACATTTTCCAGTCATCAAGGAAGGAGCTGTGTTTAAAAGCCAAGCTAATTAAGGGAGCAATTGGAGGAGGATCTTTTTGTGATTTAACAAACATGGTGTCAAACTGGAAAGCATCTATACTTTTCAAGCTTTTTAAACAGCTGATGATTTTGTTTACTTGTGTCTCAGTGGTCTCTCCCAGCTCAAAAACCTGGCCTGTAGCATCTATAGGGACAATATCCAATTTCTTTTTAGTAGATTTTTTACCTAACTCATATGCAGCCTCAAGGAAAAGATTATTAAAGACAGAAGCAATAGAAAGACAATCTTCAATTAACTCTCTGTACTTTGAGCTGAAAATCTCCTAAAACCTTTGGGTCCCCCCTTGTGAGATTATCAATATTGTTCCAGATCAGTTGCCTCGTTAATTATGTTAAAATAAAAATGAGATTTAGCTTATCTCAGCTCTTGAATAACTTTGTTCCTCAGACCTTTATAAATCTGCATATCAGTGTCTCTTCCAGATTTCATTGCTTTCCTCAGTGCTGCATCTCTTGACTTAATCAGTTTCCACAGGTTTTCATTAAACCAGGGTAGGTTATTTTTATTTTTTAGATTTTTTCTTGACCCTTACAGTAAATCTTTTCCTAACAGAATTAATTCTATGAGTAAATGTGTTACAACCACAATCCAGGTCATCATCCCGTTTCAAATTAGCAATTTCACTGTCAAATTGATCTTGCTTAGCTTTAGGAATGCCGTGAAAGATGTTTGTCTTATTGGTTGCAGTATTCCTAAATCTATGATATATATGTCAGTTTTCTCGCAAATAGAGTTAGATTGTGATCGGATAAGCCAATAATCAGATTATAGCTTTTGGTTATTCTTTTCGGTTTGTCACTAAATATCAGATCTATTTGTATACCTGAGAGTTTTGCAATCCTTATTGAGCCTTTGACTAATTGTTCTAGGTTAAATTTCTCTGTAACCATTTTTTTCTCTTTAACTTATCCTTATCCTTATCCAACCACATCACAAAATGAAGTCTCTGTTCCAGCATCTTATTTTTATTATATCTTTTTAACAAAAATGTTATGATATTAAATTCCTCCCTTTTTATTCTATTTTTACATTTTTATTTATTTATTTTCCTTTTAGTAAAAGTAAAAAATAGACTCTATACTGTATTGTATGCCATCACACCATTTAGAGCCTTAAGGCTACAACATCAGCACCTGGGGCAGCTCACCAGTTTGATTGACAGGAAACATTTGGCCCAAATTGAAGGGGAAACTGATGTGTGAAGCTCGTATACAATCACATCCAGGTTTGAATCGTGTCCACTTTAGGCCACAGCTACTGTGTTTATTATTATTTGCACAGCAGCATCACCATCCACCACCTACAAATCTCTGCTGGAAAACGAGCACTCACCGAAACCCTGCGTGAAACATAATCCTCGGGCCTCCCATGTAGTATTTTGAGGAGGTGAAGAGGCTGTCTTTTCTCAGGGACACATAGCTGATGAGCGACAGTATGAGCACGGCGACGCACAGGATGACCAAACCCAGGGCCTTGGCGATGCGGACCATCTTGGGAGCGTTTTCATTCCCTGGTATGGATCTTGAGCGAGGCGTTGGCCTATGTTGTCATCACCGGGACGTGCACACTGCTGCCTGCCTGTCTGCAAGATACAGACACAGAGGCGACGGCGCTCATCGGCTCATATAATCGTATAAAATGGACGGCTGGTGGTCGTCGGCTGCATGGTGGTGATGATGATGCCGCGGCTCGGTGCGCTCTCATTCCTGCCCAGCCCCCGGCTGCTGCTGCTGCTGCTCCCCTCTCCGCCGCTGCTCCCCTCCAGGCTGCCGGTTTAATCAAGGAGATGGAGCAGAAATGCGTGTCAACACATCCAAGCCCAGCGAAAGACAAGCCCCGTCCTCCTCCACCACATCCACCACCACCACCTCCTCCCCCTCCTCCTCCTCCTCTTTCTCTCTCTCACACAGACACACACACACACTGACCCAGCTCTCAGCATAAAGGAAAGCTTGTCCAGTAATAAAATGAATGGGTTAGAAATGGAATGAGGCTCTAAGGAAGGAAACATCATCCCCTAATTTATGCCCTCTCATCTTTAATCTGAGCCTCTTTGTGATAAGGGTACAAAGAGTACACAGACATGTTTCAAGGCATTAAACAATACTCTGCTTTGAATAACTTGTATCTGATATGTTATTTTTTTCCCCACAAAAAAAGTTCAGTTGAAGTTTAAAACCTTCAAAATGACCTCAACTACTACTCCCTCATTGGATTGAAAAATTCAGGTTCTATGAATATACAAATATTTTTTTCCATTTCAGAAGTTTAACTGCTGGACACAAGACCATAATTGGCTCGTTGTGATGTCACAAATCATGCCCATACAGGTACACGCCTTAAACTGGGATTTAAGGTGAGCACAGAGAAGGTGGACATCCGAAATTTTAAATCACAGTGATGAGTGCAACAGATGTCTGGAATAATGAATCAAGTGTTAAAATGTGTCTAGTGGTTTAAGAATAGTGGCAGCAGAAATAGCCTCATAATCCAGTGTAGGTGTCCACATCCACCACCACCTCCCTTCCTCTCTCTCTCTCTCTCTCTCACACACACACACACTCTCTCACACACACACACACTGACCCAGCTCTCAGCATAAAGGAAAGCTTGTCCAGTAATAAAATGGCGTGAGGCTCTAAGGGAGGAAGCATCATTCCCTAAAGTATGCCCTCTCATCTTTAATGTGAGCCTCTTTGTAATAAGAGTACAAAACAGTTACTTAAGGACTCCCTCCAGACATGATTCAAGACATTAAACAATACTCTGCTTTGAGTAATTTGTGTCTGATATGTTTTTTTTTCCCCCACAAAAAAAGTTCAATTAAAGGTTAAAACTTTGAAAATTACCTCTATTCTTACATCCTCATTGAAAAATTCAGATTCAATGAATATACAAATGTTTTTTCCATTTCAAAAGTTTAACTGCTGGACTCAAGATTTCACATTTTCACTGTCAAGTCCATTCTCAGTTTATGTGCATTGAAGGTTTCCACATCACACTTGTGTAAGTTGCATTTTGGACCATAATTGGCTCGTTGTGATGTCACAAATCATGCCCATACAGGTACATCCTTTTGGTGTCAAACATCCAACTGAAGGAACAAGAAGACAAACACATATTTAAAGGGGAACTTTAAATAACGCTTAATTAGTGCACAGCTCATGATCATGAGTGCAACAAAATTAACATAGAAAAAGGGGATGCATGCATTTCATCAGCCTTTAAAGTCCCTCAGAGGAATAAATGTGTCTTATTTTAGGTTGTTTTGTAGTTCATGCCAGTACTGGAAACCAGTCTCTAAGGTTAACGCATCCTGGTGTCACAGATGTTCACTTTGAAGTTCACTAAAGATGTTAAATATCTCTCTCTCTCTTAAATGAAAACAGGTAAGCTGATGCCTTCTGGATGACCATCTGAAATTTTAAATCCCAGCGTTGAGTGCGACAGATGTCTGGAATAATGAATTAAATAACACTGTGGTAAAAGGTGGTTTAGGAACAGTGGCAGCAGTAATATCCCCATAATCCAGTGTGTAGATAGTATAATGGATTGTATGATGGTTTTACTGCTTTGAAATTAGAGACGAGCTCTGAAGAAATCAATTTGAACTTTTAGTTTTTGACCGAGGTGTTCTAGTTATGTTTTGTAGGAGAATCTAACTTAACTCCTAAATATTTATAATGCTGCACTGTATCGATTATTCCTTTCAGAGCATGGATAAGAGTAGGAGCATCAAAGAAAGCTCTGAGCTCTTGTCCTTAGTCTCATGTAATACAGATTCTGGTTGCTCTTCACTGGCACCCCATCAAATTCAGAATCCAGTTCAAAGTTCTTGTTCACCTATAGAGCTCTGCATGGTCCAGCACCTTGCCTACATTAGAGATCTACTGCAGCCAAGTGTCACCATCAGGTCTCTAAGCTCCTCTGATCAGGGTTTGCTGGTTGTTCCTCAATCTCAGTTTTAAAACTAAAGGAGACTACCTACTTTTGAGGTTGTGGCTCCTAAACTTTGGAACTCTCCCTTTGGATTTAAGATCTGTGGACTCTGTGGACACCTTTAAAAAAAACAGCTCAAGACCCATTTGACTTTATTGTGTTCTATGTCTGTATGTGTATGCTTTATTTCTTCTGTGAAGCACTTTGTGAGGTCTCTGCTCTTGAAGGTGCTATATAAATTAAGTTTTTCACTTGTTATATGTATACTCTTAGACTTTTTTGAGTTTGTAACAAGCTTTAAATTAATAAAGGATGTCTACAGGTCATGAAAAACAGACTATAAACTGGAGAAAGCCTGGTTTGGTAGAGCTGGTTTTGACAAAGGGCCCCTCTACAAGACAGGACCTACCCTCACCGAAACACCTAATGTTGCACTTTAGTGGTGCATAGTCCTCAGCAAATCTGCATTTCATCAAATAACTGCAACCATTGCCACACAGTCAAACAAGCCCGTCCTAACTTCGGTTAAATGCTGCTCTAGGACTGCAACTTATGGCTGTTTTCATTATCGATTAATCTGTCAAATATTTTCTCCATTAATCAATTGTTTGGTCTATAAAATGTCCAAAAATGGTGAAAAATGACTCAAAGCCCAAGGCGATGTCCTCAAATGTCTTGTTTTGTCCCAACCAACTGACCACAACCTGAAGATATTCAGTTTACTGTCACAGAAGACTAAAGAAAGAAAATATTCACATCTGAGAAGCTGGAATCAGAAAATTTTCTTCTTAAAAAACGACTCAAAACGATCATCAAAATAGTCGGTGATTAATTTGAGCTGTCAACTACTCGATTAATCGACTAATTGTTGCAGCTCGACTCAGCTTTAGTATTAAAAAAGTTTCTAAAATAAAGATGCGATGCTTCACCAACACTAAAGATTTAACTCATGACACAAGTGAATTGAGTAAAACAAACAGGATAAAAAGTACTTTTTTTTATTTGGAAGGATTATTTCTGACCCTTCCAACATATTTCATTTGTGATATTATATCCAGATACAACACACATTATGTCGCAGTCACAAAACATAAAGTTTTTTCTTCTTTTTGTTTTTTACACATTATGTACATTTTTTTAAACATTTTGTTTTTTTTTTACAGTAAGCTTATCTTGGTAAACATAGTAAACAACAACCGCTCATAATCACATTTCAACGTTTCCATGCATATACAGTCTGCTTTTCACACTACAAGGTTTTATATGTCACATTAGAATCGTGTACGTACATAAACATTTGCAGAATACTGTATTTATGTGTGGTATTGAGTATAAAAACAGGTTTAAAAAAAAAAAAAAGATTGAGAATGTGCTAGTATGTTAGCTGGTGTTCAACAGATAAGTGTACCTCATGACTGACATCTGTAAGTTCTCCCTTGAGCGTCACTATTTTTCCTGGAATGTGTCAAAACTTGGGACACAAACAAACACAAAGTCTTGGAAAAGAAGACATTCTGATGTATTGCCATCAAGCTGCCGAGATTTAGCAATTTTCCGTTTTGCATTATTCCGATATGTTTTGTAACAATAAAAAGACACAGACAGTAAACCGAACACAGGCACTTAATGATCAAATCCCGTCACTTGGCTCACCTACGTACACGTGGCGAGTGAAACATAGAGGTTTGCGCTGAAACATGTTGACCACCTTAAAGTTAGTTACAATTCAGAAGGACAATCACACATCTGTCATTAATGCACGATGAGGAAGCGTCACTTTCTGCGGTTGAGATAGGCCGAGGGGAAGAAGGCTCCTTCGCCATCACTGCCTGGTGAGCCACATGGGCTGTCTTCTCCACAGCTCATGTCTTCACACGAGTCCTCACTACGAGAGAAGAGGGGCCATTAATCATCAAAATCCAACCTCATGTAATCATGTATGACTGTGCTATTGTTGGACTACACGAATACTGTCAATCTGTGATGACGTTCACTGGATTAATGTGGATGGATAATTGGTAAGAACAGGGGGAGGTGTGTTTTTCAGGCAGAGTAAAGAACTTTTTGAAAAAACATGTGTGGCCACATTGCATCCTGGTTCAATAAAGGACAGGTTCACAATTTTTTTAGTCTATCTTAAAACAACAGTCAGGACCCCCAGATAAACATTGAAACAGGTTTTCCACTGCTGACTTTGTGTTTCATGCAGAAACAGGAAATCATTCCTCCAGTTCATACTGACCATTAGAAGATCCCTTCATAATGCACTTACAATATAAGTGATGAGGGACAAAATCCAAAAGCCTCTTTCTGTGCAAAAATGTATTTAAGTTTATCTGAAGCTAATATGAAGCTGCAGCCATCCAAATGAGTCAAATCAAGTAGATATCTTTCAACATTACAGTCTTTTTAGTGCCAAAGTCCCTCTTTTTGTTACTATACTTCCACTGCAGCTCAACAGGGAAACACTGTCTGAGGAAACACACAGAGGGAATTTGATGCTAAAAAGATGCTAAATGTGGCAGATATCCACTTTATATCACTAACTCAAGACTGCTGAAGCCTTATATAAGCTTCAGATAAACTTATAAATGTATTTTTGGCACAAAATGACTAGATTTTACCTTCACTTACACTGAAAGCACATTTGAAGCTGATCTTTTAAAAGCCAGAATGAACAGGAGGAATGATAAAAAAGTGAGGAAAACCTGTTTCAATGTTCATATGGACACCTGACTGTTGTTTTAAGACACACTTGAAAAAATTGTGAACCTATCCTTTGAGGAGTGAGTTCATGGTGATTTCAACTAAGGCAGTGGTTCCCAGTTCCCACAAACTACTTCTTACATAGAGATTAGTTGTGTGTTTACACATACTAACTGTCAGGTTTAACAGCTACGTAGATAACTGACGAAGTAGTCTTGACCCCCAGTTGGAAAACTCTGTACTAAGGCAATGACAAGGTCAGTGGGATATATTAACACCAGCCATCAGCTGAATGGTAGCAGAATGACTAAGGTTTGCAAGATTGTCGTTGCCAACAGACGCCAGACATTGTATTGATTACAGATCTAATTTAAAACCAGTGCACTGACAGTCAAAAAGGACCATTTTGCCATTATCTCAGCATCACAGCATCTTGTTTTCAGTCAAGAGAAGCAGCAAGCAGGTAAATTAAGGAAATGAAAGTGGATTATTAACCTCTCACTCTCATCCCAGCTCCCTTCGGGAATAGTTGGCAGGCCAGGTACACTGAAATGACTGGCCTGAAGATTCTGAGCTGTTCTCCTGGACACGATCCAAACAAGCTTTTTGTTGTCAGGTTTGTTACATTCGCTTGAGCGGTACTCGGTCATGCACTTTGCCACAAGTTCCTTCCAGTGGTGCAGCGCGCTGTCACTAATCTGTGAAGAAGTCAAATAGAAAACATCTGAGAGGCTGCAGACAGAAATAGTCTCAAAAATATGCTGTCAACAACAAGTCAAGTGATGTTTTTTTCCACATCTAGACGTCAGGCAGGGATGCTGTCATGCCACAATGTGCAGTTTCAACATGTGTATTATAACGAGCAAAGAAATGTAAGAAAAGCTGGAATTGGAGGAGTAAAGAAACAAAACCTCAGTGTATAAAGAGCGTATGTGCTGCTACATATACCACTCTTATCTTAAAACATAGTGTGGTGCTCAAATAGTGACACAAAACGGTGAGTTATGAAAGTCCAGAGCAACACAGAGAAATCAACGTTATTCATTGAGAATTTAACACCAGACACTATGAAGAATTTAATGGAAGCATTATATTAGAGCTGCAATTGTTAGTTGATTAATCGGTTGATAGAAAATTATTCAGCTACAATTTTGATAATCCATCAATTTTTAAGCCCAAATTCACAAGGTCAAGTTAGTATTTTATGATAGTAAGCTGTATATCTTTGGACCACTGGTAGATCAAAACAAGACATATGTCAACCACATGGACTGTGGGAACTTGTGATGGGCAATTTTAACTATGTGTTGTCATTTTGTAGACCAAACAATTAATCAGAAATAATAATCAGTAGATTAATCGATAATGAAAATGTTCCTTAGTTGCAGACATACAATAAACTTCTCTTTTTATACCTTTAGATATCTTTGGAATTGCTGGACAATCTTCAACGAGGTGATGGACTGAAGGGCTTCGAACTCCTGAGCAATGAGGGACAGTGCCAGCACTGATGGCTGCGGAGGACAAAAACAGCAGATTTATGAGACTTGGGACTCAAATTCAGTGCTGCTATGCTGTGAAATTGTCACCTGAGAACAATCCTTACTTTTGCTTTAGAGAAAACAAGCCGGCATAAGCAGGCTTTTAGCTGGGCTTCCAGTCTCCCAATGCTTGGGATCTCCTCCCTTAAAATATAGAGGGAATCCTGTGATCCGCCAGTACAAACCTCATAAAGCAGAATCTATTTGACCAACTCCATGCAAACTGGAGTAATGCTTCAGCATATAACAATAAAAGAAAATAACAGACGATTAAACGCTTACCTTCCAGCAGACAGGGATGTGAAGGCCGAATAGTAGAGCTGTAGAAAAGTTAAGGCCGTCACTACTTTGGGCTCCACGCTGAGCTTCTCTGAGATGATCTTCTCCATACGACAGAGGTCTGACACAGTGAACTTGCTTTGGCTGATGCGAATGAGTTCATGGGTGGTTGAGATATTGCTCTCTTCCTCGACCATTTTGGCAGCAATGTGGAGACAGCAGACTCCAATACAGGGCAAATGTTTTGGCTGCACCTGCGACAATAACACAACAGTGATAAGTGAGTCAACATCCCGTGATTCAAGGTCAAACAAGGTCGTTGTCGTCACGTTTTTTGTCTACTGGTGGGAAGAACCTAATGATAAAAACAAACTAATTGAGTTATATTATCACTCGTAACAACATTTTATGCTTGAATGCTTTATTGAACTCATACCTTCATAATGGCGAGGAATCTGTCAAGCAAATTGACAGCTTGCACAAAAGTCTGGGTGCTATAGCCAAAGAAACTGGTCAGACCCCACAGTTCTTCCACTCTGGTGTCTCTGCATTTCGCCGACACGCCACTGTGATTCTGAAAAATGCACCATAATATATTAGACAGACATCACTGAAATTGCCAACATATAAAATTCATGCCTGCACAGACAGCCAAAAACAGAGAAGTGGGTCAGTGGGTTACCTCTGTGGAAGCAGACTCCATCAGTTTCAGGCCAGTTTCCCTTGGAAGAAAGTTGTACTCTTTGGCACAGCATGACTTCAACTCTTTCAAGAGCAAGCTGTCAACGCCTTGAAGATCCCTCATCCTGGAAAACAACATATTTCACTTGTTCAGCATTGTGGTCCAAGTGAGAATCAACAGATGTTTCCGTGCAGTCAAGTGAGTGAAGACAAGAGAGCAAGTAAATGTTGTCTTGTTGACCACACCTACTGGGTGTCAAATATCATAGGAACCCCCCCCCCCCCAAAAAAAACTTAAAAATACTTTGTCTTATGTGTCTTATACCGTGCTATACACCGATTAATTGGGATGATGTGCAAGAAACAACATGTTAAGGCAACATAAACACAGACAAAATGAGCGTTAACGTTAACGTTGGCATTAGTTTGGGTTGGAAGTAGTTGACTTTAATCTAAATGTCTACTGGCCAACAGAAACTAGGTCACCTAAATAATTATACCGAGTATAACATAAAACATTTCGCTCGACTTAGACGTTTTAATTTACTATCAAACTGTCTTCATATCAAGTTCAGGGACACAACAACGTTGATAAACGCCACGAAAACAAATAACGCCAATGTTAGCTGGTTACATCCGCTAGCTTCCCAATGAAAATCAAGAAACCGCCGTCTTACCTTGCCCCAAAAGCCACGGAAGTGCAGGATAATATTAAGGCTGCAGCTTAATTACGCTTCCCAGTTATTCATGTTTCCATTTTGATTCCAAGGTTGGGCGGTAAATGTTTAAAAACACAAGAACCTTGACCCTTGCTCAAAGGAGTGTCCGCTCCGAGTAAACAAACAACTGCTCATCTGCTTGTTAACTACAATGACCATCATGCACCGCTGGAAACGCCTTTGCGTTGCGTGGTTGCGTCATAGTAAACCGAAGGAAAAAAGCGGATGTTGACGGATTGTTTAAAACGGTCGGCGCCAACGTTTCTTTTACTATAATTTTAATGTAATCATACCAAGTAACTACTTAACCATATATACCGGGTAATGTAGCTAGCCAGACAATGTTAACTAACGATTAGCGCACAAACTCATCTAATTATCGGCGGTCTAACGGTAGCTATGTTAGCCAGGGATGCTGTTCCCATGGTGATGAAACTTAAACGATAGCTTGTTAGTTGGTGGCCTTAGTCTCGAGCAGCGGTCATTTTATGTAGCTAAATAGTAAATAGTTATATAAAATGCCTTTTCTAGTAATGTGAACAGAAATGACATCGAGGTTTCAGCCCTCTGATCCTCAGAGTATCGGGCTTTCCGGCAACAATGGCGCTAACGTTTTACATTTGGAAAACACAGAATTATCGTCGCATCATATGAACCTGCAAGCAGCAGCAACAACAGGTGAGCGAAAGTTAAAGTTGAGGAAATTCTCTGTCAGCACGTTAGTTAGATTACCAAGTGCCCGTTTTTCGTTAACGTAATGTTATTGAATTGTTCAGTTTACAAGTCATTTGTTGAACTTACTCTACAGAGACCTGTGACACCTGTCCTCCGCTGATATTCAACAGTCTGACGCTGGATGAGTTGAGGTAACTTAGCAGCTGTTTTAGACCGCTGTCATTTCATTTCATTTCATTTTGCTAAATTATTTATTAATGGATCAAGGAAACACAGCAATCTAAAAAATACCACATTAAAATGAGAACACTAATTTCCAAAGTGAGCCTAAGATGTTAAAAGACAGACACAAAACATTTAACATAAAATAGATAATAGAATCTTAAAAAAAAACTAAACCATGAAATAAATTTCCACATTAAAACATACAACAAAAAATACAACAAAAACAAATTGATGGCTGTCGTAAAATTTAATCTGTAAGTTAGTCCTTTATTTCTTGCCAGTGAGGAACTTGATAGGCGCACCAAGGAAACCCAGAGACTTCAGGAGGAGGTGGAAAATGCCACCAAAGTTGCCTTGGAGAGGTTTGGCTGCACTTATGGCATCAGCAGCACACCTGAACACAGCGGCCACAACCACGGGTTTAATGTCGGTGAGTGCAAACAGCTTCATCCAACATTTTGCTTATGTGCAGCAGCCAGACAGATGAAAAAAGAGCAGAAGTCCAGCCTGTGTACATGTTGCATGAAAGCATGTTTCACCAGCCCCTTAACACCGACAACCTCAACATGTATATTTTTAAACTTGCTTGCTTGTTTTGCAGACGACTCACTTGGGGATTCATCTATTCTTTCAGCCCACCAGCAGGCAGTGATTCAACCTCTGGTCTGTGGTCTGGATAGTTTAAACCAGGAGGTCAGCGTTCATGGAAAGGAGGTGTTGGAAAATGTATTAGATGACAGCCTTCAACAGATGTCTAATTTGCAGCTCAGCGAGGTTCAAAGTTTTATTTTAGTCATGAATCATAATAGTTTGATGCTTTCTAAATGACTGAAGCAGTGATGTGTTCTGATGTGTGTATTATTTTACCTTCTGAAACACAGACCGGTGAACAACATGAACAACAGACATTCAGTTTAAACGAGGCCATCATGGACCTGCAGACCAAGCTGCAGAAAGTCCAGATGGAGAAGGATGTCCTGTCTGACCTCAGGTGAACACGCTGATAAAATTTTACTTGAGTTATGAAAGTGTTTAAAATCACTGTGACCCACAGATCTTTTGCTATGTAGAATGAAGGATTCGAGGAAACACGTTGATCAGATGGAAAAGATGCTGTGCATGTTGGAGGAGATCCAAAACATCAAAAGGTCTGGGGACCAGAAGCGGCAGGAAACAGAGGATGAGGCGTTGGCACTTAGCAGGAAAGTAGAGACACTGGAACGGAATGTAAAGGATTTGTACAATACACTGTTATCCCATGAGAAACAGTGTGGACACAAATCCATCACCAGTCCTAAAGCCGCCACTATCCCAAGACAGCGACCCCTGCCTGTGAATGTAACTGAGGATCATTATGAAGAGACAGACGAGCTACAGGAGAATATTGTTTTGGTAAGAAATAGAAGTCGGTTTAAGATCATGTTCAATGTAGTTTAGATTGAGAAACTTCTCCTCTTAAGCTTTCATCTGATTTCTTATTTTTCATCTGTTTTATGTCAGTCAATAGAACAACTGAGGAGTGAACAATGCAATGGAGTAAATAAGCAAAAAGAAAGGTAAATCAGAAAAAGATGTTAATATCAACATTTTTGAATAATTTTTATTTCTATTCTTGTAATGCAGTTTTATGCATGCTTTTTTAGCACGTATTGCCACCTCTGAACCAGTGGTTAAGTTCATAGTTTAAATAAGGATGTGAAAGTGTAAAATAGAGTATCACAGAGTTTCACACGTTAGCCGTAAGTCATTGAGTGTTTCCTGATCAGTGAGTCATCTCACTGTTAGAGGCAGATATACACTCACTGGCCACTTCATTAGGAACACTTGTGCAATCTAATACAACAACTCCGCCATAAATTCTACTTTTACGAAACTTATACATTTTCAGTTTTTGATGACATTGTCAGAAAGGTGATAATTCTACTTAATGTTTATTGTTGAAGTTGTAGTGAGTGGTGGTGATTCTGTACTGGAGTGCAATTATTGAAAAGTGTTCCTAATATTTTGCTTCCCTCATGTATGTTAATGGAACAAAATATTAGGAACACCATTCAATGTGATGCACTCCAGTACACCACCACCACCACCACCCACTACGATCTCAATAATAAACATAAAGTAGAATTATCACCTTTCTGACAATGTCAACAAAACTGAAAGCGTCATAACAGTAGAATTTATGGCAGAGCTGTTGTATTAGATTGCACAGGTGTTCCTAATGAAGTGGCTGGTGAGTGTAAATGCAAGAGCACTCACAGACAATTTAAGTTCTTGTCAACAGTCAGGTGCCTATTTGAACACTGAAAGAGGTTTTCCTCGCTGTAATCATTCCTCCTGTTCATACTGGCTATTAAAAGATCCCATTCAAATGTGCTTTCAGTGTAAGTGACGGGGGCCAAAATCCACAGTGTTTCCACAGTCACTTTGTGCAAAAATGCATTTAAAAGTTTTATCTGAAGCTTATATGAGGCTTCAGAAGTCTGAGTTAGTCATATCAAGTGGATATCTGCCACATTTACAGTCTTTTTAGCATCAAATTCCCTCTTTGTGTTTCCTGTTGAGCTGCGGTGGAAGTATAGCAACAAAAAGAGGAACTTGGCACTAAAAAGACTGTAATGTTGAAAGATATCTGCTTGATTTGACTCATTTGGACGACTGAAGCTTCATATTAGCTTCAGATAAACTTAAATACATTTTAGCACAGGAGGACGACTATGGATTTTGTCCCCCATCACTTACATTGTAAGTGCATTATAAAGGGAACTTCTAATGGTCAGTATGAACTGGAGGAATGATTATGGCAAGAAAAAAAACAATTTTAATGTTAATTTGTGCTCCTGACTGCTGTTTTAAGATCAACTTGAAAAATTGTGAACCTGCCCTCTAAACTCTACACATCACTGTCTTAGAATGGAACAGCTGATTGTGAGTCTTGGCCAGGAGATGGCGATGTTGACCGAAAAACTGAGTTTATCCAAAGACAGCGGCGTCAGCTTAAGTGTCAAACTGGAGCTGCTGAGGTAAGTGTTCACATAGATTTACAAATATGAATCTATTTGGTCGAGTTTATTAATCAGCGGTCGTTGTGCGCATTTAATCACACTATAAGTCCTGTTACTGTAGTGATCAGACATGAATTTGTGTGTCATAAATCATAGTAAGTTTTTAAACATTCATTCTTATTCCCAGGAAACTTGCAGAGGGACAGGCATCATTGCACCAGCGTCGGGTCAGTGCGCTGGAGTCAACTCTCTCCAGCCATAAAGATATGGTAAGGAAGTATGTAAAATATTATGAGCAATGAGTCACTGGAGCTGTTAAATGTTCATATTAACCAGATACATTTTATACACTCCACTAGAGTAGCAACAGAGTTAGAAACTCCTATCTAGTCATGAAAAAGGGAGAGTTTTTCAAATTCAGAACGGCAATTAAAACTTGTTTTTTGGTTTGTAAATGTGACTTTTGACGTTGTAGGTTAGTCGTCTGGAGCAGCGGCTCCTTCAGGCTCAGTCGCAGCTGGTGAACGTCCAGAGAGAAAAAGAACGATCGATACAACAGACCGAGGAGCTTCAGTCCCAGCTCGGCCATCTTAAGGTGCTGCAACTGATTCCCAAGATTCGTTTTTCATAACATTAAAGGACGCTGTTTAAAGTGGCAACTGCAGTGTCAGGTTTATTTCCCATGATGTAATTTGAGCGATACTAAAGTTAAATGCAGCCTTATTATGTTGGAGCTGCATAACAAGCTGGAGGTGTGTAATCTGCTGGTGAAAGAGCTTAAGACACAGTCAAAGAGGATTGCCAGGCTCAGACGGAGGCTCAGGTTCGGGGGCGGGTTTCACTGACTGAAACCACACTTCCTGTCCTAGTGCAACATACATTTACTGCTGGTGGAGGCACCGGTGTCATGGTGCAGCGATTTTGCGACTTATTTTAGCTGACGGAAATTTTGAGAGAAAAGTCAATGAAAAAGACAGTTTTAGTTATATTTTTATCACATAATTCATACTTCAGTAAAAAAAAAAAACAAGCTGTTCATACCCTTGCAATAAAGTCCAATGTATCTGTTCATGTTGGTGGCATTTCTACCATTTCACTGCTCAAACTTCATCGTCTTTACATCCACGTGGGCGTGCAGAATCAAGCGTCAATGTTCAGTAGAGTTTGTTTAAAGAATGCTTGGTCCGTCAGCCATGCAAGAATAACAAGAGGTGAAATGTCAAACCGGTTTCTCTCTCGTCATTAAGATTATATTCCTTCACACTGCTAAAAGATGATTTCTTGCCCATTTAAATACAGCCAACCGACTGTGCCACTGTGCTTTATCTCCCAGAGGTGCGGTGAGCAGCAGCAGTGTGAGCTCCGGGAGGAGGTGAAGGCCCTGAGAGGACAGCTGCAGGTGGCCAGGGAGCAGCTTCACAGAGCTGGGGAGGAGAAAAGCCGCCTCCTGGCCCTGCTTGAGCAGAGGGCCCAGGAGGGGAAGAAATCCCAGGAGGAGGAACTCCAGCGCAAGCAGCAAGAAGCCAAACAGGTAACACACCTTTACAGTGTGTGTTATCCTTACTATCATCATCAGTACCTTGATCTGATAACTACATGCCTGTTTTTGATTGCTCATTGAATTCAAGTTTAATTTTTTTTTTTTTCAGCACCTTGCCAGGTTGGAAGACGCTCAGAGCCAGTGCCAGATCCTGCATACAGAAAGAGAGACACTGAGGCTGAAACTGAGTGAAAGAGACAAGATGATAGAATTTCTCAGGTTGCAGATGGAGAACAGCACCCAGACGACAGCGCAACACGGCCGCACCATCGACAGCCTTCACCAGGAGAACAGCCTCCTCAGCAACCAGCTCAACCAGCACAAACTGGAGATTCAGCAACTCAGGGTTAGCAGCAAGACAATTTGATGAAATATCAAACCCCAGAAGTAAACTTTTTGTATACCCGGTGTAGCGCTTTACACCATCGCTAACCTCTGTCTTTCTTCTTTCCTCCTCATCAGGCTGAGTTAGACCAACACAAGTCAGACCTGGCAGCTGCGGAGCACGACAGGCGCCAGCTACAGGCCTCCGTGACGGAGCAGACTCAGCGTGTTCAGGAGGAGACGCTGGAGAAACAGCAGCTCAGCACCCGGCTGGAGGTGCAGCGTGTGCAGTTACTCACCCTCACTAGTGAGTTGAGCTTCACTGAATGTTCATCACCACACTGGAGGCTCATATCCATCATATGATGCAAACTTTAGTTATAAAACCAAACGCAACTGTTCTTAGAAGACAGCTGGTAGCCTTGTGCTGGGAAGGGACAAACTCCTGCATAATTTAATACTTACCACTAAAAATATAATATTCTGACTGTGAATTTTCACCATTTTGTATGATGTGAAGTTAAGCAACCACTACGGCCTGTAGGACTTTTGCTACCTTCGAACAGCGGACGACTAAAACTAGTCCTTCCAATCTCTAGGAATTATAGATCACCACAGTGCTGTTTCTAGAAAAAGTCCAGCTGTCACGTTTTTTTGCTAAATCAAATGATCTTCTTGTCCTGCTGTGTTAAGAAAGCAAAGAACCATGTTTGGTATGTTTATATTGTCAACCAAGCCCTTCTATTGATGCGCGTGTTTGCTTATGTGTTAACGTGTGTGTGTGTGTCTCTCTCTGCGGATATAATGCATGTGTTTTTGCGGGCGCGTTTTCAGAGGAGCACAAGGAGTTGCAGAGGCTCCACAGCTGTAAGAACGAGGAGCACGAGGGTGTGGTGCTGAGGCTTCAGAGTCAGCTGAGGAACGCCCAGGCAGATCTGGACCAGGTCAGGAGCACCCTGAGGACCCTGGAAGGAACTGATGGACACGGTTAGATCCAAGTCATAATTTAAACGGAGACTTAATTAAAAGATCTCATGTACAGAGAAACATCTGTCCTGTTTGGATGAAATCTCTTCGTTTTACATCCACTCTGATCAAGTGTACAGATAACAGTGAATTATTTTGGATCTTAATGAAATCTGTGAATGTCGACACTCCTGAGAACAAAACTTATCAGTAAATTTCAAAGAAATTAATCAATGTCCTCCTCCTGCTGTATCCCAGACTGAGAGATATAATCTGACACGTGTAACCATTAACACACAACTTTGATGTGTACAAAGACTGTCCAGGATCAAAGCCCTGTGATTCATATTCTTATATATATACATATTATGTTCATGATGTTCTTTCTCACTTGATAACCTCACTGCCTTCTTTTTGTCTGTCTGTGTTTCTCTCTCACGTGTTTGTCTCCAAGTCAGGCCTTCAAGTGGCCATGGGCATGCAGAAAGAGATCACTGCCAGAAGAGAGCAGGTTGACTCTCTGCATGGCAGAATCCAACATCTGGAGGAGACTATGGAGAAGCTGTATCAGGTGAAAAGCTCGATGTACCGCTGTTTGTGTAGAGTCTTCACTTTACTTAACTTTACTTTTTTTTAGTAATTTTATTTTACTATGTAGTTTTTCATTAATTGTAACATTCATATTCCTTCATTTTTGTTTGGATGAAATTATGTACATTTGCTCCCCTGCAACTATCAGTCAGCAAAATGGACTGTTACATCAGAAACTTTATTGTGTTGGTTTTCCCTGAATGCCTGAACAGCAGACAAGATAAATTAAGTTAGACATTCACCTCATGGAGATCCTGATGTCTCAGATCAGTCACAAAAGAAAAACTGCTAACCTTGTATCTTTCACAACAGGCTCTTACTCAGGTAGAAATGAAGCAGTAACCATATTTGAGTGCTTCCAAAGCAGAGTAGCTATATTAAATCGTTAAGTTCTTTTAACGTCTGTAGTGCTTTTGCTTGGAAAATTCCAATTTGTTCTACCGAGACAACATTTCTCAGTCCCACAAAAAACATATATATTTCAGATGCTGGTATTGTTTCACCATTTTCTCCATTTCTATGTTCTCCCCATCCAGGAGAAGCACCACCAGAACCAGGAGAACCAGCGTCAGTTCCAGGAGCTTGCCTTCGTCAGGGAGGAGAAAAGACAACTTGCTAATGAGTTGGAGGCCCTTCACTCCAAAGATAAACAGTTGAGGGACAGGATCAGCAAGCTGGAGTCAATCCTTCACAAGGTGCCGCTTATTTACACTAAATGTTAGTCATTTTTGTCACCACCAAATGAAATGAAAGACTGACATACATACAGTTTTCCAAGAATTCAAAACGGCACACACCAATACTTAGAAAAAAATCCATGAATTTTTTTTTCAACAACGAAGAATCAGAATTTATACTAAAATTCAATTTTCAAAAACATACGGTTGGGGTAACCTAGAGGTTTAAGTGCCGACCATGAACCACAATGTCTGCAGTTCAAGTCCAGCCAGGGATCTTTATTCTGTATCATTCTCCACTATCATTTGGTGTTACTTCTCTCCTGTCAGATGACTAATGAAGGCGTAATTTGCACCAAACAGTATATGGTTAGAAAAGGTCACAAAAGGGTAACAGACATATGAGCAATATCTGAATAACTTATTACAAGTTTCGCTATCAATGTTATCTCCCCCTGGAACAAAGTTTGAGTTTATAAATTCAGATAAAAAAAGAACCATATCAGTGTTTTTCTGTTCTCTTTCTACTCTGTTTGTCTCTATTACTGTGTTATTGTTTCATATGCTCTGTATCTTACCAAAGATGTCAGAGAGCTTTACAGACTGTCAGGATTTTATCCAGCTGCAGGAGCAAGAGTTTTTCCGTCTGAAACTCAAACATGCCCTGGACTTGAAGGTAAAGCTTATCACATACAAATAGCACAGTCTTTTTTTTTAAATCTATGTACAGTATATAGTGTATATGTAACTGTTTTCTCTCCGTTCCGCATGTGTGATAGTAACATCTTGATCTAATTAGACTCTATGTATGACTTTCATGAGATATCTTGAGATATAACCCATTTTATCTTTGCTGTAGGAACTCCAAGGTCAAAATTTGCGCACTGCTCTGAATCTAACTCCACCTGTCCTGGACTCTGCGACCCCTTCTGCACTCACTGCTCCACCCTCCTCCCAGCACGTCTCCAACACCCAGATGAAGGTACTCCCTATATCTCGCCTATCTCCCATGACTCCGGCCCATCAAGTGCATGTGTGAATCATTGTTTATTTGGCTGCGCAGACACAAGCTCAGCACATCTGCTAGGCCTTTAAATAAAAAACATACATGGCGTTACATTCCTGCGGCACAGAGAGAAACCAGACAGTGAAATATGGCTTGTTTGTTTTATTTTATTTAGTGTCACACTGCTAATACAAGTTTATGTGACTTTTATCATTATAAAAGATTCTCACAGAAACGGTTTGTGTGAGATATTCTCTGGTTTCTCTTGTTTATGGTATTGACATCACTACAGCGGTGTTTTGACATTGTCTCCGTCTCCTCTGTCCTCCTTTTTGGCTGCTGAAGTCAAAGGAGCAGCAGGAGAGCCCCACCCGCGAGCTCAGGTCTCTCGTCAAAGAGCTGCGAGGAGTGATTTCGGAGAACCACAGACCACACACCGATAACAGCGCCGCTGGCAGCAGCTTCCACAGGAGGAGGTCCGCACCGGAGAGAGTGCACAGAAACGCATTGTACGTCTGGCTCCATTCCCACACGCTGGAAGGATTAGCTTCGTCCTTAGGCTAGCTCAGGTCACAAGGTCACATCTGAAAATCATGTGATGCTACTAAGTGAGCAGGAAGTCATTTGAGGGAAGGGGAGGGGGGGGGGGGGGATCTCCATACACGAGTGGTTTCACTGACCACACTGTGATTCATTACTTGTACTGTACTGCACTCTGAAAAGAATAAACAAGCTGTTGAACTTGTACAGTTTAATCTATGTTGGAATGTGATATGTTCTTCTGTGACGTCTCACTGTATGTTTTGATATTCCCGTTACTACAGCAGCACTGACGAGCCCGAAGAAGGAAAAGCTGGCACCAGATTCAGAAGGAAGACCTGCGGCAGGTAGGAGGGGAGCGTCCCAGCACAACCAGCTCTTGTTTTTGTTTGAAGGCCCTGAGCACAATTTGTCTTGAAGCTACGAGACGGTCACACCATCGACCCATGTGACCTATTTACCGCTCATGCAACATGCAAGGCGCCGCTAAGTGCTACAGGCTGTGTAATGTGTTGTAATGCGTGTGTGTGTGTGTGTGTTTGTGCGTACGCTGTGTACAGTGAGCCGCATTTCCTGAAGACAGCTGAGCTGAACGGGAAAACGATAAACAACTCCTTCAGTGAGAGTGAGTCTTCATCACTAGTGTCATTTTCATGCAATCCAATGAAGTGTTCCCTTTTTTTCCATTCGGTGTATATATAGTGTATATTTCAATTTCTTGTTACTCCTTTCATAAAAATGGTGTTCATCTGCCATACAACATAACAATTAGTTGATTAATTTATTAGTAAATTGACAGAAAAGTAATCAGCAACTATTTTGATAGATTAATCATTTATTTTTTTAAGCAGAACTAGCAATAATTCTGTGTTTCCAGCTTCTCAAATGTGAGGATTTCCTGCTTTTCCCAGTTTTAAGTATTTAATAATTCATTTTCTTTGAGATTTGACTTATTGGTCGGGCAAAACAGGCAATTTGAAGATGTCACCTTGGACTTTGATGGGTTTTTCATTATTTTCTGATATTTTATGAAACAAATGATTAATCGTTTAATTTAGAAAATTGTCTGCAGATTCACTGATAATGAAAATACTTTGTTGCAACGTTACATAAGATCGACCAAGTTAAATGAAAGAATTTTCGCATGTATCACTATTTTATTCTCTAACATCGACATTATGGCTTTTCTAGGTCATCTAATATTAAGTCCAGCGAAGTACACTTCCTCCCCAAAGCTGCAATCACAGGGCCGCAGGTCTCCTGTGCACTCTCTCCTGACCTCTGACCCAAACAGATAACAATGACACAACACACAGTCCTGAGGCTGGCTCCTCTACCAGTAAGTTGTTTTGTTTGTCATATCACTACGAACACAGTGTGATACATTGTGTTTGAACACACTTATTTAAATAAAACTGCGACATTACGTTGTGGTGGGAATAAAAGCTATGAAAGTCCTCCCGCCTCCACCGACTCGACTGAGTCATTTGTTTTATTTTTTATTTTTTCATGATACAGGATCAGTTCAGTTGCTCCTCCAGAAGCTGAGATAACAGAGTCAGACTGAACTTTGAGATAAAACTTGGCAACATCCACACAAAAGTCAAAAACTTCAAACAGACATATCAATTTTATCATAACTGCAAGAAATGTCACAGGACGAGTCTCAGGTGTTCAGATGATGTAATGAACGAACTAAAGTCCCTGTTTGTTCATTCAGCAGTTCCCAGACTTAACTGAAATTGTGTAAATGTTATTGATCATAATCTATGTATTGATCATAATCTATGTATGAATCATAATCTGTGTAATCTCATACCTCAGAATTAATTTTGTCATTTTGTTTGTCTTGCAGCAAGCTCACCAGATGAAGTTGGATGCCAAAAGAAGGTTTCATAAATATATTTCAGTGATTTATTGTGTAAATAAAGTTTTTTCTTTTTAAATGAAAGTGTTCAAGCACTTATTTCAAAGGAGCAATGTTGCCAATTAAGTATATTCTATATAATTGATGTTTATCCTACATTTACTTTATACAGTATTCACAGTATAACAAGTGATGCAAATGGATAGAAATAGTTCACAATGATGAACCATCTTTTGTGTTCTGAGTTTCTTTTTCCTTCTCAGAAGAGATAACTCAGAAACCACAATAACATATAACTTCTCTTTTCCACGTTTTTGCATTTCCTGTATTCAGATGCTGTGCGTTCCACTGAAACAACACACTGGTCCTCTCTCTGTATAGTCTTTTACCTTTGACGCTCTTGGTCCATTGTAGATTACATATCTCCTGACAGTTTCGGTTCCATACATCTGTTTCAGCTCCTCATCTCGTCAACAAACCAACTGTTTCATACAGAACGTTGAATGGATGTTAAAGGGACATGAATTGTCTTGAGATTTTGTGGCAGACGGTTTAGTCCTCAGTTCCCCTCCTCTTAAAAATATGATTTGCTTATTGTTACTTCCGTTGGACGTTTGAGCTCCACTGTGCAGAATGATAAATGTGCAGTTTGACAAACCACAAACAAAAAAAACCCTACTCCTTCGATCTCATTTAAGATCCAGAGTCTATGAACATGTAAATATACTGTATTTCATTTCAGAAGTTTAACTGCTGGACACAAGACGTCCCCTACTTCACTGTAAAGTCCTTTCTCAGTATATGTGTGTTGGAGGCTTCACGTTTCCACATCACACTTGCGTAAGCTGCATTCTGGACCACGATTGGCTCTAAACTAGTTGTGATGCCACAGATCACGCTTGTCGGTACATGTCTTAAAATCATATCTAAGGTGAGCTCAGAGAAACATTCCTCTTCCAGCAGATAAATGTGATAACAGCCTTCTAGTGTCAAACTGTACGTACGTCATTCTGCACAGTGAAGCTCAAACATGCACGATGAAAGACATATTTTTGAGTAGAGGGTCAACACTGTTTTGACTTACATGCTCTTTTTGTACTTAATTTTGCTTTTAAAACATCACCGTGCTGCCTGTTTGTAGCTTGACGTGAGAAACTGTGTGCGTTCTCGTCTTGAATCGCGAAAGTTGTTGACAAAGAGTCTTGAAGGCCGCTGTCAAAATGTCCCAGGAGGGTGGATTCAGTATTAGTCTCTTTGTCCTTTAGGAGTCAAACAAAAGTCGCTCGTATGATCATTTTAACATTACATTGGTTGTTGTGTGAAGTCCGGAAAAACAGAGACTTCATGTCCTCATTCTGCTTTGTTTGCTGTCAGGTACTGTTGGTGGAAAAAAGGGTTTGGATAATTAATTTGTTATTTGTACCAAGCTATGCATATTACTGGCAGGACTTTTTTGTTTTGCTCTGTCCACCACTGCCTTACTTGGCTCTGTGTAGTTTCCTCCTTCCTCCTCCTCCACTAATGCAGGTGCAGGAAATGCAGAGGAGCTGATTACGCACACGTCTGGGTCTAGAACAGTTGCCAGCTTATTAAATAACTGGGGAAATAAAAACAGACCATGAAAATATGTTGTCAACACAAGATGAACTTATTCTGCTTCGTTCAAGGCCTCATTCACTCATCTATTCTGGTGTCCCCACCCACCTCTGGGGACATGTGGTCCTTGTAATGTGGGTACAGGGTTAAAGGATGCTGAGTGAGTTTCTCCTCCAAACCGGCCACATACTCTCTGCGGATTTGCTTACGAATCATCTGCTTTGAGAAGCAAGCGTGCGTTTTAGAGATGCGCTTTTGAGGCGTTTGATTGGAGGTGTTGTTCGGAGTGCCGTTGAAGATAACCGGTGAGACGCCTCTCTGGGTGCCGGATAGGTTCGGAGGGCTTTCGTTTAACCCATCGAGGCTCCTCATGTTAACAAAACACCAGCGACTGTTGACCGAGGTCAGCTTGTTGGTCGGGACTTTACGATACTTGTTCTGCAACCTCTCCTTGTACCTGAGAATTTACAAAGAAGAGCTTTAGTAATACAATCAAATAACTCACTTCATTTTACTTGTCAGAGTTGACAAACCACTCTTTGCATACGAGTTGAACCAAAAGTGTAAAATAATAAGAATACAAGTTAAAGATAATGATGAACAAGGGTAGTTTTCAAGTAAACAGCAGTATGAGAGCAGTAGAAATAGAGCCTCGCCTCAGGGATACTAACGCAGACACTGTAATAAGGTCACTGTACAGTCACTTCTGAGCATCTCTCTGTAGAAATAATGTTTTTGTTTTTTATTAGTCACACTGTGTCTCAAAATTATTAGTTTATCATAAGATTTTAAAAAAAAAGTTATGTACAACCACAAAGAAAGAGCAACTGAAACACAGTTTGAGTGTGTAAATCAAGAAACTCAAACTATCAAAAGTAGATTCAATTAACGAATCACATAATTAATTTCACGTGACTCTTTTATAGTAGCAGATATACATTATCTGACCACAAAAGCAGCCGTTTTTCCTTCAACTCAGAAGATTTTAAAATGTTCAAAATGGAAAAAAATAGACTCTATTTCACTTCTAGGATGAGCAGAACTTTACTGTATTTGAGCTTCGTATTTGAACAGGAAGTACATTTCTGTTTCAACCTCGCTGCCTCCTCGACCACAAAGCGTTGCTCTCTGAGTTGTCTTTTTATATCTGCCTTTATCTTTTGCCAGTTGGACGCTCAGCCTGTACTTGCTGAAGATCCTTCTCTGCATCGTGTATCTGACGAAAAGGAGATGATAAGACGATTTATATTCTCCATCAAGGGCCTGAGAATAATTCAGACTTCTTTGATGTGTCGTCTTTTCATGTTGTTTCACATAAAGTCGGTGTCTTGTTTCACAAATGAGTTTATTCTGCTGAGATCAGATAGATGGATAGATAGATGAATGTTCTTTCTATACTTTCACAGTTTTTGCAAGAGTAGTCTAGTTCATAGCAGTGTCATATTCTGCAGCATCAACGAGCAGTTTGAATTCAGGTCAAGTGTCACTGTTTCTACCCAAGGTAGCCCTAAAGTAGCCCTTTGTAACTTCCTTTTTCCCAGTTTCCACCAGGTAAACTTATGATTTGCAATGAAAGACTGTGTTTTCTGGTAGTTCTACTCAAGACTGCAAGATTTAAGATATCATGGATAGACAAAATACTGTAATGGGAACATCTGGATAATGAAAGCAGGATTACAAACTGTGCCTTCAAAAATGAACCATAAAATTGTCTTAACACCTCCTGACACTGTCAAAACATGTTACAGGCTTCACAATGATAGTATTAGTTGTAGGTCTACACTGGCCAGAGGAGAAAGGAATTGGAGGTTGGTTTTTTTTAGCCATTAATATCAGCTTTTCACAGAATATTTGGGAGTCAGCTTACACACTGTTCAGGTCAAATTTGACTAATTTTTTCACTTGAGAGCAGTAAAAACACCACAAAACAAACTTTTTTTTTTAATCTGAATTTTTATGCCTTTTCCTAAAGTGACCCAGAATAAACAAAAATGGAAGTATTTCAATTTTTTATTTTATTTTGTGCAGCCCATATACATTTTTGTACACAGAGAGTGTTCCGGGTTAAATTTGTCTCGTATTTATTCAAAAATTTTTTTGCTGCATTCTTCAAAGTCAATACATTTCATTGAAAAACCAGGACGTTACTTTTTCAGGTAACACGAGACTATAATATAATGTGATTGTGAATGTTTATTCTACATAAACAAATAGCGTAAAACCTGAAGAATATATTCTCTCTACTCTCCAAAAGCTTCATTAAGGATTAATCACCTGTTTATTAATGACTAATAATGAATGAAAAATAGTTTTGTGGTTCAGAAATTTGGTCTAGAGACTAATTATGAGGCGATAGTGTAAAGGATCTGAATATGAACGGTATGTAAAGGTTAAGGTTGGGCAATCTGACAATATGTAGTCTAAATAACATAGAATACAGTACTATGTAAATACTCTGCATAGTATAAACTGTGTCATTTATAGCGAGGTATCTATCCCTTTAACATCTCTGGGTGTGTTAAGCCATTGTGAGCAATGTTACAAATGAATTAACAGGATTGTTTTATATCAATATTTGATACAATTACTGCAGCAATATGAAGTAACTTGATTTGTTTTGTATTTAAACTGATGGATTAGCAAAAACAGAAAATCCTATCTTCTTATTTTAACGATAAAGTTTCTTAATTTACTTTCCAGAAAGTCAGTATCATGATATAAGATTACATACACTGTTATAGAAGATTTTATTAATATCTCCCACTCCTATTTCAGATTCTCAATTTTTGCTGGTGATTCCACAGTTCTGTGTCAGATTTATTTTTATTTTTACAACATTTCTCTTGTCCTGAGGTGTGTTAGTGTTGTTTGTCATTTTTTTTGTTTTCTTAACCATAACAGAGGGAGTCCAGCTGCATCACTTCTCCTCAACAGAAACAGAAATACACCCGCCTGCTGCTCTTTGACATACACATGAAAGTCTAAATGAAGCAGCTCGGTGACTATTTTGGATAGTTATCTGTACATGACTGCAGTCATTAAGGGGAATATGTTTGTTTTATCTATTCCTGACTTTCCGTTTCCTCCCATCCTGAATTCCAAGCATTTCATTCCTTCCTTGATGTCACTCCATCTTTCCATTCTCGTGCTGGTTAGATCAGGTGATCGGACACAGACAGAGCGGCTATAAAGGATTAAAGTAATTTTCCATAACATTTTCATATATAGCTCATGTAAAAAGTGTCTTTATTATAGCTGGTATGGTAGGCAGTGTATCACAGTGGTAGACAGCACATTTATCTATGTAGCCATAATTAAATACAATTTTGAAGTACTTGTACTTAACTTAATACTGCTCCTTCACTACATTTCAGAGGGAAAATATTTATCCGACAGCTGTAGTTACTCCTTGTGACTTTGCAGATTAAGATTTTACATAGCCTATAAAACATAATCATCTTATAAAATCTGATGCAATGTTATAACGTTAGATGAAACTACCCAAAAGTATGAAAAGTAGTTAAAATTAGCTAAAAATGAAGGCTTACACATTAAGACATTGCTATAAATGAAATACTAATATTAATAATAAAACACTGCATATGAGGAGGCTACTTTTACTTATGATACCTTTAAGTAGCTCCATTTTGCTGATAATACTTTTACTTAAGCAAAATGTTCAATACAGGACTAATGGAATATTTTTACATTGTGTTTCTACTTTTAACAAAGTAACGTTAGGTGTTATAAATACTTTAGACCACCACTGGTATTCACCAAGGAAACGACTGCTAATCACTAATTTAGCCAAAATAAAGACTTCACTTTATATTTACCCCCAAAAGAAAGACTTTGCCACTCACCAAGGGAAGATTGGCCGTGTGCTTTTTGTCTCCATTGCTTCTCATCAGTAAGAAGCAATTAGTAACTTAATGAGTTCAAGTTAGAGCTAACTAGCATAAATTTTTCTTTAACTTGTCCCAGGCAGCGATATTTTTTCCCTAGGACGGCGAAGTTATGACCCGCCCTACTCTGCCTCTGATTGGCTGACCCTGATATTCTTACCCTAACCCTAACCAATCTCATTCCTCATGTCTAAACCTAACCAACCGAACGGTTGGAGGCAACGAGTATTAGCCAAATCAGAGGCAGAGTAGGGCGGGTCATGACTTCGCCATCCTACGACAAAAACATTTACCTTCAAGGCAAGTAGTTTGTTGCACGGTAACCATGGTAACGGCGGGGGAATTCGTCGGACTGTTGAGGAGACGTTAATCAGTCGTTTTATATGAAATTAAACGCTTACACTCATCTTTGCAGATGGCTCGTATCGGCGAAGCAGCAAACACAGCATGTTAAAGGTGGGATACATAAACCTAGAATAGATGTTTCCTTTTAAATTAATGTTATTCTTCTGCTATGCTGGGTGTGTGTGGACTTATATGGCGTCTAGATGTGTATATACTGGTAGTCAAGTTGCTCACTCACAACAGCAAGAGGTTATATTTATAGCTCCATTTATAGGGTGTTAAACTATGTGGTTTCAGCTGTTGTGTTGTCTGAGTCACAGTTACTATGGTATAAACAAAACTCACCCAGAATAGGTATAGTAGTAGGGATTGTAGGTTTAGCTGTTTCACTAATTTTACCATATGACTGGACAAGCCGGGCGCACATGTATAGTCATAAAGATGAAGTTATAAAGATTCCTTTGTGTGGAGCTTACTGTGCGGTATTTGAACACTAGGGGGCTCTCATTGTTAGAAAATTTGGCAGTTAAATTTATACCATCCTGACTCCTGAGCCAAATCCCATGCAATCACGGCATCTGTAATCACTGTCAATAAAATGTGTAATTGCTGAAATATACCACCTAAATACTATCTAGTTTTTAGATGTTGTTAGATATTGTAAGATGTAATCAGATCCTTTATTTAAGTAAAACTAGACATATCACCATGTAAATATGCTCAATTACAAGTAAAAGTCCTGATGCATCCATTTCACTTAGCCTAAATGAAAGTGCATAGGCATCATCAGCCAAATGTACCTAAAAACAAAACAACAGCATGGTAATGTTGTAGCCGGTTGAAGGGGAGCTAATTTCAACTGCTTCATTTCCTTTTGTGTACTTTTAATCTATTACAAAGCCTAATCATTTATAAGATGATTGTATGATTTCTGTGAAAATCTTTTATCTGTTAAGTAATAGAAAGCTGTAGCTGTTGTGCTGTTGTGTTGTGGAAGCTGTAGCTGTAGCTGTTTAGTTGCCTAAATTGTCAAGTATAATACATTTGTTGTTAGGTACAGTACTTGATTAAAAGTACCACCACTGCTTAATCTACTGTATGCTAAACAATGTGCTTCTGCTTTTGTGATTCTTTGTATTACTGCCAATTTACCTAAACTGTTGTTCTTTGTTCTGTACTTCTCACAGTAGATAGTTCCCCAAGTTTACGGTCAGTTTCTAAGGATGCTGACATTATGCATGACCTGATTTTGTGAAGTGGTTGTTGTCCTGAGACCAACATTTTGTATGATAGCCCTAGGACAACAATTGCCTCAGCCAATCAACGTTTGTGATGTCATCAGAGAAAGCCCTGCTATTTGCTTTATAGATTAGCATTTTGCCACCATGGAAGTAGGCTAACATTAGCTTGCAAAGGTGAGCTAACAGTTAGCCAGGTTGCTACCAGCCAGAACCGATCAGCATTGTTATCTTTCTGGCTAAAATTGAAACAATCTGAAAGTAATATTTAGATGTTGATATTTTTATAGCATGCCTAGCTAAAAAAGCTAAAAATTTAGTTAGCTAGCAAACATGTGCAAGCTAGCAAGCCAATACTAACCAAACTTTTAATGTGTACTGTAAATATAAATAATATTTGACTCAAAAACACATTTGATTTATTTTCATATTTGAAGGGCACTAGAAAAATATCTAGTTTTAGCTAACAAAGCATAAACTTCCCACTGTTCTTGATGTTGGTTGAGCTTAGGGTAGTGATAAATTCTGCAATTTTATGGGCAATGCTGCAGACAGCAAGCAACAGTGAGAGCTAGGGTCAAAAATCTATCCAATACACTGAGGCAACTCTTAGGGTAATGTTTAACATCAGAAGTTGCCCATGATATTGCTTCATCTATTGCGATCCTTGGGGTTAGGGATATTCTGGGCAATTTTTGGGGCATCACAAACGTTGATTGGCTGAGGCAGCTGTTGTCCCAAAATGTTGGTCTCAGGACAACAACCACTTGGCAAAATCAAGATGTGCTAAGATTATAGAGACATTCATGGCAAGTTCTGTTGCACGGAATAGTGATTGTTGTTGACTGAGTGTAATCATGTCATTCCCTTCAGGGCTGGTGAATTAACTAATTAGCCTGAGTTCAGGTCCCCGGACTCTCCTGCTGTTCAGCCACCAGGGAAAACACTGCTGAGACAGAGAGACTTCTGTTTCCCCTTTTTTCAAAGCTGATGATCCCTATTTATAGCAACAAACTAACTTAGTAAACAGTTTCAATGCAGTCAGTGAACTGTCTGCTAGTTTGTTTGCCAGCGACACAGCCAGCTTGAATGCAGCCATAAAACAATGAGATTTGAATAAACATTTGAGATTTAAAACTATCACGGGCAGCTTCAATTCACTGTTTACTCAGTGTTAAATTTGGCGTAATTAACCTACAAGATCCCGTTTTTGATGGAGTAATTGAAGTATAGCACCACCTGTTGAGTTATCACCTAATGGAAGACAGTGTTGAAAGCGACTCTCCGAATAACTTTTAATTAGAGCAATGTTTTTGCGTTTTGGAAGAGAAACCATCAGCTGATTGAAAGGTCAGACAACTGTATGACTCTTATTGTTTGTCTTTTAAAGTTGGTTGCAAAGAAACCATTAAAATCAAATAAACACACAGCATATTATTATTATGCGGTTATTTTGATGCCAGCAACTACAGGCCCCTTGACTGTAGACTGTGAATGGATTTGTTTATCTCTCCAGCTGTCCTGAGCCTCCTACTCGTGCCTATAGAGTCCTCGTGCTGTCACAGGACCGCTCTGAGGCGACATGATGCAGCAGCTACGTGGATCAATGAATGGATAATGTTGTCATGACCATGTTACGTCACTATTGCACCATTTTCTCTGAGGAACTTCCGACTTTAAATCGTTGATGGAACTTCACTGATGTCACTCCACTCCTCCCAACAAAGTGTTGTGACATCTTTCACCCACATACCTTAGTCAGACGGCGTGACATACTGTATAGTGACATGCAAAGGCCGAGTGTCAGGTCAGCTGAATCCCTTCTCCTTTCTGGTCTGCTGATGACCTGAATTCACCGTTTCTGGTTTTTTAAGCACGTGTCAAACCTTGCATCCACATTGAGATATACTGTGTATGTTGACATTTGAACCTTTCAGATTTCAGTGTATCCCCAGCATGAAACTGCCAGCTTAGTTTCTAAGTAAGCTCCTCATAAGGGAAGAAAAGCAAAGGAGATTCTCTGTCTAACTGCAGCTGATATTGGAAAACTTTTAACTCCACTGGAGGTTATTTTCATGTTTTATTAACTCACATTAAAAGCTACCTAGCCTTCTGAGGAATGGGCAACTTCTACTATCCTTTGACCAGTAAAATCCATTTATACCTACCTGGATAAACTCAAATACACATGTTGGTCGGCTATGAACAAGGCTGCTTTTTAGCTCCTGAAAAGTTAACATTTTTTAGATGCAACTTTTATCTGTCAGCAGTTCTAGGTCCTGCACGCTCACAAGGAGTTCAGTCTAATCTTCTTATCTGTCTTGTTGATTGCAGTGAGGAAGCGCCTGAGTTTGTTTTCTCCGCATTTTACATACCGTACCTTTCTTTTTCCTCTTGAGGAGGATTTCCTTCTCATGCGTCCTGACTTATAAATATTGAAATACGACACCTACGAAATCGGTCATTGTCTACAAATCGCCCTCTAAATGGTTGTGCAAAGATGGCCTGACTTTGGAAAGCTCAGCCCCTTTAGAAAAAAATCTGGAAGCGAATGGATGGAAAATATTAGGATGCGGACAACTGTATCTACTGTTTAATTGTATTTACCACATGCCTGATGTGATCAGTGCAGCGGTGGTGAGGGGATACAATTTGAAAACAAATCCCACTTTTATAAACAGATCCATAAACAAATCCAAATGATACTGATGATAGTAATTTTGAGTCATTATTTTAGCACTTTATTTACATTTATTTAGACCAGAAAGAGTAAAAAAAAAAAAGAAGAAACTTGATGACACTTTTGATTGGTTGCTCAATGACGTGCATTCTTTTATTTGATTATTTATTCCACACAAGCACAATAAAATTAAAAAAATCAAAGCAACAGGACAACATTAATTTTCCTCTAGAGACTTTCTACTTCTCATCAACAGGATGAGTACAATTGGGGGAAACTGGTCTGATACACAGGAAATGTTTTTGTTTACAGTAAAATCAGAGGGTTTAGCAGCATGCTGGCTTTTCAGTGAAAAAGTTTACTGCCATTTTTAACAACCTCTTACAGCCTTTAGGATGTTGAGCAACTGTAGAAAACAATACACCAGAAAGGATGTGCAAACCTCCTAACACGCTATCTGTACAGGACACAATACAGGTTTGGCATGATAGATATCCCTTTCTCAGAAGTCCTGTGGTCAAGGTCCTGTCAACTTTTGATACGTTGACATTTATTTGGCTGAACGAGCTTCACATCCCCATTTTAATAGATTCCTCAAGTTTTCCCTAAAACCTTCATTAACAGTCAAGATATTGGCACCACATGCTCAGGCTATTGTTCTGAATATGTTTTTGTATATTTCTATATTCTCGATGAATCTGGTGACTTTTCAAAATTCATTTATAAAGTAATCATTACTTTACAAAAACTGCCCATCACAAGGTCCCAGAGTCCAAGGTGTCGTCTTCAAGCAGTCCAAAAACTAAAGATATTCATTTTATAATGAAGCAGCAAATCCTCACATTTGAGAAGCTGAAACCAGAGTGTGTTTGACATTTTTTCTTGTTAAATGACTAAAACAATTAATAGATTATCACTATCATTGGTATTTAATGAATGAATTGACTAACACTCACACATTTTTAAGGCTTCTATTTAGGCTGCCTGTTAATGTTGCAGATTAAATCATTTCTTATATAAGAAATAATATAGTATAAAGTTTGTTTTAACATTCCTAGTGCCTTCAAATGACGTAACGTATTACTTACTGTCACTGTTTGCTGTTATCTAGCCTCCCAAAGCCAGAGTACATCTTGCAGCCTCAGTTCTTCCCTTCACAATTTAATGAGTGAAGCTAAATTGTGGGCTGGCTTTGTCAGGCTATGCCTAATGCACAATGCATATATTGTTGCATAACTCTCCTCTCAACCCTGGGGACAGCAGGACTAAGCAAGATCACCACAATTTTTTTTTTGTTAATCATGATGAACACATATCATGTTTTGAAAAGATGTTGTTATTTAGATCAACAAGACTGTCTTTCTGCCATTGTAATGTCGTGCGACAGCGGCTCCTCTTTGATTTCTTAAATTAACACTTTGTCGTTCTGTGTGGGAACAATGAGTTGCTGTCTCCTGTTACAAAACACATTAGTTGAATGGTGGGAAATGAACCCCACCTAGGTAAACAAAGGAATGCTATGGTCAGTCCATCACTGACCATGAGAAAGCATATACAATACATACAGTTACAAAGGAACAGCTTGGATCCCATCTCTCAGCTTTTCTTCTTATCGCTCATTTTGGTTTCTTATATTACAATTCTATTTTCTGCTGCAACCAGAGGTGGAGGAAGAAGTCAGATCCTTTACTTAAGGATAAGTACCAATACAACAATGTAAAAATGCTTCATTTCAAGTAAACATCTTTATTCAAAATCCTGCTTAAGTAAAAGTACAACATATCATCAGTAAAATGTGCTTAAGATATCAATAGATAGGTTGTGGGATGATTAATGGAGCAAAAAAACAGCAAAATGTGTATTCATTTTGGGGCTTTTCCCTAACCTTTGTTGTTTTTATGAAAAGTTGGTTAATTTTACCTCTTTGAACTTAAAAAAAATATTTAAATGAAACCATCTGAGTGGAAATCTCTCTTTGGTGCAACAGCTAACAACTCATAGATGTCTGAAACATTACAAGAGATGCCAACAAGACGCTGCTTTTCTGTAAGAAGTCACAAGTCAAAAAGGTTGGCAACCATTGGTTAAACCTTTAACAATGCAATGTATTTCATAAGTTTATCTATGTTTTCCCTTTTGTAAAATCTTAATCTGACAAGTAACTGTCAGTGTAGTGGAGTAAAAAGTACAATGGTTTCCTCTAAAATGTAGTGGACTAGAGTATAAAATGGAATTACTGAAGTAAAATAGGGCCTACAAGTACGTCAAACTTATACTGAAGTACAGTACTTGAGTAAATGTACTTAGTTATTTTCCACCACTGGCTGCAACATAGCAAGTTCTTTCGGCCACTGTACTTCTCTCCAAGGAGAACATGAAATAAATAAACGCAGAAATAAATTCACTGTAGTGTACTCTTCCCATAGCACTTAATGACTCCGTTTGCATTCATCACCTCCAGTGAAAAGGTCTGGCACTCCTCACAAGTCTCCACCCCCACAACTATGCCTGTATATCAGTCTCTTGCCTTACAAAGCCTGTCTTAGCCTCGAAAGTACCGTGACTTAATGTTCGGTACCAGGCTCCACCGCAGTGCAGCCCTGCGGGGTGGAGGGCAACGCTTATGTCAAGCAGTATTTACAAAAAGTGTTAGAGTTGTTTCTGTTGTGTTGATATGAGGAGAGAACTGCAGATAGGGATGATAGATGATGGAATGTGGTTGGTGACTGGATGATAGATATCTTACAGAGAGCAGATTGTTGCTGTCAAGAGAAAATACTTTTCCTCCGACAGTTTATGTATAAGAAAAGCTGGCTTCTTTTGTGCTTGATTACAATGCAGTTTTTACATCACCTAGTTAGGATGGTAGAATTTCCCCAAATTATAAAGAACTAGAATTTAAATTGTAATATTTAAAGCTGATATAGAGCATTGTGTTGTATGTTAAACTACAACACAGGAATTCACTTATCTTTTGCATTGTGCAAGTGTAGTAGTGATAATACATTCAGGTAATCTTATCATTTTAGATTTGACAACAAAAAAACTCAACTCAAACTCCACTAGCTCTTTCTGGAGCTTTCAACTGCATCCAAAACTCAGTCCACTGAGAAAGACTGCTGATTAAAAGCTCTGGAAAAAGCTGTTGACTTAACCTTAAGTGGCTCATGGTCAATGATGAACTTTGACAAACAATGTAGTTATTGATTTTTAAACTTAATAGCTGTGCGAGTTTCTCAACACATAGCAGGGGATGTATTTATTTAAAATGAATGAAATGTTTGCCTCAACACTTAAATGTACCTTCCTGTTCTTCTGTACTTCACTTCAATTCAAACACGCCTGTTTATCCTTGTTACCTTGTTGATACATGAAGGCATGACCTCAGATAGCTTTGTGACTTAGGGCGTCGGCACCGTTATTTGTACAGTGCTGCAGATGAATTCAGCATAACAAATTTTTATTTGAGGGATATGTTAGCCTAAAAGATATGAATCAATGTTTGCATACTGCGTGTTCCTGAGCAAGCTGAAAGTAGTTTACATTTAGCCTCTGCAAAGTTCACCGTGAATCCACCCATCAACTTCAAACATGATTTTCCTGACAGTCATGAGCATCTCTTTAGTCAAACTAACGCCTGTGTTTTACTGAAAAGCAAATTGTTTCAAATGTGAATAAACCAGAGGTACTGAGTTACTGACTCACAATAGAGCTATTATCGTAATTATTGGATGTGTGAGGACGATGACCTTAAATTGCTCCTAAACACAATGTGAAGTAAAGCCCACGTGAGTTAGCGCATAACCCATTTTGCAGTTATCACGGACAACTTAGAAATGTTGACTGCGCAGAATGTATGAAACATTCACAGAATACTTTTTTTTCCTAACTCATGAATAGACATTTGTGTCCGCATAAATGTGCTTGCTGTTTAGCCACATTTGCACTTTAGCTGTGTCTTCAAAGTGCAAACTAAAAGCTATTGGTGCATTTTTTGTTTTTGATGGGGGACAAAATGTGTCGGAACACAATGAATGATTTGTGGAGACAACAGACACCCAGATCCATTGGAGGAACTTGTCCGAAATTATTTACCCTTTGGATAAAGTCTCCTTGTTGTGGCGTGTATGAATGGTTGCCTTCTTCTATCCATGAACCCCTTTTATCATGCTGTACATAGAGATATTCACATAAAAATGTTGATCCCCAGTCATCAAATAGCTTTGTGTAGCCCTTCAAAGCTGGATATCTTCAGCTTCCAACAAGTCCAACAACAAAAAAAAAAAAAAAGAAAAAAATCAGTGTCGCTCTGTTGACCAAACATAAAAAGAGACCATCACAAAGGTTGAACTGTTTTACCCCTCTTCACCCTCCCACCCTTTCTTTTGGCAGAAACAATGTTGCTGCATTACTTGACTGTTATCCTTCCCCCCTGATGATTTTCTTTAGCATTTTTTACTTCTCTTGTTTGAACAGATGCCGCCCCCCTCCTGCAGCTCCCATCCTCCGGGATTGCCATAAGGCTTAGCACAATGAGGTAACACTCAATTACATTAATGTTAAGAGTCCAGCCCAGCCAGTTCCTTCCAGTAAGCAACATCAAATGATATGATGTATATCACCTCCTGAGGAAAAGTGGTATTCTTTTGTCCTGCTTTATTTAGGAATGGATTATGCAAGAGGTGACTGCATGACCGCGTTCACCTTTCAGTCCGTCCATTACTGCCCATACAGCATTTTTTTATAGCAGGAAGTATCCAAAACTGTTGGCCACCAACCAAACCCCAAATAACTCCCAGTCAATGAGAAACAGATAGCTGATGAGAGAGGATAGCTTTATTGCATCTGATTCAGATTTGTTTGTGAAGGCATATAAGAGCTGCAGCCGGTTGGATGAAAGACTGGTGGAGCTGTTTGAGTGGTGACAGATTTCTCATTAGGTAACCTTGTATCTAAACTGGAATCTCATCCAGCAGAATTGTGGGTAAAAGCTCTCTTGAGATAAGCAGTTGGTGTTGTCTGTAAATAAGGATGGTGGTGGCTCACAATTCCCAGTGTCCAGTTTCAGCCTTACAGAAGTTAGATGCTTTGAGTGCCACAGAATCCAAAAGGCATTGTAGAATCCCGGGGAAAGTCACCTCTGACCTTTTCTGACATTTAAACGTGAAGTCCTGATGGTATTTAGAGGTGTGAAACTTTAACTTCAGCAAGCATTAGATTGCATGTTGTCCATTAGGCCATCTGGATTGGTGCTTTTTCAAACTGGCCTCAACAGTAGCCACAAGCTTGTTAGTTCAACACTTGATTGTGATGCCATCGTTGATGTTTCCCATTCAAGGAAATCTAAACTGCAATTCATACTTCCCCTATGCTTGACACACAACGTCGCCATTGTGAACACAGTACCACTGTACTAGTGCTCCTATCGCTGCTAGAACCAAATCATAGTGAAAAATGAACACTCAGAAAAATTTCCTTTAAGCAAAAATCAATATTGACTGGACCAAAGCTCTGAAAAAAACTGTCTAACCAGCAGGCAAGCGTCGCATAGCTCAGATCAGTGTTTGCTGTGCCGAAACAAATGGATTTTTTCGAGTGTTGCTGCAAACTTAATGTCATTGCTGTTTTTCCTGCCTCGTGTCACGTTGAGAATTCACACCATTTCTGCTCCCACTGAAACATTAAAGGCTTTACGATAACACGAGGGCCTGTAAATGGTAACTATCATACCATTTATAGTTGGTATATGATGCTGCAACATCCTGCACTAATTAAATGTGCAAGCATGTGTTGTAGATCCACTTCTTTTAGATGAAATCACTCATTTAAATGCACTGTCAATTAAATTCACTTTATTTCACCAAGATAGTCCCAACATGCTACTTTCTAGTAAGTCATTGAAATTCTTTATAAAGTCTTCTCAGCAAAGAGAATTGCTTTTGTGTAGCTCTGTTATTACCAAAACCTTGACTCAAGGTTATATTACATTATGTCAACAATACTGTTGATACTTTAACTTCTGCAGTGACATTTCTCCTCTATGGAAAGTATATAAATGCTCGTTTTTGTCAATATTTAGTGGCCTCATGATGAGCTTAATGCAGTCTATAAATCACTCGCATTTCTCTGGTATTTCACTACATCATCTATGGTTAAAGTGGGCTCCGCTGTGGCCGCCGAACATCCACTCACTGCCCGGCCAGAAGCATCACGTCGTCGGTTCCCCCTTTAAAGGAGCCCCGCCCCGAAATCAGTCGATCAAATTCAACATCGCACTCACCAGCGTCTGACCAATCAGCGCCCAGAGGGGGTGGTCTCGAGACGGTGGTCCGTGAGGGCGATAGCCAATGAGAGCCCGAGCTGGTCGGACAAAGGGCTCGCGTCAACGATCGTTGGTCGCTCGAACGGCGCATTATTCATGTCCACGCGGAGCTTATTTAAGGAGACGCGATGAGGCGAGATAGCGGATGCTTCATAAAAGGTAACGGATCTCCCGCCTGCATATTTCCTCTGAGAGAGTGTTTAGAAGCAGAAACAAAACACTGCAGTGACATATTTTTGTTTTTATGAACATGAATTTATGATGTTTTTCTGTACATGTACATCAACACATCCCTCCGTTAATCTCATTAAATAAAGTCGCCAGGTGGAGTACTACCGTGCGGATAAGCACGCTGCTGCTAATTCATTCATAATCCTTGTGCTTGTTTTATTACATTCATGCCATAAACTTCACGTATTATCGCAACAGAAAAGCATTAATGTAAAACAAAGTTTAAAAAAAAAAGCTCGTAGAAGTTGCTTAACTAGCCTAAATGCAAAATAAATAGCATTTAAAGGCACGGATATAAGAGAAAATACATGTTTTTATGCACTTTAATTGTATATGCTTTTCTTATTTATTTATTTATTTTGCTCTGGTGACATCAGGCATGTAAGCAAGGCACCCCATCACCGCCTTTTCCTCTCTTTTAACGCACACCCACCGCCCATGCAGCCACAGCAAAACGACGCTTTTCGCCTGACCGAGTTCATTAATGCGTAGAGGAAAAGGGGAGGAGGTGGACGGCGCTTCATTTACGTCCCGATGTGCTCAGAGCTGCTGTTTCATTTCAACCACCGCCTCCGAGCAGCTCGCTCTAGCCACGCTGTAGTGTTAATATAGCTATCTCGGAATAAAGTGCCAACATTTTTTTTTAATTTTTTGTTTATTTTTTTGATACTCCCAGCCTCACCTAGAGACCTCGCCAGGGTGGCGAAGAGAGAAGTTTAAACCCCCGTTCGAGACGGCTGATCCGAAGACTGACGGTCCTACACCTCGCCTTCGCTGTCTTTAGTTGTTTTAATTGTTTTGGTTTTTTTTGTGAACTTAAGCTCCGACTTCAGTGAAGTTTTTCTGCTCGTAAGAGAGGACAACACATTAAAGCCGGCATCATGACTCGGAGATCCTGTGCCATTTACGCCACCGGGATCGTGTGCGCTCACCTCCTCATAGTGGGGATCGCCCTGGTTGTGGCTCAAGTCTTCCAAACAATGATCCACAGCCGGTTAAAAAAGGTGAGTTTCGCTCTCTTCTGACGCTATAAAGGGAATTATTTCAGCTGACAATTCATATGTGTGTTTTCCCTCCTCTCTCTCTCTCTGTTTCTATCTTTCACACTTCTTCCATCTTTCACACTTCAGGGGTTTAAATGTTAGACCATTTCATCTGCAGTGGCCAATCATGCGCATTCAGCATCTCACTGGTGGCAGCACATGCAGAGGTCACAAGATCAACCCGTGTAAAATTATCTTGAATATGGCATGCTTACTTTAGTGGTCATTTTCATTTTTTATTTTTATTTTTATAACCGTGCTGCAGTATCAGCACCTTCCGCTTCCAGCTCTGCGGGGATGAAGCTTTTCCCCGTCATGAATCCGCATGATCCGAGTCTGTGCAGCAGCAACAGCAGCAGCATGGTTGTACAGCTTTTTGTTTAATGCTTGTGTGTATATAGAGAGATGATCCAGTTGCTTGTAACACTGAGCAAAAGCACCGACAGTTACAGACGCTTAGCTCAATGTAAGAAAAAAAAATCCCCTTAACTCCCATAAGGGGACTAGTGACTCTTTAGAGGTGAGTCATGACCTTTCCCTAATATTCTGGCATTTTTATATCCTCTGACATATTTTTATAATTTCCTTTACGGATATCCAGCATTTTTATGATTTCCATTTATCACAGGATTCCGTTTTTTCTCTTGAATGGCAGGCAGTGTGGAAAAATAAGGAAAGAGGCATGATATGATCTTTCCTCCTGGCTGATAACTGTGGGGATTTATTTTTTTTTTGATGACCTGTCCAGCAATCCGATCCTGACCTGGTGACACATTTCTGATAATGAAAGGGCTTGATACGCTGGTCACTCGATGGTTGGCTATTCTGGGGAGGTTTACCGGTAGTAATAGTAGTAGAAATCTCAGCCAGCAGGGATGTTGGGAAGGTGGGAGGGATGGGGGGGAGGTGTGCAGGTCTGGAGGGATGGGGGAAGGGAGTGAGGCGAGTCAGGGAGGGAGTCCCTGACTTCCAGTGGTGGATCTAAAAACAAGTTTTACATGGTTGTGGATGGAAGATGATGTGTTATCCCCTTTTTATGTAGACAAACCAACAAGACATTGAATTAGATTTATGTCTGACAGGTAAAAGGTGCAGTAAAATGTATGTCTGTGTCTAAATGTTTGGAAATATAAGCTCCAGATCCAGCAAATGAACCGGTTTGAATGCATAGCAATCCAGCACAACCTGCGCAATATTCTTAAAATCGCAGCAGCGGTCTGTTTAAGTCTTACAGCTGCTTCACAGATCAATCACTGCAAAACAAGACTTGATCAGTTGCACCAGCCTGTCCTGAGATGAATTCTGCTTTACAACAAGTTAGCCAACACACACACATTTTTTGTAATGAGTCAGCGATCATGTTGACATTATGGCATCCACTCAGGCTAAACATTACTTTCTGACTTCAGTTGTATTGAAATCTACACATTCACTCTCACCTCCCAGAGGCAGCTCAGCATTTATTTATGTATTTATTGGGACCATGTACAGTGTTAAAAATAAATGTTACCATTTGATGTACTGTACCAGAGTTAGCTTATGGCTAATTTTCATCTGCAGTCCCTTCGGCGGGTCACAGTTAAAACATATAACAGCACAATAACAAACAGTACAAAGCAAAAAACACACAGGTCACATGATACAACAATTTATTTGGTTTTGTGATCCCAGCAAATTGTGGAGGAAAAAAAAATATGATTTGACATGTGAATTAGTGCAGTGGCGTGTCTTCGTTTCTGGAGACCGCTGGGCTGTTACTGGTGAGGCGTACTGAAAAACTGAATTAAGAACCTCCTTCCTGTTGCTGTAGTTATGTAGGGGTGATGGGGTGGCAGCTCGGTAGGGTGGGGGGGTGTTTGGCAGCTGACACAGTATCCCACCCTGCAGACCCGCCACTGACCTTTTTCAAATTGTTCGCATTCCTCTCCTTGACATGTATCACAGTGTCGGTTGGATGCTCTGTGCAACTGATAATCTGTGCTTAAAATCTCTCCGCTTTGCCTCAACACAAAGTCACCCCCCCACACACACACTTAAGAAGAAGAAGAAGAAGAAGAAAAAAAAACAGGAACAGCTCAGCAGAAAAGCTTGACACACTATTTTGTCCAAGTAGTGGACACACAAACAGCTGCCTCACTTACACGATTTGGCCTCCCGAGGTTAAATTTAGGTCCGCGTCTCATTTTTCCCTCATTCTGAAGCACAGCGGCGTCCCCAAATTAAGAGAGTTCATCAACGGGGGGGGATAATTCTGATGTGGCTCGCGATTACACAGAATGACAGCATAGCTAATCCTCTTTCCACAGTCTTCCCATTGAATTAGGCGGGCCCGAACATGCTGAACTGACTCCAAAAATCTACCTAATCTGATGTTTGCATGTGGCTCTCTGTAATAATGATGTAGCCTAGTTGCTTGGGACCATTCAAAGCTACCTCCGGGACACAGACTCTGTGTGTCTTGTCGAGCTGGGTGTGGAGGGTAGAAGTGGAAAAGTCATGCAAGGAATTTGACAGACTTTCTTGGCCTCCAGGGTACGATTTTTGCCTGAGAGCAACCTCATAGCACCTTGTTGTTCTCGTTCTTCACGGCCTATCCCAAGTTGTTCTGCTGAGACGAGAAAACTGGAAAGGAAAAACTCCCCCCCCCCCCCCAAACACGCCACTCCTCTCTGCGGTGTTTTGGAGAGCGCACCTTTCCAAGGTAGCATGACTGATTGAGCAGTCAAGAAAAAGGTTGTGCTGGTACTGGTTTGACTCAAAATGTGCCTTAAATTGAGAATGTTCAAATATTCTTCCTTTGTTTTTCATTTTAATTTGCCCTCTTGACTTTTTTTTGCACACGCTGATCAAAGCAGGATCTTGTCACACCACACCTAAACTGCGCCTGAAGTTGTTTGAATAAAAGCCGGTTTACATTGCCGTCACTGTTTAGTTTAAGACCTTGTAACTCACTCAGCCTTGCCTCTAGCGAACACTTTTTTTTTTGTTGTTGTTGTTGTTGTTTTTCTTTTTTGATTACACTGACAAACCACTCCGCTTCGTCCCTCAGTTGTGTTTTTGTTGGTTATAGATCAAGGTTTTCCAAGAGATAAGTGGCGTTCATATATCTTTGACGAAGGCCTTTTTTTGAAAGACCTTTGTTCAAGGTTGGCAAACACAAGGACTCACACCGGATACAGTCACACGTTAAAGTCTTTCCCCAAACGCTGCAGGGAAAACGGCAGACAAGACAGAGGCCTGTTTTCAAAAGTGATAGAGTATGCAACTTATTTTAAAAAGGGAACAAATTAAGTGTTTTGGTTTTTTTTTTGCTGGTTTAGCACAATTCCCTTTAAGTCCGTCATAGCGCACTGACAGCTCATGATGGTCACATGCCTCTGCGGGAGTGTCCTTTTGCATTACCTGGCTTCACTTCAGCTCTTAATTAATGCAGAATGATTAAGACTCAGGAGATTCGCAACTCTTAAATACCCCGAGTTCGTCCTAAATATGTCATCTCTAATTCTGAAGACACTTCTTTTAAAGTAGTTACGCAGCTGTGACGTCAAGCGCGACAGGTCATTGTTTCCTGGTTTGAATCTGAGATTGGGGCTGTGCAGCATCAGTCATTTTTAGTTGAAATGAAAAGCGGTAGATATAAGCTTAATGAAATCAATGTCATGTATCTCTAATCATTCTGTAAATGTGTGTTATTCATTGTAACATAACCAAATCAGCCAAATAGGTTTGCATTTAGTTGAACCATCTGACCTTTTTTTTTTAATGCAAAGCTATCAAAGTGGTTATTTTGACTAACCCTCTAAGATCTAACGTGGGTTTTTGTGAAGTAGCAAAGAGGAAAGGATGCAACAGATCCCGCAAACAACTCTATAGATAAGCAACAACACGTTTGATTGCCGGAAGTTGGAAGCCAAACAGGAACTTCCAGCCACACCTTAAAGCTATATTTTCTCAGCAACAAGTGCCTGTGAGAACGCAGAAGACAATGTATGGCTTCACTGTACTCTAGAGACGGTTTGGGTTTTTCAGGAACTCGCCATGAAACGGACACAAAAGGAAGCGGTTCATTTTCTGCCCCCCCCCTCCCCAAGAATGGAAAAATAAAAGCTTGTTTATGTTCCTGGTCTACAAACACCTGAAGTCACTTTTTTCTTCACTGAAATTAAAGGCTGTTTGTGCATATACAGTTTAATGATCTAGTTTAAAGTCACCGTTACTCTTGTTTAGACATGTGGCAGCCAGGTTTATGTCACACACGGTTACTACTCACATACATTTTCAAACCTGTTTTTCTCCACCCCATCAGAATGAAACCAGCTACTACCTTTTTTGTGGTCGCTTTGGCTCTCATAATCTGAATTCAAAAAAACCTCACCTGACATATTGCGTGTCATTTAACGGCAAATTCTGCGGAGACGTCATGTCTTGTTTTTGCAATACGTTGCTGGATTTGTGTGGGCTGTCTAGCCCACGGTCGGATTCTTGCCTAGGCTTGCTGAGGTCAGGGATGTGTGCAGTTTTTACTGAGATTTTTTTTTCTGCCTGTCCTGACGGTTTTTTTCAGCTATGAAGGACTTTTCTCTGCTTCCCTCTGGGTTTTTGGGGTCTTGGCCCGGCACCAGCTCTTCGCAGAAAGTGCCATGTGTGCTCTCAGATGGCACTCATTCAGAGTAGTGAAGGGCTTTGAAAAGTGCCTGAATGTGAATAAAACATTATCCCACCAAATGGTTTGTTGGCATTTCTTTAGATACTCAACACATAATGCTGTAGGAGGTGTCGCTGTTGATTTTTGTTGTTTTTTTTTTTGTTTTTTTTTTTGCTGTTTCTCAATCTGAAAGTGTATTTTCTTCTTTTGCTGACAGGAAATTACTTTGACGGAGAAGAGCCAAGTGTTTGAGTCATGGAAGAATCCTCCTCCACCTGTTTATATGGAGTATTACTTCTTCAATGTGACCAATCCAGAGGAGTTCTTAGCAGGCGGCAAGGCATCTGTCAAACAGATCGGACCCTACACTTACAGGTAACTTTGCATACTGATGGGAAAGGATAGCGGTTCGTTAGGTCCTGTTTTTTAGAGAAGCCATCTTGCGTCTGGTCCATCTGGAATCATTTTGTTGTTGTCGTGTGAAATCAAAACAAAAGACATCTGGACTAACTGACCAATGTAAACTCTGTGTTTTTTTTTCTCTCGCACCCTTTCCGCTCCAGGGAGTACAGGCCAAGGGAAAATGTCACTTTCCTGGAGAATGGCACCAAGATTTACGCCCTGAACCCCAAAACTTTTGTGTTTGTGCCCGAGAAGTCAGCTGGTGACCCCACGGTTGACATCATCAGGACTGTCAACATCCCGTTGGTGGTAAGACATCATATCTGTAAAAACTTCCGTGTGTCATTATTGCCTTTAGCCGCCGCTTAATCAAGTCCTGTAGATTTGTGAGCTTAAGCCATTTGATTGGCATATGTGTTAAATTTTCTGTCAACATCACTGTTTGTGCTGGAACATTTTTTTGGCACACATCTTTCATCGTCCCACTGGCACACTCCAAGCTATTGTCCTCTTACGTTTTATTGTGACATTCTGATATCTTGAACATGTAAACTTCATTAAGGTCAGGCCAAGACAAACAAGCCAAGTGCAAAGCATCTATCGTTAGCTCTTCCACCAAATTACATAAAGTATTACAAATGGAAATTAAACAATGTGGTGAGAATCCTCATGACCTTTGCCCCCCCCCCCCCCCCCCCCCCCCCCCCCCCACTAATCTACCTGGTGTTTTTTTTCTTTGTTTTTTTGTAACATTTCCCCAGGCGGTGATGAACGAGTTATCGACCTACTCCTTCTTCCTGCGCACGGGTGTTTCTATATACTTGAAGAGCCAGGGCATCGAGCTGTTCTTTACCCGCACCGTCCATGAGGTTCTGTGGGGCTTCGAAGACCCTCTTCTCACCAAGATCAACTCCATTAAGCCTGAAGTGGATAAACACTTTGGGCTGATGTGGAAGGTAAGCTGGAGATTTTACTTCCTTAGGTGTTGCAGTACACATTTTTTACTTGTGTGCGCCGGTAGTTAGGGGTTACTAACACAACAGACGAGAGGAAGCCTGTGGTAACATCATGTAAGAGAAGTGAGATTGGCCACATGCTGATGGAAGACGCTTGTACTTCCTGTTTTTGTATTAAGTAACGTCTGCGTCTTGGCACCTGCGGTGACATCACAGGCCTTGTGATCCTGGGGGCTGCATTTTGGGTTAAAATAGATAAATAGAGCTATTAGTTTGATAAATCCATCAGTCAATCAACAAAAAAAATTAAATCAGCAGCTATTTTGATGATCGATTTATCGTTTCAGTAATTTTTCACGCGTAAATCCCTAAAACTCACTGCTTCCAGCCTCTGAAATGTGAAGATCAATCTTTCTTTTGTCATGTATGATATTAAACTTACTATCTTTTGGATTTGGACTGTTGGTTGAACAAAACAAGCAAATTAAACAACTTCGGCTCAAGGACATTGAGACATTTTGTGACAAAATGATTAATCCTCAATTAAAATAACCGTTAATTGTGTTCTTCAATAAATTGCTAATGACTTATTGTGTAAAAGTCTGCCGAGAAGACACCGAGGCATGTCAATAACAAACACAAAGCAGTATTTCTTTTACGTTCTCCACGCTCTTTTGTCACCAGACATAAACACTGTTTCTGATTCAGCGCCGCTCCGCTGTATCCTCAGCACTCGTCTGTCACAGCAGCTTTTGTCTGGACCTCATGTCTCGTCTTGTCCTCCACAGAAAAACGGAACCCATGAAGGAGAGTTTGTGTTCCACACCGGCGAGGAGAACTACTTGGATTACGGCAAGATCGACACGTGGAACGGCCTGAGGTAAACGCTGACATCAGGCAGTTTCATGTGTCAGACTTTTCCTTTTTCCTGCTTTCTCTGTGAAAGGGAACCCTTTCCTGTCAGCACTTAGCTTCCACTTCCTCCCAGCCATGAAACTGGCATCAACTTTTGTTACACAACTTGTATGAGAGTCCAGAGGAGAGAGCCTTTGCTCCCTGGCTCGAGGTAGAACATGATTGCAAAATAAATATTTGGATATCCAAAATGACTTTGCACTTTTAGTGTAATCATCATTAATAGGTAGATTCTTGTGGTGGAAGAAACGCTCAGATCCTTTATTTAAGCAAAAGCTCTGCCTAAAAGTATTAGCTGCAAAAAGTACCCAAAACATAGTTATCAAAAGTGAAAGTAGAGGAGGAGCTTGTTTTAAACTACTTTTTATGCAGTTTGGCAGTTTAGTTTAGGTTCCTGACCTCCAAAGATTCACTCGATAAATCAGAGTTGTTGTGAGATGCACAAATTTGCTTTCATTTTTTGGATTTTGGAATCTTTTTGGGGTTTTTTTTTGCTGAAATATTGGAGAGTTTTACATCTTTGGGTCCTAAACTGTTAAATGAAACCATCTGAGAAGTTAGTTTTAGAAGTTTGGAGCAACAGTTCAAAGACATCTGAAACATTTCAAGAGGTCACAACTAGAGTGGTTTAAAAGTGGTTTTATGTGTAATCTTAATCAGAAAAGCAACCGCTGACTATACCTGTCAAATAAATATAGTGATGTAAAAAGCACAATATTTCCTCTGACATGTGATGGAGTAGAAGTATAAAATAGTTTAAGATGGAAATACTCCAGTAAAGTTTAGTTCTTGAGTAAATGTATGAAGTTATTTTCCATCACTGGTAGATTCCTGCTTGCAAATCAAGGCAGCTTCCACCAAGCGCCAATACATCCCGTTTTCTCTCCGTTTCAACAGGGAGATGTCGTGGTGGTCTTCCAATCAGAGCAACATGATCAACGGTACGGACGGCGCAGTCTTCCACCCTCTGATCAACAGGAATGAGCTGCTTTACATCTTTGCTGCTGATCTCTGCAGGTACGCTGATATGACTGGAAATTTGTTTATAGTCAAAGCATCCAGGCGGGGCGAGAACCTGAACTTCCAGTATGGTTTTTATCTGCTGGGAAACGACATCTCAGTCATATAATATGCTTATGAATCCACTGATAAGGATAACTGCTTCTGATAAGACTGTTGAGAAACACACGTGGGATGTTTTTGAGGAATGTCAATAGTTTTTCCTGGACTTAGGGATGGTCATAGAGAAAGTTAGATATTTGATTGTCTTGTAAATGACACCTATTGTTTTATGGTTATGGCTTGGAAAAGCAAAGAATAAGAACATGATAAGAGGTGTTCCTTGTTCCTGAGTTCTTTATTTAGACTTCTTATATCCTGAAATAGGCACTGAGATTCGAGTGTTTCTTCCCTTTAGGTCAATCCATCTAGCGTACGTGGAAGACGTGGACGTGAAAGGCATCCAGGCTTACCGCTTCGCACCCCCCAGTGACGTACTCATGAGCCCTAAAGACAACCCCAGTAACGCGGGCTTCTGCGTGCCAGCTGGAGACTGTCTCGGCACCGGGGTGCTTAAAGTCAGCGTTTGTCGAGAAGGTAGGAGCACCGCCTGTTTCCTCACCCCGCCCCTCCCCTGCCTCTACCCCGACCCCCTCAGTTACCATAGCGCCTGACCCACTTCCCTTTGATGACTCTAAACCAGCCTCATGACATAGTTCCCCCCTCTCTAGCCCCCAAAAATGTCCTTTCAGTCAGCAACCGCGTCCCCTGCCTGGTGTCTGATATCTCCCACTGTTTGAGCATGCGAGATTTTACTCAATACGTGGTTCAATGATTAACTGTGCTGCCTGTGTGTGGCGGCTATTGAAGTATTTTATAGTGGTCATTGAGTGGAGTGTGATTGCACTGATAAGGCAATCTCCACTGTGCTTGACTGACATGAAGATACTGTACTATCACAGAGAGAAATGCTACTGTTACCCCAGTTTGTATTAAGTGTATTTCATTTAAAATCCTTTTTATTATCATTATTTTGTTCCTGCATATACTGTCGTATTAAAACTATGTCAAAAACCGTATGCAATTATTTGTGAAAGTAGGTTGCCACTGATTAAACTGCTATAATACCCACATCTTGATTGGCTGCCTTTGCCAGCTCCTCTGACTCATCTGATGCAAACACGCGCTATTGGAGGGATTTTAGTGATGATTCGTTGAGAGCCAATCGAGGCCGAGCTCCGTCGTCATGTGTTAACTGGTGTCATTCTGCCACTGCCTGTGTGGTCTAAAAAAAAAAAAAGAAAAAAAAAACAGAAGAGCTTCAACCGCAGAAAGTCATTCAAATTTCAACTGTCTTTATATCCGCTTTCATAGTTTCGAATTAAATGGAAAAAAAAAATGTAGAATTGATTGAACAAAGCTACTTCCGCTTTTTGTCTTTAAACATATACAGTTGCAATTTAGTGCAAGAGAAGTAAATATATAACCTGGCTGCAGCCACCACTGACATAGGAAACATAAAGGTCTTTTTTTATATGTATATCCTGTTAGTTTTAGCAACAGCAGCAGTATTTTTTTAGACTCAGTATGTTTAAATTTGACTACTTTTTGGCCAAAACATACAAAATAAAAAAAAGGTTTCACCATTTCTGCCCCAGAATTTGAATCTCTGTTAGTGCAAAAATGTAAAAGAAAGTAAATAAATGAGATATGAATAATCTGAATAATGAAAAAACTGACCAGAAATCTCTGAGGGTGTCGTCAGTATTTCTAAGGGAAAGGCGATTAATTTATGTTGCCTAATTAACACACTGAGGCAGTGCTTTACAAAAGAATCAATCCAAATTGAAATAAGAGATTGATTAATTAAAAAGACAACATTAAACTGCTGCACATGAAATAAACAATTAAGGATGATACTTTATCCTTGGAGACTGAGGTAGGCAGATTTATAGCCTGAGGAGTAGTGTTAATGTCTTTTATGTGATCCTGGTGGTGTTTAGGATGAATCTCATTATTTATTTCGGCGCACAAATATACAGCGAACTTAAGATTTCGCCATTTGAAAGAATCCAGCAAAAAAAAAAAATCTGGTTTAGTTTGGTGGTCTGGAGGATATGTGATGTTAGGAGGAGAGTTTTGTTCTGTATAAAACACGTAAAGCACCATGTGTCCTTCATAGTTTCTGTTTTGTTCTGTTGAATTTGTGGATCTGCACACTAAGATTTTCCATGTGATCGTTGTGGTCGTCGGCGCCGTGTGGTTCAGGACACTTAAATCATTCAATCGATCAATTTAATAGAGTGAATTTAAAACAGTAAGTTGTTAATGCTCCTCCAGCAGATGTGAATTTTCTTATTAAACGGATGTTTAGTTCCTCAGAAGCTCTCGTGTTTTTACTGTGTCAGCTAATCATTAATTGGACTCATTACAACCTGAAACAGACATTCTTCAGCTATCTGCCACAATATATAAACTATAGATATGGTTTGTATTCTGACTTCTCACAAAATACCAGATAGGGTTTTATCTTATCTCACGTTTCTTCTTTTATCTTTTTTTTTAGCCCTTGTTGTTGTGAATGAATCAGTGAAGGATATGAGCAGCCACTGACTCATGTATTTATCCTGTTTATTTCCTGAAGGCGCTCCCATCGTGGTTTCTTTCCCACACTTTTATCAAGCTGACCCCAAATACATCGAAGCCATCGACGGGCTCCACCCCAACAAGGAGGAACACGAGACGTACCTCGACCTGCAGCCGGTACGCCTTATATTTAATATCCCAACAGATTAGAACAAGGTTGAACCTGTGTTGAACCTTTTGCTCTGCTGACTTATGGAGTTCTTATCTAAATGAGAAATGTTGTTTTGATCATAATTTCAACTAATGGCCACGTGTTTTTATTTGCGTTTAAGGTTCTTTCTGTATTCTGTTTGGCAAGCTTACATTATTAAACAGAAAATACTTTTAAAAATGTTAATTTTTGATTTTAGCTGTCACTGTTCTGAGTGCTATAACAGTTTTTTAACCTACATTCGTTCTTTTTTTCTATTTTCCAAATTGAATTGTCAAGCTTCAATTCACATTTAAAATTAAACAAAATATGTGCACAAACAGGGATAAAGTTGCCTATTTATATGGCAAAAATCAATATTCATGATATATATTGTACACAACAATAAATAACAAAAAAAAATCATTCAAATGACTAAAAATGCAGAACGTGGCAGTCTGTCAGTCTGGAAACCACATGAATTCTTTTATATTTCCAAACCTACTACTTTTACTAAAAGTTATGTTTTTTTTGTCTTTTCTAGACCACAGGGGTTCCCATTCGTGCCTGCAAGAGAGCTCAGCTCAATATCATTCTGAAGAGAGTTCAAGGCTTCCCGTAAGTCGAACTTTGTTGAACTGTGACCCACATCGCTGTTGACACACACTGTCCTTATTTCAGCCACATGTTGAGCCAGATGTCCTTCCTGACCTCCCCGTGTCTCTCTCTTTCTGCCCCGCAGCAATACCAAGTTCATCAACGAGACCATTTTCCCCATCATGTTCGTCAACGAGGTGAGGAACCCGTTTTTAGTATAATCTGAAATAAACCTTGTGTGCCGATAAGTGAAACACAAGTCAATAACCTTCTCTCTCAACTCTAGACGGCAACTATTGACGATGATTCAGCAGCCCAGATGAGGACGTTGCTCTTAATCGTGACTCTTGTGTCAAACTTCCCCTTGCTCATTGTGGGTTTGGGTGTCATTCTGCTGCTGGTCCTTGTCGTCTTGTTCTGCCGAAACCGCCAGAAGAAGGTAGGAAGTAGCCCTGCGGCTCTGGACTAAACTGTAGAATTAATCCACACAGTTACCCCCCCCCCGGAGTGAAAAGTGTGTGCTACCCACTGACATTAGCTCACAGTGTAAATGTGACCTAGACTGATGGTAGATATTAGTAATATGTTACAGTAAAAGCTAAAGAGTTTTTGAGTTTGACTGGGTTTTTTGCATTAACTTCACTGAGCTGCAGCAGGTTTAACCCTCGAGCTACGCGCATGTTAACTAACACATTGCATGATTCCTGCATATCAAAGCGAGCATGAGCAGTTTTTTCCCCCCCAATTCTGGATCAAATGGTGTTTTTGTTTGGTTTTTTTTTTTTATCTTTTTTGAACATTTTCTAACAGTCGATGCATCTTCGATGAATCTTTGTATTCAGGAAGAAAGCATCTCCCTCCCAGTTCCCTTTTAGTCAGTGCATCTTATGAGTGCTAAAGTGCACTGAACTGCAGTAGTCCCCAGAAGGAAGTACAGCACATGTTCACCTCTTATCTTCAGTATTCCAGGATTGCTGATATGAAAACTGGCCTCACTGCCTTCAGATTACCAAAGTTCAGGTCAATCACTGTCCAGAGGCAGGCCTGCGAGTTGTCAAAAGAATAGTTTGACATTTTGGGAAATATGATTTATTAAATTTCTTGCTAAGAGCCACATGAGAAGATTGATATCACTTCCATGTCTGTACAGTAAATATGAAGCTCTAGCCTGAAGCCAGTTAGCTTAGTTTAGCTTAGCATAATGGCCGGAAACATAGAGAAACGGCTAGCTTGGCTCTGTCCACAGGTAACAAAATTCACCTACCAACACCTCTAAAACTCAATAATTAACACATTATTGTTCATAATAACTTTATTTGTATAGCATTTATTAAAGCTGCAAAAATACGTTGATCGATTAGCTGCCAACTATTAAATAAATCACCAACTATTTTAATAATCGATTAATCGTTTGAGAGACTGTAATAAAATTCTACAGTAAAAAGCAGACAAATTACAGAATAATATTAAATAAAATAATATAATATTATCCAAGAGATATAAAATATAAATCTGTTTAAAAAGATTTCGGTATTGTTGGTTTAATTCGCACAAAAAACAAAGTGTTAAAACAACACATTGTGGTTTTAATGTAGATTTTGTTACCTGTCGACAGAGCCAGGCTAAGCTAAGCTAAGCTAAGCGTAGAGACATGAGAGCGTTAACGATCTTCTCATCTAACTGTTAGCAAGAAATCTTATCTCCCAAAATGTCCAACAACTGGATGTAACGTCCACACATGTGGCAGAGTTCGACGTTGACTTTAGCGTTGAGAGAATGTTAAAGAAGCTTAATTGCAATGTGAAGAAGTGTTGTATTAACCATGTTCTAATTTTAATTTTCTGTAACCCCCCTTTTTTCCTTTCTGTTTTAGAATGAAGTAAAACGTATTGATTTTACTGAAGCTTTTCATTCTTTTACTGTAAGTCTTCATTTTTGCCTTGTTTGCTATTCTCCTTTTTTAATTTGTTATCCATCATCTCTTATTATCATTTTTTAATTATCTTAATTGCTCATAAGTTCTCGCCTCACAGTGTAATTGCTTTATTTTTTTTTTTAAGTTAATATTTTCTGTGGTGGTTTTGTGCTCGATATTTAGATTGATGTGTTTTTACTGTGAACATTTCAGTCAAAACATCTACTCCCATTTTAACGTCAGCGTTAAACATAAAACAAACAGTATGTGTATTTCTGTTTGGACATCTTGTCAGTGGTTTTTAGTAACACGCTCTTTCCTCCTGACTCTTCCCCGTCCAGACGGCAAAAGACGACACGGCCTACACTCAGGTCAGCGACAAGCCCGAAGAGTCGTCAGAAACGCCGGCCAGTCAGCCAATGAGGAACGGCTCCTACATTGCAATGTCTCCAGTGGAGGCCCAGAAGTGTTGATCGAGGATCTCCTCCCTAAGTCTGGAGCTCAGGAAGGGGGCTGAGGGAGCAGTGCGGGGGTGCTACATTACCACGGGTGGGGGTTTACACACCGGGGCTCGTTTTCACTTGTTTTGGGGGGGTGGGGGAGGATAGGGAAAGGGGGGTGGGACACAAGCCCCCAGTACATGTTTAGTCAACAAAGACATTGCTCCTCTCGCTGAGCCCTCTTATGACTGTCTGTCATCCTCTACTCTACCTGCTGAGCATGGCCCTCACTGCCTGCCGTACTGTAACACAACAAACTCCCACACTATATTCCTCATTTCCGTCCTGGTCGGGCCCCTAAACATGAAGGGACTCCGGGCGGGCTCGACCGGGACAAGCCTTTTTTCCGTAAAAAAATCTTGTGAGGGAACACGGTAGCATAGGTGTCGCTGTTGCACACGGATGCATGATCTTCTGAGCAGACTCTGTCGACTAACGTGGCTCAAAGAGTGTTTTAGTATTCACCTGAACGACAGCGGGTGTTGTTACAGTCGTATTCTTTGCTCTTTTCTCTCCATTGGTGTTGTGTGAGGAGAAACTGCTAAGCCAACAGATTAAAAACAAAAAAAAAGCCCCTGTTAACTGAATCCTTAGGACAGAAACTCTGAGCTCCTGGTGCTCAGAGGATAACACGGTTTTGCTAATAAACTGAACTTGGCATATCCTTTTTTGTAAAGAAGAAAAAAAAACAAAACAGACTGAGCCAAACTATTTATAGCAATTTTGCCTTTTTTTTCCTAAGATGAATTAGTGCAACCACACACACTTCCGGGATCAGTTAGTGAATGTGTGTGTGCACCTTTATCGTACACTTCAGTGTCCTGTTTTGACGGACAGTGGGCAACTATTTTTCTTGATGCAGGCACAGTGTAGTGTGACACCTGGACTACTCGTGATTTTGATCCCGACCACCCTCCCCTCTTCTTCTTGTGTTTTTGTCACCTTTGTATCCAAAACACTAGTTAAAAAACGGAGATATTCAGAGACCTCGCCTACATTTCAAAGTCATCACTAGCTAGCTGTGAAATTGTTAGTTTTGCCAACTGTAGCTTGATAAAGTTGCACCTTTTTTTTTTTTCTTTTTTTTTTTTTTAGGCTTCATCACACATTCAAAACAAAAAGGAAAAAAAAAACACCCACAGAACTTACAAGGGAGACTTGAACCTGCTTTCTGCCTTATAATGGTTCAGTGTGTTCTTTATGTTCAAACATTGTTCAAATAAGCTGGAAATCTCTTCTGTCGTTATTGTACATATATAAAAGGGGAAATGTTGAGATACCTCTGACCAAATCCAGCAAGCAGTCCTCCTAGGTGTGCTGAAAGACACTTAACGTTGCTCTGGTGTCGACCGCTCCTGCACGTCTACACTGTTTCTTAGACAAAGCACAATTTGGATTGAAACCAGTCCTCATACAAGGCTACCAGGTTTTTTTTGTCCTATATATACATATATATAAATAAATATATATATATGTATATGTATATCTTTACAGTCAACCTGTCAAAGACACTGTCAAGTGCTGTGACTATTAAAAAGTGGAATCATTGGGTGTAAACGTTGGAGGGGAGCCCTGTGTGCGCCACTCGCCGCTGTGCAGTCGCTCGGGTTTGCCAAGGAGCTGTAGGCATTCAGGCAAACGCAGCACGCAGCACTTGAATCACTGTTTGTCTTACATTTCATGTTGTGTTTTTTTTTTTTTTTTTTTTCATTTTTTTCTGTCCAACCACACTTGTCCTGTGACATGTCATACCCCAATTGGTCGTCGCCAGTGGGAAGTGAATTTAAGGCCATAAAACTGTCAATGTGGAAAAAAATTCCCTGCACTTTGCCTGGAAATTGTGCCCTGTGTATTTTTATGTTGTTTTTGTTTGTCCTGGTCATTTCAGTGAAGGTGGTCCATGTGTTTCAGTACATTTCACTGGTTTGTCCTGGCTAGTATTACTCATGAAGGATGTTGTTGCAGTTGCAGACATCCATGCCTCTGTGTTACTCGCTTTTCAGCACATGGAGTGTCTTCTTTTGATATACTTTTGTATTTGTTATTGCTGCTAGAAAATGCCATAACCTATGGACTTGTATTTGTATATGGGTATTTACCATAAGGTGCTGGTATTCACTTTCAGGTTGGTCCACAGAGGCTTTTTTTTTCTCTTTTCCAAGTCTTAAATTTTAAAGGCTCTCTGTGTTTTTCCAACCGTTTGACACCTGGGAATACCTGAGCACAAGATACAAAGCCCAAAGCTTGCTGCCATTTATTGGAATTAGCAGTTACAGTTATCACTAGCAACATTTCTGTAAAGTTATCACACTTAACCACTCATTCCTGTATTAGCAGATGATTTGACCATATCATATGTATCGCTGGGGTTTATTATAGAGCTAGTAAACTTGACAGTTCGCTGGAGGTGCCCGAAAAGGGCGAGCCGATTCAGCATCGTGTAAGACCGGTGCTCAGAAGTCTGATTCTAGGTTTAATAACACTGTGGAAAGGGGGAGTCCTTTTTTAAAGTAGAATCAATTCACTAAAGGCCTTTTTATTCCACCTACATGCAAGCAACCGCAGCCTTGTGCAAACTCTTCGATATCCACCTTTTTAAAGATCTAGACTTGAACCTGAGAGACCTTAATACCCGAGAGTCGTGTGTGTGTGTGCGCCGCTTATACAGTGTCTGTTCAAACACACACCTGAGCCGTCACTCCTCCAACTGTCTGACTTCTACTACAATGACCTTTGAGTCCAATCCCTCAAGCCCATTGGCTCGTCCCTGCTTGACCAAAGATAACCCACATAGATCTGCCCCAGCGCCGTGTTTACTCTCCTCTGCGATAACGGCCGTGCCACAAAATCCCTCCCCTTTTTCCAAAAAAAAAGAAAGAAAAAAAAATCGTGCCACCACCTATGTAAAGTATTTGCAGTGTTGTGTGAGCGTGAACACTTGTGTGTTATGTGCCTTTTTACATCAAGGCAAGAAAAAGAACAGAAAAATGTCACACTTGCTAGTTTGATTGGTATTGCTTTTTTTTTTTTTATGTCACCCGGTGCAAGAGCAAACAAAAGTAATCAATGCTCTCTGTGAGCATGAAAAAAATCTCAGTATTATGTAAGACAAAGCAATACAGAGTTGTGTAAAATAAATTGTGGATGTTTTGTAAAGGGGCCACACAATATTTATGTATCTTATGTTTCCCTGAATTTGTGATTTTTGTTAGTTTCAGTCCTGTAGGAGTATTTCTTTTAGTGTGATTTAGTCATTTTTTTAAAAAAATATTCAGTCGAGCACATTTCATTTCTGATCATTTCAATTTTATTTTTTTCACACTGAAAAATACAAAAGAGTGTAAAAGACGGACCAGTATGTCACACTGCGAACAGTCAGAGCCCTGTAAAAATGTCTAAGAGTGTTTATGAATGGGTTATGATGTGGGTATTTGTGATGGATGAGAATGAGAACATGTGTGAGTTGACTTTGTGTTTGTGGAGCCAATGCACCATTTCTGTCAAACTGGAGTGATTTTTACTGGAAGGCTGATTATCTTGATGAATGAAGTAAAGCGAACATGCTGTGTAAACTATCTAGATGAATGAAGCCCTCCTTCAGGGATGAGCACTAGTGCCATACCATTATCCTGTTTATTATTTTGTTCCTTAATTTGCTCTTTGGTGTAACAGCCGCATCTCCCCATGACGATGTTCTCAAGTCACTAACAGAAGTTTCCTCTTGAGATAGACTAATTTGTTTTGCTGCTGAAAATGACAATCCCCCTTGTCATGTGAGGTGCAAAATGATTTCAAAGTAATATCCATTTTTAGTTTTGATAATTTACACTGCACAGATGTTTCTACAGTGCTTTTGTAAACATTTCTAGTGTATTTGCAAAAAAATAAAAGTTGCCGTCAAGTGCAAAGTTCACACGGTTGTCTGCTGTTTTTTGTTAAGTGTTTGCCATTAGAGGGTGAAATACAAATCCTATTAAAATTACTACAAGGAACTTTCATTTTGTGTAGATTTTAGCAGCCCCTGTGGATGAAAGCAGTAGCGTTTTCCAGGAATGAAGAATGCATTTCCCATGAGCGCCGCCGCCTCCTGTCGTAAAGATCTTGATCTGGCACTTGTTTTGGAAGGAAGTGAAAGAAAGAAAATACTACTTTTCTTAAACAGCTGTTTGCAGGACACATAGTGATGAGGTAATGTATCTATTTGTGGCTATGTTAGATTAATAACTGTAATATGACAATGGTGAAGCAAAGTAAAACTTACACCTAGTTTACATGTAAGGCTGCATTCACACCAAATCCGGCAATGTGGCACCTTCCCGCAGGGTTGTGTGGAGGTGTGTGTGTGTTTATTTGTGCTTTAGAACATAACCGCTGTGAAACAATCGGAAAATAACGTTTTCTTTGATTCACTGCTTTGTTCTCACTACCGCCGCTCCCTCTCTTCATTCACTCTCTAGCTCGCTCAACCACCGCTGCGCTCTCTCTGGTTTTCTTTGTGTCTTTTTAAAAATGAGTCAGGAAGACATACAACTAGCCTAACTTTACTTTTAATGAAGAGAATATCAATACTAAGAGAATATCCTTCCCTCATCCTGGTAACGTCTTTATATTCCCTCATGCTACAATGCTACATGTAATGTAAACAAAGGCTCAACAAACTGTAAATCATTTCGTCTGATGTCGCAGGGAATCTGACCCGGTGGCAGGAATTTAGAATAATTATATATAAATAACCAATCTTCTTGCTGATGGTCTTGTTTGCTTATGTTGGTCATATAGAGGCATCATGAGACTGTTTCATAACCAGTTAAAAGTTCCTTGTAGTTGCTTTAAGTATTGTACTTAAAGGGCAGGTTCACAGTTTTCACAAGAGTCTGTCTTAAAACAGCAGTCAGGAGCCCAAATTAACATTGAAACAGGTTTTTCTTGCTGTAATCATTCCTCCTGTTCATACTGACCATCAGAAGATCCCTTCATAATGCACTTACAATGTAAGTGATGGTGGACAAAATCCACAGTCCCTCTGTGCAAAAATGTATTTAAAAGTTTATCTGAAGCTAATATGAAGCTTCAGTCATCCAAATTAATCAAATCAAGTAGATATCCTCCAACATTAAAGAGTTCCTCTTATTGTTTCTATGCTTCCACCACAGCTAAACAGGAAAACATTGTTTGTACAGCGAGGAAAACCTCCTTCAGTGTTATTATGGACACTTGACTGTTGTTTAAAGAAAGAAAAAATGTGAACCTGTACTTAAAGTGTACTTAAAGTAAAATAAGAGGGAAATATTGTACTTTCTACTCCACTACATTTATTTGACAGTTTTAATTACTTTTCAGATGAAGATTTGACACAATGGATAATATAACAAGCTTTTAAAATACAACACATTGTTAAAGATGAACCTAGTGGTTTCCAACCTTTTTGGCTTTTGACGCCTTACATAAAGCAGTGTGTAGTTGAGGTCACATTTCACATGTCTATGAGTTGTTAACAGCTCCACCAAATAGTGATTTTTCCCTCTAAACTTCTCACATGGTTTCATTTCAATAAATGTTCAAATGATCCAATATTTCAACAAAAAAATCAAAAATTTGAGAAAAAGTCCAAAAACTGAAAACAGATTTGTGCATCAAAACTTTGTTTTTTCTTCTTGTCTCTCCCATTAATCATCTCATGACCCCTCAGATTTATCTGGTGACCCTTTGGAGGGGCCCGACCCCTAGGTTGGGAACCCCTTGACTAAACTATCTAACTGTATATAAAGTAGTTGAAACTAGCTCCACCTCCAGCAGCTACAACAGTAACATGCTGCTTACACATTGATGCTTCAGTATTAATAATCTAATGATGTCATATATAATAATATATCAGTCAGAGGAACCAAACCACTACTTTTACTGTAATACTTTAACTACATCAAGCTCAAAATACTTATGTACTTTTACTTAAGTAGGATTTTTCATGCAGAACTTTTACTTGTAATGGAGTATTTTTACATTGTTGTATGGGTACTTTTACTTCAGTAAAATATCTGAATACTTCTTCCACCTCTGGATTGAATTACAGTCTTGACGTGTTTTTGTTCTTTATACCGATGACTAAGCATTCACTTATGAGACCTTGTTACTTGTTATTTTTTTCCTGTGAAAAACTGAACAAACAAACAAACAAAGCTAAAAGAGCAAGGACTCAGCCATTGTAACATCCAGTAATCTCTTTCATTATGCAATGCAGCAACAAGATTTGTTATCAGAACAGGCCGTGACTCATCACTGTAATGAATTCTCCTGCATTTTAAACCCACATCTGAACTGGAACAAGTTCTGGCAGGTTTTCTATGTTCTTAAGCAGTACATTTCTGTCATTTATTTCAAACTGTACCAGGTAAATCCACACATCCACACAGGGGCATTACATGTAAACACAGCAACAGCCTTCTGTTCAGTTTTCTAACCTCGGGCGGTTTACATTCTCCCCGTCTGAACTCACATCATATGTTTCTGTCCGTGAGAAGATTGTTTCACGATCTACAGGCGTCAGCATTTACTCATGTGGCTCCTTCAGTTTATCCATTACATGTGCATTAATCACTTTTTTGGGGAGTTGACTAACCTTTCCGCTGACAGTACAACTCTTCTCGGCTGATTGCTTAATTCATTCTCATGTGAGTGTTTCCCTTTATTTTAAACTACAACAGGTCACTGAACCTTTTAACCCACTTTTGATATAATTGTGTGCCTTTGTGGTGTTGGATACTGTTGCCCAGCTACAAACTGTTATATACAATTAATCTATGTGTATCAACTCTTTCTAACATGGTCATATTTATATTGTTAGATAGTCTTTCATGTATGTAAATGAGTCATTTATTAACTTCTGTTTTCCAACTCGCTTCCTCAAATTGCCCTTTGATGGACAGATAAAGTATTTTTAACTGAACCACAACACATCGATTAATCTGTCAATTATTTTCTTGAATAATCGATTAATTGTTTTGTCTATAAAATGTCAGAAAAATGGTGAAAAATGTCGACCACTGTTTCCCAAAGACCAATGTGACGTCTTCAAATGTCTCCGACCAGCAGTCCACAGCATTAAAGATATTCAGTTTACTGTTATAGAAGATTAAAGAAACCAGAAAATATTCACATTTTAGAAGCTGGAACAAGAGAATTTTAGTATTTTTTATTTAGAAAATGACTCAAAACAATTAATCGATTATCAGAATAGTTGGTGGTTAATTTTCTGTCGATTCACTAATCTATTAATCGACTAATTGTTGCAGCTCTATTCTAAATTGAACAATAACAAACAATAAAAATGTTGTGTGGACAATACCTGCAAGACTTCATGTTAAATTTATAATAATTTATTATACTTCAGGTGCTGAATAACATAGAAATGTGCGTAAAATGAAACCCTAGATCCCAAAATTGTCAATTTAGTGCAATTAGTGTTTAATTGACTCAATATAGAGCATCGTATAGCTTCAATACGGCCCTAAAGTGAGCAGATACAGTGTAAAATATGTTGTCGGTGTTTCTCAGCAACACACAGTCTCCTCATGACCTTGTGCAAAAAGCTGGATATGTATACAAGTTGCAAACAGCTCAACAAAAGTGCTGTTCCCTTCTCCGACTCTTTATTTATTTATTTTTTGCACTTTTGCCTTTATCACATAGATGATAGTGAGGCGACAGACAGGAAACCAGGGGAGAGAGATGGATATGACAAGCAGCAAAGATCACTGGCTGGAATCAAACCAGAGACGTTGTTGTTATGTGTCATGCACAGTACACATTCAGTTACCAGGACACTCCCTGACTCTGTATTTTAGATATTTTATATCCAGTATTTCACAATAAATAAAGGACAGATAAGTGAAAAGTCAGAAAAAAAAAACCTGTGTCGCAAGAAAATGTTTTATTTCTCATCTCATGACCCCTCAGATTTATCTTGTGACCCCTTTGGGAGTGTCAGGAGCCGCCCTTCCTCCTGATTGGATATTGTTTATTGTGACTTTATTTTACAAGTCTGTAATTTCTTCAGTTTCCTAGAAGGTTTCCTGCAAATAACTTTGTTTTTTGTTACAAACTGCAGGTAAAATACTGTAGACACAGTGCTCAGTTGGTACATCTCTAATGAATTAAATCCAATGAACTAATAGTGTTACGTAAAAGGTCTTAAGTCAGCGCACAGAAGGTCAGCTGAACATGCGAAAATGCAAAATTTGTCTGCAGTCAAACACAGGATTCAACGTGCTATATATGGACAATAAAGTTTCCAATAATACATTTATATTTGGGTTTTAATGGTCTTTAAAGAAAAACTCTTTGTCAGCACATAAACTCTGCACAATAAACTAAAAACTGACTATAATAACAATCACAGAACTTCTATTTTCCTTTTAATTAACAACTTCTAGGAAACTTAATATAAAATTATTCAGAAATGACTGTCTCCTAAAATAAACCATTACTTTCCCCCATTTTTTCACACTTTGTTAAACACTTTTTAGATAAAAAAAAGATCTTAAAAGCCTCTTTTTGATCTTTTAGTGTGCAGGCCTTTTCTGGGGAGAAATCTATGGATACTTTTGGTGATATTAAGGCTCAAGTGGTGAAGACAAATGCTCCATGTGTCGTCAATACTGGAGAGTTTCAAAAGGCGTTGTGGGAATATAAAAAGCAAAAGGGTAGTAGGTGAGTCAGGTGAAATTAAAGTAGGCTATATTGCAAACATTTATGACGGCTGGAACACACTGAGCTTCACAAAGTAATAATATCTAAACAATGTTAATGATTCCCTTTAAGACCTCTGAAGCACTTCTAGTTACAGCGGGCGCTTTGAGATGCTCCAGTTGACTGATTCAAATGTCTTCATCAGGGTTGAGCTCCAGCAGCTTTACAACTGTAAGACCACCTGCAGACAATGAACAATAGACACCTCCTCCCCCTCCTCAACACAATGGAAAACTAGGTCTAACTGCCTTCTCTTTTGTCCCACTTGTCACCAGCGTGTGAGTTTTCATGTCAGGGGCGGTGGTGGCTGTATGTGAGAGGGCAGGCGGCAGCATGTCGGCCTCCAGCTCTGAGTGCTTGAAATGACGTTTTAAAGGATGAAGTTCAGACATAGAGAAGTGGACAGGATTAAACAAATAGTTCCACATTTCGGGAAATATTCACTCTCTTGCCGAGAGTTAGATGATATAGAGATACCAGTCTCTCATGTCTGTCTGTTAAAAATGAAGCCACAGGTTAGCTTAGCTTAGCATATCTATCATACATAGGTTTAATGTACGTTAAAGTGGTTTTGATCTTCTTATCTAACCTAGATAACTCCCAATATGTCAAACTATTCCTTTTATGAATATGTTTATATGATAACTGTCTTCACAAAGATTAGCCTCAGATGTCCTGATTTGTCAGGACATTACAAGACTTTGGTTTGTGTAATCTTTTAAAGGACAATTTCACAATTTATCTATCTATCTAATATGAAGCTTCAGTCATCCAAATGAGTCAAATCAAGTAGATATCTTTCAACATTACAGACTTTTTAGTGCCAAAGTTCCTCTTTTTGTTACTAGACTTCCACTGCAGCTCAACAGGGAAACACAAAGAGGGAATTTGATGCTAAAAAGACTGTAAATGTGGCAGATATCCACTTGTTATGACTAACTCAGACTGCTGGAGCATCATTTAAGCTTCAGATAAACTTTTAAATGTATTTTTGCAAAAAATGACTGTGTGGACACACTGTGGAATTTGTCCTCCATTATTTACATTGAAAGTGCATTTGAGGGGATCTTTTAATAGCCAGTATGAACAGGAGGAATGATTACAGCGAGGAAAACCTCTTTCACTGTTCATATGGGCACCTGACTCAAAAAATTGTGAACCTATCCTTTAAACACAAATTTGTGCAAACTGCAGGCAGCTCGAACAAGATATCGCCCACTTATTAGAAGATCATTTGATAGAGACACTATTGTCTCTACCAGACACGAGCTTAGAGAGATAACACAGTTAAAACTCTCGGAATTTCCATTGTTGCTGCAGCTGAAATACACGGTGTAGCGCCTCTGCTTGCTTTCCGTATAAATCCTTAATGAGTCATACTTTCAGCCAGTTATCCTGTGAATTATCATCTTTAAAATCACAGTGAGTAATTTTAAAACTGGGCTTATTGAGTTGACATCCAGACTAAACTGATATGTGACACCAAGTTAGTACTAAATGGTCTTTTGTGCCCCCTGGTGGTGATTATGACAGCCCTTAATAATTAGTTATTAGCAGCATGCACAGCAGTTGCATCATGAAATCATGTGTATGCAAAAGAAAACAAACAAATTAAAAGTAAATGAAACACTTGAGGCAGAAAATAGCAAATTATTTTAATGATCAGATCACTGAGTTACTGTATATTGAGTGTTTTCCTCCTCAATACAACCACATCTGGATCAGTGATGGTTCTTTAAATTGCAATTCATAAACATCCCTAATCTCAAACACACACACACACACACACACACACACATACACACACACACACACACAAATAAATACTACAAATGTAACTTTGTGATGTATTTACAGTAAACGTTTTACATGGTCATCAAGCTAAAAAACCAACAAACCATACATACAAATTTACATTTAATGATTTTTTTTTTTTAAATGTCTCTTGTGGTTAAATAATACATTATTTAAAATTAAAACTGAGCAGATTTAACTGAAAAGGAACTGATCTTGGCTTTAAAAGCAACAATTTGAAGATACATCATACGTCCTAGAGGTCAAATAAATATGTATGAGTTCACATCCCGACTGAGACGAGCAGGGACCCCGGTACTTTGTTGGCAGTTGACACACTGTGCATACTAGACTTAACTTCATCACTGGAAGTTAAAAATGCTCCTACTGCTAAGGCACTGGCAACTTTTAATTTGCGATTTGTGCATACAATGTACAGTAGAGCTGCACAATTACATGTTGTGTAATTTACGTATTAGTTTCTAGTATCTATAAAATCTTTAGAAGGAGTGTAGTTACAGTATTCGTACGTCGCATGTCGATGCAAGGCTACTGGAAATCAGCATCAGTGGAAAGAGTGACGTCTGCACGCTGACTCACAGAGAGCTTTAAAAAACTGAATGTACAACGTAAACCGACAGTCATGCATCTCATAGAGGTCCAGAGTCCTCCCTGATACAGAGTCAGAGAACTAAAGAAAGATTAACTGATTATCAAAACAGTTGGTGATTAATTTTCTGTCGATTGTCAAATTGATTAATTGTTGCAGCTCTATATATGGGTTTATTTCTGTTATAGCTTCCTGTCAGTCCACAGTCTTAGCGATAACATACATGTTTATTAGTGTGTGTTAATTTTTCTGGTTAAATCTGTCTTTAATGTTTTTTTGTCATGTGCAATATTTTTAATGTTTATTTTCATGTAAGTATTTTTGATATATTTGTGATTCGTGATTATTGTCTTTGTACTCCTGGTGAGTTTTAATTGTTTACTTCTTGAATTGTTCAATATTTTGAGATGTTTTTCACTTTGTGCGAGATGGTAGCCATTTTTAAACATTTTGATCTCATAAGATCCGACTGCGATCATAACATCCATTTAAAAATGAGTTATGCTTATTGTTACTTTGATGTTTGAGCTTCACTGTGCAGAATGATCTATGTGCAGTTTGACTCTAGGCGGCTGTTTTCACTATTATAACTTGTATTTTTTCAATGAGGAAGAAGAAACAGATGTCATTTTTAAGAATTTTTAGCGAACAACTGAACTTTTTTGTGGAAAAACCTTATCAGACACAAATTTATAAAGTACAAAAGTATATTTATACGTCTTAAAACATGTCTACAGGTGATCTGTGGTTTAGAGTCAGTGTGCAGAAGTTACTCTTTTCATCTATAAAGTCTTTTCTTGTTAAAAATAATGAAAGATATGGATATAAAATGAAAAAATCCTCAAAATAACTGTAATCAAAGTATCTAGAATTATTATTCTACTAATGATGCCTTTTTATTTCGGTGTTTGTGAATTTTTTTTTGCAAAGTTTATCACTATTCTAACTTGACAAGAGAGAAATATATTCTTCATGGTGTTCAGTTGTGCTTCACAGACACTTCCTCAGTGAATAAAACCGCTTCAAAATATGAAACAAGCATTTGCTGTCAAACACCCTGAACTCTGACCTCTTCCTAATCCCATGTGATCCACACGGCTGTTGCTCAGCAGCATCCTACGTCTTAGTGTGCGTCATTAAAGCAGCTTGCGTCGGCTCCACTTCCCCACCCTCTCCTTCGCCGCCTGGCTACCTGGCGAGAAGAAGGAGGTTGCTCTCTGTGTTCAGTCTTTTCTCTCTCTCTCTCTCTCTCTCTCTCTCTCTGCTCAAATGTTGGGGTCTCCCTCCAGCTTGGTGAGGTCGGGGGCCGTCCCCATGAACATGCTGCGTCCTCGCTCCAGGCGGCTCTTCTTGTCCGTGAGGCGGAAGGCCTCCATGAACTCCTCGATGTCGATGCTGCCGTCCTGGTTGCTGTCGATGGTGACTGCAAGGTCGGAGATGGCCTCGTCCGTGATCTCCATCTTTAGGTAGACGCTCAGCAGCTTCCATGTCTGCCGGAAGTCCTCCATGGTGATGAAGCCTGAGGAGGAGGTTAAAGGTTAAAGATGCAGGATAGAAAAGAAGCTCTTATGGATGGAGTGATGGGAGGAGATTATAAAAAAAAAAAAGTGTAGGGAGAAAGCAGAGCAGGAATGTGTTTGAGATAAGGGATGGGGGGGATGGAAAGACCATCAGTAGATCAGTGGGTTAATCCTCGTCTTAACCGGGAGGATTCCGGAGGGCGTAACCTGCCGTGGCCTCGTTTGCAAGCCACAGGTGGATTAACGGAGGCTGACCTCGGTAACCATCTCTATCTGGACACAAACAAATTACAAGTCTCTGACACACTTTACGCCTCCAGTGAGACAGACGGTCTCTCATTAGATCGTCTCTGTCCATCAGTGCAGTAATTTCATCAAGTTATTGACCAGAAGGCACATTTTTCCAGAATTAGAGTGACACAGTTTTATCCAAAGAGAAACATATGTTTGGATTTACTGCATTCTGATGCAGGTTAATATAGCTCTGCGTCTTTTTGCCACACAGATATGGAAAACCAAACTACAAATTATTAAGATCTTGCTATTATTTTAACATTTAAAAAGAAATGGCCAGTTAATTCAGGCTACTAGATTAATTTTGATGATATCCTATTCATTTTAGCTTTGTTTTTCTTTCTTGTGTGATTATTGTCAGCTAATTGGTTCTACGATGCTCTGTTTGTTTTGTGTCTCTTGCTGTCCTTTATTTTGTTTGTATTTGTGTGTTTTTTATTTGGCCAATTCATGTTTTTATATTTGTTTTTTTTTTTTTACAATTATTATACTTGATTTGACAGGATGGTCCACTACAGCCTCTTGACCTCTCCTGTCTCATCTGTTTCATTTCCTCTTTTTTGCTGTTTGTTAAATGCAATAAAACTAAAATAAGCTTCTACGACGGCCTTTTTTCCATTGCTGTTTCTGTTAGAGGTTGATGCACAATATTAAGTCTTAAGAAAATCACTTTGATTCCTGGAGAACTGACAGTAAAACCTGATATTTCTTTACATTATGATCATGATGTCGTGATTTGTCTTTTGCCACTTTGAAAAATACAAAAAAACAGCAAAATAAACCCAGAAATGCAATATAACATTTTAAGGTGAACTGTTAAGAGTGAAAGAACAAAATATGTTGTTTAAAAGAAAAAGATGCCAGTGGTGAGTAAAGTGTGTTTTACCTGAGTTGTCTGTGTCTACGATCCTGAAGATGGTCTCCAATGTGGAGCGGTGACGGTACAAAGTCTCAATCAGACTCTGGTCAATATGCTGCGAGGGGAAAATGTGAGTGAGAAAAATCCTGATAGAAGTCCTTAAATTTATCCAAAATGTTATTCATCATACACCAGTATATCTTTAGCTACTGGAGACTGCTTTGATGTGTCATTACATCCGTATTGGGTCCTTTGATGGCGAGCTCGTTGAACCACTCGTGGTAGTTTATCATGCCTTCGCTGGTCCTGCAGGTGACCAGCTGACTACGAAGCATCCTCCAGGGCAAACTGAGGCGCATCACACTCTCCACTGCAGAGGCCCAGTCGTTCAGAGACACCAGACCTGACAGAGGTGGAAGGAGAGGAAATACTTTCTTATTAGCAGAGACTTCAGCAGTCTGTGAGGATGACGATGAAGTTTTCCATTATTTTACTTTTAATTAAAACATTCAATTACAGCCAACATTCAAGTCCCGTCATATGCTTAGATGTGCATGTTTAATGTTCATCTTATCCATGAACTTGATATATATTACATTTAGTTTTGCATTACTTTCAGTAGCAGTGTATACAGACAGAAGAGGAAGAGTCAAAGCATAAACTAAAGAAAGGGCGAATGCAACGGCCAAGGTAGAATCAAAACTGAGCAAAACAGAGTCCCCTTTTCATTTGTATCTTTTTACACCAGTCTGTCTCATTACAGACATTTCAGTCAGAGAAACATACGTCAAGGAAATGACCCTTTATAGCAATGTGGTTATAGTCATGTATGGTTAAACATGCATGAACATTAAATCTTAGTTAAAATCAACAATATGAAATTCCACATAAGGAGGAGGTGGAGGGAGCTGCAGCAGCAAACTGCACTGGCAAGAGTGTAATCAGCAGAGTGAACAGGTTAACATGTCCGAGGTGTACATGTACACCTGCATGATGTGACTGGATGTTACCAGCCACACAGCTGTGGATGAGTCAGTGATTGTGAAGCATACACACAGAGTTTCTGCAGCGTTCACCGAGTTGAACTTAAGACTTTTAAGACCTTTTAAATACCACATAGAATGCAATTTAATACCTGTTTCACAATCCTACCGCCCAAAGTGTGAAAGTATGATGGAAAATCACTGGTGCTTTATGAGTCGATGATCTCCTGCAGCTCACAGTAGTGACAGCAGTGTTTGCTACAGATCTGACTGAGACTCATTAACTCATTCAGTATTAAACAGCCACCAGTATCGCTTGTAGTTTATAACATTTCCCAACAGCTTATTCACTAATCAGGTACAAAAACATTTTATAACTAACATTACTGCTTATAGCAGTAATGTTAATGAGACTTTTGTAAATTAAATTTAAGGCATTTTATTACCTTCTAAGGGCTTTTTTAGGAGGCTGAATTCAATGCTTTTTAAGACTTTGAAAGACCTGCAGACCCTTCACATGTAGGTGACGTTTTTCCTCATTTACAGACACTACACACACACACACATACACGTTTTTAAAGTTGATTTGTGCTGTGACTCTACAGGATTTGGTCATGTATGATTTTATGAGAGAGTTGTCTTTGCAAGCAAAAACAAAGGTAACTCTGTGGTGAAAAACTGAGATGTTTTGTGACAGAAAATTGCTTATTTACTTATTATATTCTTGATAAACACAAAGTGCATGAACAAAATTAAATCTCTGAAGTGGTTGAACAGTTTCAGCTGAAGTTTCTGCGCTCTGGAACAGACGACATGTTTTTTTTTTCCCTGAATGAGGATTATGATGCTCCACACAAAATACAAAGAGGCGATCTCACGTTTCCTCCCAGCCAGACATTGTCCTCCAAGAAACACGAGGAAACGGGAGGCACATGTGACGTCTGTGATAAAAAATGAACACCTGGGAAGTAACACCTGATCCGTTTGAGGGCTGAATTGGTCGGTGAAACTCACGCTACACACACCTGTGTTCTCTCCGTCAAACTTTTTGAAGGCACAGATGAGGTCAGACTTGTGTGAAAACAGCTGCTCCCTCAGGACTTTGAGGGCCGAGCGCTCGGTTCGTCCCACGCTGCAGACGAGATAACAGCAAACACAGAACATAATGAAAACTATTGAAGCCAGAACAGTGTAGAGAATGATGTTATATTACACAATGGATGTCTAAAAAGGTAACGTATGTTAGGATATGTGATTTTGCGCTCTCATGTTTAAAGTTTTCATCTAATCCAGTAACAGCTGCAAAAATAAAATCAACAGGAAATTAATCTTCAACTATTTTAAGTCATTTATCACACAAAAATGTCTCAAATGTGTGAATTTGCACATTTTCTCAGTTTTATATCAGTGTAAATTGAATGTCTTTGAAATTTGGACTGTTTTCTAGACTAAATAATGAATCTATTAATGGTGAAACTAATCCACAATGAAAACAATACAGTAATAATTAGCTGCAGCTCCAGTGGGATGAGTCACTATGTAAATGGCACCTTTGTCTCACGGTAAGCTCTCTGATCATGCTGCTGGCCTGGTACTGAACCAAATAAGGCACAAGGTCCGGACCCAGCTTGACGTAGGCCCCCCTGTTGCTTCCCACGTCGTAGTAATTGGAGGCAGAGAAGAGAGTGAGGATCTAAACGAAATGAAAGAAACGATTGTTGTGTTTTTGTCACAGCTTGTCAGCGCGCAGTGTGAGAGGAGATGTTTTGAAAGTCAACGTCACGCTGCTGAACATTTTGGCATTTGATTTAAGTCACATCAGACAAATCTACTGCGTGAAGCTGATTATATAGTGAGTTCAGACATCGAGGACATAACTTCATCAAGATGTTAAACAGATGGCTTTTTGTCACTCAGACAGAGGAGACTTTTATGTTAATGTTCCTTACGGCTTTATTCGTTTACAGGAAGAGACGATGCTTGTGCAATATTGCGAGAGGGAGCAGACAGAGAGAGAGAGAGAGGGGGTGGTAAGTTGAAAATGTTATGATATGAAGGAAGAAGACATTTCTGTTGCATCACTGATCAAGTCGAGTCAAATTTCTTTGCATAGCCCAACATCACAAATAACAAATTTGCCTCAGGGGGCTTTACAATCTGTACAGCTATCTCTATCCTCAGGCGCTGATGGCGTTTAAAACTTATTTTGATGTTGAAGTCTTAATTAATGAACATCGTGATCATCGTGGATGCTCGACTCCACCTCCCTTAGTGAATCCACTCACACTGTTACTGTCAATGTCATCATTTAACGTTATTAGAGAGCAAAGTCTGCTGCCTTTTTTATAAAGTCCGACATGCACCATCACTGAATATCAGTTAAGCTGTTACTCTTTAATTCCTGTTCTTTCAAATGCTGCTTGTTCATTTATTCAACAGTTGGCATAAATTAAAATTGAAAATTGAGACGTGTTCTAGTATGATTGTTACTGTGGTTGTACGAAGGGTTTTTAACATCTTCTGCTCCAGTCGCACCGCAAAGGGAAAACTGACTTTAGAAAGTGAAACAAGACACACGTTTCTCTCTCTGCATGTTTTATCTTGTGCTGCTGCTGTAGCCTTTATATTAATCGGATGGAATTAAATTCAGACTCAGGACACATTTGTTCTGTGTTTAAAGTGACAAACAAATGCTACAAGTCCGACTTTTGTATTGCCATCATGACTTTTACATAAAAGCGACCAGGGTTCTTATTCAGACATGAGACCGACATGTTAAATTGATGAATGTAAAGATTAGATTGGATTTAGATTATCAGCTCACCTTACGGTTGTGGCAGAACTCGTAACCGTCCTGTTTACACTCGTGGGAGCGGATGATGAGCTGCAGGTTGTGTCTGTTCAGGAAGTCCTCGGTGACGTCGGGGCCCCAGTAGCAGCCTCCGCCCCTCAGCTCGTTGGGAATGCAGCCATCCTGGGACATGGGGTCGCTCCACAGCAGGTCCAGGATCTAGTGGTGCATAAGAGAAGAAGAAGAAGAAGAAGAAGTTTTCAGTTTGAATCTATGGACTCTGGTACTGAAATTATTTTGTTATTCCACATGTAACTCAACCAGGGTGACCCTTTCTGACATGAATTCTTACTGACTGTTACAGTTTATGTTGACCATAGTTATTAAATAAACTTTGCACACACTCTGTTATTTAAGATCCAACAACCCTGAAATTGAAACACAGTACAAAAAGATTGTAGCACACAATCTTCCTGATGAGGAAAAACTGCAAAAATGAACTTTGAATCTTAACTTTTAAGCCAAAACAGATGATATGTGTCTTGTTTTTTGCTATAACTTGTTATATTAATGTGTCGTGTTTGTTCTTAATCCAAATGTCTATTTGTAGGTTTTCTGAGAGACCTTTGCTGTGCAGAGTTGGGACGACAATAAACTCGACTTGAACTAATGTGCTCAGAAAAATGGAAATACGAACAATTTTGTGACAACTGGGCAAACTCCATCTGCTGAGGGATGATCATGTGATATGACCGAAAGCTCCAGAACAGTCACTAAAGGACCCTGTGTAGAGATTGTTTTATTGAATTCATGATTTGAGTTTTAATTAACTACTTAATGAAGTATTTGTTTACTTTTTTGTTTTAAAAATGTAATTTCTATATAATCATATGATTATTTTCATAATTTCATGTTGATTTATTATTATTTTTTGGTACAAATTAAAGTCTTTAAGTCTGTTTAAAAGTAGTTTTTTTCAGTGGAGAAACAAACAATATTTTCACCATCTCTAAATCTGAATTTCAGTCTGCTTGCTGACGATATTCCTCTGAGTGATTTACAGCCGGCACGTTTGAGAGCCAGATGAGATCACTGACTTTTACAGCCACAGATTAAGGTGCTGACGGCCAGTTTGAAAAGAAGATTGAACTCACCGTACAGGGATTAATGACGCGGTGGATTACAGCATTTTAAGGCCCACATAGGCAACAATCCACAGCACCTCCTCTGAGCTGAGTGTTGATTACTTGTTGTGACTCAGGACTGTTTTAGTCCACTGGGACACAGCAGAGGAACAAAGATTATGACACCTCACTGAAATAACACCCCCCCTTATGACAGTTGCCACCTAAATAGCGTGTGTGATATAAGTGTGATACTTTGAGGCCTGAAAACAACAAAAAAACAACAAGTCTACACTCATAACTTCACTCACAGTGGAAAAAATAACTAAATTTTCACCATTTTAAAACACCGACACCTCCTCTAACTGAATTGTGCCTCGTTAACATAACAAACAGTAATTCAGAAACGTTACTGAGTTGGTGAACAAACCCTCAAACACCTGAGTGCACATTTATTTCATCAGATACCTGAACATATACAGTACATCTTTATATGTATCTGTGCATGTGTATTCATTTTTGTTCTCTTCTTTTCTCCTTGTTTTATAATTGTATTACTATATTTAATCATTTTTCTGCTCTGTTTTATTTTGATTAATTTATCTTGCTTATGGTACTTAATCACCTTTAATAAAAGTGTTTTAAAAGTGTTCCTAATATTTTGTCCACTCCATTAACATACATGAAGGGGGCAAAATATTAGGAACCCTTTTCAATATAATGCACTCCAGTAAACCACCACCACCCACTATGACTTCAATAATAAATATACAGTAGAATTATCACCTTTCTGACAATGTCAACAAAAACTGAAGATGTAAAACCTTCATAAAAGTAGAATTTATGGCAGAGCTGTTGTGTTGGACTACATTAGATTAGCACAGATGTTCCTAATAAAGTGATTGGTGAGTGTACAATATATAAACAAAACTGAGTACACCTCTGATCAATAGGGATTAAATATTAAGTAATTACAAATCCTGTCTGTTTAATACAATTTCTCTCTTGCCAACCTTCTTGAGACTGGGAGTCATCTTTTCTTTCAGTATTTGGATTAACAGTCTTGCATTCATAGAGCCATCTATAAATGTCATCTCCCCTACACCCTTTGCACTCATGCAGCACCATATCAGCACACTCCAACCTCCATGTTGCACAGTCGGTACTATGCAGTCTCTGTGGTAGTCCTGGCCGGGTCCACGCTTAACATGCTGGACCCCATCTGATCCAAACAGATGGGGTCAATGCAAGGCTGCGTAAATAGCTAATTGTGCATGCCATCATTTTTCAAGGAGACCCACTGCGCCTTCTGTTATTAGTAGTATGTGTCTTCCTGTCCCTCCTAACCACTGCTGCGACTGTGTTTTAGCTTCCGTTCAGTACCCTGATGATGATCTTGTACCTTCTCCCATCTTTATGAAGTCTCACAATCTGGTTTCTTACTTGTTCAGGCAATTGTTTTTTAATTATAAATAAGATCAAATACCCTACATGTCACCCTAAAAATACTGCAACTATTGTAAGATGATCCAATTTTGAATCATTTAACATTTTAGTGATATTACTGTTTTGTTATATACTTTATATACATGGTGTTAGAACGGGAGTCCTTAAAAAACTATGTGGGATCAGTTGGATTTGCGGCAAACAAGTTAGTGAGATAAAAATGTGTCAGTGTGAACGTCTCTGCTGCGTTTTCACTCTCACCTGCCTCCACTCCTCCTCGGCGTTGTCACTGTTGACGGACTCAGTGGGCATGGATTGGGTCTCATTGTTTTCGATGAAGATGGATGCTCTCCGCTGGCGGATCTCCTCGTCATCCACGCTCCCTTTGATCCGGTCAGAGAAATCCTGCAGCGAGCGGTTCTGGAAGCTGCTGCGGGTGCCCAAAGGTTTGGGACACGTGAGGGAGGCCCGGCGCTGGCAGAGTTTGCTGGTCCAGTCTTCTTCCATGTCGGAGTCGATGGACATCCCAGCTGAGCTCCGGTGTCTCTTCTTTGGAGGCCTCAGTGCTGAGACGTACTAGAAAAACATAATGTTGTCTTAAGATCTGTCTTGCTAAGAATGACACAAAATGAAAATGTGGGAGAGTGTATCCGTGTTAATCAGAGTTCATCACACTCATATGATATTTCCTCACATTGTGTCTGTCCACTCTGGCGAGGATGCTGAGGTCCGTGGTGTTGGAGATCCCTCCGTGGAGGACCAGCACTTTCTGATCGATCACCGTCGCTAAGGGCAACCAGCTGAATATCTTCTGCAGCAGCTTCAGGATCCGTTTTCCATGCATCTGTGGAGAAGAGCAAACAGAAAGTGACTTTCTGTCTTTCATCCTCAAATTCTTCTTCTTTTTGGGTTATACTTATTTATTTTTCTATTTTTCATTGCAGTTTGAAACCTTTAAAACTTTTATATTTCTATTTTTTGTTTATCTCAAGTTTGTCTGGATTTTTGACTAATCAGAGTAACTTGTGCAGGAGAGCTGGTCTGTGAGTTACAGTTTACGGTTTAAGTTTATGGTATTTTTCATTCACTATTTATCAATTTTAGGAAGCTTTTATTCCCAGAACTGCAGCTCTTAAATTCTTCATTCATATTTAATCCAAACAAAATCATGAAAAAGGTAAAATACGTTTAAATCTTTGGGATTTCTGAGGTTACTTTTGTGGGTCTTTGGACCACCATGACCTCCCTGACTCATCAGAGGCCAAGAGAGTCAGATGTCCTGCAGTCAGCTGGTTTGATGACCTCAAATTCTCTTAGCTGTTTAATTACCATTTTAATTTGTGGCTCCAAACATAGAAGGGATAAGACATTTTGGCTCTGCACACTAGTTTGGTAAGCAGGGACGAGGAGTTCACATCAAACAGGAAACAAAAGAAATGTCCACACAATCGTAACTTACCTTGTATTTAGACAAAACTTCTTTAGTGAAGCCGTACCTGCAGCAGCCAAAGAAACAGTAAGATAACAGTTACAAACTAATTATTTAATTACATCTGCTTACAACTCTCTTCCTAAACAGGAGGATCAGCTCATATGTGGGACTTTGGGGTTCAATGTCTCCCAGTTTTGTTTTGTTTTTTTTGTTTTTTTACCTCAAATTGATGATATGGTCCTCGTGGTTTCCTCGATTGAGGTGGACTTCGGTAGGATAGACCAGCAGGAAGGCAAACAGAATGAGGAGGATCTCGATGGAGTCTCTGCCTCGATCCACAAAGTCTCCGTTAAACACGTAGGGCTTCTCCATGGACGGCATGCCATTCTGTGATTTAAACAACAGCGACAGAAAGAAGTATTAAAGGGTCATTCTGTCGTCCAAATGTAAACAAATGATCAGCCGCACAACTGAGAGCAAAACACTGGATTACATGCAGGTCCTGTTTTAATTTCCACCAATTCATGGAGATGGACTGAAGTCCACTAGAAAAATCTGATTAGTCGGGTATGTTGGACAGAGTGTGGATCATTTGATGCAGCAGCTCACTTTGGAAATGTCAGAAAATAAAAGTGTTTTGGGAAATGGTCCGTAAAGTGTTACAACAACTAAGGTCCCTATGAGTAATATAGTACTGTATCGCTCTAATTTATCAAAGAGGTGACAGATATTCGGTTAAAATAGTGTTAATAGCAAGTAAAAAGGCTATTATAAGAAACTCGGGGAAGGTGGCACCGCTTACAAAGGACCAATAGCTGATAATTGTTGAAGAAATCTTCTTATTGGAAAAACTAACATAGATCTTGAGACTATAAGAAGCAAAGCTGGAAGAGAAATGGGAAAATGGGCAAAAATGTTTTGTTTTTGCCTTTGTGTGTAATGTAACACATATCCTCTATTAATAAAGATTTAGCTGATAAATAAACTAATTTTAGCTTATGATATATTTCAAAGCTCTGAAATGCTGGAAGACATTTGTAAAATCATTTCAGACAAAATCATGGTATTTAAACAATTTACACAAAAATGTCAATCTGTAAGATAAAGTTAAGTTAATGAGATAAAAAAAGAGGAAATTCTCAATTGTGCCTCTAAATCAAACATTTTTAGAAGACATGGTTCAAACCTTATAGAAAATCAGCAGCAGGTCTTCCAGCTGGCCGTGTAAATCACCTGCAATGAAGAAGAGATGCAAACAGTACATGAACTAACACAGTTCATCAATAAGAAACAAAAAAAAACCCAAAAAAAAAAGGTTTTCAATTAAATACACAGAGTTGCTAAAAATATCAAACAATGAAACTTTTATTTAAACTCACCACAAATAGTGATTTCTTTGCTTTGGCAAGTGGAGATACGACTGATATTTGGGAACATCCGGAGCAGTTTCCACGTCTCCAGGAGGAGCTGGAGGACGTAACGCGAGTGCAGCTGCTACTGGGAGAAAGACTCATTAGCAAGAGGGGTTCGAGCAAAGAGAAACACACGGATCAACAGTCCTACACAGTCCTGTCATACTGCCTGATAACTGATACTGAGGTTCATACATTCATGTTTTTCTCCCTCGTTGCTTTCACAAGACATAACTGCCAATGACCAATATTTGCTTGATTTAAATATAATACATTTTCTCCAGGATGCACCCTTCATCATCCACAGTGGAAACTGTTTTATCTTCATGTTTCTATCAGTATTTTACTATCCTGCTTTTGAAATTCAGTGGTGACTCCAATAATCAATCAACACAATTCAGTGTGACACCCAGAGAAAGGATCCTTGAACTCACATTAAGGAAAGATGTCACATTCACAACTTTTTCAGAGCTGAAACTATTAGTTGATTAATCAAATAGAAAATTAATCTGCAACTATTTTGATAACTGATTCCAGTTTTTCAAATGTGAATATTTTCTGATTCTTTAGTCTTCTATGACAGTAAACTTAATGTCTTTGGGTTATGGACAAAACAAGATACTTGAGGACGTCATCCTGGGCTTTAAGAAACAGCGATCAACTTTTTTCACCATTTTCTGACATTTCATGGACCAAATAACTAATCCATTAATTGAGAAAATAATCAACAGATTAATTGATAATGGAAATAATCATTAGTTGCAGTCCAATATTTTTGTTACTTTCTGACATTTATAGACAAAACAACTTATCGATTAATCAATAAAGTGAATGGCAAAATGAATTGATAGTGAAAATAATTGTCTTACTTTCATTTTTATTAACTGTCTGCCTGTTTTAAACATTTTCCAGTTGAATGTCATTTACACAGACACATCAGATCATAAGTATAACCTTATTATTTTGATTACTTTAAATGCTGATGCTGTTATTTCTGTCCAGTCACAGTGACTTATGTTTTAACTGGGGTTTTACGCTGGTGAAGAAGCTGGACTGGTTGGTGGTTTGCACGTACTTTCTTGTTCCTGAACGCCTCCACCAGACCGACTGCCTGCTCCACCGTCAGAGGGAAGGTGAGGTGAGGTCCTGAGTAGATCTCCGGCACGTCGATGTTGTCGAAGCTGAAGTACCTCTCCCACTCGGTGTCCCGACACACCTCGTTCTCTCTGAAGATGTGCGAGATCAAATTTCCTAGAAGGTCGAGACAAGAGTTCAAATTCAGAGGTTTCATGGAAAGAAAAAATCTGACCGTATGAATCCAAAACTCCTGATTGAAGAAGAAATCTTACGTTCATTGCTCGATGGTGTGAAATTATCCATGAGGTAGCCGAGGAAATTATAAAGCTGCACAGAGAAGAGATGCAAAAGTTGAGCTTGTAGATTTATTATTTCTCTGTAGCAAAACATCTACAGTAGAGAACTAAAATGGATAATTTGTTGTAGTTTCTCACCTTGATCTGAGCCTGTTCTCCAGAGTATTCGATGGACTGGAAGATGTGCCAGGTGTACCTGCGTCTCATCTCTGTGCGGGCTACATACTGCCGGTACCATTGCTGAATCAGTACAGCAGCCTTTATAGCTAAAACAGAGAGCGCAGAGACGACAGATGATCACAGGATATCTCCAACTTTTCAGGAGCTAAGTTTGAATTTCCTCAATGAATGAAAACCGCACATTCTAAAAGATGTCACATACAGATGTTTGAACAATACTACAACTACAGACAGCTGTTGTAAGTCCTCTTTCTAAAATGTAGCTTTTTACACTTAGTTAAGCAGATTTTGTCTTTTTTGTTTACTTCTACAGAACTTGATATCATGTTTTTTTTCTACTTGATTTGGACATTTTTCCACCAGAGGTTCTGATCCTGACATATCTGGTTTAAGCTTCATAGTATGTTCAACATCTGGCTTCTCCTATTAGACAGAAAACAACAAGACAAACAAAGGATGGAAGATGTGGCTTACATGTGACGGCTGCATGCAGCAGAACATAAAGAAGAAAGGAAAGACAGATTCATTAATACAGCAAATATAAAGAAGGAGATTACATTTATAGTGAAGTGCTAAGCAAATAAAAACAAGACAGACAACTGGATGTTTCATAAAGGAGGTTCAGAAAAGCAGATCTCAGTGTGAAAAGTCATGTTTCATAAAGCCAACTCAGACCTGATGTTAACAGATGAGTTTGGTTTAAGAAATGACTTTTAAACACAAACCTGAGTCATCAAACAAAGATCACATCAATTTATAAGGATGAAAACACACACAAAACACAAAACTGTGATGTTCACAACTGCAGAGCAGCAAAGATTAATATGATTGAAAATAAAATATTAACAGACCAAAAGGAACTGAGTCACTGCAATTAATAAAGCAAGAGAGAACTTTCGGCAGCATGTTGTAGACCAGCAGTGAGCTGAGAGCCTGAGACGAGTACGGATGAGCTCAGTATTAACTGTCATCATGTCACTGTGGGTTCAATAATGCAAATTTAATGTACAGGATGTATGAGATGAAATAACAATAACTAATAATTTTCTAGCTGTACTCCATATGTTGGAAATACTGTTTGAATACCTTTAGATTGGCTGTCTGCCTTACCTGTGTTTATACATTTTTAGACGTCTGTATGTCTAATTTAATTAAAGTGACATTTTTGATGAATATAAGTGACTTTCACAGAGAGAAAACATATGGTGAAACTGCTACTTAAAGTACTATGAGACTACAGCAATGGAAAAAAGGTTGTTTATTAGGTTAATTTTAACAGCAGTGTAAAAGCATATATGTCGACTGGAAGATAGTCCAGATATTTTAGGTTAAATAAAAGGTAAGAGTTTAGATTTGCAAAAAGTGCAGTATGATAAATTTGACATCTTCTGTAAACAGACTGAGCAGTAAAGAGGAACCTTTGGAGAAAACTCTGTGTTTTAGTCTGACAGATTGATTATAACATTACTTAAACTTGAGGTGAAGCTGTGAAAGCTTGTCTGACCTGATCCAGCCTCGTCTGGAGGGAAACGTTTCCATGGTTACTTAGGTCAGACTCATTTAAACCTTCTTTATGAAACCGAATGTCCTGAAAAATGATTCTGATTAAATTAAAGTAAACAAGGTTTAACTGGTAATCTTGCTTCATAAAACACCCCTCATGTTCAGAAATGGACGACCATGAAGTTTGTCTGTGTAGGTGGATGACGACATACTATCTTATCTCAATCGGAGGAATTTAAAAATGATAAACAGTCTGTGTTCGGAGCTGTCTGGAGGATCATGGTTACCTTTTTTGGAGTGTTTGTGGAACTGGTTGGACTTTGTGACGCCACATCCCATGACTGTTCCTGTTGGAAACACCAAACACACGTCAAATCAGCCAAAACTGATGAACATCCAAGTCATTTGTCTGCAAGATTCAACATATGAGCATCATTCAACTGTATTCTCTCAGTACTACAAGATGAATTCAAAGCTTCTTTCTAAAATAGACTATTTATATATATATATATATATATATGTATGACTATACATGACTATATGAGTATACATAGATTTAGATATAAGTTCACAACACTCCACAGCCATTCGTAAATGAATTTTCTACAGTCTTGGCCTCTTAGAAATGCCTTCATTCACAGAGCAAAAAGCTGAGTGTGGCTCAGCAGCAGCAGCTAGAGGATGTTCGACTTCATGCCGCGTTAATCTTGTTATCTGCCGGTTCTCCCCTAACCTCAGTGGCTGGCCTCAATCCTGCGGGGGAAGACTGTTTCTGTCTGAATTCTACGAAGGCTTACATTAAGCAATCTATATAATAGAGAGGCGCCAGGAAATACCTCCATGGAGCTAAGACAAGCCAACTAATGCACAAATTACACTTAAAAAATGTTACAAAACTTCCAAAAAAGTACTTCAAAAGGTCTTTTCTTGCTTTGGCCTATTTAAAGGAACATATGGGTGGCTTTTGTCACATGTAATGGTATTTAGCACCAGGCTAATTTCATCCAATCAGGGAATGTTTCCAGAACAAATCGCTGTTTTATGAATGATTATGTAAAGGCAGAACTGCACTAAAAAGCCAACCAGTACTTGGTTCTTTAAATTTTGAACTTCAGTAGATGTTTCTGACACAAAAACTGGCAGCTAATGCCCTGCTTGTTTCTGCTCTTTTGATGTCTTACAGTTTTATTTACCTGCTGTAGAAATCTAAAATAAAGCTTCTCTAAAAGCTGTCATCTACTTACGTGATCACCTTCTCTGTCCAGTCACCTCTTCCCAAGTTGTCTGGCTGTCAGTTCTCTGTTTCAGTGAATATTTAGGCAGACATTTGCTCTGTTTCATCCTCCACAAAGTCCACCAGGATCAGGTCAAGAACTGCAGGGTGTCAATCAGATCGGTCATTGTCGGTAGATGAATGACAGCAGCACCGAAACGAACCCAGTAACTCACCACAGAGGCCTCATTTGTGCAGCTATCCCCGCTGTGCCGCTCCCTCGGACTGAGCAGAAGCCGGTTTAGACTTTAGATCACATAATCAAGGCACCAAGCTACAAGTGGATTATTGAGCTAATGACTTGATGCGACTAGACTAGGCTTTATATAGGAAGATGGCAAAGTGCAAAGGTAAACACAGGTGGCGGGAGGAAGGCCAGCATCTGTTTTTGGAAATGTTTTGATCAGGGTGCTTTTTTTGGGAGTCCAGGATTGTGTGCGCATGTGTGGTCAGGTGTTTTTACTGGACCAAAACTCTTTCTTATGAAAACTTACCTGATATTCAGGTCTGCTGTTACAGGTTCAGCTCGATAAGTGTTGAGGAAAAGCTGAAAAAAAAGCCCCTTCCCCAAAAAGCACGTTATAATGTCCACTTGAGTGTTTTTTAAAAACTTATTTATGATTGTCTGTTATTTATTTCTGTCAGTAGGCAGTTATTTTACTCTTTCTTTTTGACACCTCAAATAGTTTTCACCAATCTGAAGTGATAATAAATTGTAAAAAGCTCAAATATGACTCTATCTCACTTATTTTACTTCCTCCTGATGGCATTACTTAGCTATAACTCCCCTCCCAAAATATAAAAGATTAAAATATGAAACACAGAAGTGACCTAGAAGCAGTGTTTACCCCATAAGGGACCACAATATAGTTGAGAGATGTAAAATAATAAAGTTTTATCTTTCTTGTGTCACTCTGGTTCAGTTTTGTGGTGTTTGATATGACCGTAAATTAATTATATGTGTTTTATGCAACTATATGACGCCTATTTTACGCTGTCATTGAGGCCAGGTGTCCCCTTGTCAAAGAGATGATGTACCTCCAGAGAAAAAATAAAAATAAAGACAAATGTATCTAAAAAGAGTTTCTGGTTAAATGAAGTTAAACAAACAAACAAAACAACAACAACAAAAAACATATTTCTGCCATACAAAGTTATGTTTATTATTTCAGACTTTTTTTTAATCTTTGCCATTTTTGTAAAATACTGGTTGATTTTACATCTTAAGAACCAACTTAATTCATTCAAAATAAGAAATCAAATCACTGGTTGGTTGACCTCAAACGCAAGTAGATACAGTTTTGTTTTTTTTTGTTTTGTTTTTATGGGATCACAAGCCAAGATGTTTAGGAACCACTAACCTAGAAATAGACTTATTATCCTACATGTGATTAGTAATCATGAATTTGTTATTTTTGATTGATTCATCTGTTCATTATTGGTATAGAAATGTCATAGTTGTGCAAAGTCCATAGTTGTTTTGCCTATCAAAAAGCCAGAAATTTAATTTCAGTCTAATATAAAACTGGGAAAGCAAACAAATATTGCACTTAGGATGGTTTAATTGTAATAATAATAATAATTTTTACCTAATGAATGACTAACTGATTACCTTAATAGTTATTAGCTAACTAATTATTTGACAACTAATTTTCTAAGTTTTAGCAAAGGTTTCAGTATACTGGATACTTTGTCAGTAGCTACAACATTTAAGTGAAAGGGCTGTGTAACGTCCCGCTGCTATTAGCAAAGCTTAATTTTAATATTAAGTATAGCAAACTGTTATATTTGAAAATCATTCAAACACAAGTAGACATAGCTTTGTTTTTAGGGGTAACAAAGCCAGAGAGTTTAGGAACCACTAACTTAAAAATGTGGTAATCATCCTTCATGTAATTAGAAATTAGTAATGTGTTATTTTCGATCTATTATTGGTCTAAAAATGTTAAAAATCATTGTGAATGCATGTTTTGTCTGTAAAAAGGCCAGATATTTCAAATCAGTTTGATATAAAAAGGGAAAGGCAAACACACATTGCATTTAGGAAGCTATAACTAGAAAGTGAGTGCCATAATTACCTGATAAATGACTAATTAATTAGCACAATTGTCACTTACCGGCTAATTTCTGACGGCAGATGCATCACCATGGTAACAGCAAACGTTTCTGTTAGCTGGGTGCTAATTTCCCGATAAACTGTATATTATGGGATGTAATTTGTCAGTAGCGTCAGTGAAAAATTAATAACATTCATTTACTTCACTCTGCATATTAGTAAAGCTAATTTTAAACACATATTAAATGTAGTAATCTGTTGAAAACCGTTGCTTTACAGACACTCCTGAACGCTGCTGCTCTTGAATGCTCTTCTCTTCTCTCCGAACGTTGCCAAGTTGCCGAAGGTGAGTTATCTAATGTTGCTCTGTTTACATCTTATATCATTAGTTAGTTTGGTTAATACTGACACCAAACAGCCATACGTATCTTCGGGAGGTAAAACCAAACACCAACATGTAATATTTTACTAAATATTAGGTAGTTTTCCGCTGTCCTGCTGAACGTAAGACATCAATGTTTTCTATTTCCTCGAGTCAAATCCACACAAACGATCCAATATCGTGTTAACCATCAAATGTGATGTGAGAACATTTGAGTATTTTTTTATAATCCAGTCTAGCTGTTTCTTTATTCTGTCACTGAAACATCCTGACAGCGGACAGTATCGATCAGTATCGGTCCAAACTGGATGTCTGCAAGAATAGGAAACACCTTAAAATATCCTCAATTATTTAGTGTTACAGCCCTTTAATGTCCTAAAACAACAGTCAGGTGTCCATATGAACACTGAGAGAGGTTTTCCTCGCTGTATTCATTCCTCGAGTTCATACTGGCTTTTAAAAGATCCCCTTCAAATGTGCTTTCGATGCATGTGATGCATATGTATGCACAGTCATTTTGTGCAAAAAAAAAAGCATTTAAAAGTTTATCTGAAGCTTATGTGAGGCTTCAACAGTCTGAGGTAGTCATATCAAGTGGATATCTGCCACATTTACAGTCTTTTTAGCATCAAATTCTCTTTGTGTTTCCCTGTTGGGCTGCAGTGGAAGTCTAGTAACAAAAAGAGGAACTTTGGCAATAAAAAGACTGTAACGTTGAAAGATATCGATTTGATTTGACTCATTTGGATGACTGAAGCTTCATAATAATGAACATTGATGATGAACATTTTCCCTCATATTAAACTAGTTCTAAGTCTATACTGTATATATTTCAAGTACACATTTGTTTTTAACACAGTATCACATATACTCGGATGCCCAAACAATATGAGTTGATAAGTCATAGTTTACATGACATAGAACTGAAAAGAAGAATGTTTTTAAATAACAAAAAGATGTCCTCTAAACTCAAATTACACTGCAGTATGTGCAGCTTGGCCTCCATTTCTCGCCACTTAGCTACTTCAAGTATCTTTAATCTGTGCGTGACTCGCAGCTCGGCTTCAACGTTCAAACAAACTGCTTCTAGATTAATTTGAATGATTTTACAGGACAGGCTGCATCTCAGGGAGTCATTAAAACAGCAGTCAAACACAAAATTCTTGATCCTATCAAAGGTTACATAACATATTTTTTCCTTCCTTTTTTTCTGGGAACTGGCGCTTTGCCAGCGTTAGGACAAGAGCAAGACTACCAGAGTGCAGCAGAGCACAAACTGACCTTTGACCCTCAGTCAGATTGAGGGTCACACAAGGTTCTGTGACATAGTTATTGTTAAAAATACTATATTTAAGTTTGAGTACCATATACTGTATCAACACACAATGCAGTTGTACTAACACACTGTTTGAGGCTCAAGTTATGCCTTGAAAATATTCTTTTAACTGTTTTTCAAAGGTTTACATCTGTTTAATTATCATTGAATCACTGTAGCTACTTTTTACAATAACTGTTACATTTGATATTTTATCAAAATGTACTCAATCATATTAATTTGTGGACAAATTAGCAATTTTGAAAAATCTAATCAAATTGATTAAATTTCTACACCACTACTTAAAATTCAATGATGGTTAGTTTCTTTATTAAGGCAAAACAATTAAGTTGTTTGGTCTATAAATGTCAGAAAATGGTGAAATATGTCGATCACTGTTTCCCAGAGTCCAAGTTTACGAAAAAATTAGTTTATTATCACAGGAGACTAAATAAACCAAGAAATATTCACACTGGAGAATCAGAGAATTTGGATATTTTCTTCTTGAAAAACGACTCAAAACGATTAACCGATTATCAAAATAGTTGAGGATTCATTTAATAGTTGGCAACTAATCTATTCATTGACTAATCGTTGCAGCTCTATTCTTAATACACCATTGATGATAACTTTTATCTATCGATCATCTATCTGTCTTGAACATGGCAGCAATCACTTTAACTACCAAGAACTTTCTCAACTAGAATCAGCTGAAATTCAGTCGACGCTTGGTTTTATCTCCTCAGAGAACATCTGACCAAGATGCTTCGTCATCATCTGCTGCTGCAGAAATAATCAATTCTGTCCAGTCTGGAAACAAGTGTTTGTTGTCTTCGTTCAGTTAAATGAAGGTTTTCATCTCCGTTACTGAGCCGGGACGATCTTCAGCACTAGATTTTTCTCACTGACATCAAAATCTGAACGAAAGGGAGACGATTGAAGTTCGTCTGACGAATTACAGACAAATTTTCTACCTTGTGTTTCAATCAGTTGTAATCTTTTAAGGCCACATCTGACAGACATCTGGAAAGAGCTGGACAATTGATCTTTATTAGGTGATCATGATTAGAAATATAAGCTGGTTTTACCACTGTGATTACACATATTACTAATGTAAACAAACATTGGACTTAAAAAACTGTTTGTATATGTATTAAAAGACTAACAGGTTTCAATCCTGCATAGAGCTGGACCGTTAAGTCGATTAATCGATTAGTTGATTGTCAGAGAATTAATTGGCAAGATTTTTGATATTCAGTTAATTGTGCAAGTGATTTATTTAGCAAAAATTGTCAAACATTTTCTGTTTTCAGGCTACTCAAATGTAGGTTTCGCTGTTTTTATGTTTCATATAACTGAAAATTAAATATCTTTGGGTTTTGAACTGTTAATTGGATTTTTAAAAAGTGATTTGAAGACATCACCTTGGCCTCCAGGAACTTGAACCTGACATTTTTCACTATTTCATAGACTAAACAAATTGATTAAACAAAAAAAGTTATAAATGGAATAATCAACAATAAAAATAAGTTTCATTCAATATATAAAACATTTTTTTTGTTACACTAATATCCCTGTTACTTTAGTATTACAATAAAATGTGTTTACAATAATAATAATAATAATAATAATAATGATAATAATAATAATAATAATGATAATAATAATAATAATAATAATAATAATAATAATAATAATAATAATGATAATAATAATAATAATGATAATAAGCTTCAGTTGCAGCCATAATCCTGTATTTTCAGTAATGAAGCTACATCCTCCGATTGCGTCTTTTTTGTACATTATTTAATCTTTTTAGATACTTTTTTCAGTTGGATCGATGACTCATGTATAAAGAAGGTTTCATTGCTGCATTTATCTGCACAAAATGTCAGATGACAAACATAAATTCCTTAAAAAGGTCTTTTTTTATTATTATTAGACCATAATAATCATGTTTTACACTTGCGAAACAGCGAAGAGAACCTCCCCGCAGCTTGGTTGAGAGGTCAGAGCATACAGCACGTCGTCCGCTGCTCAGCGTGCACTGCAGCCCTGACTGATCACTGTGCATCAAAGTCTGAGGATGAAGATCGCTGTGCTGGGAGCCACTGGGCAGACTGGACAGTATCTGGTCAACCAGGCACTGCAGCAGGGTCACACGGTCACCGCCGTCGTCAGGAACCCGGGGAAACTCGCCGTGCATCATGACAATCTCAAGGTAATTATTATAATGATTAATTTGTGCTGCGTGCCTTTTAGTCCAAGATATAACTGCTGCTCTCTGCAACGTCAAGTTCAAAGTTCACACAGTCAATGTTACATCACATGATAAGTTTTATTGTGTCCAAAGAAGAGAAAACCTTAAGTGCTCTCTATGTTTCTGAACAGAAGCCACAAATGTTCTTGGTGATTTTGTGCAGACAGATGTGAACTCAACCACAATACTGTAAAGATAAACCTGCTGTTATTCTTTATTTTTCTTATTGTCAACAAATCCAATGAAAAGACCAAAATCAACAATTAATGTATCTTACCAACAAATATAACCTGATGTATTTTATTCATCTGTGCCACAGACTTCCACCGTCATCCAAAAACTATTTAAAAAACATCAATGAGTCCAACTGTTGCACTACGTAACATGTGCCTTCATTATAATGAACAACAACACTGTAGTTAATTTAGATTTAATCCTACTTACACTGACCCGCTGCTGTAAATACTCACTAGAGCAACAAATGTGTGTTAAAGGATGGGTTCAAGTCAAACAACAGTCAAGTGACCAAATGAACACTGAAACATGCTTTTCTTGCTGTAATCAGTCCTCCTGTTCATACTGACCATTAGAAGATCTCTTCATAATGAACTTACAATGTAAGTGATGCTGCAAAAATGTATTTTTCAAGTATATATCTTTCAACGTTACAGTCTTTTTAGTGCCAAATTCCCTCTTTTTGTTACTATACTTCCATCGCAGCTCAACAGGGAAACACCGTCTGAGGAAACACAAAGAGGGAATTTGATGCTAAAAAGACTGTAAATGTGGCAGATATCTACTTGATATGATTAACTCAGACTGCTGAAACCTCATATAAGCTTCAGATAAACTTTTAACACATTTTTGCACAAAACGTCATTAGCAGGAGTACAGCAAAGAAAACCTCTCTCAATGTTCAAATGGACATCTGACTGTTTTTTAAAGACAGTCTTGTTATTTTTTCAGCTAAGTATTCAGTAGGAACCAGTGGGCTTGATACTGAATACTACAGACCAGGTTGGGAAGTCAGAACGTATTGAGAGATGGACTAATACACTGTTGGTTTTGGTCTATTCAGGGGATTTGCTAATAATAAGAAAAATACAGAATAACGTCATCTTTAATACTACAGTACATGTAGAAGATCTTTCTGTAATATAATTTGCTGTCATGTCATCCCAAAATAACTGAGTGTACATATATATGCAGTTAATAAAAAGCTCACACTAAACTCAGCCCTCCACAGAGGACTCCTGTTGGCGCCCTGCTCCTGATCTGTGCTCACAAAAGTATTAAAAAAGTGAAATGTGAAGCTTGTCGCTGAATCATTTGTGTTTCCCTCTCTGCTGCCAGGTGGTGGAAGGTAATATTTTCTCAGTGGACAGTCTGAAGTCTCATTTTAAAGGACAGGATGTGGTCATGTCCTGCCTCGGCTTCCAGGCCTCCTTTTTCTCGGCAGTGACGGGCTACACCCTCTCCATGAATGCGGTGCTCGGCGCCATGCGAGAGGCCCGGGTCAGCAGGATCATCACCATGACCTCCTGGTACACCGAGCGTAAGTCAAGATGCACGTTTGTGATTTGATAGTGAAAATAATCCACCTTTTTAATGCTCCTATCCTCTTACATTATAATTTAGGATGTTCTAGGAGTTTGTTTTGATGCATGTACAGTAATTTAATCTTCTGGTGCACCAACTATTTCTGTTTAAGCTTCTCAGTTACCTCACACAACCTCCACAGGACAGGAGTGAGTTTGTGGCTTTCAGTCAACATTTTGTAGCTAATTAACCAACTAATTTGTGAACATTTGCCCCCTTGCAGAGTTGTATTGTCATCTATTGAATGTATCATTGCAGAATTGGATGTTACTAAATTATCTGGAAGGGGTTTCTCCTTGTTTGAGTGTTCAATGTTGGTTCAGACATTGAGAGAGAAGCTCATGTTTGAGGCTCCGACACCAAAAACCTGATGTTTATTGTTGTCCTCTGTGCCTTGAGTGAAGAACCAATCAGATGTCCTGCTGATGTAATGCTGTCATGTGCATTTATTTATTGTCCTGGAGCTTTCAACAGCACTGAATAGTCTTTATCTGTCGATGGAGTGTGCTTGGTCGTCATGGTGATGGTTTTGTTGTCATTATGCAACCTACGTGAGCCATCTCCATGACAACTGAGCAAACTCTATCCGCTGGTGAAAACTGTTTTATGCTAGTAGGTCGACTAGAAAGTGGTGGTTTGAGATTTATTTTTATTTTTATTTTTTTTAAAGTTCAAGCATGAACTTTCAAACTCAACTGATGTTTATTGATGATGGTTTTATCTCTTGAAACCAGGAGATTCACTGATATTTAAAACACAACACAGTAACAGACTGCTGCAGTTTCAAGCTTTCGGTTTGATCAGGTGGCGCACCTGGTGTTAGTTAGCTCTACCTGCCCCTGATCATGGTTTTAAGGTAAAAATTCAAGCTTGAAACTGCAAAAAGTCTGAGACATTTGTTGAGAACCGGACAAAATCGATTATACAACACTTCAGACTATAATATATATATATATGTAAATATGCATCAGAAACACACATTCCAGTGTAACTTTCATTGTTTAAGCACTGGTATATATGTTAGTTTATCAATCTATTTATAATTCTCCTGGATATAAAATCATGTTTAAAATGTCATATAGTGTTGATTTGATCATGTAGTTTACGTTCTTTCTCTATTTAAAAGTCATGAAAAAAGAAAGTTTAAAAAAGAATCTGTGAGAATCTGCTAATAGACTCTTTTAGCTGCACTGGAGCCAAAGAACAAACCCAACCAACCAGAGAACATCTGGAGTAGCTTTTTATGAACAAGTAAATGTTTTTATTGAGTTTCCAGTTCTGTGTGGTGTTAAAGAAAATTACGTTGTAAAGAAAGTGACAAAATACAAACCTCTCTCCACTGAGAATATTTCTGTGAAAAAGTCCTTGAAGCAGAGTTTGGTTTTCTGGCAAAACTTCACCTTCTTCCAAGGAGCTTGGAGAGGGAAAGAAGTCTGAAGACTCTGTAGTCGATTGTAAACTGACCTTGATGAAGCCGAAACATGTTGGTCTCATTATTAAGTTGTTCTTTATACTACAAGTGTTACTGGAGTCTTAAAAAAGTTCCTTGAAGCCTGAGTAAATTTGAGATGTGATAGTATAATTAACTGTGTTGTTTCCTTTTGCTCCTAGCTAACTCTGGAACTCAGTCGTCATACCTCATCCGGTTCCTCCTGCTGCCGATGATCCGCAGCGTCCTCACCAACATGTTCGAGATGGAGCAGTTTCTGCAGAAGACTGAGGACATCAACTGGACCGTGGTTCGCCCACCTGGTCTTCAGAACCTGCCTGCCTCAGGTAAAAGCAGACAGGCTAGTAGGGGGCAGAAACAAACCTATAAACAGATTCATGTTTCTATTTAACAAGCACAGAAGGCCGACAGTGTGACTGTTCATTCAGTGAAGACTTTATAGAGACCTCCTGCCTTAGGATCTATTTTGTCATAGTTCAAGCTTATTAGCATGTTCTCTGACTGCTTAATGCAGTGTTTGTGAGAATGAATGGGGTTCATTTTTCAGAAATCTCATTCCTTTCCTTGAGGTTTTCAGTAAATATCCGGTTATACTGCTGTATTTATTATATATGACATCATTAGATTATTAATACTGAAGCATCAGTGTTAAAGCAGCATGTTACTGTTGTTGCTACTGGAGGTGGAGCTAGTTTCAACTACTTTATATACAGTTAGATAGTTTAGTCAAGGGGTTCCTAACCTAGGGGTCGGGCCCCTTCAAAGGGTCACCAGATAAATCTGAGGGGTCATGAGATGATTAATGGGAGAGGAAAGAAGAAAAAACAAAGTTCTGATACACAAAGCTGTTTTCAGTTTTTGGACTTTTTCTCTAATCTTTGATTTTTGGTGAAATATTGGATCATTTGAACATTTATTGAAATGAAACCATGTGAGAAGTTTAGAGGGAAAAATCACTATTTGGTGGAGCTGTTAAAAACTCAGACACCTGAGATGTGACCCCGACTACACACTGCTTTTTGTAAGACATCAAAAGCCAAAAAGGTTGGAAACCACTGGTTTCATCTTTAACAATGTGTTGTATTTTAAAAGCTTGTTATATTATCCATTGTGTCAAATGTTCATCTGAAGAGTAACTAAAGCTGTCAAATAAATGTAGTGAAGTAGAAAGTACAATATTTCCCTCTGAAATGTAGTGGAGTGGAGGTATAAAGTAGTATCAAATGGAAATACTCAAGTAAAGTACAAGTATGTCTGACACTATAGTTTTTTGTCTGTTTTGTTTACAGCTCAAGAGTTCCTGACCCATGAGGGATACTTTGTGCCCGACAGCAACGGTCAGCCAACCGGCAGCAGAGTAGGAAGAGGAGACGTAGCTCGCTTCATGCTGTCTCTGCTCAACAGCAACGCCTGGGTGAAGAAAGGAGTCGCCATGACCACTAAATGAGGAAGAAGAAGCCGGTGTTGGCATTATTAAAGGTTTGCTTCACCCAAATTACATAAAACATATTTTCTTACTTAGTGCAGATAGTTTTTGTTTAAGTTGTCCTGGTTTTTATCCATTTCTGAGAGTTTTGCCTCCAACAAAATACAATCAAGGTGAATGTAAGTTATTGATTGACAGCACTGAATAATTAAAGCTGCAATAATTGATATTTTTATACAAACAGTGGATCAAATGATTAAGTATCAAATAAATGTTTATAAATGTAATATTTAATGCTGTGAAAACCACTAACAAACTTCCTTCCACCACTGTTGTATTTGAGGTTGGAGGCAAATCTCAGTATGTCAAAACCTGGACATAAAATAAGCTTTTTGCATGACTAGATAATGCTAGAAATATGTGAGAAAATATGTTTGCTTGTAATTTGGGTGAACTGACCCTTTAACAAAATGTGCAGGCCTCTTCCTCGCCTTCACAGTGTGCTTCACAACAGCTTTAATTAATCTAATGAATGTGTTTTCATTTACTTGTTGTAATGCTTTTGTCTTTGAACGTCTCATCAGTAAGTGTGCCATTTATTTATGTTGGTGTTTCTGCTCTGAGTGGCGACCACACATGTGATTGTAGTACATAATTTCAGCCACATGAGGGCAGCTGAACCTAATGAAGTACAAACAAACTTAACCATGTGCCATGTCCTGTTTACATACTACTATGCTAGAGCTGCAACAAATAGTCGAATTAATCGGCAACTATTTTGATAATCGATTAATTATTTTGAGTCATTTTTTAAGAAAAAAATGATTCCAGCTTCTCAAATGTGAAGATTTTCTGGTGTCTTTAGTCTTCTATGACAGTAAACTGAATATCTTTGGGTTGTGGACAAAACAAGACATCTTAGGACGTGGTCTTGGGCTTCGAGAATCAGCTTTTCACCATTTTCTGACATCTTATGGACCAAACAACTCATCGATAATCCACAGATTAATCGATAATGAAGATAATCGTACCATTATCAGATATCTCAGGATGACTGTGGATGACTACTTATAACACAAACATGTACTGTATCAGTTCTGTAAAATAAACATATAAGAATGAAACTGATGGATAATTTGTGTTGAATATGCTGAACGGAAGCAGGAACTTTCCTGCATCATATGTGGGAAAATACTTCAGTCAGACGTGTTATTATATTATTAAGAGACAAAGCAAAATCCTCGGGTTGTTACAGTACAAATGGATGCTGTTATCACACAGGCACAGACAATCTTTTGTTTTGTTTGTCAGTGACGTCAGAGCAGGTGTATCATCTATCAAAAGCAAAACACCTGGCTGTGATCCCACTAGTCAGGGCGTGATGATGTTTTAAAGTTCATAGATAAGTGATCCTCGTCAATGTCGCCATGGTTTGACTGTGTAAGGTCAACGTCTTCTGGAGATGGAAGAGATCACAGTAGTGAAGACTCCACCATTGATGATGATGATGATGATAATGATTTACGTTGTGTTTTCATACTTCGCCATACTCCAAAGGCAATGCAAGTTTATTAAAACACCTTTCAGCAACAAGGCAATTCAAAGGGTTTTACATAAGACATAAAAGGCATTAAGATAAGATACAAAAGAGAAACAAGACAATATAAAAAGACATTTAAAAAGAGTAAAGCTAAAATAGGATAAGACAGATTAAACAGGAGAGTACATATCAGAGTGCATATATGAATAAATAGTCCCAAATTTAATTTAATAAAAGGCAGACGCAAACAGAGATTTTTTAAAGTCTGAGTGTTGAGCAGACTTCAAAAAGGAGGAGCAGAAATATGTTTCCAAAGTTTAATTATTAGCAAACCCAACATCCATGATTAAATCCTGTTCCTACAGTTAATATTTAGCATTAAAGCCCAACATTAATTAATTATTAGTATTAGATCTGCTGGAAACTTTGTTGGTTGATCATGCGACAAGGAAGGTCCCAAGGTTGTGTCCAGATGTGGATCCTGCTCGTACTGCACACATTAAATGCAACATGTAATATTTATTAGAGCTGCAACGATTAATTGATCAACTGAAAATAAATATATTTTGATAACAGGATAATTGGTTTAGTCATTTTTTTAAAGCAAAAACGCTAAAAATTTGAAGGTTTGAAGCTTTTCTGTGTTATATGTGACAGTAAACTGAATATCTTTAGATTTCAGATTGTTGATCAGACAAAACAAGACATTTGAAGAAATTATAACAGCATTTTTCACTATTTTCCAACATTTTATAGACATCAATCAATAATGAAAATAATCGTCAGTTACAGTTTTAGCGAAAATCAGATTTGTGGAATTGGCACATTTCAGTAGTTGCAGAGTGCTGATAAATTTATGAGCTCTGCTTCGTGTGATATATTTGGGAGGATTAGGATGCGGGAAAAATTTAGAGCATTTACCTGTTCTTTAAATGTCAAGTTATTATCTTTAAATCAGCCTGAAGGCAACCTGCCTGTCGAGCTGCTAACCATGTAGTCAGTGTTCAATCTGACATCGATAGAAGAAGTACTGAGATATTTTACTGAAGTAACAGCAGCAACACTACAGCATAAAAATACTCCTTATTACAAGTAAAGGTCCTGCTACTTAAGTAAACATATAAAAGTATTAGTTGCAAAATTAACTTAAAGTATTGAAAATAGAAGGACTCATTATGCTATATATAGATATATATATGTGTGTGTGTTCACTGCCCAGTATATATAATAAATATAACTCAGTTTTATATTTATTTGTATTCATTTTTTGTACTATTCTCTAAACTTTGCTTTTTTGTGAAATTTTACTTTTGTGGGCCTCAAACAATGATTTAAATAAAACTATGTGAGAAGTTTAGAGGCATCAAACATAACAAGGAGCCCAAGACCGAAAGTGTTGGGAACAATGATTTAATCTTTAACAAGGTGTTTCGTTTTGTTCTATAATCTTACCACACACACTCACCGGGCACTTTATCAGGAAAACAATGGTGCATTTTATATGATTGAATACAATAGCTCTGCCATAAAGTCTTGAATTATGTCCTTCATAACAATGTCAACAAACTGTAAGAGTAGAATTTATGGCAGATTTATGGTTGTATTGGATGACGTTTCCTAATAAAGTGCTCGGTTAGTGTTTTTATGTCAAATTTTAATCTGAGTAATGAGTAACTAAGACTGTGAAATAAATGTAGTGGGATAAAGAGTGTGTTGTTTTCCTGTCTGAATTGTTGTTGACTAGTATAAACTAGCAGAAAGTGAGAATAAATTAGAGTAAATGTACTTATTTACATTCCACCGCTGGTCAAATGTGACGCCCCAACAGTCTCAACAAACTTTCCTTTACAAGTTCCACACATGCTTGCCCTTTATCTGGTGACCTGCTGGTTTGGACAACAGTGGAAGTACATTTGATGCACGCAGAGAGATGTCATGTGATTGTCTCGATTGTCTCACTTCCTCTTTGTAAAAACTAACCTTTTGTTTTCTTTACCTGGGAAAGTTGTTGCTTTTATATCCACCACAGTAGAAGATTTCCAGAAATCTGTTCACACATGTAATAAAAAGATCTTCTGTTTACCTCTAGAGACTGAAGATTTGTTTCTCTTTGTCTGTAAACGCTGATCAGTATGTTGATCTAATCAAAAATCTGATATTGTCTGGTACACTTTGTAAAAAATGTCCAGGAGGCTGCTGTGAATGTACTAGTGTAACTTAAAAATCTTTAAACAGTCAATGTACAGAAGGATAAGTAGGTTAGATATAATCTCATTACCTCTGGCTGAACCAAAGCATTTTTGCAATGAAGGTCATTGTGACTTTATCTGTAAACATGATGTTAAATAGAGAAGCGACACAACCAGTCGTCCAAGAATGCAATCTGATATGTTCTGTGTGTCTGTCAGAGGAAAGGGAGTTCTTCATGGTGGTATGTTTCTCATAGAGTTTGTGGTTAACTAACAGCACAGAAATGCCAAACAAATCATTAACATCTGCAGAACATGTGACCTACGAGACGCCACAGATTCATACTAGCCAGAACCAGAGTGCTGCGTACAAACAACAAAAAAAGTCCAAAGATAAAGTCATAAAACACCAACAAAAACATTTATTATAAAGTACTGGAGAGAAAATACTGATTAAATAATCCTTTGTTTTGAAATGATGATGCTGAAATGAATTTTCATGACTGAGAAAATGTTTTTTTAAAGTCATTTTTAACGTAAAACTGCCCAAAATTCACTAATATCAGCCTCTCAAATGTGAATAATTGCTAATATTCTGTTTTCCATGATACTCAACCCAAAATAGTTGGGTATATTTAATATTTATACTGTTGGTCAGACAAAACAAGTCATCTGAATATGTTAACTTGAACTTCGTCATTTTATACATTTAACAATCAATCGAGTATTAAGGAAAACAAATGTCATAAGTATTGTTGATGATGGAACGACACGACCTTGCCCTCAGTTTTATGTGTGCAATTTGATGAAAACACAACTTTACAACAAATGAGCTCAATATGAACAAAAATAATTCAAGTCATAAAACTTAAGTCCCTTTTTAAGAACGGGGTCACAGGATGAAGGATGGACGTTGTCATAGTTGACGTTCAGCAGTGCAAATTTCTCACAAACTTCTTTTAAATAATAAACCATTTAATCAAATTATGTGGACCCAAATAATATGAAATAAATCTGGGCATTTTAAGACTAAGATAATCCTAAAATCCATTTTATGAACCGTCTTAATCTTAAGAAGTGAGTTAAAATGCTTTCAGAAATGACTCTAGATTGACGAGTGACTCCTACCGAGTCTAAAGAAGGAGGAGGAAGAACCATAAACTACACATTTTATTTAAGTTCTCGTTGTTTTTGTACATTTTTAAGTCTAAACGTGTTTCACTGATGTTTTTAAAGTGACATTTGATGTAAAATGAGTGATGCTGATGTTAAAATTAGAAAGCAAAACTAAACCAACACACAAAAAATTAATTGAACACTAAATTTGCCGGTTCGTGTCGTCAGCGTCCTCCTCTTCCTCTTCCTGCATCATATATTGCTTTTAGTTTTAATATGATCTTAAGAGTGAGTTTACTTTCTTAAACCAGCTTCCACCCAGTAACATGAATTACAGACTGTAGACTGTTTACTGTACATTAAGCTTCATTTTCATACTGAATTAAAAATATAAAACATATAAAATATTTAATTATATAGTTAAAAACACTTACACTTTCATGTGTGTGTCTATTTTAAATAAAATAAACCACGGCTTACAGGCAGTTAAATATGCAACGTTACTTTAAAGGTGCAGTGTGTAGAATTTAGTGTCATCTAACAGAACGGACTTGGCAGAAATGGAATATAATATTCATAGGTATGTTTTAATTAGTGTTTAATCACCTGAAAATAAGAATCCTTGTCTTTTCGTTACCTTAGAACGAGCCTTTTATATCTACACAGGGAGCAGGTCCTCTTCCACGGAGCCCGCCATGATGCACCGCCATGTTTCTACAGTAGCCCAGAGTGGACAAACCGAACACTGGCTCTAGTGAGGGCCTTTCACGTTTTTCACGAATTTTGCGGCCACTATAGGTTCTCCAACATGCTTGGAAGGGGAGGGTGAGGGGAGGGGTATTTAGTGCTAGATCCTACTAAATCCTACACACTGGTCCTTTAAAATGTATTCATCATCATCATCATCATCATTATTTGCCCAGTTGGTAATCCAGTTTTGACAATCTACCAACCTTTCTATTGATTGTATTGTTCAATTCATGTGAATAATTATATGTAACCATGAAGCATCTCAGGATTTTGCAAAGAAAATGCCCCAACAGTATCAGGCTACCTACAGTTGGGGGCGGCCTCGGTGCCAAACCCGGTACCTGTAACACAACTCATGATCTTTGGCTTCCAGATAAACAAGATGATTCAACTTGTGTTTGATATGAACATTCAGTGTGTCCTTTTTCTTCAAGTCAGAAATTTAGATCAAATATGGTATAAATCAAGACTTTTCTGTGACTGAGACGCTGTAGATAACAGTTTGATGGAGTTAACATGTCTGCCCCATGTTTGCTTTAAGGTGTCTGTTACATATAATTAAGCACAGTCCCTTTGGTTTCCCATTTTCTAAAGTGACCCTCGTCGAATTGACCTCATTGGTTAATGAGGTTGTCAATAATTAAAGGGTTAAACTGAAGCCTGAGGGAACTTGTTTTAAGACTAATTTACTTAAAGTATAGATGTATATAGATATATATATATAAGACATGTAGACACTGTAGCACTTACACATACATAACAGAAGTTCAAATCCCTCTTGTATAAAGCGTGAAGTCATTATTAAAAAACTCAAATTCACACATTTTGTTGTTTTGTACCTCAAACTGCATTTTATTTCTTAAAATGATGTTAAAAAGCAGAATCAGGTTTAGACATTTTCTTCATAAATCACTCAATTTTCTTATTGACAATTTTGATGGAACATCCATCACAAAACAAACATTTCAGTGTTTCTCAAACTGTACACGGAGAAGCACTGACTAAAAATGCAAATGCACGTTTTACAATTTGCTCATGATTCAGTGAATTCTGACTAATATTCTTACTAAATTTCTGAATACATTTACTTATTTTAAACATCTCTTCCAGTTTTTTTTAAGTTGCAGCAGCTTTGCCAGATGTCGATTCTCTTACAAACACAACATGACGACTGGAAACATGCTGGATGAAGCTTAACGCTGCAAAATTGTGTTGCCTCAAACATAAAATACATATGACTTTATTGATGACACCATCCAGTGTGATTCAAAAATACCAGGCACAGCCAAACCTGACCAACATCTGGCGGACAGCTGGCTCTTATATAATATGATACTACAGCGTTGCCATGGTACTGTACAACTCACCTGTATATGCCATAAAAGGCAAGATTTGGCTATGATTGGATGGTTTATTTACAAAAAAGTGCAAAGTGAAACCGTATGTACATTTAAAAGGCTTAAATATTGATTTTGGAAACAAACAACAAATGGAGGAAAATGTGACATATTAAAACAAAGCAGCACAAACCTCCAATTCCCTTAAATACAACACAATCATACTCAAGACTCTCTGCCTGACAGACCGGCTAAATTAACAACATTCAGGTGAAAAGTCAACATCAAATAGAGGTTTACACATTTCTGAACACATCCGGGCACAGTACAATGTTCATAAATATGTCCCAAGTTTCTTATGACTGCCTTTCTTAAATATCGTCTCAACTTTGCGCAGTACAGTCTACTCTTTCTCTGCAGCCACTGCATACATTTCATTGATTGTCTCCTGGTACATCTTCACAACAATAGGCCTCCTCAGTTTCATGGTGGGTCCTGCACAGACAAAAAGAGGATTTGATGTAAATCTCAAACTGAAGACAGTGTGGCGATAACGACATTTGACCTGTTGTGTAAAGCAGCTTTTAAAAAATGTTGTTGAGATGTTGTCGGGCACGCAGCGCAGACAAAAGACTTGTCTGATTATAACATGATCTTGATTGAAAGCTGATTAAACTTTGTAGTAAGGTAAAACATTACTGCAGTAGCTTCCCTAAATACAGTGGTGCAGTTTCAAAAGCAAAAGGAAGTAAAACAAGATTATCTCACCCAGCTCTCCTCCACCGACAGAGAAGTCTCGCTCCAGTATGACCCACTTTTGGACCCTCTGGGCGTTAGACGTCGCTCTGGCGTTGACGCGCTCCACGCCCTCCTGAATGGCTTTGTAGATCGCTGGCTCCTTATTGGCTAAAATTTCTGACACCTTGGTTGCTGTGACACCATGCTGCCGGCAGAAGTCCAAAGCCTCGGGGCTCAGCTCGTCTGTGGGGTCACCGTTGTCATCCACAACACACTGTCGGAGAGAGAGAGAGAGAGAGAGAGAGAGGTTATTCTTGTGTTTGTTTTATTTATTTAGGAGCTGTGATTGTCTGCAGAAATGGAGGCACGGTTTACTTTGAGAGTGAGCATCATGGAGAGGAACTTGAGTTTGTCTCCGATCAGCATGGCGTTGCTGATGATGGCCGTCTCCGCCTTAACTGCGTCCTCGATGGGAACCGGAGGGATGTTCTCTCCGCCGGCGGTGATGATGATCTCTGAGCACAAGACAATTTTTGACAATACATTACATCATCATCATCACTCCAAACTCCTAAAGCCAAATATAACTAAACTGATCTAAAAAAGACAAAAAAAGACTCAAAATAATGTAAAAAAGTCCTGTAAGATGAGCAGAAAACAGAAAAACTTTGGTGTACAGTAGCAAACTGGAGACCAGTGACGGAAGAATTATTGAGATATTTTACTAAAGTAAAAGTAGCGATAAAATAGTACAAAATACTCCATTAAAAGTAAAAAGTCTTAAGTATTACGGTAAAATGCACTTAAAATATCAAAAGTAAAAGTACTTGTTATGCAAAGTGTTATATTTATCTTATATACATTATTTTACTACTTTTATTGATGCATTTATGTGTAAGCAGCATTTATTGCTGTCAAGTTGGAGCTAATTTTAACAATTTAAAGGGCCAGTGTGCAGAATTTGTTGGCATCTAGCAGTGAGGTGAACTGAATACTCATCACCCTGAGTAAATTAAAGTTAAGTACCTCAAAATTGTACTTAAATGAAGTATTTAGTTAGATTTCACCACTGTTGGAAACAATATGTATGTCAGCATTTAATATTTTTTTTAAAAATTGCTGTAATTTTCAGAATGAAGTGTACTTGCAGGTGCCATTTTCTTACTGTTTGCACTTTACTGTTTGCAAATTGTGCACATGTGTCCGTTTCGTGTAAATAAATATGCAGTGTTCTTATCACAGAGTGAGAGCTACAGCACACATCTATAAAAAGGGAAATGCTCTCTCTGTTTTGTACTCTTGTTCCTGTTCCTATAATTAAATCAAAGTCAAATAAAAGCTCGGTGTGTGCTAGCTTCAAAGAGGTTAAATATAGTCCATACTTCAGTAGGGTTATGTAGGTTAAAACCATTACAGTGTTTCCACAACAACGTCATGCGGTTGAACCAGTTGAACCAGCCAAAATACCACGATGGTGTTTGTGTCAGCCTCTCTGGAGTGTGACAGCAGCTACTCTCATTGCTAGGGACGGCTGCCAACCACTCAGTCATGCTGGCATGTCCCAGATCCCAGACCCAAACACTGAAGGCCAGCACAAGGAGAAATGTCCCAAATGTTTCCTGCGGTGCTGTTATATAAACCATACAAGGTTTTTTACCTTTGATCCTTCCTGTGATGTACAGGAAGTCGTGCTGGTCGTGTCTTCCCAGGTCTCCCGAGTGCAGCCAGCCTTCCTGATCGAGAGCCTCTTCGGTTTTGTCGGGCATGTCCAGGTAGCCCATAAAGACGTTCCGACCCCAGAAACAGATCTCTCCGTTCCCGTCCTCATCTGGATTCTCCAGCTTTATCTTGCAGCCTGGCATCACCTTTCCACAGCTGGGCAGAAAAACCATAAGTCAGTAACATGATACGATCTGATGTTGCATGTTGGTGGTTAAAAGAGACCACATCACTCCTGTACTGGCCTCCCTCCACTGGTTACCAGTGAAATATAGAATTAATTTTAAGATTATTTGATTTCTTTTAAAGCCCAGTTACTTCTCTGTGTTCCACGTTCCCGCTCAAAATAAAAACGTGACCGATGTTTTAATTATTTAACTGTATTTACATTTTGTTGTTCTGTTGTTTTTAAATGTGCTCTATGAATAAATTTGACTTGACTACTAGTGGCAGCAATGATTTAACAGGGGTCTACAGGCTAGCTGTTTTGAGCTAAATGCTAATGTCAGCAACAGGCTCACAATAACATTAATATGCTGACCTTTAACATTTTAGCACTCTGTTGTACTACTTCCTCTTGTTGTTAATGGCATTTCTTATGAACTTGTCTACTTCCAATAATTTCTTACTTTAATTTTAAAAACAAACTTCTGTCTCGCTCTCTTACTCACTGCTTCTACCTTCCCAGCTCTTTTAAGTCGCCGTCCTCTAAAACTTGATTGTCTCGCCTTGCGTGTTTGAATAAAAGCGTCTGCCAAATGACAAAATGTAAAATGATGTCCTGCAGGAATAATGTTTACCGTGTTCACCATTTTAGTATAGCACGTAAGCATGTTAACACTTGCTAATAATCATTAAACACAAAGTACAGCTGAGGCCGATGTGATAAGTTTTGTAGGAATTTGGTCATAAATTGAAATTTAAACCTCATGATGAGGAAACGTCAGAGGATCACTGAAGTTATGAGGATTCTTTTATAATTAATTTTGACTGTGTGTAAAATCTGCAAAAGAACTGTTGAAATGTGAAAAATCTGTACAAATAAATAGACCCTGAATGTAACCTTTAATTTAAATTGAAGACCGATTCATGTCAATTTATATCTTTTTTATTTTATTTACTGTTACCATTATTTATGTTGTGTTATTTACAATTTATATATTTTAATTCATTTTCTTATTTTTAACATTTTTATTTTTATGTTTGACTTTTGTTTTCTCTCACTACTCGGTCTTAATAACCAGGTCTTAATACCTTGGTTGACTTGACTTCTTGTTTGTAAATTTATTGTTCAATAATGCAAAAAAAAAAGCTATTGGGATTCATCCTGCGGGGACTATTAATATCTCTTTAAAATGACATGATAATCTGACTAAAGTGGTGACTACCAACAGACAGACCGACATTTCTACAACTCTTAAGTTCAGACCCTGGAAATCATATTAAATTAACTCTGTAAACTACACCAATCTGTGATTATTCAAAACAAGATTCAAAGATCCACTACTAAACTGATAAAAGATGTAAAAGGAGAAAGTGCACATTTGTTACTGTTCAGGAGACCTTTTTTTATCATGCACTACAGTTTAATTCGTCGCTTCTTGTGGGCAGTGAAATTTCCAGTTTTGGTACTAAGTGGCACTATCGTGTGTTTCGTTAAAAAAGCTGCTGGATACCAAAGAAAGTGAATATTCAAATATATGTTAATGATAAAAAATATGCTTAATTGCTGTTTCAAATGTCTCAATGTTGCACAAACGAAAGGAAGAAAAATTCACTTGAATGCACCTTAATAACGTCTCATCGGTAGAGATTGGATCCCACTTTCTCATTCAGGACAGAATCTATAACAATCTTGTCAAGTGTATCTTTTAAATAAAGTTTTCATCCAACAACGGAGAGAAAATTACAAAAAGACGTTGAAAACTCTCACATCCGTATGAACGAAACAGGTGAGTAAGAGACGCTGACCTTGTGATGTGGTAATCGTTGTTTACGGAGATGGTGTGAGGGCCCGTGCTTTCACTCATGCCGTACAGCTCCAGCAAAGGGAGGTTCAGGCTCATGAAGTACTCCAGAGTTTCTTTGGTGATGGGGGCGGCGCCTGTGAAGAAACTCTTGCAGTTGTCGAAGCCCAGCGCAGCACGCACCCTCTTGAAGACCAGATTGTTTGACAGCATGAAACCCCAAGGTACCTGATTCTCCCTGTAACCCAAAAAAGTAAATTAAAGTAAAAATACAGCAGGAGGTTTTAATTCTGAGGCAGGATTAGTTAACTTGACCATTAACATTTTTTCAAAACTGACACCAGCTTTCTGATACTGCATGTTTTTATTAGCTGGGAGTAATCAAGACATTTGCTTATAAAATCAATCATTTTTTTACATTGTAATTTACATTTTCCATATATAATCTGATGGTAACAGTGCCTTTCTAGTCTACCAACCACTCAAAGCGCTTTACACTACACGTCAATATTCACACATTCACACACTGATGGCACAGCCTTCGGGAGCAATTTGGGGTCCAGTATCTTGCTCGAGAATGCTTTGACATGCAGACTGAAGAAGCGGGGAATCGAACCACTGATCTTCCGATTAGTGGACGACCCGCTCTATCTCCTGACCTAAATTATCATGGAATGAAAATATTTAAATGTTCACTTCAAAATGAAGTGCTGGTGCCATTGTTGATAAGATATTTGATTAAAATCGTTGATGAGCAGCACATTCAAGTCTGGTGAATCAGTCAAGATAATATGTCTTAAATACTGTCTTAAAATATTAAGGTCGTTTGCTCCTGTCTCACCCGTTCATGACACTGTAGTTGTACTGCAGTCCTATGGACTTGGCCCAGTCTGCCACTTTCTTCCTCAATGGGGACGCCTTGGCACCCATAGCTTTCATTTTCTCCTGCATCTTCTCCCACACGCGAGGGACTCCCAGGAAGGAAGTTGGACACACCTCTTTCATTGTTGTTCCTAAGGAACCCTGGGAAAAATAAAGAGGATTATAGGTCAAAACAAGACACCTTTATTGATAATCGCGTGTCCACACGGCATGAAGCATCCTCACCTTGAGGGCATCTGGCTCTGCAAAGTAGGCGGTCCCGGCAAACCTCATACAGATCCACATGTCGTTGACCTGCGCTGCCACGTGGCTGAGTGGCAGGTAACTGATCAATGTCTCTTCAGCGTAGTTCAGATTCACCATGGTACCTGCTGCACGGGCCGTCCACGTCAGCTGCACATTAGGAGAAGATGTCAGAGAGTTTTGTAATGTTAGATTTGCCTGATTCACTGAGATGTGATGTTATAATCACGGCCTGGAGTTCCCAAAAGCTCTATCAGGAGACCTGCTCCACTTCTCTGCAACATACATAAACACTGCATATGCAGTGATCGTGTTACAGAGTCTGTGGGGCTTTTTTAGAATCTCTAAATCAATCGATTTTTAAAAAAAAAAAACCACACAAATTCCCTTTTACTCAACTCTGTGTTCATGTTCTTACTGATTTTGCGATAATTTTTACTTTATTCTGCCTCTTTTAAAACTGTACATGATGCACTTCATTACCATTACTGTTATGTCACTTTCATTGTTTAAACAGTACAACACACAACGAATCATAAACATTTATATTAGTTTAAAATACAAAATGTGCAATAACATATCATCCATTGCTGTTAAAAATATATTTAAGCAGGCTGCACATACTGTACATAACCACCTGCTACATGTATATAAAGTAATGTATCACTCTAATAACGAAGCACTCCTTGCTCTCTCACACACCTTTGCACTACTTGTATCCTGTTACTTGTCCACTTGTTGTTTCTACATGTACGTATCTATTTTTTCACCTACTTGCTTGTATATAATAGTCATATGTTTATGTTTAATTATCTTTGTTTGGCTTTGTTGTCCTTGTTTTGGCTTGTTATGTCCATGTACATCTTCTTGAACATTGTTGTGTGTAAATGTTCTTGGCTAATGAAGCCGATAGTGATTCTTGAGTTATCTGCTGTTTGTGCACATGTGTAACTGTTTTTTATTTTACTATTTTACTTTATTCCAGATCACCTTCACCTTATAAAGGTCTTTAAATAATGGGATCAATAACAATTCATTGGAGTCCAGTCATGTCAGTACAATTAAAATGAAATAAATTGACACTATCTTAACTCGCACTAGTTACTCACGTTGTCATGGCTCAACATGACACCTTTTGGGTTGCCAGTGGTCCCTGAGGTATAGATGAGGGTGCAGCACTCGTTTGCACGAAGACTGTCAATCACGGCATTCAGCTGTTCATCAGGCACGTCTTCTCCCAACTTCATGAACTCTGCCCACTACAGAAACACAGACATTACATTAATAAAGTTATTGATTTCTATGTACAGGATGGTAGAAGTGTTTCTATTTGTGGTGGGTTTGATCTGCTGCTGTTTTTATTTTTGGTCTTAGTAAACCTGATGTTGCTGTTTCATGTATTTCAGAAGCTCAATGGTGCAGTCGTTGTCATCCCATACAGTACACCACTTTATTCCGTCTCTAGCACAGTATCAGATGTTTTAGGATGATCTTGTTATCTGCTCAATCAATATGTTTGTCATGTGAACATACCGTGTACAGGAATGGCGCCTTCTGCTTCAGCTCGCCTTTATATTGGACAATGGCCTTCAGAAGAGGTAGTTGATCTTTAACCTGTTGGGACAAACAATTTAAACAAACAAACATTTAAAGGATTGATTTGTTTTATGCAAGCTGCAACCACTGGCAGTTACAGTTAAGTAAAGGCTGGTAGAGCTGTAAAAGACAAAAAAAAAAAAAAAAAGCTCCTTACCTGCAGGATTTTTTCAAGCTGTTTCTGGTTCTCCACAACCAGGACGTTGGCCTCACTGCTGGCAGCCACATACTGGCAAGCTTCAGGTGAGTTGGTCGTGTAAATGCCGGTCGCCAGGCCCCTGTAGCACAAATCACACATTGGTAAGTGGACTACATTTATATAGTGCCTTTCTAGTCTTACGACTACACGCTTTACACTACATGCCAGGTTCACCCATTCACAAAGTAAACTAGAGCTGCAACGTCTAGTCCATTAATCGATCTACAGAAAATTAATTGTTTCATTTTAGTCATTTTTTAGGAAAAATGCCAAAAATCTGCTGGTTGCATCCTCTTAAATGTGAATATTTTAAGTTTTCTGTGTAGTAAACAGAATATTTAGATTTTGGACTGTTGATCAGACAAAGCAATACATTTGAAAACGTCACCATGAGATCTAAGAAATTACATTTTATCGACAAAACGATAAAATTGAGAAAATAATTGGAAGATGAATCAATAATAAAAATAATAAAGTTAGTTGCAGCCCTAAAATAAATCATTATAATACAATATTTACATTTTCGTGTATGAATCACTTTTGTGAAGTTAAGTTGAATAATTACTGTATGTAATCTGTAGGTTGAATGTCATTCATTTATCTGAGGACAACAGCTGGATGTTAAATATTGACAATATGCTTTTCTAAATCCATAAACTGTGAGGAAATCTGATACCCGCATTAGTTTTTTTTAAAAGCTGGAGTGGGGGACTTTTGTCTCCCCCCTCTGGTAGTGAGAGTAAAGGGGGGCGCTCGGCTGTGATTGTCTGACACAGAGAGGGCTGGTAAATTCGGCCCATCAGCCCACTGGAATGTGTCCCAGTGTGCCCAATGGCCAGTAGTTACACCACTGGCCATTACCTACGGCTGTAAAACGGTGGATAAATTGCTTTTTCAGCCTCACAGAACCCCCGCGAAATGACTCGTTTCACTATCAAATTTTGATCCATTCAGTCTTATAACATTTGGAGAGTCTAAACATGAGATTTAAAAACTCTGTATGCTGTGAAATACGGAGAGATTTATCTGGTGGTGATAGGATTAATCAGTATTGTGTGAACTCGTTTGACGAGGGCTTGAATGTAATGGACCTTCATTAACATGCAAGAGTTCTGCACTGCAGGTTTAACTGGTACAGCCCAAACTGGTGTGTAGATACAGACTAAGATACAGTAAAGTGTGAGGTGAAACTGTGAGGGGGCATCTTAAGGACAAAAGGGGGCTATCAAGTCTATGTAAGAACTCTCATTTACATCAGTTTCTGTTCTCTAAACGTGATCTTACCCAGCCAAGATGCAGCCAACGTCTGCGATGAACCACTCAGGAGAGTTGAATCCCAGAATACCTACACCACGGTAACGCTCCAGCCCCAACTGAAAAAAACAACAACAACAAAAAAAAAAAGATGTATCTTTAATGACATAGCAACACAGTCCCTCCGTTACTTTTGACCTACATCACGTTTCTAAAGCTACTCCACTTCATGTGATACGAACATGGACATGAAACGGGAGACGTAACATAAGCTGTGAATTCTACACACCCAAGTGTTAGTTTTCAGTAGCCTATTCTCACACCGAGGAGATTACAGTAGGAGATGGAGTAAGTTCTACTATACTGTGCTGTTTTCAAACAAAGTGCAAGGAATTATAGGTTTTGTGTACCCTTTAATTCCTGGAATATAGTTCATGTCACCTGATGAATCAATGCTCATTTAGGCAGTCGTACAGTATTAGGACAGTGACATTTTTCATCGTTTTGGCTCTATTTCAACATATCGGATTTGAAAGTAACAGACGTTAAGCTTTAAGGGTGTTTGACGTTGTTCTCATCCATATTAGCTTAACAATGTAGAACCTGTTGAACCACAATGCCATTGGGGCAACACAGGTGGACAATCGTTGACAGGTATTTTGCTTGTAGTTGGAATGTGCGTCACTGGCACAAGTCGGTCACCTGGTTTCAGTCGTGTATCGCTGAAGTCTCCTTTCATAAAACAATCATGGAGAGACTGACAAAAAAAGATGCAAAAAAAAACCAAAAAACCCAAGACCCCAAACTAACAATAATGACCCAAGATAACCTATTTATGTGGTCTTCACTGTGTCACTTTTTGCACATGAAATAAATAATTTCTTTTCCCATATTAGGAGCCTCTTGTACTTTTTTGTCAGTGTGCAGGAAATCTTTTTATGCAGTGAGACTGTTGAATCTGGCGACGTGCACCAGACACTATTATTTAAAAAGCCTCGATTCCACAGTGTGAATCCTGTCACTATTCTTTACATGTATCACTGAAAACCAGCCCCCAAAGCAAGCAAGAAGGGAAAGCTGGCTGCAGTAAAAGTGTCTTTGGATCGTATTATTTAACATGATGACCTTAAAGTCACTTTTCCAGTGAGTTCCTTTAAAAGTTTACACGCACTTTGAGACTTCCTCTGTGTATGAATTGTACTACAGAAATTCATTTGCCTTTCCTTTCCTAGTTTCTGTTCCTGAAAAAGAAACTACAGTATGTATAAAAAAAAAACAGCTTCAGTTCCTAAATTGTTGATGCGGAGTGGATGTGAACATCCTTAAATTAAAGTCAGCATCTTCATCTCATTGGTTAATGTTTCATTCAAAATCCAATGAACTGTAATACAGAGCCAACACAACATAAAACATGTGTCACTATCCAAATACCATTTGATTACACTATAGCACACAGTCAGTGTAAATAAATATAAATGCAGGACAAGTTCATGTGCAAAACAAACCTTGAGGAAACTTTTGGCAGCCACTCGGCACTGTTCATAGTATTGCCTCCAGGTCAGCGTGACCCACTGGCCGTCTATTTTGGAAGCCAAGGCTGGGTGATCCCCGTTGCTCTCCACCGTCTCCAAGAACATCTGATGGATTGTGATGGGAGTCTCCGACGCCGGTCCTGAGCCCTCCATCCTCAGCCTGACTGCCTTGTCTCTGCCGGTGCACCATAGCTGGTCAGCCGGGGCCAGAGTCGTTGCCACGCTCGCCGTCGACAGGGGAATTCCCTTGGGCTCCTCTGCTTTGGGACAACAGGGGCATTTACCAGCCATTAATGACAAGTTAAACTCAGAAGACTCCCGCCACAAACAACACGCAGCAAGCTCGCCTTTGAGTGGAAGAATGAAATGTGTGAGAGGACTGCAGACATCTCTAGACTGCCTCCGTGGGGGTGTTACACTGCAACATGATTTGCAGGTTGGGCAGTGAATGCGGAAAGGCTGTTACCTGAGACAAAACAGGAAGGTGTGGAACGTCGATTGCTACCAATCAGGTTTAGACAGAGGTAGTCATATGGACTGCATACCAAGTAGTTATTAGTTGAGAGCATAAAATAACAGAATTATGATTCATTTGTTTTCCAAAAATACACACATCTGCATTTAAAATTTCCTCATGTTGTTTTCTTTTTTTTTACTGAATGTAGTTTTATTTTAATTTATCTTTTTATTTTATCTATTCTTAAAGCTCTTTGACCTCAGGTGCCCTTTCTTCTTCACAGTGAAGTGCTATATAACTTACAGGGTATATACAACACTGTAAACTTGAACACTTCATGCAAGTCGACGTGGACTCATATAACCCACTCACTATGCTCAATACTTTTTAAGTTGCCTGTTTCTTTTTTCTTCTCTTCACATTTTCTAAAGTATTGTTGTAACTGTCCTCTATATCGCTTTACGTCATGGGAATTTGGGTTCACCCATTAAGAGAAAACTATTGTCCCTGAACTAAGGCTTTGGGGATTTTTTCATTTTAAATAATAAATTGGTAACACTTCAGTCTGGTTTTAAACAGCTTCTAAGAACTGCATCTGTTTTCAATAAAGGTCATTTCTATCAGATGATGCACAAATTAGTGCAAACAACTTTTGTTTTGTTTAGATTCTGGTGCATCATTCGATACAGTAACTCGTGATTTTTACTCAACAAAAAAAAGCCTCTTTAATGCCTCTAAAATGCCCACAAGGCTCTTCAGACCCACCATTAAACTGGTTCAGATCTCATTTTTCTAAGAGAACACTCTCTCTCTCTGTGTTATCCATCCTCCTTCTAACCAGTATAACCCAGTATAACCAGCAGTCCTTTTATCTGGGTTATATTGTCCACAAGCACGTGTTGTTTGCCTGACACATAGAAATATTTCCATTTTAATTCCAGTGATCCAAAAATGTGACAGTTTGAACGCCTCTCTGACATCAAAAACTGCAGGTCACATAGAGATGACATGTAAAAATAATGATCTTTGGTCCATCTGACTCTTCAGGTAAAATCTGTACTAAACTACTGAATTTAGCATCAAACACCAAACCTGCAACTGAGAAAGACGGATATTCTCTGATTCCAATTTAATCTTCAAATGTACAGGATAAAAAAAGTTTGTGCAATGAGCAAGAAACTGTAGCTAATTTGGAAATGGTCGTTCTTGTATTCATTTTTCTGTCTTAAATTGCTGTAATTCCTTGTATTTTATGTCTATATCACACCTGCAACTTATCCAGAATGCTGCGGCAGGGGCTGTGTAGCATCAAACAGATAACACACTACACTGCTTTCTCACTAGTTCTATGTTAAGTTGCACAGTATTGTGTAGATGCAATCAAGATGACCTTTGAACTTGCTGCCAGTGAGCAAGAACCGTTAGATCTTCGTTTCTACTCTGTCGAGTTAAAAAGACACTTGAAACCTGCCAGAGGAGCTTCAGATGATTAATCAGTTCAGTCCTTCAAATATTCTCTTTAAGTCTATTTTAAAACCTTGCTTTCTGTCTATTTTTTCTGCAGTTTTCATGTGATGTCTTTTTGTCACAAGGAGCTTTATAACTTCTCTTTTTGTTTTGTTTTCTGCCTGTAATTTAATACACAGCGTACATATCTTGTAAACAACCTTTTTAACCTTTTAAAAAGACCTAATGACTTTTTTATGTTTCTTCATTACATGTTCAACCAAATAGTGATGCTGCTTTCTCAGATTGTATGATACAAAAAGTTACTAGAAGCCTGAAGAGCTATGACTATCCCTAAGAGTACAGAAAAATTCGTTTGGCTTTGTTTTCTTATTTCAGATTTATGTTAGGACATTACGACATTTGTAGATCAAATTAGTTCCTCTCCTCTCAGACTCTTACCTGGTTTAAGTCCTTCAGTATCTCCCTCTGGCCCTGGAGATCTGGGAGTTTTAGCAGGTGCCTCGGTGTTGCTGGGAGGATGAGTCTCCTGGTTCTCTAACGCTGTCTCCTGTGAATGTGAATCAACTACGGCCCCGTTCTGAGTCACTCTGTCCTCAACTTTCTCTGACTCTGCAGTCGTGTCCTCTCCGCTCATGATGAGAGTGGAGTGCGTCTCGTTCTTGATGTTTGTGGAGTCTGACAGAATCTGTGACTTTTGGGTGGCGATGCTGTGAAAGCCATTGAGAAAGCATGAATGAGAGCTGATATCCCCTAATGTATAAATGTCTTTTTTTTTGGATATAAAAATCAAAGAGTCCTTAGATCAAATCACCTGGAAAAGGGTTTTACTTTCCACTTTAACACATGTAACATTTCTCATACCTCTTAGTGTCACCTTCCATGACTGCGACTCCATTGCTCAAAACAGAATCTTCTTGGTCACTCATGTTGAATTTGCTGCAATAACAGAGAAAAATATCTTCAGTGGACGTGAAGTAAAGCGATCATCAAAACACGCTGGACGTCCTCCACTGAGGACCCTTCATGCAGATAAGATTATCTACAACTATGATGAAACAGCACTGCTCTGCTCATTTATATGAAACTGTAATTCACCAAAGTCATTGCAACAGGTCAGAGCCAATGACCGTCATTACTAGTAATCACGTACACCAGTGGTCTACATGTCGAAACTTAAGATTCATGTGCCAGGAAGTGTTGGGACATCTGTGTGAACTAGTCACTCTCTTCACCTCAAATTTTGAGCACCCTTAACCCAAATATTCACAGTTGGGAAAAGACTATGTTGCATCTCACTCATCATGAGTTTAATACAAGTGGCTGATCAACAATTCAGGTATCTAATAAAATGTAAATATTGTCAAGAAAACAGGAACATGGCTTCTGAACTCATTCATTCTGTGCCTGCACTGTAGACAGTGAAATAATGCCATCTAGTGTGTATATTTTGCAACAACAGAAACATTTTAAATACTTATCTTGTCCTTACTCTTTGTACCGTCAAGAAAGTACACTAACAAGCATAATTAATCATATCAGCAGAGATAAAAATTCAAGTTAGCGACATCTTAACTGATGTTATATACGTATATATATATATAAATCACATTAGATTAAGATCTGTCAACCCAGCAGACACTCAGTCTGACCTCTGGTTTTTAAGATAACTTTGGTCAAGATTCCTCTGGACCAAAGTTCATACAACTTACAAAACTACAGTGTGGCAATATGAAGTAGCAAAGGCAAAGTCTTTGCTCATGATTATGCAAATATCAATTAAAAGTGTCCTTTACTGCTCAAAAAAAAAGTAGATTTCAGTCTCATTAATGACATGAATTTAGATTTCTACGTTACCCAGAGTGGAGACCTTTAAAAATAAGTTGTGTAGATCAAAACAGACGTAAAGTCACGTAGGAAAAAACTGAAATTCCAGTTTACAGTAGTTACAGATAACTATATAAAGATCCATTTTGAAGAGACAAGTCATACTTCATGTTAGTTTTCACTGGAGGAGGTTTGAAGAATGAATCTGTCTCTGTTGACTAAACAAAAGTTGACAGGGCTGCTGAAATCCAATGGAGGTTTCATCTGTCCCCTCTGAGTCATGTGTGTATCTCAAACATATTTACCATACATTCCCTTCAGATCGCATCTGTCAGCGTTTCAAAGACTTCTACAGTGTGAATGATGGTGCAGCTTTCTCAGCCTTTAATCTTCCATTAAAACTGTGAAATTCATTCATGTTCTGCAAGTAAAAACAGACTGAGAAAGAGGGGAGAGAGGGGGCTAAAATATATCAATAAACAAAGATTTTCTATGTCTTGTTTCTATGGAAATCCTCATATAGGACATGCAGTCCCTGCAGCAAGTCATGACAAACGAAAGTCAGCAGATCAAAACTGAGCTGACACCTTAAATAAATCACTTCACACACACAAATACATGACATAAAAACAGTTTATAAATGACAGCCTACCTTCCTCAGGGACAGAGCTGAATGGCATCAACTTGACAAGAGCCGTCTGCCGCGGGACGTACCGGGAGGAACCTTTGCCACACGCGCAGGTGCAAGACTGTTGCCCCCTGGGGGAAAAATATCAGCCTATAGGAGACTTGCATGAGGGCATACCAAACTCCCCTCCACTCACGCCTCGTCCAGGGACTATGGGGACTTGCGCAATCCTGTGAACACCTGCTACTGCTACGGCCGTGTTGACCAGTTAAAGATCCACCAACAAACTTGACCAAAGGTTACAGCTCCCTCAAGGTGACGGGGACCTGACACCTAACGTACAAACAGTCTGGAGAAACCTGCTTTGTTTAATTATACCAGCTGACAACTGTTGGCATGGGTAACAGAAACAGTGAGTAAAGATTTTAATGTGACAAAAGCTTGAGTTGATGAAGGTTGTTTTTGAGTTTTATTATCTGGAAACTGTTTAATGAAGTCAGTCACTATCACATATATGACAAGGCCCGTCAGAGAAATAGTGATAAAAATAGATAAGTCCTCTTAGGATTATGATGAGAGATGAGACTTTGACCCATAAAAAGAGTTATTCAACAGTTGAACAAAAACTTGTGCAACTCACCACTATTTCTACAAGATTGACAAATCAAGAAAAGACTGTCAGACGTCGGGAATAGACGCTGAATACACAAAAAATTAAGGATATTGTTCTGATTTTGTGTTGGAGACGCCTTTTGCAGAGTCTCAATTATCTTAAACTCAATGTATATATATTTATTTGTGCTTGGTATAAACTAAATAAGGTAAATCAGTAAGGGACAATGATTTTTACTTGCATTTACCCTGAGAGATTGCATCATAAAAAGTTTTCCAGAAAATAAAACTCTCTTATCTCTTCATGTGTCACTAATACAGGCTTTGTTCTCTCTGAGCTCCGTATATCTCACAGCTGCGTCTGTCTGATAGCTGGGTTTAAGGAGGTGAACGTTGCTTTTAAAGTAAATATGGGGGAAAGTTCAAGCTCGGTCTCATATGACACGCAGTAACCTTATTCACGGGCACCAAGGTCACTGAATCATACCACCCGGTCACACCACATCTGTCTGAAGTCTGAGCCCCGCTGTTAATATCTGGGCACATGCCTTCTGTGGACGTTGTGAATGATTAGTGACGGGGATTTATCACACTGCCAGCAGTGTAGTAGGAAACTAGTTTACACCCAAGAGAGTATAAAATGTGCAGTAGATAATACATATTTCATCATTGTATGCCAGACTTGTTGTATTACTTTAAATCAGAACCACAGTCACTTGTTTGTAAAATATTTTTTTCACGTTTCAGTAGAAAATACAGAATTTCAATTGAATAATCAAATACAGAAATGCAACATTTTTTATCTATTAATTTTCCTTAGTGTACAATAAAGGCTATATCTTAAAAATGTAAAAATATTTGCATTAATTTCACTTGAATTAATGCAAAATCATTAATGCATATTCATTAAGACTTTATTCTCTTTATTATACATCAATGACTAGAAATCTGCCTGTTCATGCAGTCTCTTGTCTTTATGTGGACAATTCTGCTTTGGTAACATATCATAAAGATAAAATACGTTGAGCGCGTGGGTGGAAAGTATTGCTTGTTTGGCTCTCGGATCATAAACTTCCTCTTCATTGACGGCAAACTCAGCTAAGATAATATCCAGAACTTTCAACTCAGGCAGGTCAGATAGTAAAAGCAGTAAAAAAAAAACTACTATTGATTATTTAGGTTGTATGTTACATAATCAGCTCTCAGAGGAGGACATGACACTGGAAGCACTGTGCAAAATTTGTGAAAAAAAGACTAAATTCTTGGCCAGGAAATCAGCCCTGCTAGATAACATTAACAACTCTTAACTGGGTCATAAGTTCAATGTTGACTTGATTATGTTGCCACCTCCTGGTACAACAAGCTGCAGGCTACTAAAAATAAGCACATTAAGGTCACATCCAAACTCCCTCCCCAAACACATGTAAGCACGTATTCAAAATCTCAGTTTTCTTAAGAGTGGGAAGCAGAATTTTCCAATTAAGTTTGGTCTCACTTACAAGCCTGTAAAGAATAAAGATCTTTATTTAAGGATTATCATAATTATGCAACAAGATATAGATTAACTAATATTATTCCTTTTAGAGTTCCATGTGCAAAAATGCATTTTTATACACAGCTGAAGTGAATGAATTTATGTTTTGCTTGTTTGTTAAACTTGGTCTTTGTGTCTTAAACTGTTTTGCTTGACTTGAACATCTGCCAATTTATTCCCCTTCAGAGGATCACAATGGCTTTATTGTGTCTATATCTTCAGCAATTTTACTGTATGTCAAGAGTGGTGACTGCAATCTTGTATTTTTTTGGTTGTAAAATCTATCTATCTCTATATATATTTCCTGATATTCCCTGATTTTTAAATTTCACACTGTATTTTGTATCTGCTCAAAAATAACTATTTTCTGCAGATGAGCGGCAATGTCAGAATAAATTAATCGAGTTGACTCTTCAGTGTTCTGTGTAAAGAAATAGCGTCTTTATTTGCAGTCATATCAAACATAATCAGTTTGTTTTTCATTTTTTATAAGATCAACATATTTACAATTCATATTTAGCTAGGCAAAGAAAAAAAATCAACACATTAGACTGAGAGTACAGCTTAATTATACCCATCATGTATCATATCATGGTCATGGGAATACACGTGGAAATAAAAGAGAGACACATACATATATATAAAACCATTATCCTGGTGGCCATTTCATCTGTCTCCCTCCCAGGACGTGGATGTGAAGGTGGTAAACAGACTGAGCACCGTGTTTCCCATCGTTGATCACTGCAGAGGGCAGAAACACACCCGGATATTAACGCACGAGTAAATAACAAGCTGATATTTTAAGATATATCATTTGATGTGGTGATTAAGTAACTTACCAACTCTGTATCCTTCATTTAGAGATTCCTGCTTTGCAACATTTTTGGCGACAACCAGCAAATGTCCCAAGAGCTGGAAGTTGAAAAAGCAAAGAGCTGAAGACACATGTGCATATTACTTAATTACACATCATTTAGTGAGAATTGCACTGGTGATTTAGAGATTAAAGATTTTCAGAGATAAAGATTAGAGCATAGTAGGACCAGGAGGATCCAGATTAGATCTGAACCCTTATTATCTTTGTTTCCTTTTGCTGTACACATTTTAACGTGAAGCACCTTTAATTTACCTGAAATGAAATGTGCTACATATATAACATTTCCTTGCTTTGTTAAGACACTTTAATAATAGATTTAGGATCGTGGTCACGATTAAAACAACATACACACATATATGTGGCATACTGCTTTTGCTTTGGATGTTCCAAAATGCAGTGATGGAAGAAGTACTCAGATCCGTTAAGTACTTTAAGTAAGTCCTCTACTAGAAGCACTAAGTACTTTAAGTAAAAGCACCAAAACAGCAATCTAAAAATACTCCATTACAAGTAAAAGTCCTGCATGAAAAATACTACTTAGGTAAAAGTACATAAGTATTAGCAGCAAAATGTACTTTAAGTATTTAAAGTAAGTAAAGTTATTTTTGGTGAAATATTGGATCATTTGAACATTTATTGAAATGAAACCATGTGAGAAGTTTAGAGGGAAAAATCACTATTTGGTGGAGCTGTTAACAACTCATAGACATCTGACATGTGACCTCAATTACACACTGCTTTTTGTAAGACGTCAAAAGCCAAAAAGGTTAGAAACTACTGGTTTCATCTTTAACAATGTGTTGTATTTTAAAAGCTTGTTATATTATCCATTGTGTCAAATCTTCATCTGAAGAGTAACTAAAGCTGTCAAATAAATGTAGTGGAGTAGAAAGTACAATATTTCCCTCTGAAATGTAGTGGAGTGGAAGTATAAAGTAGCAACAAATAGAAATACTCAAGTACAAGTACCTCAAATTGCACTCGAAGGTGCAGTGTGTAGGATTTAGTGGCATCTAGTGGTGAGGTTGCAGATTGCAACCAAATGACCACCCCTCCTCTTCCAAGTACGTAGGAGATGCTTACGGTGGCCGGGAAACTTGCGAAAAATGCAAAAGGCCCTTTGTGGAGCAAGTGTTTGGTTTGTCCATTCTGGGCTACTGTAGAAACATGGTGGTGCAACATGGCGGCCTCCATGGAAGAGGACCCGCTCCCTATGTAGATATAAAGGGCTCATTCTAAGGTAACAAAAACATGATTCTTATTTTCAGGTGATTATACACTAATTCAAACGTACTTATGAATATTATATTCCATTTCTGGCAAGTCCGTTCCGCTAGATGCTACTAAACTCTGCAAACTAGTCCTTTACGTACAGTATTTGAGCAAATGTATTTAGTTACTTTCCACCACTGCCACAATGTATGCAATATATTCATTTATATCCACTCCCATACTATCAGCTCCTCTCAGAAGAAAACGAGCAACATCAGCAGCAGTTGGATTAATTTTAAATTCCTAAGATGCTATCAGGTGAGCAACCTCTCAGCGTTTGTGTTTGATCATTGGGTGCTACAGTTTGTTTTCACAGTGCAAAGAAATGCAAGTTGAGGCTGTTATAGCTGCATATTACTGTTTATAGCTGTGAAATGAGATGTTCAACAATCACGTATAGGTGTACTGTTTGTTAGCCCAAATACTTTTGGCCATAGAGTGTATGTGCGCCTGGAAATGTACGGCTCTGGTCTCCCCCACAACCCCTGAACAGGATCAGCGGGGATCAAAAACGGATGGGCCAACTAACCTCTGCTTCATCATCTTTGGCCTCACTTATTCTGGGAATTGGGATCCTTGGAATGACGAGAAAATGAACAGGGGCCTGTGGACTGATATCCCTGAAAGCCAAACACTGATAAAAACACACACAAACAACATTTATAAACTGATGAGTTGCACAACTTTAAACTTGCTTACTTTAAATCCTTTTATCTTCATCTCAACAAGATTATCTTACAGACTCCACGTGGAACAGGCCAACAGAGATAACGTCAACATGTTTTGAAGACATGTTTACCTTCTCATCTTCATAAATGATATCTGCAGGGATGCTTTTGTCGATCACTTTGGAGAAGATGGTTGGAGATGGGGAGCCATACTTCTTACTGGCCTCCTCTGCCAGTCGAACCTCATCGCTTTTGGTGCACAGTGGTCTCTGAACACATGACACAGAGGAAAATAGTGGAAAGCGTAAGTTCACAGTTTTTCAGGCTGTCTTAAAACAACAGTCAGGTGCCCGTATGAACACTGAAAGAGGTTTTTCCCCAGTCAAAGCTAGAAAACCTAAATACTCCTAATATTCAAGTCAATTTTATTTATATATCGCCAAATCACAACAGAAGTTATCTCAGGGCACTTTTCACATAGAGCAGGTCTAGACTGTACTCTTTAATTTACAGATATTCTATCAACTTTCACATACTATAAAGAAAAGCATCAAATAATCACAATTGAGAAGCTAATTGGCGTTTTTGGTTTAACAAATGGCTTAAAGGATAGGTTCACAATTTTTATCTGAAGCTTATATGAGGCTTCAGCAGTCTGAGTTAGTCATATCACGTGGATGTCTAACACATTTACAGTCTTTTTAGCATAAAATTCACTCTTTGTGTTTCCCTGTTGAGCTGCAGTGGAAGTATAGTAACAAAACGAGGGACTTTGGCACTAAAAAGACTGTAATGTTGAAAGATATCTACTTGATTTGACTCATTTGGATTACTGAAGCCTCATATTAGCTTCAGATAAACTTTTAAATACATTTTTGCACAGGAGGAGGACTGTGGATAATCAGTCATTTCTCCTGTTCATACTGGCCATTAAAAGATCTCTTCATAATGCATTTTCAATGTAAATGATGGGAGACAAAATCCACAGTCTGTGCAAAAATGTATTTAAAAGTTTATCTGAAGCTAATATAAAGCTTCAGCCGTTCAAATGAGTCAAATCAAGCAGATATCTTTCAACATTAGGAAACACAAAGAGGGAATTTGATGCTTAAGACTGTAAATGTGGCAGATATCCACTTGATATGACTAACTCAGACTGCTGAAGCCTCATAAAAGCTTCAGATAAACTTCTAAATGCACTTTTCGCACAAAATGACTGTGTGGACACACTGTGAACTTTGTCCCCCATCACTTACACTGTAAGTACATTATGAAGAGGTCTTCTAATGGTCAATATGAACAGGAGGAATGATTATAGCACGCAAAACATGTTTCAGTGTTCATTTGGGCATCTGAATGTTGATTTAAGACAGACTTGAAAAATTGTGAACCTGACCTTTAACTGTCCGAGCTAATAAAACTGCTGCTAGCATACAAACATTATTCCAGACAGCTAATGACCAAACCTCTTGGTGGTGGGAAACCGCAGGTGTCCCACAGCCCCCATCGGGGCTGGTCGGACAGTCGTGAAAATGTTCTGCGGCACTTAACGAGAATAAAATAAATACGAGAATGAAAAGAACACGGTTTATTTTTAGAGAAGCTACCTCGGCTCGACAAACACGGTGCAAAAGGTTGAGGTGAGCCGTTCTGGTCCCGACCAACTGTGTCCGTATAATCTGACGAAAATACATAGCCAGCTAACTGGCTATTAACTATAGTTATTCCGAAGTAAATAATGTGAGTCTGGAGACAACACTGCTCACTCCAGAAATCCTGTTTATAGGGGAAAAGTCACGAAGTGTGCACACAACGTAAACTGGTGTTGCCTTCACGTACCTTCCCCCTTGTAACATTCGCAGCAGTTCGGCTGTCTTAAATCATGTCTTGAACAGTGATAGTCTGAGTTCAGCAGGTTAATAAGAAAAGACACATCGCTAGAAAAATACAGAATTGTTGTTTTATCTCTGAAATCAATTGATATTAGGTTAATTAAAAAACAGTGTTGAGATCAGATCAAACATAAGGTACGAATCTAAAGTATGTAGTAATTTGCTGGCTAAAAAGTTGACATCTTTACCATCAGTTGTTAGAAATGACTTCAGTGTTCACCAGCTCTAAATTTTACACCCCGCATTGTAAATGTAGGATTTCTATGTCTCATTATTTTAAGTTAATTATGTGTCTAACTCAAATTTACGACATTTTTAGTGCCTCAAAGGCGGCATTTTTTTTAGTCGAGTACAAGGGTCGCTTCAAGATCCTCGACGTTCTCCGATGTTAACCACGACGCTGACATTAGCTAAATTAAAATAAACCACATTTGGGGTAGCATGGCCCAGAACTGTTAGTTTCACATTTTTTTGTTTTTGTGAACAGGTGGAAATCTTTAGTTAGCATATAAAACTACAATATTTTCGAATAGACGACACTGAAGTTCGCTTCTGATTCGGGGTTAAGGGAAAAGATGAGGGGAAAGTTAAGGGAAACATAAATAATGATATTTAGCGGCCGATTTTCCGTTTTTGCACCACTTACACTGTGGAAAAGTGTTAGACATCGTAGCAAAAGCCTTAACGCTGTTGAAACCCTCTTTTAGATTTGTGAACTCTTTATTTTACTTATTAAGATAGCAATAGCAGGCAAAGCTGGACTAGATTAACAAGGAGACTCCAGAGACTTGTTAAAACACAGTTTCAAATACCAGTTAAATCACCCTGTTTTATGTCTTCACAAACTGAATAAAGGTTTCACAAATCTGAAACTGTGTTAATGAGTCTCTGGAGTCTGACCTGCCTGAGCTGAATGTTTTGGATATTGTCTTAGCAGAGTTTTCCCTAAATGAAGAGAAAGTTTATTATCAGGGAGCCAAACAGCAATATACACCACCCACTCACTCAACATATTTCTACTGAGATACTATCTTTATGAGATGTTACTAGAGCAGCACCATCCGCATAAATAAAGAGATCACATGAACAGGCAGATTTCAAATTATGAATATATAATAAAAACAATAATGACCCAAGGACACTCCCCTGAGGGTGCCCACAAGTTATGAAGCGTGCCATTAACATCCACTTTTTGATATCTACATGTAAGACAGGACTGAACCCATTTGATGGCTGCTTCACTGAAACCAAAAAGCTCTTCATTTTCAATTCAAATGATAATACACAGAATCAAAAATAAAGCATATACCAGAGACTCGTTAGTTTCAGATTTATAAAACCTTTATTCTATTTGGGAAAACAGAAAACAGGGCGATTTAGTTGATATTTGAAGTGTTTTAATGAGTCTCTGGAGTCCCCTTGTTAATCTCGTCCAGATTTGACAAGTCTAAGTATCTTAATATCTTATTTTATTTATTTATTTTTATTAATGCACAACAAAAGATATAAGAACATATTACAAGACAGTTGTCTGTGGTGGATGTGTCAGAACATACATACATTAAGAAAGGACCGTAAAACAGATTACAATCACTACATCAGACAATGTAGTTACAATAAAGGTGATGTGTGGGTGGCAAAGGTAATTCGGTTAAACAAAAGTTACTTGTTGAAGATGTGAGGTGATTTGAACGGTATGTTTGAATGAAAGGGGAGAATTATGACATACAAAATAAGTAAAACAAGCGAGAGGAGGAGAATCAGAAGTTAAATGTCATTATTTATGTTTCCCTTAACTTTCCCCTAAGTTTCTGCACATTAGAACAGGTCCAGATCAAACACCATAATATTTAGACTTAGACTGGACTAAACAGAAAACAGGGCGTTTTTACTGATATTTGAAACTGTGTTTTAATGTGTCTCTTGAGTCTCCTTGGTAATCTAGTGCAGATTTGACAAGTCTAAGTATAGTGGTTTTGGATCTGATGCGGTCTGGATTTGAAAAAAAGGCTTTTGCCACGTTGTCGATCACTTTTTCACAAGTGTAAGTGGTGAGAACACGGAGAATCGGTCGCTAAATATACATTATTTACGTTTCCCTTAACTTTCCCCTTAACTTTTCCTTTAACTCCAAATTTGAAGCTAACTTCATCCGCGTCGTGTCGGTTTTGTAATACTGTCTCGTGCCGCAGGGGGGCGGTGTGGCGGGAAACTGATCGTTTTCACGTCTCAACGGCGGCGGAGGAAGAACAAGTAGAAGTCACACTACACGAGAAACATGGCGGCTCGTACCCGGCTGCCCTTGCTGTTCCCCAAAAACCTGCCTCCGTTTAGGAACCAAAAGCTTGTCCACACCGAGGCAGCGGCGAAGGAGCCCGCATATCCCCCTATCGTCGCTTCTCTCACGGCTAAAAGCAAATCTGCCCGGCGGCGTCAGGTTGAAGAGCAGATACAGAAGATACGAGCCTCCACCGTGCAGGAGAAGATCAACCTCATCACCCGCATCCAACGGGAGAAATTTGTCGTTTACCCTCAGACTTTCGCTCGCAACCCAGACAAATGGTACCAGCACTTCACCAAGACCGCGTATATCCCGGGCCTGCCCGAGAAATTTACACCGAGCCGGGAGCAGCCTGAGGGGGCAGAGGGCTCGCCGTCAGCCGAAGACCACGGGAGTGAAGATGAGGCGTTCGCGGACATCCGCTCCCTGGTGACCCGAGTGATTTTACAGGAGCACTGGCACATAAAGAAACGCAAAGTGTTCCTGTACAAAGAGCAGGAGCAGGTTGTGGGACCTTTTCTGAGGAACCTGGTGACCGGACTCACCTACAGTCTGGCCAAACATAACCCGCTCCTCCTCCTCTCCAGTTTAGGTAATTGATCTGGCACGAGCCAAACTGACTTCATGGTGAATTTGCCAGTGGTGGAAAGTAACTACGTACTCTGATATCAGTAATGTGACACGATGGAGTGAAGGTTAATGGTTTGCAGAAGATATTAATACAAGAAAAATGACAAGTACTTAGCAAATGGATGCAATTAGTAGACAAATAGAAACATAAGTTTGTTTCACTAGTGCAGAAAAAAATTTATGAATCACTTAGTGTGTCAACAGAAAGTCAATGACAACAGTTTTTTGGTTAATTGTTTAATTAATCAAAACCTCCAAATATTAGCTAGTGCCAGCTTCTCAAAGGATTTGCTGCTTGTCTTTGTTTTATATTGTTGTAAATTCAATATCTTGTTGTTTTGGACTGTTCAAATCAATTTGAACATGTCGCCTTGACTCTCTCAGATATTCCAACGTACCGTATTTTTTTTTACTATCTTCTCGTAGACTAAATGATTACAAAATAATTCACAGATGAATCAATAACAAAGATAATCTATGTTTGCAGCTGTATTTAATTTAACAAGAACAGTTCAAATGAAAGTTTTGAAATTTGTATTTCTTCACAAAAAGCAGCATTTTAAGTTTATTATTAGGGTTTTGTTTTGATACAAGTGTTGATATAAAACCTGATTTTGGAAAGTGACAATAATAATAATAATAATAAACTTTATTTCTATAGAACAATTATTGCATGCAATACAATGCAAAGTGATAAATATAAAAGCAACAAAACATAATATTTGCAATAAAACAGTAAAACAAGGAAATACTATGAAATAGAGTAGAGTTAAGTTAAAAAGACCAGATAAGACAAGATAAAATAACCATTAGATAAAAACACTTTAGGAGAAAGTAACGTTAAAAAGATGTGTCTTAAGTTTTCATTTAAAAGTGTCAACAGATTTGGAGTCTCATACACCAAAACAGCACTTTTACTTTATCTTACTATTATCTTTTTCTACACATCACTTTTTTCCATTTAAAAAAATTGTAATTATTCTAATTTGAAATGCTGTTTAAACACTAGCAGCTTTGTGCAAATGCAATACAATGTAAAAGTGGCACATTTGTGCTTTAAATAAAGAACAATCTGTCCAAAGAATAAGTGAACAAGAATATGAATTGCCACAAAAGAAGTGTTGATGTTTAATACTCTCGACACACATCAAGATGCTACATAAACCAGAAGTAAACACTGTATCTACATCGAGATCACAGTAGCAGTATTACAGAGATATTTGGCTCAGCTCGATGACCACACCATGATGATTATTCCAAGGACGAGACTAATTTGACCTCTGCGCATCTTTTCTGTTTCTCCATCAGATCTGAATCCCCAGGTGAACTTCTACTGGAGGAGAGGCGAGAGGATCATCCCGAAGGGCCACAGGAGGGGCCGGCTAGAGCCAACCAGGTTCCAGATTGACGACCACCCGCACAGTCAGATTAGGATAACTCAACAGCTGCCACAGGTAGAAATCACTCTCAAAACCTGAGGTTAATCTGTTAGAAAATAGAGCAAAACAGACATATCTCCATGTTTAAGTTTGGCAGTTCCTTGTTGTGATTGTCTTTTTTTATTTTAAATTTTAAAATGTTTCAAGGATAGGTTCACAGTTCTTCAAGTCTGTCTTAAAACAACAGTCAGGTGTCCATATGAACACTGAAAGAGGTTTTCCTCACTGTAATCATTCCTCCTGTTAAAAGATCCCCTTCAAATGACTCGAAAGACTTGGAAAAATTGTGAACCTGTCCTTTAATGTTGCAGAATTCTCCATGTTATATTAGTGGATATCAGTGGACACTGAGTTTGTACCGTGAATGTCACTGGTTTTCTCTCACGACATACTCACACAACAGGAGCAAGTCTCAAAACAAATCATTGCACATCAGGATACAAATCATTTAAACAGAAAAAAATGTTGCAAGATGTTATAAAACTTGACCTTGACGCCTGTGATGCATTTTTTTAGATCAGAGACAGAAAATGTACAATGATTCTTTGTTCTAATATTATTTCTGTCACTTTAATCTTTACCAGTTTACTCCCATGGAGGCCTCCTACTCAGCTGAAGTTCCAGAGGTCACGTTGCCTCCCAACATGATGCCTCTGTTCAGAAGACAGTACGACAACAACATCTTCACAGGTAATACAGCTGCCAGAGACCAGACGCCTTCACTGTGTCTGATTTCATCTTGATCATGTGATATTTAAAGTAGCCAAAAGAGCATTAATTGAAAAAAAAAATACATCAGTCTGATCATGTTTAGACCGTCCAGCTTGGTAAATATAAGCATGTTATGTGCTGGTTTAATGTCGTAGCATGAGTTGAATTTCTCATTCTTCTTTCTTTCTTTATTTGTGTATTTACAGAGGAAAGTGCACATTAACAAACAACGACATTTAAACAACATCGGTGTCAAAGTGCCGGGGTTAGTTTAGCAGCTAAATTGCACCTGTAATCTTGACTTAATCTAAAATTGATAAATAGATAAAACACTTCATACACGGCAGAGTTACAATCAAAATAAGAACAAAAACTGTAGAAAATGTATAATAATCTTTAAACAGACAGGTATGAAACACTACAAATAAGTTAGAGTTGATAAATAAACAGATGTTATTCAGTCCTTCAGTTACCTCTTGCTGTCACTAGGGGCCGCCAGCGTTCAGCTTTCAGTGTCTGATCCATGAGAGATGGTTTTACTGGAAGCCAACGTTGTTTTAGTGTTTTTGCCACTGGTCCAACATACTATAAAGATACAGACATTGATACTACAATGTTTTTGTTTTCTTACTTTATAGTCAAAATAAAATGCTTTTCTGTTTCCGTAAAGTTAAAATAGAGTCATATGGAGCAACATAAAATCTTTCCTTGCTTAGTCGATTAATCGATTAGTTGATTGGCTTAAAATTAATCAGCAACTATATTGATAATCAGAATATAAATAGAAGTAAAAGTACCGAGGTAGATGTAAATTTGAGTGTAAATATGTTAAGTTAACAATTAAAAAAAATAAAATCTATATACATCTACACGGAGCAGGACAGACAAAGACACAGTATGAATTTCAATGAGATATGAGGTGAAGTAGAGACGGTTTCATACATGATAGTAAACTAAATATAAATATATCAACCAGAAATGCAAAAGACATTAATTTGTATGAAAAATTCGATGAACTCTTGACCCTGAAACTAAATTTTAAACATCGTTAACATGACTCCCTCCTCTCTCCGCTGTGCTCTGATTACATCAAATCTTTTCCTCTCGGTCACGTCAACCAGGCGCCAAGCTACCAGACCCAGCATGCTACGGTCACACTCAGTTCCACCTGGTCCCGGACCGCTACCACAGAGACCGGATGGCCCGACAGCAGCAGTCTGACCAGGTGGAGGTCTTCCTCAGAGCCAATGGCCTCGCCAGTCTCTTCGCATGGACGGGAGCTCAGGCCATGTACCAGGGTGAGTCATCAGGTCAAGGGAATGAGAAGATGTGACTGATGCTGTGTCTCTGACTGCAGCAGATGATGCAGTATATGGTATATTTTTGTGATAGGTTATTCTGGATTTATTTATTTTATTTTCATTGTTGCACTTGTGGCAAAAAAAACAACTCCTAAACTCCTACCAACTCCTAAATATATTTGCAAATCCTAAAGGCCGCTCACACCTCCGTCTCCCCTCTTTTTAGGTTTCTGGAACCACGAGGATGTCACCAGACCTTTCGTGTCGCAGGCCGTGATCACAGACGGACAGTTCTTCTCGTTCTTCTGCTACCAGCTCAACACGGTCGCTCTCTCCGTGGAGACGGACGCCGACAACCCCAGGAAAAACCTCCTGTGGGGCACAGAGAGCATGCGACTCTACGACAGCGTGCAGGACGGAGAGGTGGTGGGCCTGAACGACGCCGTCGTCAAGCTGCTGGTGCAGTTCCTCATGAACCAGCCGTAGAGTCTCTTCAGGTGTTTCGGCTTCAAAAAAAATGTCTGAAAGGAGATTTCCTCGAGTCCAAAGCATTGAAAGATGCACAGAAATAAGGAAAGAACCTTTTGTATGAATAATGTATAAAATGTAATGTTCAAAACAAAGAGTAATACAACCTTATGAGTCTGAACAAATGACTGTACAAGCATCTCTGATTATTGTTGTCCAGATTGTATTTATGCAAAGATAAAATAATGGTTTTCAAATCACAACTGTTGTGTGTTCGTCAGTGTTTACAACTAAAATTTGACCATTTACAAGACATGTTTCTCCTCCAGAGAGAGGCCTTCATATCCCACAAAGGGTTTCATAAATTGTGCAAAATGCAAGTTAATATATATATATATATATATATATATATATATATTTTTTTTTTTTTACAGGCAGTGACAGAAACAAACACGATGACGGTGATTTGTGGAGTTTTAATCTGCTTGTTTACTTATACAGAGGGACGACATTTAGCTTAAGTGCAGGTTGACAATTAAAGACACACTTGAAGTCATGATTGGGGGGGAAAACATGAGCTTTGTGATTCATTAACATGAAAAAAAGATCCAGAAACATCCACACATGTGTTGATATGTCTTGTTTGACAGTATGTAGACATCATGTCAGACGCAGTACTTCTAGGACAAACTAATAAAGTGACAAAAAGTAATTTCAAGCACAGTATGAATGGTTGGTTAAATTCATTTTTAGAGTGTAAGGCACTGCTCACAAACCGAAATGCAACAAAAGAGAAGTTGAGGTTTAAGTTGTTGCCTGTAAAGGAAGGATACGCGCTTCCTTTTTGACATAGCGAGGCATCGTGATGTGAAAAACCAACCACATTTTCTCCACAGGAAGTGAGAACATTCAGGCCTCAATGCTAAAAAAAACAACAAAACAAGGTGAACTCTTTTCTCTTTTAGCTTTCATGACACCACTGTTGATTAAATTAAGAAATATTTCTCCATTGAAAAAGACAATTAGGCAAGAACTGCTTCATAAAGAGGCTACATGCCATATGCAACCCCCCCCCCCCCCCAAAAAAAAGGATTATTCAGTTGTTATTGCACTTTCTTTGGAGGAAATATTTAGACTAAATAATTGATTGAATAAATTAGATATTGCTTTTAAGCTCTTATCATTCGCATTTGAAAAACAAGCAGAATATGTTGCGGTCTTCAGACTTTGCGCTGCCTCATTGAAGAACTTCCCTCTTGTCCGTTATTTTCTTCCTGTGTCCTGATAAAGACATGAACATGCGTATAAATGAACATACAGCAGCATAACCGAGGTAAACAAAATATCTGCAGAGAAATCAGCACTGATCGCTCAATACTCACGGCACGTTAGTGTGGTCGGCGTCCACTCTGTTTCCTGTGGTTCACACAGACAAGAGGCCCAAATAAGTTGTTGCACAACATCCTATTAATAAATATGCATTGACACAAACAATCAGTGCAGTTTGCTGTGTCACTTACCTGCCGCATTGTCCTCCGTCTTGGACCGACTTTTCTCATAGAGCAGGATGGCAGCGACCAGGATGATCACCTCGATCACGATGGCTATGAAGGGCTTCAGGGGCTCATAAATAGTGATGACCTTTAGAAGATGATGGAGGAAGTATTCAGATCTTTTACTGAGGTGAAAGTGCCAATATAACAATGTAGAAATACTCCATTAGAAGCTAAAGTCCAGCATTAAAAACCTTACTAGTACATGTACTCATTCCTGCAAAAAAATTGACATGACATCAATAGAATAGTTTATACTGATGCATCAATGCTGGTCAAGATGAACTCATTTGAGCTACTTTATATACTGTTGGGTAGTTTAGTCCAGTTGTTTCCAACCTAAGGGTCACAAGGTAAATCTTGAATAGTCATGAGATGATTAATGAGAGAAAAAAATAAGAAAAAACAAGTTCTGCTACACACATTTTGTGGACTAATCATTGCTTTTTTTGTGAAATATTTGATAATTTTATGTCTTTGAGCCTCAAACAGTGATTTAAATGGAACAATTTAAGCAGTTTTAAGGTGAAATCACTCTTTGCTGAACCTGAAAGACACCTGAAACAGTCAGAAAGAAGACATGTTGAGAACCACTGGTTTAATCTCCAACAATGTGCTGTATTATAAGCTTATTATTTGTTTTTTTAGGTTAAATCTTGAAAGGTACCACAATTATAAGGGTTAAGTACATTGTATACCCTTTTAACTGTAGTGAAGAAGCAAATCAGAAATACTCAAAAGCACAAGTACCTCAAAGCTGTGTCATTACAGTACTTTCTACATCTGACCTTCAGTTTCACGTGGCTCAGAGTGGTGCCGATGCCGAACACCGCACCGCAGTGATATACAACAGCGTCAGCGTCCGTCACATTGTGCACCAGCAGTCTGGACTTCCCCACATCGTTTTTGATTCCATACTGCCCATCAGTGACATTGATCCTCTCCTGGGACAAAAACAACCCCACAGAAAATTAGTTATTACCCTGTCATATCCTATAATACCCCCCCCATCCCAAAAAAAAAATGTTTTGCTTATTGTTACTTTGATGTTTCAGCTAGGAGACATCTTGTGTCCAACAGTTAAAGTTTTGAAATGAACAACATTTGTATATTCATAGATTCAGGAGTTTTTACTGAGGGTGAAGGAGTTATTTGTAATTTTAAGTTTGTGTTTGAGTATTTAACAAACGTAATTGAACTTATTTGTGGAAAAACCATCATGAAGAACACAAAATTATTAATCAAAGCAGAGTGTTTGTATGTCTTAAAATTTGTCTGGAGGTGATATCTAATTGATTAACTGAAAGTACTTAAACATTTCAATATGTCACATGAGATTTATCCAGGATTTTTGGACATGACAACAATATAACTGAACAAATAAGTGATGTTCAGTTTTTATATATACAGTATGTCTTACCCAGTAAATTGCCAAATTTGGCTTCTTGAATTTAAAAGCGCTGCACACCTGCACATGTGTTTTCCAGTTATTTTGGCTGATTGAAGCTCCATACTCGGATTAAGTGAAGTCACTAAACTACACACATTCATAAAAACAGAAAGGAATAAGTTGTCGCAGCCTAAAAAGTGTCACAAAACTACCAGAAGAGTGAGGGAGAAGTCAATCAAACACTGTCTGTACACGTCCACTCACACCTGAGACAACCACCTGTGTTTTATGGGATTAGACCAAAATATTTATTCTATTTATCTTAATTTAAAACAAGTGTTGAACGCTGCTGATCTCACCTTCTCTGTAATATTTCCTCTAAACCAGTGCCAGGTGTTGGGGTTTATATCTTTGTTCTTCATTTTACACTCAATCACCGCAGTGTCCCCCACATAGCTGACCATCGGCTTATCCTTCACATCATCTATCCGTGGAGCTGAGTGCAAACAGGGGAGAACGACATAATGATAAAAAAAAAGAAATGACTCCACACTGCAAACTGCAAAGATTTACTAGGTATAAATATTGATATTCATTAGCAAGCAGCAAGACAAATGTTGACTGAGAAATATGAAATATCAGACAGTCACATGTATAACTCATATGAACGGATGTGATGTGTACCTGCTAAATGAAATTCTGTCTTTGCTTCACTTCCAAATATGCACGAGTAATTTCCGAGGGCTTCTTCATTTGCAATGTTGAACCTGTGGATCAAAAATATGCACCAAACACAGTGTAGAAGTTTTTAGAAAGTATAAAATAAATATTTTTTTGTCATAAAAGCATGACTATTCTGGAAAAAAAAAAAGTGTTCAGGTGATTTAGACATGAACTGAAATAGTAGTAGAAGCTTCCAATTGCACTTAAACTAAATCTAATATAAATAAAATCAGGTTAGATAAATCCAATCAAAGAGACTTTATGTGATGAATTAAAGTTACACTGATGAAATCTGAGAAACTTTCAGAAACATGTTTTTTTTTTAAACTGCAGATATGAACTGGCAGCCATTAAAGCCAGTTTTATAAGTAGTTCAGCTCCTTTTAGATGCAACAGTGGAGACAAAAAGTCTAAACCTACTCCGATTTTACATTTGAACAATTTTATATTTATTATTCATAGAAAAATATGTGTAATACAATTAGATAAATACTTCTGAAAATCATGATACACACATGCATGTTTTTTAAACCTTTAACATAACTTATAACCTATAAAGACAGACTTTCTGAAGCTTAAGGAGTAATCAATACACACTACTTACTCTTTTTTGAGATTGTACTGCTCGTTCTCCAACTGCACTGTGACGCGGCTGTTCTCAATCTCCTGCCCGTCTTTCTTCCAATACCCGGTTATGTTTGGCAGTGTGTTGTGATTTCCAGTCCAGTTGCACTCTAATGTTAGACTGATGGGGTTCAATACCTCAATCGTCTCAGTCTGACGCTCACCTGGGTTGAGACGATGGAAAATCAGATTATGAATGCGTCTGAAGGAAACAACGACTCATCTTGACTTGATAAAACAATTGTCAGTGGTGGAAAAAGTACTCATCATTTACTTAAATGAAAGAATAGAAGTATTACCGGCTAAATATACTTAGATAATATACTAAGATTGGATAGGAAAGAAGAAAACATACATAAATTCATATTTTGATTAATTTTACAGAACTTTTCTTTAATCTTTGCCTTTTGTGAAATATTGGACAGTTTTGCTCTTTGGGGGTTAATCAGTTATTTATTTGAGGGGAAATTTAGAGGGTGGAACTGAAACTGACATCCGAAATATGACACAAATACACACCGATTGTTTGTAAGCAGCCACAAGCCAAAAAGTTTGGGAACTAATCTTTAACAAAGCAATATACAGCTCAAGATCAAACAGGGCTGGTAGAAAACACAATATAGTGATCAGTCAAATATAAGATATTTACTGATGGACTATACCTTTCAGGACGACACTCTTCACAACTGATGGGAGAGGGGTGCTGGGAGGAAGTGGCACAGGCGTTGGGTGAGGTTCCTCTGACAGGAAGAGAAATATATATATATATATATATATATAAATATAAACACACACAAACTTTGTGTGATATCACAAAATGTTTGCACAATGAAAATGTAACTCTGTATCTGACAGTGATAATAACAAGAGGAGGCTACATTTTTTAGAAAAAGATGATTGATTATTGATTAAACCAAAGTAGCTTAGGACTAGGTTATCTGATCCATGTGATATCGTTGGTTACAGCTACAAAAAAAAACATTTTTTTTGTCTTTCTGTCTTTTCTTTTGTAGCCTTTATTATTTTTTCATCTGGTTATTCAATCCAGCACATAAAAGCTAAATGATTGCTCTTGGTTTTAATCCAGAGTTGCAGTGTCCCATGATGATATAAATAATTTCTACCAAGACAAGAATACTTTAAAAGGAAAGTAAAAAGGAAAAAAGATTAAAACTACAATGACCCGTAGTCAGCCTGGGTCACATACAGCACAGCAGTACATGATAGTGTGACATCCTGTGACATTTTGTACTTCTTACAAGATTACAGATAATTTAGTAGAAAAAATAAGCAGAAGCAGAACAACCACACACAGTCAAAATGAAATCCGAACAGAAATTACTTGTATTGATGTGTCTGCAGGAGATGACAAACAGGAGGGTCTGAAAAAGGAGCTGCTTCCAGGAGGCTGACATGATTATCATCCGTCTGTCCTCTCTGCAGCAGGTTTCTCTCTCTCGGTCTCTCTCTTCGTTCTGCCTGCTGCATCGTCTGTCCACCCCGCCCGTCCTCCCTCAGCTGCATAAAGTGACGTAGCCATGATATCAGCCTGCAGCCTGTGGGTGGTTGACTCCATCCATTATTCAGTCAGACAGGGTTCATACAGTTATTTCCTTGCTGTGCTGCAGAGTTTCTGTGAAGCAGAAATGTTGGTTTCGGTGCACTTTAAGGCAAATTTCTACATTCATTCCTGGCCTGAGTGCTATTATGTTGCTACACTGTGTAGCTTTCTACAAGGTGCCCTATTCTGTTATGTGAGAGGACCTGGCAGCTGAAGGTCACATGATCTGCTCGCCTCCTTGAAAACAACCAGGAGTGGACACTAAGTAATTGTGTGATTGCTGAAAGCAATTTTATTGATATTGTTATTGTATTATTCTTTTTCTTCCGTACATGTACAGAATCCACCCATATATCAATATGTTCAGCTCTTTAAGGACATTTATGCTATTATTTTTTATTATTATAACTTTTATACTTTTTAAGATATTAAGCTTTTTTCAACATTTTCTTTTTACAATGTAAGTAAATGGGAGCAAATGACACACATACAGACAAACACATACATACTGCCAAAAATGTGTTGGTTCTAGCTTTTCAAATATGCGGATTTGCTGCTTTTCTCTATGTTATATCGCTGTGAATTGAATATCTTGGGGTTGGGACTGTTGATCGGACAAAACAAGACATTTGAACAAGTTCCCTTGGGATTCTTCAAATGACACTAAAATTGGCGATATTATTTATTTGGTCTTCAAAATAGTGGTGAAACTGAAAATGTTCGCCTACAACGACTGAAGAACTGAAATCCCTCCCTATGAAAAACTTTCAAGTTAAAGACCAGTATCCACTTCAGATGAGGCAACCAGTCACTGTAGTGGTAGCGCTGGGGGAACCCTTGGGAACATGGCTAATAAAATTAAATATTCAAGCACCAACACTATTTCAGCATACATCATACCAAGATTTCTTTGAAGCTCAAGGAACCTCAACACTCATGTTCCACTTGAGCCAAAGAGGAAAGATAAATGACAACAGATGTAAATAACTTAAAATATATGAAGGACAAACATACAGTATGTTCAATAGTAACACAGTTCAATATTTACTGGTTCAGTCAAGCACTGTTGTAAATACTGTCAATGAGTAATTATGTCAAGTAACAAGGTTTGTTACATAATAGGGTGTTGAGTAGTATGTCGTACATCTTGCAGTTTACAGTAAAAATCTGTAAGTATGTCACTTGTGAAAAGTGCAAATTAATAAACAATGCAATTCTTTTGGCAGTATTTTGCTGTAAAAGTAGAGAATAACAGTTTTATGCTGTATTTATAAAAGCAGCAACAGGAAGACACTGTTAATTTTGCAGTAAATTAATGGCAACCCTGAATCTGGTAAGTAGTACTTGGGGGGGTCCTGGAAGGCAGCAGTTCACTGCAGCTGGTCCAGGATACCCCCCCTACCCAGGCGAAAAGAGGAAGGCAGCAACTAGCTGTGACTGGTCCAGGTACAACAACAACAGCAGGTGTCAGCATGCCCTGAGGTTCTCAAAATATACGCATTCACACTATTGTTCTTCAAAGGTTTATTCATGATACGGGGCAGGTGTGTAGACGGGCAAAGCAAACACAGGAACATAGGAGGGAACACAGCAAAAAACCCAAAACCCAGAAAACCCAAAACCTTTCATAATAAACCGCCACAGAATAAACATGAATACAACTCAAATACCCAAGCAACACTACAAACAAAACCAAAAATCCCAAAACACAAAATGTCCAAAAACGCAGAGTTCATGACAGAAAGTCTATGGGAGGAATGTTTGCAAGGTGGTATCTCAAAATCTAAAAGTGCTAAAATATTCATACTACATGGACAGGTGTCCCACATGGAAATGCTTAACATATTCAAACATGGGAACAATAGCGCCACCATGTGGTCATTATTACATGTTTTACATAACTCATGAACTATGAGGCGTATCAAAACAATATTTGAACAGTGTGTTCCTTGGACAATGCTGATTCAACTGATATAGGTCATGTCCATTGGCGCTTTGAAATATTTTCCACCATTTAGAATTTTTTGCTTCTGTTGACACATATTTCATCTAATCTTCACAAAACTTGGTAAACACCATATTTAGATGACCCCAGACAAAACATATGAGTTCATTTCTGGGTATCACTTACTGTTTGTCTGTAACTGGGTGCCAAACTTTTGAAGGTTTGGATGATGCCCTTAACAGGCCTGAACTCTTCAATGCTAAGTTGGATTGCAACTAAATTTGGGAATGTTGTACATAAACCTACACTACACAAATGTGTAACATTTGATATAATTCTACCCTCAGTAAAGTAACATTATAACATGATATTTCTGCAATTCTGTTGTCTTTAATAAAATGAAACTTGGTGCACAACTTCTCTATGAGAATCTACACGACATACTGAATCATGGCACCAATAGCCCCACCCTGTGGTCATGAGTAAAACACCACCATACTACTTATTAACTGCCATATCTCATAAATGTTATATACCATGGAAATCAAATTCTGCAAAGTTGTACAGATGTCAGCATTCACATGCATTTTCCACAGGAAATGCAATTCTAGTCACTAATGCTGTTACTGTAATTGATTCACCCTTTCATATTATTTAGCTTTACTAAGCTTATATTAAAACCAGAAATTCTGTTTTTAAGTACATTTTTGATATTTTACTCTACTTTTAAAAAGGCAAAAGTTGTCTTTAAAAGAACCACTTTTTAAATTTCATTTGAGGGTATTTCAACAAAAGTAATGTCACCTCCACTGGAGTAACTCAGTTCTTTAATTCAATTTAATTCAAATTTATTTGCATAGCACCATCTCACACAAAAGCAGTTCAAAGAAAGAGTAAAAATGTGCAAATAAACAGAAGCATCCATGCATACATAGGCATAAAATCACATACATACACGCATACAAACAAACATATTGTACAAATACAGTATGCATTTGTTTAAGAAAACGCTTCACTGAAAAGGAAGGTCTTTAATCTGCTTTTAAAAGGCAAGGCAAGTGTATTTGTATAGCACATTTCAACAACAAGTTTGTTCCAGATATGTGGAGCATAAAAACTGAACACAGTGTTGGAGCGAGTCTAAGATCAGCAGGCAAACTGCTCCATTCTTTAGGTGCATAAATACTGAATGACATCTCAGCAGACTTTGAAAGTGCTTTAGGCACATGGAGACCTTGTGACTGAAAAGATCTGGGTTATAAACTGACAGCATGTCTGAGATGTACTGTGGATCCAGACCAGCAAGTGGTTTGTAAACCAAAAGGAGGATTTTGAACTGAATTCTGAAAACAACGGGTAGCCAGTGAAGGTTTTGGAGGATTGGGGTTATATGGTCTGATCTTTTTGTCCTGGTCAGAACTTGTGCAATATTTACAGTAAAACTAAGTTAAACACCCTGATATACAGCATCATGGATCCACAGGCTAAAAAGTGTAAACGTGGTCCAGTAATATACACACATGCATGTAGAGCTGCAACTAACAATTATTTTCATTATTGATTAATCTGTCGGTTATTTTCTCGATAAATCGATTAGTTATTTGGTCTATAAAATGTCAGAAAATGATGAAAAATGTCAATCAGTGTTTCCCAAAACCCAAGATGAGCTCAGATGTCTTGTTTTGTCCACAACCCAAAGATATTCAGTTTATTGTCAAAGAAGACTAAACCAGAAAATATTCACATTTGACTCAAAACAATTAATCGATTATCAAAATTGATACAGATTAATTTAATAGTTGGCAACTAATCAATGAATCCTCTGATTGTTGCAGATCTACAGGCATGCACACACATATTTCACTGCACTCACATGTTTCCTGGATTAAGTCTTTATGTATATATATGTGTGTGTCATTGTTCTTACCTGTGTAGGTTTGTGTTCATTCAGTTTTTTGTACTAATCTTTACATATTAGTCAATTTGTCGACTGAATTCAGCTGTTAATTCCCTTTTTTATCTCTTTTCCTCCAGGCTTTCTCAAAGAGGTTCCCTTGAAATTAAGCATTGCATTTAGTTATTTCACATATTTTCTTATTATCTTATTTTCTTCTTTCTTTATTTTTTCTTTTATTTTATGATCTTTATATTTGACTTGTTTTGCTTTTTCTTGTTTTATTGATCAACGTGATTTTAAATTGCTGTTTGTTTTATTGTTGCTGTTGTTGTGTGGAAGCTAATGTGGATCCAAATAAAGAATAAAGTATTGCACCTCCATAAAGATAAAAAAAACCCCACTGAATCCTACACTTCCCATAATCCAACCAATAGATTTATCCTGCCTGGAAAACACCCACATCTTTGATTGATTGATGGATTGATTGAATTTATTTGATAATCCAAAAAAATGCAGATTAAAAATGGTTGCAATCATCAAGGATTAAAATTACAAAAAAAATTAATTAATTAAATCTCTGTCTTTCCAAGATGGAGTCATGAGCTGTTATCAGACAACCAGACGCCAGAGAGCTGCACTGACAGTTTATCTACCGCTTCATCTTTATGAGACACTAGTAGAGCACAATAATCAGAAAACATCACTATCACTGGCTGATTTTAAATCGTTAATGTACAATAAAAACAAAAGTGGACCTAAAACACTGCCTCGTGGACACATTTAACAGTTCTTAAAGTCAGATGATGTCCCACTAATGACACCACTTAACTTATTAAATCTCACAGCCTTGAACTTAAAGGACGGGTTCACAATTTTTCAAATCTGTCTTAAAACAACAGTCAGAAGCCCAAATGAACATTGAAACATGTTTTTCCTGCTGTAATCATTTCTCCTATTCACACTGGTTATTAAATCCCCTTCAAATGTGCTTTCAATGTAAGTGATGGAGGCCGAAATCAGTCTGAGTTAGTCATATCAAGTGGATATCTTCTACATTTACAGTCTTTTTCGCATCACATTCCCTCTTTGTGTTTCCCTGTTGAGCTGCGGTGGAAGTATAGTAACAAAAAAGAGGAACTTTGGCACTAAAAAGACTCTAAAGTTGAAAGATATCTACTTGATTTGACTCATTGGGACGAAGCTTCATATTAGCTTTAGATAAACTTTAAAATACATTTTTGCACAGACTGTAGATTTTGCCCCCCATCACGTACATTTAAAGTACATTATGAAAGGATCTTCTAATGGTCAGTATGAACAGGAGGAATGATTACAGCGAGAAAAACATGTTTCAATGTTCATTTGGGCTCCTAACTGTTGCTTAACTGTTGAAAATTTGTGAACTTGACCTCTAATCAATAAACTATTATGGTCCACAGTGTCAAATGCTTTCTGTAAATCCAACAAAACCACACGACCACATGACCTTCCTCCATCTACTTGTTTCTACTTGTCTCTATTTTATCTTGCACCATTTCTCTAGAATTTTTGACACAGATAAAGTGAAGACTGGTCTACAATTACCTGGGTCTAGCTTACTTCCTTTCTTATTTACTGGAATAAAGACATCACCAGGGTTATTTTTTGAAATGTAAGAAAAGCCCCTTTCAGAGCCAAAGAGGATATTATGCAGCTGTTTTCAGCTGTTTGACGTTTTCAGTTTTTAATCTCTGCATATAAACTTAAACCTGAACACGGCTAAATAAAATTGACCTGATGTGAAGAGTTTAGGGCTTCACCTCATGCTCTGCAGGGTTCGGCTGCTTCCGTCACTGTCTGGGACATCCTGGCACATGATTCATGGTTTCATACTTAAGAAGATTAACTCTGCACGTGCCACGTTGTCACATGTAGAAATTTACGACCGTGGAGCAGCGCGTTATGTTATGTGTGCTTCCTGACTGTGATTCTTATTGTGACCTTGTGTTATACAAACTGCAGAGTCTGCTTGTTGTATTCTTGACTCTACATTAAAGGCAAAGACCTCGAGCTGCTTTGATCATGGGATAATGTGATCAGTCAGAGTGCACTGGACTCTGCCAGCTCCTCGGTCTCTGATCTGTCACATCAGCCCAATCAAAAAACAGCAAACTGGACCTTTGGGGGATAACAAGAGGGAACACAGCCTTAAATCCCCTGGAAGGAAAATCACAGAGTGCAACTCTTTGGGAAAGTTTATGGTTGACTGAGGAGCAGACGGAGACTAATGAAGTCTGCTGCTAAATACAGAGTTAGGGTAGCAGAGAGGGGAGAGAGGAGCGTCAGAGGCCGCCGGTGGAGGAGAGGTAAACCATTCAGAGGGGGGCAGCTAGAAGATTATAAAACTGTGAAAAAAAGAGCTTAGCATGGAGGTTTTAAATCTGATTTTATCCCATCATCCCAGGTATTTTGAAGTTTTCATTTTCCCTCCTCTGGTTCATTATTGTTTTGCTGATGGTCTTAAATACTGTGATTGTCCAAACTGTGCAGCAGAGGGAGCTCCTGCAGCCTCTGTTTGCTCTACTGACAGCAGTTTTTATCTCACTTATATGAACATGCAGCATGTTTACAACACTCTCCTCCTTGGATTAAAGGGTGCAGATTGTTCCTCCTCTTATCTTCTTCATCTCAATGCTCCTATAATTTGTACACGCTCAGCTCCTGGTTTAAATAAATCTTTGTAAGAGGTACAATTTCATCTCTTTAGAAAAGAGTCTGTAATACCGTTGCACAATGATTCTGACATGTCTGATCTTGTTTTGACCCATTATTAAACTACCATCACCTTAAATTTAAGACTTTTTAATACCACATAGAAAAGCAGGCCAGGGGATGAAAAAGCTGAGAATGATTTTGCATTATATCACATTTTTTTTGTACTTCTCAGCAGTTTATAACAATAATTCCTTATGATATAATTGATTAAATGAATGTGACCTGGATCTTCATAAACAGCAAATAAATGGACAGATGGATTGACCGATTACAACATTTATGTTCATGTAGGTTTTTGCTAAAATCAACATTTGTCCATTATGAGACATTATTATGAGCTTCCTAAACACTGCTGCAGGTCTGATGGTGCTGACTGAAACTCCAAAAAAAAAAAAAAAGTATTAAATAGCTTCTTGTAGCACAGTCCTCTGTCACTTGTAGTTTATAGATGTATAACATCTCTCAACACATTTTATAACTAACATTACTGCCCGCGAGGCCTTTAAGAGCTGCTTAAACACAGCCTGTTAACTTTTCTGTTTGGTAAGAATCTTGAGAATCGTTGGTAAATTTGACAAATAAACAACAAATATCACAAATGGTGCAAATACATCAGTTTACTAACATTTTTTCTAAAAATCTATTTACAAAACTCTTTAAACTTTAAGTAAAAAGTCATTTTACAGCTTATTGAGACAAATAATGCTTGTAAATTCAGGAATTAACTTTCTAAAAGAATCATATTAGTAACAGAAAGAGCAGCAGTATTTCAGATACAACAAAAGGCACATTTAATGCTCAGTGACTTCCAGTAACTGTTTCACTGCTGCTGAAACTGCAGACTGTTGATGAACACATTCTGCAGCTCATTGATGTCTTCACTGGCCTCTATAGGGATGCTGTGCCTGCCCGGCGAGGTCGAAAGCCCCCCAGCCGAGTCGTACATCGGCCCGTAATGGCTGATGGTGTCGTAGTAGGACTCCCCGCGGCCTCCAACCGCACCCTGCGGACGATCGTAGACGTCCAGGCAGTGATGCTGCGGGGACAGGCGGTTGTAGTCTTGAGTCGGCTGCTGCCCGTAATGGAGGTGGAGGTGGTGTTCGGGCCCCGGGCTGTGACAGGGGCTGTGTGACGGGCTGTGGGGCATCATGCACGTCTGCAGGCAGCTGTTCCGCCGCATGGCTCGGTGCAGGTCAAGCCGGGCGATCAGCGGCTTGCCGATGCTGATGCTTTTGGTCCAGTGGACGGTGTCGTCGTCATCCATGGCTGTGAAGGTGCCCTGAAGGCACACGGTAAAGACCAGCTCCTCCTGTTGCAGGTGGGGAGGAAGGAAAAGGTTTAATGTCGGGTGAAGGGAGAATAAACTTCTGCTTCTCTCAAACTGTATTTTTACCAAATACATCCTATGAAAGACAAAGGATCACTCTTAAACCTTGTTGCCGTGGGAGTAAATCGCTTCATAAATGTGCCTTATTCTTCACACTCAGTAAATAACTTATTTTACTTTGATAATATGAGTCCTGGATAAAAACAAGGCTGTTATTCTGTTTTCTGGAGATATTATTTAGGCGTCCAGGTGGTTTTATGTCAAAATTCTTTGTGTGAAAGTGAATGTGAGTATTTTACCTTGAGCTTCTGCAGGGAGCTGAGCCTAGTGTAGAGGCAGTGCTGCGGCAGGCTGCTGGACAGAAGGTAGATCCCCGTCTCTTCTGGAGTCTCTCTGTTCATCTCTTTGGGATCCACATCGAGGTCCTGCAGGAGGAAGAGTACACACAAAGACATAAATGCACACACACAGGCTCACTGTCAAAATAATTCACACTTCCCACTAAATTATTTTATGATCAATCATTGTTGTCGTAGCGTTAACGACGGTGCACTGACCTGTGAGAAGTCGGTGACGTGAGCCTGGCAGAACAACATGTCCGCAGGCTTCTTCACGATGTGTGTGTAAATGACGAGCACGTTGGAGAACTCTGCGGCGAAGCCCAACTTGATCTGAGCCCCGCAGTCGAAGTCGAGACACATACTCTCAGGAAGCTCTGAAATGATTTTAACGGTTAATAGACATGACACCAGATCACACGATAAAGATATAATTTAGCATTTATAACACACTTTAACAAAGTTAAAGTGAGACATTTTTAAAGTGTTTATTAATGTAGAGTATTTGTCATCAATTATAACCTCTACTATGAAGACATTTTATATTATGACAACTGTTTTACTATATTGTCATTCATTGTTTATTATATAGCAACTTCCTGCCCACAGGAGGAGTTAAACTACATTATAGTGTGTTATAAACGATTTATTAAAGGTTTGCTTAAATGCTAAATAGTGTTACAGAGACACTTATTCAACTGAGGAACTTTTACTGGCTGAAATTTGTTTTAATTAGTGTGTCTGTTTTTAGGTCTGTCTCGCAAAAGATATCTTGATTTCCTTCATACATAAAGTTTAAACCTGCAGAACTTTTACATATAAATGAACATCTGTTACATTCAAGCCGTGGCCGAATGAGTTCACACGATGCTAATTAAGCCTATCACCGCCAGATAAATCTCTCTGTATTTCACAGTATACAGAGTTTTCAATCTGGTGTCAGGTTTGATGTCCCGCGCTGGCCGCCGGATGAATGCAGACCTCCGCCAGCTGAACCAGCTAAATTCCAGTTAGCTCTCTGCTAACTTGAATGGGAATAAAATAATTTAATCATGCAGCTCTTCTAGACTTTCCAAATGTTATTGGACTGTTATTCAGAGAGTTTTTGTAATTACTCTCACTGCCAGAAGGGGGAGATAAAAATCCTGCGCTCTGGCTTTAACTAACTGACTAGCTAGCTATACGTTATACATTCCCACATTTCTCATTATTGTTATGAACAACCGAGCGAAACTGAAAAATGTGAGTCAAAAAGCAAAAAAGAAGAGTTCGTAAAGCAACATACTGAACTAAAAAGGAAAAAGAAAATATTTTCTAGTGAGCAATCTGATTGATCTTTAGACACGGTTTTGTTAATTTCTGGACTAGCAGTGTTACAGAGCACATTTACCAAAGGTTTCAGGAGATTTACTATCCTGTTAGAGGAATCACAACAAATCTACCAGAAGTAATGTCATCTTCTTCCCCTCCATTTTATTTGTGTTTCATTAGCAAATATTTATTAGCTTATGAAAAAGGAAGAAGTGATAATGTTATCATCGGGTGACTGTTGCTCTTCCACCGTGCTGCATAGTAACTAACAACAGAGCGGCCAACAACAGTGTGTTTGCGCTGGGAAGCGCCGGTGTGTGTGTGTGTGTAAGTGTGTATAATGTCAGAAAGCACCATGCGCTTAGTCAACGTTAACAAGAGTCAACATTTGCCTAAGCGTGCAGTAAGCAAATGGGGGTTTTACAGTGCCGTGATAACACATGATAAACAAATTTTAAAAACTATAATAAGCTTTATGGTCAAAACTCACCGTGAGCCTTCGCCCACTGGCGGCTGTGAGCGTGATCGGCGCCGTCGCCGGGCAGAATGGGGTCGGTCAGAGCTCTCCTCTCTGACAGACTGCTACGGATCTCCAGAGCTTGTTTCCCCTTTGTGGCATCAAACTGACCCATGTCTGCACGCAAAAGTTATAATTCACATGAGCCAACAAAGTAAGCAGATACAATTTTGACATCAGCGTGTTTACGTGCACTTAAGTAACCAGATTACTCAGAGAAACCAGGTTAATCAGGGAACACATTTACATACACCGTGAGACAGACAGGCAGAAGCTGTAGGAGCTTTCCCTCACAATGAGAAAGTGTCTGACTCAAATGTTCAAAGGTGGAAAGCGACTTATTTAGATTTCTATATGCTACTTTGTTTTAGTCGGAATTATTTAAAATACGAGGACACATCACTCTGAGTAATAATCTCTCCTTTCATCCAGCGGCTCCGCTGTTCTTTCCGTGTCTGCGGTCTATTTTTATGCACATGTGTGCTTGTAAAAAGCCGATTACAAACCTGGTTATGTGTATACATGGCAGAGAAATCAGCGTTCTCCAGGAGAAATCTACCTATCAAAATCAGGTTTCTCTAATCCTCTACCCCGATTACAGAAACCAGGTTTCTCGTTAACATGACCATTAAGAAATCAGCTTTCTGGAGAAAGACGACTGTAATCTGGTTACTTGAGTGCATGTAAACACACTGATAAAAAAGCAAAGCAAGCTACATTTAGTTAACTTCATATGTCCATTAAAAAAATAAACTGAAGCGCTTACAGTAACTTTAAAACAATCTTATTTCATAACAAATACAAAACAAACAAACATTACCAAGTGGTCTTTTAATTCTTTATAATTAATTATCTCCTCAAAATTCAATGCAGAAGTGACTTAAACCTGAATTCTCTCTCATGGCCATCAGGGGGCAACGCCACTGGCTCCAAAAACAAGTCTGATCGTATAGAAGTCTGTGAGAAAATGAACCAACTTCTCACTTGATTTATTACCTCAGTACACAGTTTCCTAATGACTTTATGGTCTCACACTAAATGCTTTACTGTCTGATATATTTCACCTTAAATTGCAATGACAGTGTCCAGACTGAAATATCACCTCTTCACATGTTTCCTTTCTATTACTTTACATATTGTGTTCCTGTTCCTCTCTTACCCTCAGCGACTCGGTCCAGCACCACGGTGATCTTCTCATCGTCAAGCAGTCGCTTCTTCAAAAACTTGACAAACACACCATTGGTGAAGCCACTGGAGCTCAGCTCAAAGGCCTCAGCGTCTTGGCATCTGACACATGAGACAAAAATAAAACTTTTTATATTCTTGTGAAAAAGAAAAAAAAAAAATTTAAATGATAGTTGATGTTTCAGACTTACGTAGCGTATCCAAAGACAATGTTGGCTGTGACCCTCAAGACAATGTTTGGAGCACTGTCATCATGAATATTCCTGGAAAATGAATAAATCCATTAAACTCTTTAGATGCAAACCGAGGCAATAAGTACCCAACAGCTCTACACTGGAGGGAAAGTCAACTCTTGGAGAACTCTCGCAGTCTTGAGCTCAAAGTTTTTAGAGCATAGGGACATAAATTGAAATTCCCCATGAAAAATGATTCCAGCTGCATTTTTACCCTTGTGCTTTTCTGTTAGATGATCATTGTAGTAGGAGTCGCAGTTATATATCTGGGAGCCTTACACTGCCTACTCATGGTTGCTTTTGTTGTTGCTCATGTTGGTGATTTACAAGCACTGGTTCTCAAAATGTTTGGCTTGTGACCACTTAAAATAAAGCTAAATCTGCTTGTGACCCTTCGTCGCAGGTGTCAGAAGTCTATGAGTTGAGAGTTTTCACCTGTAAACTTCTCAGATATTCTACATTTTCACCAACGTGCATTTTAAACCTTTCTATATAGAAGTATCGGTTAGATCCCTGTTATCAAATGTGACAAACGTACCTTTATTTGACTCTAGGACTCACCTCTTCCTGCACATGTCCAGCAGAAACACATTGAGACCCGTCTCCTTCTCCTGCATCAGTTTAAGGATGCTCTGCACACATAAACAGTTGGCTGACCGGTACGGGTTTGGTGCATCTACTGGCACCATGAAACTGTTGCCATAGTTTTCGTATCCATGACCAGCATAGTACAGAAGACCTAAAGAGGGAAGTGTACATTTCAATGGTTCATTCAGCTTACCGTCAGTTTCGCTCTAAAAGACTATCCCCTAAAACATACATAATGTTTTGTAATCCAAACATACCATAAACGCCTTTGTGAAGCAGCAACAGGAACTCGTCAACAGCGTTTCTCATCTCTGACTCTGTGAGGTCCAGCAGAGAAACCACCTTGAAGTTCAGCTGCCGCAGGAGGTTGGTGAGGTCGTACACATCCACCATGGGAGCTTTGAGCTGCGGGTGGTTCTTGTAGGACAGATTGCCAATCAGCAAGGCCACTTTGTCGGTCGCTGTGACGAGACGGGAGAGAGGGAGAAAGTCACACTGGGTTAAATTCAACCTATACATGAAAACATGCATCAAGGGAACATCTCTTGGAGCTGAAAAGTGAACCAGGCATGAAAAATAGCTATCAAGATGTAGTACTGTCAGCAGCAACATCTACAAATTCGAGTGAGGAATGTCCTTTATAAGTAATGTGATGTATACTTTGAAGTTTTTCATTATTAATTAACCTGTTAATTATTTTCTCGATTGATCAATTAGTTGTTTGGTCCATAAAATGTAAGAAAATGGTAGAAATGTCCATCACTGTTTCCCAAAGGCCAAGTAACGTCCTCAAATGTCTTGTTTTGTCCTGACCAACAGTCCACAACCCAAAGATTTTCAGTTTACTGTAATAGAAGACTAAAGAAACCAAAAGCTTATAGTTAGGGCCGACCAGGCTCGCCTTGGATCAGCCCTTAGTTATGCTGCTATAGGCCTAGACTGCTGGGGGACTTCCCATGATGCACTGAGCTCCTCTCTCCTCCTCCTCCTCTCCATCTGTATGCATTCATGGAACATCAATGCATGTCACTAACTTTGCTTCTTCCCCGGAGTTTTTTTTTTTGTGCTTTCTCATCTCACAGGAAACCCTGGGTTCTGGGCCGAGCCTTCGCGGTCCTTCACAGTCCTGTTGGCATCCTTCCCTGGCTGCTGCTCTGTCATTGTCATTATTGTTATGATTGTTGTTATTCTGTCCCCCCTCCCCCTTTCCCTCTTTCTTTCTCTCTCTCAACCCAACTAGGCAGAGCAGATGGCCGCCCACCAAGAGCCGGGTTCTGCTTGAGGTTTCTACCCGTTAAAGGGGAGTTTTTCCTTACCGCTGTCGCCAAGTGCTTGCTCATGGGGGAATTGTTGGGTCTCTGTAAATTAAAGACTACGGTCTTGACCTGCTCTATGTGAAAAGTGCCTTGAGATGACTTTTGTTGTGATTTGGCGCTATATAAATAAAAATTGATTGATTGAAAATATTACATTTGAGGAGCTGGAATCAGAGAATTTGGACATTTTCCTCTTAGAAATTACTCAAACTTATTAATCGATTATCAAAATATTAACAGTAATTCTGCAGTTGGCGACTTATCAATGAATCGTTGCAGCTCTAGTCTAATAAAACCTGCTAAAGAAAGTTCAGACAGTTCAGTTCATGAGAAAAACTGTTGCTAGAACAGATTAACAGATACGGATTATAATACGAGACAGCTGCCCCTTGTCATTTTAAAAGGGAAACTCCACTGATATTGCACATCAAAGTCTGTTTACAGGTCTTGGGGAGAACCAACTCTTTTGTGGCTGTGTGAAGTCTGACATGAATAAAGAATACAAGTTTGAAAATGAACAAACTCTGGGGGTGTGGAGCTGGAGGGAAATGGGGTTTATCAGACGTCTGTAGCCCACTCCTCATCTCCGCAAATTAGCCGCTACTAGCATAACATACCCAAATCTGTGCGGTCGAAAGAATAGAACGGAGTTGCACTGTGGGTGATGTAGGTCCCGGGTTTTGACGAGGAAGAGGAATGCGTGGAATGAAAACAGATGATATCTCTGGTTCTGCTGCATCATTTTAGACCTCTTTGTTTGTTTAAACACATTGTGAGTCTGACAGTGGGTGGAGTTTCCACTGGGGATCATTATTGGTGAGGAATTAACATGTGAACACAATCTTTAAGCGTTTTTGTTACTCTAGATTTTTCATCTTTCTCTATCAATCCACCTCAGTGTTGCTCATCGATTCTAGTCTAGTTTCATTTGTGTTGTTTGTCTTTTGTGTTACGTTTGTTCTGCTTTTATAATGTCCTACTTTTTATGCCGTATATACATTTTATAAAATTACAACAAAAAATCCCTCAAGGAACAACAAAAACCTGGAAAGATTTGAACTTAAGAAACATTTGCAAACCTTCTGATTGATGATGATGAGTAAACTAAGGCAGTTGGTCATTTTGTGTTGAATACCAAACACAATGACGTTAATATTAGCCGTTTGATTTCATGTCATACATCAACCCTGCAACATAAACCAACTTTTGCAATGTTCTGTTTTTTTCTGACTGAATTACGCCATAATGTAATATTTTGTCCACATGCGAAGCTACTGACATCACATGTTACAGAAAGTGCTACAAGTTTCACATCCGTCTTTTGGTGTCGAGATGGGAACTGATATCTGATCGGTGCGATCGGTTTTAATATGAGACTGAACAGTAACAGTTCATATATAGAGGAACTGTACATCTGTCATATCAATCATTAAAAGAAGTGACAAAAATATACATTAGAGAACAGGTTGAATGATTTGCTCACATAAAGAAATGTGTTGTAAGAAACTTACCATAAAGTTGGTCCGGGATACTATTTAAGAAGAAGTCACCAGAACCTAAAATTCAAATGTCACAGCGAAAACATCACAAAGGATCATACAGCAAGTGTAAATATGAATTCAAGAGCATGTATAAAACACCTGATAAGTACAATTACTCACCCCCTCCAATGGCGTAAACGTCATCTAGGAATAAAAAAATACAAACACATCACTATCATATTACCTGTTTACCTAGAAATAGATTCTAACTGATTAGTGGAGAGGGGGAAGGTCAGCCTTACTGTGATTGTAGAAGAGCAATTAATTCTAATTTTCAAGCATTTAAGTCAGTTAATAAAAGTTAGTTTTAAAGGAAAAGACTGGATTTATTCTAAATTTGTCGTATTGCAAACAAACTCCATGAAAAGACCAAAACCAACAATATGTTTTACTATAACTTTCCAACTTCCCCAACCTGTCAGTGGCACTCAACCATGAACCTGTTTGTTCCTCCTAAAAATGTAAATCTTTAAAAAGTTTCATTTTTAACAAAAGCTAATTTCCTAAAACAGCTCGACACTGTAGTTTTTAGCACTACAACTATAGTTTTGTTTGTGGCAATGAAGGAACATGTCCCTAGTGTAGTGATGCGGCTCGTTGGTGTGTTTTTTTTAACAGTTTTTGGACAAAAATGTAGATCTATGGCACAGAGGAATTAGTTAAATCAGGCTTTGGCTATGTAGACGATATTTGTTAGCAAGAGCAACTCATTGTAGGTTTTGGTTAATGGGATTTATTGACAATTAGACAAATATAGAATTAATTCAAAATGATATTCATGCATGTGAAGCCAGGATATTAAACCCTGTGTGCTTTGTGCTGGTTAGTGTTTACATGATAATCTGATTTGTGACCCACATGCGGTTAGAGGAACAATTTAAGGGTTGCATGCAGTTAATGCCAACTACTTTTTGTGTTATTGCCTTTTAATAAACCATGCATCCGTCCTTCCAACTCTACCTTCAGAGCACTCCATTGCCCCTGAAAACTGGACAGATATCCTTGGTGCTTTCAGTTAAGAACAGAGGCAAACAGTCACTTGGACATTAATGACAGTGGAGCCGGATTTACTGGACTGTAAATGCGAGAATTAAGACTTGTAATGAAGTTGTGACATACCTATCACAATGTCAACTTCATTGGTCCACATTCTCTCAGTGCTGCTGTTGATTTCACAGCGATACCTGCCGTGATGATCCTGCATCACGTGAGGAATCTGAAATGCGAGAACAATAATATATATAACTATTAACGATTTAATGTACTGCAAAGTTAAACTCTATTGTCTTGTAACCAATTAGCCACCAGTTTGTGCCTTGTGATGTTTGACAACTACAAACTTAAATCAGAAAACCTCTCTAACAACCACTCCTCACTGTGAATTTCCTCTTTGTGGCGCCGGGGATTGGGACTCCATTTCTATGCCACTGGTAGCGAGGAACCGGTCGTCCCACGGCTCCACACTCCAGCTGCAGGGTTTGCCCAACATGTAGCCGCTGGGACTGAGGTTGGATCACCACCTTCAGCCGACCCTCTAAGGAATGATAACTCTGTCCTGATGGTGGTTGGAGAGGCGACATCATTCAAAGATTATCAACTTCATCTAGCAGAGGTGAAATTCCCACAGGAGTCACTTATTCTGAAGAAATAAACATATCCTCTCCTGCAGTTTATGCAGACACCTCTAAAATATTTAAAATAACATAAGTGGTTCAAATAATTAGAGAAAAAAATACCAACAAATGCACATAGATGACACCTATGTGCTGGAGCGTCTCACCGTACGACATGGCGACATTCAGGACGTCCACCTGAGCCCACTGGCTGAATTCAAAAATGTCTCCACAGTTGACCCTGCAGATGTAAAAGCCAGCGTCCTTCAGATGGACCGGACTTATCACCAGCTCAGGAGAAAAGCTGTTTGGCACCTGGAGTTGACGAATTTAAAATGACATTTATCAATACTGTATAAAAATCACAGAGCGGAACAGAAACATTATTTCCAACTTCTGGAGCAAATCTGCATCTTCAAATCTATTTTTCATTTTAAGGTCTAATGTATCACAAAAGGGACGGCAGGGTGTTAGTGTCCAAGCATGATTGTCTAAAGGCTTTTCCAAGTTGCCAAAAACATAATTCAGGGAAAAGCAATCAAAATATGTGATTTATGTACATTAAAAGGTCAAATTAAAGGATACAGAATGAAGGAAAAACTATGCACCATTCCTCAAAAACCCATGGAGGTCAAAGTCTAGTTTTAGGTCAATAAAAAGTTAAAGCATGTTGTGATGTGTTGTCATCTGGGGAGTTTGTATGGTCTCTAATCGGTGTCTCTCCCCTGCAGCTGACTAATTTCTGTAACATCAGTGCACCTGGTCTCGCTGCACTCATGTAGTCCCTCTCAGGCTCTTGGCTGCGCCTGTTAGTTTTGGTTATGCTGATTTACTTCTTGGCTTTGTTTTCATGCATTTTACAACACTTACACACTCAAATTCTTCACTCATGCATGACATACACTGCTGATACCACTGATATCCACACCCGATACTTCAGTGGGTGGTGGTGGTGTGCTTGAGTGCCTTATATTGAAAAGTATGTATGTTAATGGGATGGACAAAATATTAGGAACACTTTTCAGTTCGATGCACTCCAGTTGTTTTATTGGATTACGTGAGACTGCACAGGTGTTCCTAATAAAGTGGGTCACTAGCTATGGAGAAAACTGGTTTTAGATGTTATTGGAAAAGGGAAACATTGAGTAGCTTGACAGTGTGATGTGAGTATTGTGCAATTTTGGGAATGTTTAGAGCCTGTTTAGAGTCCGTGTGTAAGTTCAAATTTAGCCTAGCTATATTGTAAGTGTTTACTAAGTGGAGATTTACACATCACTAAATTAAAACTGGTTGCAACACATAAACTAATTCTTACATAGAGATTAGTTGATTCTAAATATTTACACCTACTAACTGCCAGGTGTAACTGTTGTGTTCGCTAGCTGATTGAACCAAATGACAACGTTAGCTTGCTAATATCTGACCTGTTTAGATTGAAGAGTAAAAAGAGGTAATATGGAATACAGTAGATATCTGCCCTGACACTTTACATTACGTTTCACAGAAAAAAAACACAATATACCTCAAATTACAAAATATTATGACAGTAACCTTAGACTAAATGATCAAATAAGGTCCCTTAGCGTGGGCATAATCGAGTATTTCCCTCTGATTTCTCTGTACTGCATGAATACTACTGATTTTAAAACACATATAAAACCGTCATTTTTGGCAGTTAAGTTACATCTCTTGACGCTACAGTGACTTCCAATTTTTTGGAAAAACATTGCTTCCAGTTTCTAATTAGGTGCTTCTGATTGGACACAGATGTTACCTAGCAACCGATATTCACATTATTAAAATGTTTAATAGTTAAGACATTTATTAGGTTTTAATGGTGCAAACTGATTTAGTAAATCAATAGTTTGAAACTAGCAAATACTAAGAACTTAAGAAAGACTTTACACACAAACTTAGTGACAGATTTACAAACAGCTGGTGCAACACAGTCCTGGAAAAACTGAACAGCATTTAACATATACAACACATTTTACACTGCAGTTAAATGCAGGTTCACATACAGGAAACATAAGATTTAATATTGATCTTTCTTACATTGAGGTTATTTTGGTTCCGCTCTGACTCTTCAGTGGAACACCTGAATGTTTAAAACGTGACGTGAAATATTTGCACAAGGTGATTTACTATGGAGCTGCTTTTAATGTCAACAGTATGGTCTGATAAGGGAGCGATATAGAGGAGGTTCTCAATCCGAGGGAAAAAAGATCTGCCAAGAGAGGGGCTCGTGAGGTGATTTGTAGGGATTCACGATGATATCGGTATGTCAAAAGCTTTAAAATAATATCGGCATGGCCCCGAAATGAACATTTCTGACGATAAGATGATGTTTTAATTGTGACAATCTATTTGACTGTTTGTCAGAAAAACACGATTCATGCCGGTGGATGTTATCACCATGTCGTGTTTTTAAAAAGCAGTGAAATGAAGGCACTCTGAGGTTTTTTTTACTCCTGTATTGTTTATGTGTTTAGCCAGCTGGCTTTGTGCTTCTGGTCACATGTTTGGGGATGCAGCTGCAAGGCAACGAGGAAAAGGGTTTAATGGATGAAGTCAAACTGCAAGATTAATCTATAAGGCTCATATTTCTCCCTGCTGGTCCTGCATAATGTCCTGAGAAAGATGTTTCTGTGTTAGTTTTGCTGCTAACTCCATGCTCAGTGTTATTGTTGTAAGTTAGTGATAGTCACGGTAGCTTTGAATTCGGTCCCTCTGACTGATATATTATTATATATGACACCATTAGAGTACAATATGTCTATTTATGTTCTTTCAGTTGGCTTTAATTGCTGCACAGTTATACAATGCACTTACTTTCACATCATCCCTGTGGACAGAGATTACATTTATTTCCTTGTTTTGCAACTTGTGAAATAGGTCAAACTTTCCCCGGTTGTGGCTATTGTTAGGATTGTGTGAGGTAGAGAATCATTCAAGCCTGTTGAAGTAGAATGAATGTTACAAGTTTCGTTTGAAAATGTTACATAAAAATAAATATGGCATGTTTTACACGTTACCTGAGTTGAAGTAGTTTCCTTATTTTGCCCTGTGAATGTGTACATTTTTGAAAAGCAATGTATTTTATGTCTGCATGTGCCAGAGGGCCATCAAAGAAAAAAAAAGTGCATATATTGGCATCGGCGATCCACCAAAATGTGTATATCTGCATATTGGATATCAGCAAAAATCCAATATTGTGCATCCCTAGTGATTTGTTTGAGCTTGTTAAAATATGTTTCTTATATAACAATGGATCATGTTTTTGGTGTTTATCCAAGCTTTTTTTATTAGTCAAGTATGTAAAACAGAGCCAGGAAATCATAGTAAGAGACCTTAAAACTCATAAAGCTACAAGAGGTCATCATGAGGCATCTGGGGGCAGGAATATCGAGAAGTGCTGATAAATACAATTTCAAACTCAAACCAGTAATTTGGCTCTTTAACTGCAGTTTGTTTTACTTGTAAAAATTCCCTTCAAGTCCTTTGCCTGGTAACACTGTCTGAGTTTAATACATAGATCTTAACTCACCTCCTCCTTTGTCTTGAACCACTGGTATTGTACTGGAGATTTGCCCACAGCGTGGCAGCTGAGCCGCAGGTTGTGGCCAGATATAAGAGCCACCGACTGCGGCTGGATGAGGATCTGCAAGGCTGAACATTCAGGATGCTTTCACTTTGAATTCAAACTTTGTCGTACATTGTTACACCGATTTTAGACTGTTTATATTAGGGATGCGACTCATAATTATTGTCATTATTGATTAATCTGATGATTGATCGTTTTGTCTATAAAATGTCAGAAAATAGTGAAAAATGCCCAAGGTGACGTCTACAAATGTCTTGTTTTGTCTGATCAGTTTAAAATCCAAAGATAATCACTTTATTGCAATTTATGACACAGAAAAGCTTCAAATCTTCACATTTGAGAAGCTGAAACCAGCAAATGTTTGGTATTTTCCATTTTACCTTAAAAAAAATTACTAAAATGATAAATCAATTATTGAAATAGTTGCTTATTTAGAAATAGTTGTAGTTCTAGTTTATATACTTGTGGCAAAGACAAACAGTTTCTATGTAAAGCTGACATTTAATGCTACAAATAACATTCATCCAAGTAGGTTTAAAAGGGATTTTTTTGCCCCAGAAGTGTTTAAATGCAGTTTCACTGTTATACCGCCACGCCAAGAATAAAATTATGGAGCAAACACACTAATCATATGTTTCCTCTTTCAGAAACCCAAACTGATTGAAGCCTGCCGACAATGACAAGCTTAGATAGTGTCACGATGACTATAAACTTCCCTGACAATGTCACCCACGGTCTTGAAGTGAGTCATAAATTCCCTTTTAAAGCCCAAAACAGGCAGAACAATAGCCAACCTGGCCCGGGGGCAGTTTCACTGTACCTGATTGTTTCAGGCACTGCGTGGCCTCTGAGTTGCCCAGAGTTTGGAGGTAGTCAAACAGGTGACCTGTGGTGCAGCCTCGCTCTCCCATCAGCCTCAGCAGCATGCGGCTCGGGCTGCCCTCCAGCTCCAGCACCTTCAGAGAGCACATCTCCATGTCGTCTGAGCTGGAGGACAATGCGAGATATTGACAGCGAGACATATTTCAAATATCAGAAGCCAAGTTTAATGGCCGAGTATGTTGACGCAAAGAATTTGACATCATGCTCAATATACTTATACAAATATATACATACAGCTTAGGAAAGACAGGCAAACATGAACATATACAATACCAGTCAAGAGTTTGGATACACCTTCCCATTCACTTCAATGAGAAAGTGTGTCCAAACTTTACTGTACTGTAGTTATTATATACATGGATTATTATATCATTTTTTCTTACCTACCTAATTTGTGTGATAATAAGGTTATCTATATAGAATCACAGGTAAGGGTATTGCATTCTGTCACAGTAATATCACAGTAATACCGCAGTAAATACAAAATAACATAAAAAAGTGTACAGTGTTGGTGCCAGAGACACTATAAGTTTGTTTAAACCACAATATTTCTGTGTATTTCTACAGTTTATCCTCTGAATCATTTCAACCGACTGTACCTGACTTTAAACCGTCTGTCACTGCCGACTATCTCTCCCAGTTTTCGCCATCCTTTATTGCTGGATTTGTCCAACAGCTCACAGAGCTTCTTTACAACCGGCTCCTTCAACAGGCTGATCTTCGTGGACCGGTCCAGAGAATCCGACATGGCAGCCACAGAGAAAAGTTTATCATCAACGTGTTCCTATCTTGTCTACTTCAAGACAAAAAAAAATCTACTTCCTGGAAGAAATGTTAAGCGTGATGTAGCACACCTACTGCACTGTCTTGGTTTTGGTTTTTCCCCCCGCGCAGCTGCGGACTGCTGCTGCCAAAGATTGTTTTTGCATCAAGATGAATCCCTGCAGTATAGATTTTTTTTGTAGTGCCAAAGGAGAAGTGGGTGATAATTTGCGGGTTGGCTAAAAGGCTTAATCCAGCCTTTAGGATTCAGAGTCTAAATTAATTTTTTACCAATAAAGTAAATAAAGTCAATAAAATTGAGAATAATTACAGACTGTTCTGACCTGATATATGGGAAAATACGCCTAAATCTAAAAGAAAAGCAACTGTTCTTTCAGTGGCATATGCACTGGCAAGTGCCAGTTTTTACTTTCCATTATAACGTTACAGGAGGATAAAGACTTCTTGTAGGCAGTTGTAACATTGGCCAATCATTTCTGGTAAAGTTAAATGCTATGGTTAGCTTGGAATGGCTAGCATAGCGAGCAATAACGATTACCTGTCAAACTTGATTGAACCTGAACTCTGAACAACTAAACCTTAAAACAACGCAGTTAAATTGTATTTTCCAAGTATTTTATTGCTTTTCAGTAACTAAAATTAGCTACTGTGTCCATTTAAATATGCAACAAAAAACTGGTTGACTGTTAATTGTTAATGCTAGCTAGCTAGCTGTCAGAAAAAAATGCCTAAAGTGATGTATTCAAATGGCTTCTTTAGTCTGATCAACTTTTCAAAATCCAAAGATAATCTGTTTATTTTCATTTATGTCACAGAAAAGCTTCAAATCCTCACATTTGAGAAGCTGAAACTAGCAAATGTTTGGCATTTTTCCTTAAAAAATGACTAAAACAATTAAATGATTAGCAGAATAGTTCTATCAATCGACTAATCTTCGCAGCTCTAGTTCATTTACTTGTATAAAAACTGCATTTTACTTGTATATATTTCTTTTCAGTAACTAACGTGTTAATTTAAATATGCAACAAACAACTGGTTGACCGTCATTAATGCTAGCTAGCTAACGTTAGATGTCACTGATCATATTTTCTTCAATCTTTTCTCCATCCTTTTTTCTTTTTTTGTTTGCAGATGGGGAATGACATCAGCCTGTGTAACAGAAGTGACATTTTCTTCATAATATGCCAATAAAACAACATAATTTGAGACTATAGTCGAGATTCACAGTCAGTCTGCGCTTTAAGGAAGACTGGTTTATGCCACAGTGAAACATCTTGCTCAGGCTGTGATCTCTGGCTGTAACTCAGGTGTGCAGGTCCTGACGACATCACAGCCCTCCCCTTCATAAGGACACCTCTCATACCAGACATACACGCCATACCTGAGGTGTCAGACAGATCGCCTGCCAAATGGGAGAAGGTTGACTGTGTACTGTAGTAGTGTTCTGAAGAGGACTACTGTTTTCCTCTGTGTTTGTGTCAACATCTGGTAAATGTAGTTCATTTGCTAAGTTGGGAAGGTCGACACCTGTCCTTAATTGGTGAATGGCGTAAGTAAACACCTTCCATATTACATTTTTCTGCGTCACATGCTGTTGTTTTACTGTCCTTGCAGCTGTTAGCATAAATGTGTCTAAAGGTCTTAGGTTTTTGTAATGTAGTTTTTGTTTGACTTTAACTAGTTATATGTGTGGCAGTTTGGTCCACAGGGAGCAGACACAATTTGAACACCTAGTTGTGCAATGTAATGCAGTCCTGTGCAATAACATGCATTAATATGCAGAAAGCAGACTTCCAGTCCTTGTGTAAGAAGAAGAATCAGATTTATTTGCCAAGTAGCAAGTACAAGGAATTCAATGATGTCAACAGAAAAAGCAATAAACATTAACATTAAACAATAAACATAAACACAAACACAACAGTGTGAGAAAGAGAGAGACAGTAATTTACAAAGATTCTATGCAGTGGGGGTGAACAATGTGTTTGCATATTAATATGATGATAAAACTGTGTGTGCAAAAAGCAGAACACTGTGTTGTTGTCTAATTTAGCTTGGCCATATGATGATGATGAAGTAGGTTTTAGTGCAAGGTGTTTCTATTATTTTGTCCAGCGTAACAGAAAATCCATTTTGGAAACACCGCAGATAAATGTAATCTTTTTATTTGTTAAATTACACAAATTATATAATGGAGATTCTTCTTGACATCAGTTCCTGTTTTAATCAACTGAAACTGAATAATTCACACAGGAAATGGCAGATTATGGGAGGAGGGTTTTTGTTCTTCTTGTAAGATCCTTATATATAGTGTGTAGAGTGTGCTAGCTCAAGTTATATAACAGTACGTATTAAAGGGTATGACATGGAATGATACCAACATAACGATGTCAAGCATTTCAGTGTGGATCTTTTCTATTTTAGTACAAATCATATTAATGTAGGTAGGGTTTTTAACTTAGGTTGTTGTTGTAATTTACTCCAAGAAATTGTGCATTGCACATTATTTATGAAAACAGTCCTACTTTATGTTTCTAATGTAATGTAGTTAATGTGTTTTTGTAGTATTAAAGGACCAGTATGTAAGATTTAGAGGCATCTATTGGCAGTAATGGATTATAATATTTATAAGTATGTTTTAATTAGTGTATAATCACCTGAAACTAAGAATTGTTGTGTTTTCGTTACCTTAGAATGAGCCCTTTATATCTATATAGGGAGTGGGTCCTCTTCCACGGAGCCCGCCATGTTTTTACAGTAGCCCGGAACGAACAAACCAAACACTGGCTCTAGAGAGGGCTTTTCGTGTTTTTTGCAAGTTTCGTGGTCATCATAGGTTCTCCTACACATTTGAGAGGAAAGGGTTATTCAGTTAGATGCCAGTAAATCCCACACACTGCACCTTTTAAATAAAAGTTTATTCAATTCCAGCCATTTGGGATTTGTCACAATGGTATAAGTGTAGGTTTCTTTGACAGAAAACAAAAGTTTACTCTGCAAAGAAAATGTTAAATGATCTTATAGTACATACATTACATAATACTATTACTCCAGATGATGCTTAGTCCCACTATAAAGCTTAATATTTAGCTTTAGGTATTTTTTTCACACTTTGTTCTACTCGTCTTTGGTTAAGAATTAAGAAATAAGCCTCATCCAGGTCCTGCCTTGCTCAAGCGATCCTGTTACAACTTGTCAGAGCAGGTGTCGCAGCATGAAATCGTACTTGTTGTCGCTGTGGTTACTGTACAAAAAAGAGAGGCAAAAAATCAGTTAAAGGTGTAACCTGTAGTTTCCTGTGAATTACAGTCTGTCTGCCGGTGTAGGAAGCTTTCCCACACCTTTTCGGATGACTAATTGCGTCAAGCATTTCAATACTGTTGCATAGAAAAGAGCAAGCAAGGAAGAACAGCTACTTTAAATGTACTGAAAACCTGCAGAAAAATCAGCACAGGACTTTGAAGAAAAACAGCCTTTTAGAGCAGAGTGTGTTGCCCCTCTGATCTTGGGTGCTGTCACCTAAATTTTAGAGTTTCCAACATGTATGCCGATGTTTCAGAAGTCTGTCTGTGTGTGTGTGTGTGTTTGTGTGTGTGTGAGTTTCTGTGTGTGAGCAAGAGCTTTATCTGACTCAGTAGATCTGTCTGAAGTTGACTTCCCCAGAATAAGGAAGCACAGTTCATTTATGTAATTTTAGCTGAGCAACAAGTGAGAGTCAGATTAATTAAAAAAACAACATGATGGTGTATTTATCCTCAGCAATCACATTTATGAAAATTCAAGGTTTTTTTTTTATAGATTTAACACAATATCACCTCAATCTTTTCACAGTTGTCTGGTTAATTCTGGTAAATCCAGTTTAATTTTGAAAACTCCAGTATAACTTTTCACCTTTGATCTGTCTTTATTAACTTATAACCCTCACAAGTTTGATGTTGCAGTTCCTTTCTCTAATGAAAACTGATGAAAAACTCATGTGATACTGCGGTTTAAATCATAATATACATGTTAAGTTACATATATTTCATCAGCATGTGACGACTGTTGGCCTGTACTGCATGTGTCAGCCACAACCTGTACCAACAATTATTGGTTGTGCTAGTTATTTTCCCTTCATATCGTCTTGTTTAAGGTAAAAACAAGACACACAGCCACGGGTTTTTTTCACTTCATTAACCACAAACTTGTGATGTCACTTCCTTTTTGCAGGGTGCACAGCGTGACAGTTAGGATGACGAGGTATGTCGGGCTGGCAATGCTCTCGCTGCTGTTGGCAGCTGTAGAGTGCAACAGTAAGTTGAAAGACTTGAATGACATTATCTTTGGATAATATCAATATCATGTTTAAAGGGTTGGTTCACTTGAAATAGAACAACAATAATAATAATAATAATAATAATAATAATAATAATAATAATAATAATATAATAATAATAATAACTTCTCTCTATTTCGCTCTCTTTTCACAAATATGTCTTAATATAATATAAATACAATATAAATAATGTCTCCTCACTGTCAACAGTTCTTATACATAGTCAGACATCTTTATGTAATGACATATTGTACATGTTGGTCTCATGTCTGAATAATCAGGTCACTTTTATGTAAAAGTCACTGAGACAATCCTACCAGGTCGCACCTAGCACCATTTCCGTAACACTTAGTAATTATCATGTTAGGTCTCGTTTATTTAATCTGTATCTATACCAACACCAAAGTATAAATATGACTATTTGCCTTTTCATGGGGGACTATTCTTAGCTCGGAGCCGTAACTTCCTGGAACCTCCGCTGGTAGCTGGGCAACTGGTCAGATCCAAGAAATAGTCCAGTACATAATGGTCCATTAAGTGGTGACCAGTGACGCCTGAAAGCGCTAAAAGCATGTGAAATGTGATACTGGTAGTTTTCCAGAGCATTTGATACATTGATTGTCTGAAGTCTTTGACAGAGAGCGAATAAGTATATTTCCCAAAATGTTGAACTGTTCCTTTAAATACACAGAAAGAAATTAATGCAAATCTTGTGGGCCTGATTAAGATCACTGGAATAAGTTTATAACACAAGTATCATCTCCTGTGCTCAAACAACGTAAGATAATTGTCACTGTTGAATTTTTCTGTAGTTTTTCAATGTCATGAGCATCACAAACTAATTTAACCTTGAACTGAACTTGAATGGACAAAGAAACATACAGTACCAGTCAAAAGTTTGGACACATTCAAAGGCTTTTCTTTATTTTTTTTACTTTTTTCTACATTGTAGAACAATACTGAAGACATCACAACTATAAAATAACATATGGAATTATGTAGTGAGCAAAAAAGTGTAAACAAAGCAAAATATCTCTCATATTTTAGATTCCTTGAAGTAGCCGCCTTTTGACCCTTTGCTTTGATGGCAGCTTTGCACACTCGACCCGTGTAATGCTTTTCCAACAGTCCTGAAGGAGTTCCCACAAATGCTGGGTTGAATGCTCCTGTGGAGAACAGGTCGTCTGATGCAGCACTCTATCGCTCTCCTTCTTTGTCAAATAGCCCTTACTTAGCCTTTTAGGTGTGTTTTGGGGTCACTGTCCTGTTGAAAAACCAGACAAACCAGATGGGACGGCATGTCGCTGCAGGTAGACATGCTGGTTAAATGTGCCTTGAATTCTGAGTAAATCGCCAACAGTGTCACCAGCAAAGCATCCCGATACCATCGCACCTCCTCCTCCATGCTTCACGGTGGTAACCATACACGCAGATAACATCCATTCACCTTCTCTGCGTCTCACAAAGACACAGCGGCTGGAACCAAAAATCTCACATTTTTACTGATTTCCACTAATGTAATGTAATGTAGTGGTGTCTTTGCAGCAATTCGACCATGGAGGCCTGATTCATGTAGTCTCCTTCCAACAGTTGATGTTGAGATGTTGATGATGACCTCTGCAGCAGAGGTAACTCTTGGTCTTCCTTTCCTGGGGCGATCCTCATGAGAGCCAGTTTCATCGTAGCGTTTGATGGTTTTGCGACTGCACTTGAAGAAACTTTCACAGTTCTTGAAATTCTCTTGATTGACTGACCTTCATGTCTTACAGTGATGATGGATTTCTTTTTACTTAATTAAGCAGTTCTTGACATAATATGGATTACTACAGTAGTTGACTAGGGCTATTTGCTGTATATGAACACTACGTCACACAATTGATGGTCTCAAATGCATTAAGAAGGCAAGAAATTTCACCAATTAACTTTTGACAAGGCACACGTTAATTGAAAACCATTCCAGGTGATGACCTCATGAAGCTGGTTGAGAGGAATCATAAATATTAAACATATTTTGGTTTGTTTAACACATTTTTTGCTAACTACATTATTCCATATGTGTTATTTTATGGTTTTAATGTCTTGTACTGTATATCTGAAAACGTGGACAAATAAAGCCAAAACTATCTGCATGATTAAGTAGGTGAGAAAATGTTTTTATGTAATTTGGGTCCTTGTTTGTCACGTGTGTTGCCAGGTATGTCTCCACCAGGGAAACCAGTCCTGCTCGGCTGCACATCCCCTGAGAAGGAGACGTTTACCTGCCGGTGGGAGCCAGGCTCCGACGGAGGGCTGCCGACCACGCACCGCCTCTACTACGAGAGAGAAAAGTCAGTCCTATCACTAATTATCGTTTATTTTTATCTGTAGGAATTTTTATCTTTGAATTTCGCCTTTATTCGACAGATCACAGTAGACGTACAGACAGGGAGTAGTGAGGGAGAGAGAGGCGGTTGGGCGACGGGGTGACGTAGAAGTTTCTGATGAGTTTTATCATCCACACAGAGCGAGTAAAAGTATGGCTGGTGTTGTTGAGTTGTCAGTGTAGTGTCGTAGACAGGAGAGTGGAAAACTACCAGCTCCCTCGTTCACACACTTGTGCTCAGTCAGCTGAGCACAAATCTTTGTTGCTGTGCAAGTAAACCTGCGGACTTAAAACGCTTCACCTGTGTGACCCTCACTCACCCAGGCCTGAAGGCAAAATACCAATACTGATAGTTTAAGACATTTAACTGAGAGCTGATATTCAGTTACTTTCATGTTAAGAAATAAAAGGACTCTGTGTTGTACAGAATTGTATTTTTGTAAAGTTGAAAAGTAGCTAAAAACTATGTTTAATGTATGACTCTTGTCAAGTTAAATCAATTTTATTTAGCTCAATATCACAAATCAAGTTTGCTGAAAGGGGATTTACAGTCTGTACAATTTATGATACCCTCTATCCTCAGACCTTCAGTTCAGATGAGGGAAAAAATCCCAAAAAACCCTTTAACGGGGAAGAAGATGGAATGAATCCTAATGACACTGAAGACCATTTCAGTTTGTGCGATGCTATGTTTTACAGTTTATGAATGAACACCAGGTGTACTTTGTGTTTAGTGCTAATTAGCAAATGTTCGCATGCTAACATGCTAAACTGAGACATCAACATGTTAGTGTTGTCACTGTGTGCGTGTTAGCATGCTGACGTTAGCATTTAGCTCAAAGCACCACTGTGTCTAAATACAGCCTCATAGACCCGCTAGCATAGCTGGAGACTCTTCAGTCTTGTTAAAACATACGTAAAATGTCAATTTGTGTGACAGTTGCACTTTTTTTATACGATTTGAATAATTAGATGCGTCTGTATGATTTGACAACAATCTCTACCCCTGTGGTTCATAAGATCTGTCAGGAATTCTGATTATCGTTCTTCTTTCTAAAAATATTATTATTTGGGCGACACATTATTATGTTGCAGTTGTCTGTTATGGACACATAAGATGACTCATATCTGATTATTAGTAAAAAGCCGCTATCAGTGGAGCGAGGTACTTGTTTATTTAGTGCTTACATGTATTTACAGCCCACAGCGCAGTTACACAAGGCTGGTTTTGTGTATATGAAGCATATCCTGGTCAGTAAAGGTCTTGTTTTGTCTGCTTTTAGATTGGAAGGAACACATGAGTGTCCAGACTACCACTCAGCAGGAAGGAACTCCTGTTATTTTGACAAGAACCATACCTCCATCTGGGTCGACTACTACCTGACAGTGGTGGCCTTCAACGCCCTCGGCAACGCCACTTCAGACACCTTACGGATAGATGTGGTGGAAATAGGTAAGCTGTTATTCCCAAAGAAAGAGGATTTTAAATGAGATGAGATATCTGACATAGATATGCTCCCTTTTTTGTAAAAGCTGTACTCAAAAAACCCTCTCAAGTAAAAATATAAACATGAATCCATCTGTATTTAAAATAAAGACAAGGAGGCGATCAAGAAAACCAAAATGCAGATTAACAAAGACAGTAATTGAAAGAGAATTTCAATAAAGCAACTTTCTGCATATTGAAAATATCCTCTAAACTGGGATTGTTTTCTGAGTTATGGAGAATATGTAGAATATAATTGCAGACAGTTTGACTCTGCACAGAACTACTTATCGTACAATCACTATAAAAAGTTGTCACTTCCCTTGGACTTTATTGTGCATTGTCTTACAACACTGAACCACAGTGGATTAATAATTAATAATAATTATAATAGTTATTTATCCTTTAACTATTTTTAATTAAGTGACAAGAAATCTCTACAAATTATAAGAATATTATTGTTAAATCATTAAGAACAGTTTAATCTGCTTAGTTCAGCAGTGTTTTTTTGTCAGACTGGGAATGACACACTTTGAACTATTGGCTACTACTAGACCTGTGTATTCATTGAAGACGTTTACACAGCACAAATTTATCTGCATTGATTCAGCTAATGATTGGCGCAGTTTTATTGGCTGTGCAGCCTTCTTGAGCTCCATAAGGAGTGGAAAAGTACTGAGTGACAGACACGAGGCACAAATAAAGACCTGTACAGAATGAGGTGGAACTGGTTCGTGCCTCGTGTAAAACTTGTGTACAGTCTCGGATCAAATTTCACATCTTTTGTTTGGTTATACAAGCACTTGATGTCCATGCACTGAACTTACAGTGCATTTGGAGCAGAGTCCTGTCCCATGTAATAAAACAATAACTCTGCTGCATTAGATTTGGCACCATATCTAATGCAGCATATACTGGTGAAATTGATTATTTTCTGTGTTTTTGTGGTTTTTGTGACACTTTGGTGTCTGAAGAGCTACTTTAAGAGCCCCTGTTTGTGTGTGTCTGTGCTTGACAGTAAAGCCCAACACTCCTGAAAATGTTACACTGCTGGTGGAGGAGAGAGAGGAAAGTCTGAACCTGCATGTGAAGTGGGAGCGTCCCCACAACACAGACACCCAGTCCGGCTGGGTCACCCCTGAATATCAACTAGGAGTCAAACAAGAGAACACCAACAGGTGGAAGGTGAGTGTTAAATGTTAAACGCTTGAGGTGCTGGAAAACTCTGAAATCATTTGCACATAAATCTTCCAAAATGGGGTCAAATAGTTTTTACAGCTTTGCTTTTATCCTTCTGGGTTTCCAAAACAAACATTGTCCTCGCCGGAGGGCTGCTCTACATTGTCTTTGTTTTGCAGGACAGAATAGTGAGTGACTAAAAGGTAAAATCTGTAATTTGCATGTAATCAAAATCTCGCTGCGAAAAGTTCCAGCTTCTCCAATGTGAATATTTTCTGGTTTCGTCTATGAAAATAAACTGAATATCTTTCAATTTTTATCTTTCTGTTGGTTGGACAAAACAAGATATTTGCAGATGTCACATTGGTAGCTGTGTCTGGTATTTGTTTTGGTATTTTCTGACATTTTTTAGACTAAATTATTAATAAAATAAAATTAAAAAGGTTTTTTTCAAATGAATTGAGAAAATAATTGTTGGTTTCAGCCCTAGTTTGTTTGTCATGTGTGCATCTGGCAAGAGATACAGAAGTATCTGCTGTCGTACCACCAGACTACAGAGCAGCTTCTTTCCTCAGGCTGTGAGACTCCTCAATTAATCCTCTACACTACAACATAAACAATAGTTTTGTTTTTGTGACTTGTTGTTTGTTGGTCCATTTTTGTGGTTTCTGTTTTGTGAGTAGTATTGGGGGGCTGCAGACTACATTTCGTTGTGGAACCTTATGTTGAAAAAAGATAATAAAAAAAGATCTTGAATCTTGAATAACAGCAGACGAATCCTATAGGTGTGCCAGTGATGGTTTGCATAGTGAAGGGCGAAGCAGGCTAAGCGTACTGGAAAAACCAGACTACTGTAAATTATCTTCATCATAGAGCAAACTGTATGTTAACTTTGTTAACACGCACTCTCATAACTGCTAAAAAAAATCATGTACATACTGTATTTTTGCTGCTCTTTATTCGGTTTGGGGAAGTTTACACTCTTTTTTTTTTTTTGCCAAACTCTGCAGTTATTTCTCTTCCTCAAGTCCTTTACTTTTGCTAAAATACAGCATACTCTTTAAAATACGAACATAACACGATATACATAACATATAACATAACATAAATCTAACTATGGTGCTGTTGTGTATGTTTTTTTTTTTATTTTTTATTCAACCATCCAGTGGTTGTGTTAGTACGAACATTTTAATCACATTTTTATTTATAAAACTATGATTAACAAGCTCTACCCTGCAATGTACGACCAATAGCAACAGTAACTAAGTGGGGCTAATAGAAAGTAATAGATAATAAAATACAGAATGTACAATTCAAACATTTTATTAGTATGTTTTTGCTGTTAGGAAACAGTAAATTAATGTTGTGTAATTTAATCAGACATGTCTGACTCACCAGTTCAAGTAGAACAAACATATTTGCAACTACTATTTAACCAAAATGTGATCTAAACTTGCAGACAAGGTAAACATTAGGTGATTTTTTTTTTTCTAGGAGTTCAAGGCAGGTAGACAAACCCACTTCACACTGTACAGCGTCAATCCCGGGGTGGTGTACATGGTCCGGGTGCGCTGGAGACTAGACCACGGCTCCTGGAGTGAGTGGAGCAACACTACCTCTGTGAAAATCCCTGATTGTAAGTCTCATTAGTTCTTTGCTCCATCTTTGGCTTCAAAGAAAGGTTTTACATGTACTAATATATATATTTTTTTTTAAATTTAGATTTTCAGAAGGAGAGACTGTTTTGGATATTGGTCTCTACTTTGTCTTCAGTTCCATTTCTAGCAGTGATGTCTATCATGGTCATGAAGAGGAAACAGTATGTGTCTTCTACAACAAAAAAAGATATATAACTCTTTATATAAAGTTAAGATGATAAAGATAATCTGACTCATGAATCACTTTCTTTTGTTCCTCAGTGTGAAGCAGTGTCTTCTGCCCCCTGTTCCTCGTCCAAAGATAAGAGGCGTCGATGTTCAACTTCTGAAGGTAAAACTGCCTCTGCTTCATAGAATAGAAGTGCTTATATAGCACATTTAAAAACAGAGTTTACATAGTGCTTTTGATAGACAAAGTAAAGGCAAAGACACATAACACAGAAAGCAATAACAAGTCCGACATATGACACAATGTCAATAAACCCTAATTAATCCTTCCAGAGCGGGCGATCTGAAGACATCGTCAATGCCCTGATCACCAACCAGAGCTTTCCTCCTCTGGTGGCCTGGAAGGACCAGATGGAGGACTACCTGATTGTGTGTGACAATGATGACAGTCTTCAATCTCAAAAAAGGAAAAAAAGCTTGATTATTCCTGCTGTCTTCCACCTAGACAGAGAAATCCAATGTAAGGAATCAACCTGTGTCCAAAATGACTGGGAGAAGGCTGCTGAAAGGAAGGATGAAATAAATAACTTGATAAACAGCAACAAGTCTCACTCTGGAGAGAGATTATCTAACGTGGAGCCACCCCAGCTGCCTACTCAGAAACATCGGCGCCCAAGTATAAACCTTGTAAACACAGACGCAACAGATCAGAGTCTGTCAAGTCGTGACGGCACAGCTGAGAACACCTTCACATCCTTCGCAAACAGCGGTTATGTGGACATTCAGAGACATGCAGGTTACGTACAGGAAGTGGACTACAGCAGAGTGAAAGAGGTGAACACAGACAATATTCTCATCCTTGAGAAAGAAAATGTCCCGCTCGACAGCTCCGGTTACATTCAGGGACATAAAGAGGACCTGCCGGAGGACTACAGCAGGGTGAAGGAGGTGACCAGCGACAGTATGGTCCTCCTCCAGAAACAAAGTGTCTCACTTGACACGTCCCGTAGAGAAAAGGGTAACCACTATACACATTCCACCAGTCAGAAGCCAGGAAATCGTCATGTGACTGGAGTTTGCACAGAACTCATCGATAGTGGATATGTGGATACGATCCCTGCATCACCTTTAATGTAGGATTCTATGTTATATGCTTTGTCCAAATATACTTAAATTAAATTTTTTTTTTTAAATCAGGAAGTCACATTGAGATCATTTGCTAGTGAGACCTGAGTGCAGAATAAAAAATAAAATAATAATGATGATGGGAATGACAGCAATATGATAATAAAATACAACAGCATGACAAATTATAAATAATTCCATTCTAAAATAACCTTGGTGTAGGTATAGAAAGGAATAAAATGGTAAACATATGTAAAACAGTCACACCTAAAATCAATAGAACAAATTTTTTAATTGCCCTATCAATATCAGTGTGTCAAGTTTCAGTCTACTCTGTAAATGATTCCAGACAAATGGGGTGAAATATCTGAAGGTTGTCTTTCCAAAATTAGTTCATTAAATTCATTTACTGCAGGAACATGTAGTGTCAGCCAGTCCTGAGAACGGGTGTTAAAAGTATAATGTCTTAGGTACAGGGGTGATGATAAATAAGATAGAATGACTTGTGTTTTAATGAAAAGCGTTAAAGGAAAAAACTAGTGATAATCTGTATTTTTGTTATAACAAACAAATCCCATGAAAAGACCAAAGTCAAACAGTGCATTAGTCCGACTCTCAGTATAGTTTGTGGCTCTCTTTGTCCCTTCTGAAGACATAAATCTTTAAAAACGTACCACAAATAAATTATTTTATTTTTAAAAAGGCTGCGTACTTTCCTAGAACAGCTGGACGCTGTTGTTTATAGTAAATATTAGTAAAACAGGAGTAAATGGTGTTTTATTGTCGGGGACTGTTTCATGCTCTAATGAGTATTTACAGCAGCAGGACTGTGTATGTGGAATCAACTCATAATAAACTACACTACCCGTCGTATGGTGAGTGGGTATGGCATGGTACGCCCTTGGTTTTGTTCTTTTCATGGGATTTACTGCGAACAGGAGCATTTAGAATATCACCAGACTTATCCTTTAAAGATTAGTTGGTGATAAATGATCACATAGTGGTTTTTCAGTCTGTTGTTTTGACTGTAGGTGAAGGTCAATTCTGGCCATTCTGGTTTATCTGAGATGTAAACACAAGAAACACAAACTCACACTTCAACACAATATTCGTGACACTAAATTTTTAAAAGTGGTGACACAGTCGAATGTAAACAACAGGCAAATCTGACCATGCTTGCTCACAAAAAGATTGTTTTAATTTGATCTAGAAACCAAAAGAAACAGACCGCACACAAACATGTTTGTAGTCTAAACAAATAAACAGAGTATTTTTCTTTGAAAGACATATGTAATGCAACAGATTTTAAAAGAATGACTGTTCCTGAAGCTTATTCAACAAGAGTTTCACTCCAAAATATTACACAAGATTTGTCCTTTTGGAAAATATCACTACTTATTTTAGCTGTATGATTAAAAATCAAAACTAAAAAATATTATAAATAAGAATGATGTTTGAAATCATTGATGAACTATATTCTATAGATTTACTTTGAGAGTAGAAATCATTTTGGAATGAATCATTTCACATGTAAAGTCTACACAGGCTACTTTACATCACATTATATAAAGGATTTCAAATGAAATCCTTTTTAAATATTCATTTGAGGATAGCAGTAGTAAGAGAATTCAAATTAGTGTCATTGACACAGGTGACATCTAATGATTTTGTTTTTTCTATTTGTTTCATAGAAACAAAGATAATAGCAAAGAATTTTAAAATGTGTTTTCTGTTTAGTCCATTTTAAACACTGTCTGGTCTTAAAAGGCACTTTGTGTAGTGCAGTTTAAACCCAGGATTTGTTTTTTTTTTGGGGGGGGGGGTTGCCTCAGGTTATGGATGCCAGTGTCATAGAGCTTGAAGAGTAAACATACATCTTTTGGATGTGTTAACTATTGTTTAAATGGAAGATGTTTATTTTTTTCCTTCAACCCAAATAAACAAAATGTTCCAAGTAAATTGTACATTTCAGATATAATGAAAATATTTATCAAGATACTTTTATTCAGATCAAAATTAAATTGTTTACTGTCATATCTGTTGACAAATGTTAATCATTTAAAGGATCAGTTCACAATTGAACAGATCTGAGGGGTTGTATTTATATTTGGTTGTGTTTTGTTGTGTTTGGGGTGCCTCAGGGAAGCATACTTGGACCACTACTCTTCCTCTATACTATCACTCAAATTTAAAGGTATACTATGCAGGATTTGTCGGTTGGTATTTGTATACACACAGCATTCAAAGTTGGCCCCTCCTCCCAAGCAAACACAAGAGAGAGAGCAGTGATGGTCGAGCAAGCTAGAGAGTGAATGAAGAGAGCGAGCAGCGGTGGTGAGAACAAAGCTGTGAATCAGTGAGATGAAATGTTATTTTTCGATTGTTTCATGATGGTTACATTCTAAAGCACAAATAAACTGGCCCACACCTCTGTGCAACCCTGCAGGGAGGTGCTGCATTGCTGGATTTGGTGTGAATGCAGAGCTTCATCTTGTCCACTGTGGCCTCTCTGCTCTGTGTGTGTGGCTCAGCAGACACACAGACCTGCAGCTCCTTATACATCCATGACACAGAGACAGAGAGCAGAGTGGAGCAGAGGATAGAGACGGAGATAGCGATGTAACCTGGTCGCTACGCTACGAGTCCTGACCTCACACCCTGTGCACTGTTATTGATGGGGGGCTACACACCCACTGCCCAAAAGGTTGACACCCAGAAACGTCCAGAACACAGCAAAATAATAAGAAACTACAGGCAGAGGGCAGAGTCTCTGTGGATAAATACACCGTCACACACTTCTAGTGGGTCATAAGTGATGACTGAGAGGGATTACTTTCGTATGAGTCTATACATTACTTTTTAAGAAAATCCTGCATAGTATTCCCTTTAAGTAAACACTGCATTTGTGTTCTTTATGCAAAAGACAGATAATCAATTCCAAAATTTCCTCGTTTTAACTCTTAAATGTGCCACAACTGAACCATCTGAACATTTATGTATCGTTTATTTCCTTGTCCATACTACATAATCTTACATATTTTTTACAATATCAAGCCATATCTTACTTCCTTTGTTTCTTCTTGCGGTTCTAAATTCCTATTTTCTCACTAGTTACCACAGATCATATTTAACCACTTCACAGTAGAGTACTCTTACTTGTTTTCTGCTGGGGAGTCATGTGGGAAGACTGTTACCACCTTCCCCTTTCCCTCAGTTTCTAGTCTTTGTGACAAGATAAGCTAACCTGCTGCTGGCTGTAGCTTTATATTTCACAGACAGAGAAACAGAGAGTGAAAAAAAAAAAGCTGATTTTGCTTTATTTTGCTTTTAGATTCATATGAACCTGAAGACTGTGTACAGACCTTTATTATTTAAGGATATTTGACTCATCAAAGCAAGAAAACCACAGTTGTAACCAATAACATTAATGATGACTCAGTTCCATTTAAAAGCCCAAACATCCGGATCCTGGAATAACATTACCAGCGGCCATAATTCATATTATCAGTTACACTTGTGCTATTCGTGTTGTAACATGACAAAATGTCTACCATAGAAAAATACTTTTATACTGTATAATCAATTTACTCTTTCTCCACCCTGTAAAATTGTACCAAAACGTAATTCAGCAAGATTTCCAATGACAGCAAGATTGACAAAGATCCTTTTATCAGCACGTACTTTGATTTCCAATAACATTCCTCAGCACATCAGAGACATTACACCTCCATCCCACATACATGAAATGTTTATATTAGCAAGTCTCCTTGAAAATGATCACTTTAGTTCATAATTAGAAGTATTATCTCCCTTACAATCTTAATCTGTTGTCTGAAATCTGATTTTTATTTGTGTGAACTAATTTTGCCCATTTAACATTTCATCGTTTATTGCTTATTTAACACGTGATTGTCAATTTGCTTGTAATATTTCTGTAATCTGTTTTAAGATCTATCATTATGTTAATCCACCGCTCGTTTCTCATCTTCGTATGAACAGAAAACCAGGTCAGGTTAACCACAGGTAATGTTTCTTAACATTATTCTGCTTTTTCTCTAGAACTACATACAGTGTGTAGTACTTTGGCAGTTGAGCACAAATCAAACACTCAGGTTCTACAATTTAGTGCAATCAGGATTTTTTTTTTTTAAGTTTCAACTTGTGAAAACAAGGATTTCATTTCATATGCAAAGAAAGGGCATAGCTTAATTTTTAAACTCTAAACTGAACCTGCGGGGATCCTGGTGTTTTAATTATTTACACTCAAAAGTCAGCAAGATTTTGAGCTTGTGAAGCAATACTCAGAAATAATTTCATGTGGTTGCTTATCGCCCTTGTAAACCTGTGTAAATATATACTTGTAGGAAAAAACTAAGAATGTGTAAATAAAATGTGTGCACAACTTATATCAGTGTTAGGGTTACATGATAAGAAAGAACAAGTATTCTTGATAATATCTGAATATAGATTCAAAGCAGAAAACCGTGAAATTCAGCAGCACTGTGTGAGGCTGAAGTTAGAGCTAAAAGCAGGGTGTTAACGTGCACATGTAACTCCAGCGTAACACACTGTAGGAACATTAAGTGACGAGTTTCTCAAATTTATTTCTACAACCACAAACTTGAATTTCATCCCAGCAGGTTTATAAAAGGATGAAACACAACCATCATTTCACAAGCTCAAAATCTTAGTGGTTGTAATTTTTTGCCCCTATTAGACGCTGAACGTGTACCTGCAACATCCACCAGTTCGTGTTCCACTGTTGAATGTCATCCCTCCTCTTTCTCTTTATTTCCTGTCATTTCTCAAATGCCAGAAAAACACGTTTAAACTTAACATAATTCACGAGAAAGAAAAAAAAAACCTAAAAGAGAGGCTGAAGAAATCTACAGTGGTTTCCACAGTGTCAAATCAAAACCAATAATCTCCAACTCCTGAATATCCGGTTGATACTCTGTGCACATTCAGTCCTCCAGGCATGTTCACAGATATCATGATTGAAAATTCATATTGCGGGATCTCTTCAAGTGACTGGTTTGGTCCTATTAAGTCAACGGTAAAGCTTTCCAGTTTATAGGCTGTCCATGCGCTCTTAAAAATACACAGCTCTGCTCGATTATCTTACACACAAAAATATCTTAATTTAGCTTTTCAAAGAAAATCTGCAGAGTAAGATTAAGAAAATCATGATTCATTGAAAAAATTAGCAACACAGTTCTTTTTTTTTTTTAACATTCAACAAATTATCCGACTGCGTCCTGGCCCTCTGGGTTGAAAACCATCTCAGCAGAGCGACCTCGTGACGCTCTGGTCCTCATGTGGGATCCAGCCCATCCTAGTTTCTTCTAAGCTGGTGATCAGCATGAGTGGGTTCATTGAGGCACGAAAAAAAAAAAGGCATCGCCACTGTCAACTGTTCTCATCTTCATCAGTGTTTTCGTAACATTCACTGTCCAAGTGCATAGAGCTCAGCTGCTTCTCAAAGTTCAAAAATGTATGGTTGCATTCCTTCTCCAACATTTTCTTCCATATTTTTACTGGAAGAAGAAATAAAGAAAATATTTGATTAGTATTTCACTTTCAAATTGTTCCCTACAGATTTGATTTTATTCATCAACATCTACCCTTCACAACTAAAGTAGATTTAATTGTAGAAGTCAAGAGATTTCACATGGTTTTACCTTTTAGACAGAAAGAGCAGAGCAATAACTTACTGTATTCTGGCTCCTCTTGCTGTGTGGTGTTGGGATCAGGCTCTTCAGACAGGCTCAGTTCGTTTATCTCAATGTTTGCTGCCTGCTCTGTATCTGATTGGTTGGTCTGCTCCAGGCTCGACACCATCACCTCGTAGGCTTTCCTGGCCTCAGACGACAACTCAATCATCTTATGATAGTAGTCCTGCAGGGAGGAAGGATAAAGTTTTCAGCCTGTTTGAAATACTAAAATTATCTTCTACTGATAAAAACATTATTAAAAGAACTGTCTTATTCTCTGTTAGTGCGTACTACTGTTCAACATAAAGCTGACCTGTGCACCATCATAGTTGAAGATGCCCACCAGGCTGACAGGCACCGCCTTGTTGACGCAGCGACCCAAAGCTTTCCGTGAGAGAGCGAAGACGAATGGCACCCCCTGTTCACGACAAGTGTCGATGATGGTGTGAAGAGCCTCATCCAGGCCTCCTGCAAAAGACATCACGTTTTTATTGACATCAGTATCACGTTTTTTTTATGAATCATGTGTTCCAGCTGCTACATGAAGCTCTCAGGGATGTTAAGACTATGTACACATTAAGTAGCCTAAATCTTTTTATGTCCAGAAAATGCTTTCCAAGTCTCTATAAAATTAATCCCTGAAACAGACTCAAAGGTGACACCATAAGCTTTCACAGGGACTCTGTACCTTTGGACTGGATGCGCTCACAGTTAGGTGAGATGATGACGCACTTGACCTTCCTGAGTTTGAGGTGCTTAAGGACCTCTCGAAGGCCCATCACAAGCCGTCTCTTCATGCGGGCCTTCATGGGGTCCTTCTGGTAGAGGCGGTCCTGGAAACGAACCAGCTCCTTTAGCAGAGCCGTCACACACTCATCCACGTCTTTGCTCAGCATCTGGCTGCAATAGCTGACATGTACAATGATATATATTTAAAATTCAAAAAAAGTGACAAAAACTGACTCAATCCTGTGACATTAAATGTTTTCCTGTTTCTCATCCACACACAATGGACACAAAGCCACCAAAGAATCTTACTCTCTGAACTTTCTGCTGTGGATTTTGGGTCGATTGGTGGAGCATGGCACAGCTGAGGTGGTTTGTTCCTCTACAGTGGAGCATGGCACAGCTGAGGTGGTTTGTTCCTCTACAGTGGAGCATGGCACAGCTGAGGTGGTTTGTTCCTCTACGGTGGAGCATGGCACAGCTGAGGTGGTTTGTTCCTCTACGGGCTCGTCTTTGTTGGACTCTCCATCGCCCTCTGTCACCATCTGGTCTGTGTCATTTAATTCTGGCAGGTCATCATCTCCCGCTACAGGACTGACATCCTCATCTGAGGTTTCAGGAGCACACAATACAGATCAAATATTCGCCAAAATCAAAGGTTTTCTTCAGCTATTTATTGTTGTTGATTACTTTAAACAATATTTTTTCTATTGTTTCACACACTGGCTCTGACCTGTGAGATTTGCGCCACACTGCTCTTCCTCTATGGCATCATTTGCAGGTTTGGACTCATCTTCAGGCAGCAGGCCTCTCTCCTCCAGCAAACGTCTCTGTTTCCTCTCCTCCCTTTCTTTCAAAATGACCTGAGGATCAGGCAGAAATGAACTACTAATGAGGAGCCTGTACTGCTGACATATATTACTCACAAATGTCATACATCTATATTTGTTCCAGAGTGAGTAAGTGGACTTACCTTCTTGAGAGGAGTGGGTTTCTTGGCTTTGGGCACCTCTCTCTGCTTGCCTTTCTTCACCAAAGGGCTGGTGGAGTCCAGGGGATTGTGAGCAATTTTATCCTGCTGCCATGGTGGCTTCTTCTGGACTGATGGTTGCATATGGACAACGGGCAGTCCTCCACCAACTATAAAGAAAGAGAGAGCAAAACATTTATTCTAGACCTGGCTTTGATACCGTGCACCGGCAAATGTGGATCATTATATAACAAGTAGTTCTGCCCAAGCAATCTGATTGGTCAACTAGACATTTAGAACGTGCTCAAATCAGCATGACAGCACACCTAGCCGTGCTCAAATGAAAAATGCCTCATCACTAAAAATATTACTCCGCTATTTCCATGGCAATATTGTAACTGCCAGAGCTAAAAAGCAAAAACCAGTATCCTACAATATTGATACAAAATGGATGGTTTTGCAGTTAATTTTGATTTATATGGCGGACTTTGTTTTGATGAATGGTTGGAAGAGGATGAGAAGAACACAAAACCAAAAAACGAGAGATATGTGGCGTTGTCAAATGAAGAGCTCAATCAATTAGAGAAGTCGGGGAACGAAGCCAATATGTCCTGGTCAACTATCTGAAAAACACTAAGCAAGCTGTGGATTTTGCAACTCTTACAAAAGATGGATTCTCTGCAAATTTTATGGTTCAATTAGAAATAACAAGGGTCAGTGCTACTCCATTAGTAGCAACGTTGGGATGAGAGCTGGCATTAACTGTTTTATTAATGACTCTCCTCTTAGTCAGGCACGGTGTACCATGCAAGACAATGAGTTCACTACATCAAATAATGTCTTTAGTGGACTCATAAAGTTCCTCAGGAGAGCAGGCCATAACAAAACTGATTATCATCCCGTGATCACCGATGAGGACCTGATAATATTGAGGAACTCAGAGGCAATAAACCCAAACACACCACAGGGCCTGGTAAACAAAGTGTGGTTCAACATCCAGCTACATTTTGGGAGGAGAGGATAGGAGGGTCTGAGGAAACTTACACCACAGTCTTTCATAATAAAACGAGATTCAACAGGTGGGTTAATTAAAGAGCAACATCAAAGAGGCTAAAAGACTTGTTAAGTCTTGCATAATAGCATAATAATAACAAAATAATAATAGGTGTTCTGAAGAACCATGGTCCAACTTGTCTAATGATACCTGTTTTACCTTAAGGCACCAAATATGTGACACTCACCTTCAACAAGGATACAAAACCCCCCCACAAAAAAACATCATGAAAGGGGCCATCAAAGCAAAGGAGGGGCTATGTTTGAAGATCCGGTGAATTGTGCCCCGTTCATCATTTGAAAAGTACCTTTCAAAAATTCCATAAGAGACTAAACCTTTTTACTTCCATCCAAAGAGAGGGGAAAAGTTAGGGGAAGTGTGGTACTCTTTGGAGCCAATGGGTGTCAATTACCTGGGTTCCATGCTCACACATGTATCTAGGCACATCAGTGATTTACACAAACCACAGCATCAGGAGCACTACCATCCAGAAACTGGCCGTGGGTGGACTGGAAGCGAGAGAAATCATGTCCGTTAGCGGACACAAGTCAGAGAGTTCCTCACACAGCTACTGGTCACCTTCTAAACAGAAAACATTGGAGCAATAAGCTAAGTGCCAGCCATTGGAAACATTAGACCTTTGGAGGACAGCGCCTCAAACAGCTCTACAGCATCACCTGCTAAACGGCAGAGATCCAGCATGGGCTTTATGGACAGTTAAATTTCTACAAATAGTCCCAAATGCATCAGCACCTACAAACAACTGGCTGCTGCTCCGCGGAGACGTCATGTGTAAGTTGAATATTGGACCATGACTGGATCCAAACTAGTAATCCAAAATATACTTATGAATAAAAAAATAGAACTTATAAATACAGAGTAGGCTAATGTTCAGTATGTTCAAGATGCCGACTGTCACCCACCTGAGATGACTTGCTTGGCGTCCTGCTTGGCTTTCTGAGATTGCTGCTTCTTTTCAAGGACAGCCAACATGTTTCCGATGTCCAGCTGAACAGGAACCTTACTCTTCTTTCCCGAGATCTTCTCAGCTTTCTAGAAAGCAGGTGACCATGATCAAGGGTACATACAGTATATAACAAAACTGAGTAAACCCCTTTGCAATATCACTAAAATTATATCACCTTGCAATAGTTGTAATATATTTAGGGTGAAGTGTAGGGCATTTGATCTTATTTATACTTACAGCAAGACCCATACTACTAATAACAGAAGGTGCAGAGGCCGTCCTCAAAAAATGACAGCATGGGCAATTCGGTATTTACGCAACCTTGCATTGCGAAACACACAGGCAAATGCTTCTGACTTGACATAAACATTATCTGTGGAAACTGGTGTTTCAGTGACTGTTCAGACAGTGTGAGGGACATTCAATGAAATCAACCTCGACGGACGACATCCAAGAAGAAAACCATTGCTCACAAAACGGCACAAAACTGCAAGATTAAACTTTGCCGAAGAACATGAAACAAATCCTGATGAATACTGGCTGCAAATTCTTTGGTCAGATGAAAACAAAATAAATTAGTTTTGGATCAGATGGGGTCAAGCATGTTTAGTGTGGACCTGGCCAGGACTACCACAGAGACTGCATAGTACCAACCGTGAAACATGGAGGCGGGAGTGTGCTGATATGGGGCTGCATGAGTGCAAAAGGTGTAGGGGAGATGACATTTATAGATAGCTCTATGAATGCAATGCAATTTTTTCATAAATCGGATGAATTCTTCTTGGGTTTTGTCTGAAAACAAATAAAATTGTATTAAATGGACATGATTTGTAATTACTTAACATTTTAGTGGACCAGGGGACCAGGGGTGTACTCAGTTTTGTTATGTACTGTAATTATGACCTACCAGGCTCAATGTATGTTGTATTCTCCAAGATAATATCAAAAGTCAGTCCATTTGAATTTAAATAAATAAAATACAAACCTGTCCTTTTTTAGCTGTCTCTGTGGGAGTTTTTGCTGCTGGTGTCTTTTCCTTGTTCTGATCAGCAAACTGAGGCTGAACCCCTTCTCTTTGGTTTTCCTAAAAAAAAAATATATATACATATATATATATATATATATATATATATACACAGGTTTTGCAAATTACTCATTAACTTATTTAAGTGACATCCTATGCAGATTCTTAAACAAACAAAAAAGGATAATGTATATGTTAAAACATCTGGAAGAATAAAACAATTTTTGTGTACCTCATTGCATAGCTTTGCAGTCCCAGTCGAAGCAAGAGACAAGCCTGGGAACTCCTCTTCATCCTAGACAAGAAGATTACAAAAACTTTCCATCCAGCACCTTTTTTGTAAATATAAACTTAATTTATTTAACTAAAAACCATGTTTAGAACTGGATTTAGTCTTTGGCTTGAGTGGAAATACCGAAAACACAAGGTTTTTACCTCAAACTTTGGAGGCTCCTGATAAACTGCTGGCTCTTCTGACTCAGCTTCCACATCTTCACCAGCACCTTTAGCTTTCTTCTTCTTTTTCTTACGTTTCTTCTTCCCTGAGGCTCCCTCTTCCTGTTGTGCAGCCATGTCCTCTGTCTGACATGACGTAAAATAGAGAGACAGAAAATAATTTACAAGTTTTGCCAGACAACTACATTTTATTGCCTAGTTTTATTAGACCAAACCACCACATATTAACAAGTAACAAGTACAGCAAGGAACACATTACATGATTTAAAGTCTGATTATAACCCTGGTGTGGCCCTGATGACTGTCTGCCTTCACTTTACACACTTTATACAAAAAAGGCAGGTCACCATTAACAGTTGTGATAGATTTCCTTGACGTGTGCTCAAGTTTAAGACTGAAATCACTCCCCATTTGGGTATTAGACCAGTGGAGGTGTCACAATTAATAAAAAGTTTATTAAAAACAGGGACGACTCCGAATACGATCAAGTTGTTAAACACTGGTTAGCAAAAACTCTGTACTCGATACTTGATCAACTTGTCAGGTAACAGTGCGATACTAATTAATGTCTGTTCAGCCTGTAAAGTCACAGCAACGTGTTTCATACAGACTCTGGTATTAATAAGCGTTCTTGATTCTACCTACACCGGGGTTGTCGGTCAAGGTCAAAGGCAAAAATTTGATTTGTAAGGGAAGACTTCTAGCTACTGCTCCTGCTTGTAGCTTTTGTCAGACTTGCTTAAGGTAGCAGGAAGAAGGTGTGTTAGTTGACCTTTCAATTTGCTGGGTGGATCTTCTTCTTAATGAATGCAGTCACGCTGTATGTAGGGCTGAGATCTGATCGCACCTCCAGATGTGGTCTGGCCAATCCGGTCACATTCCAATCATAATACATGTCGAATGCATTTACACCTTGAAATAACATGCGCTTGTCCTTACTGAGATAGAATATTCAGTTACAGACTGAATATTAATGTAAGGTGTAAATCGGCTCACTGTGTTTATATTTTCATCCATATAAATCAACAGCACAAGCAAATGAGCTTTTTAGTGCACCAGTTGGCTTTTTGGTATGTTTTGTTTACATTTTTATTTTTGTAATGGCTGATTCATATAAAATCTCCCATCTTGCTTTAGTTTGAACATAATTCCAGGTACCTCTTACTGCTCGAAAAGATGACAGCATGCACAAAAGGTTACAGATTTCACCTTTGAGATGGTTAATGAAGGAAATAAGAGCACAGTGCATCTGTATCTAAAGCCTCTTTCACACATAGTTCCCAGTAAATTACTGGGATAATCTTTCAGGCACCACTAGTGATTTTCACTATTCACACGTGCAACTACATTCAGGAACATTTCCGTTTTTGCGCCTTTTCACACATGTCATGGCAATGCCGGAACAGACGGTGCAAGGGACAGTCCAGCAGATGGCTGTAATGCAACACGCCATAAAACTCAGCAGAAGAAGAAGAAGATGGGGCAAGGGTGGATGTATGCGGCAGAAGACGTCTCTTATTTTCAGGAGCACGGTGGGCGAGGAGCTGTTTTTGTCTGGTGCGAATGTTCTTGTAATGTTCTTAATATTCAACAACTTTGCAAGGCAAATCACCCGCAAGCGCATTGGCGAGGCAACCGTAAACAAGTCGAGGATTCAAATAAGTCATCAGCGGAGTCTAGTGATTGGTTCGCTCGCTCCATGTAAACGCGTCTTTTGTCAGAGATGTAACCCTTTATGTGCTTGTCCCTGTAATATTACTGCTTTCATTCACAACACAGCCATACCAGCATTTTCCCTGAAATGTTACTAGGGTCTTGAGGTGGGAAATTTGTGGTACAGATTTCTCCTCATATCAATCCCTGCTCCCATTCACACATGACCCCATGCAGGAAATGTTCCTGAACATTTCAGGGATAGACTGCACATGTGAAAGGGACTGAAATAATATGCAGTTGTAGTCAAGTTGTAAAATCAATGATGTTGAGTCTTTCCAGATATGATTTTCTAACTATTCTTTTAAGTTTCTAGTTTAACTAAAAGTCCAGCTGTTATCTAGAGAGTCTAAATCACACATATCTACTAACCTGCATGTGGTTGCTGCTGTTTGTCGCCTCCTTAGTGACAGGTTTCTTCGGAGGCTGAGAGGCGACGTTAGCCCAGGAAGTCACCACAGGCTGACCTGTTCACATAAAAATTCAGATGGTCGATATTTAAAATATTTGTTTTACCTTACTTACTTCAGTGAAAAACTGAATTTTCAACCAACCTGGTGGGACAGCAGAGGAGTCTGGCTTAGCATCAGTGGCACTTTGTTGGGGGTCAGGCTGTGTTGGAGATCCTCTCCTACCAGTCTATACCACAGAAAGTTACGGTAACACCAAATTCATGAGTTCAACTCTGTGTTAGTGAGCATTCACTGCAAATTTATACATAATATCACATCTGATATTTCTGTAAACTCACCTTCCAGGGAGATACCGATTTCTGAGTCTGAGGGCTCACAGATGGAGGATTTGGCCCCCAGCACTCTTTCTGAACAAGCGGAGGGCCTGCTCTACCCAACGAGACACCAGCCAACTCTGGGAAATCTGCCATCTTCACTTCAAATGGGACCAAGTCTGTCTGTGCTGGTTTAGTCCTCCCTGCAGAGTTCGTGGCAGATCTGGCGCCTCTGAAACCTGTGGATCGATTACATGTAAATGTCAGAGCACTAGTATTTACTTTCAGAGTAAAAAAAGTGAGGGAAATCAAATTAAAAGGACGGGTTCAAAATTTTTAATGCACACAAAAAGTCTGTGTGTGTGCGTATAAAAGTTTATCTGAAGCTTAGTTAGTCGTACCAAGTGGATATCTGCCACATTTACAGTCTTTTTAGCATCAAATTCCCTCTTTGTGTTTCCCTTTTGAGCTGCGGTGGAAGTATGGTATTAAAAAGAGGGACTTTGGCACTAAAAAGACTGTAAAGTTGAAAGATATCTACTTTGACTCATTTCAACGACAAAGTTGTGTTTCAGGGATCATCCAAGAAAAATAACTCTCCATTTGGTTGCCATTTGTTTTTAAGTACCTCTTTTCTGTACATCCATTGAGTTCTTGCCCGTTGTTCTGCCTTGAGCAAGAGAGTCGTTGTTGTTTTTTGATGTCTGTGGAGATGGATGAAAATCACTGAGATGAGTTTCATGTAGAACATTTGTTTTATCTAGTTGCCTAGTACAAAAAAACATGAAACCAACCTTTGCTTGTTGATCTCGTATGGACTTGTCTCTCTGTTGGAGATCACCACTGGTGTCTCTGGCAGCACGACGGCTGCTGCTGTAGCCATGACTTCTTGGCACATCTCCACCTTTTCCTACTGGCACTCCATTGATATTTGATGGATTCCGCTTTGGGCTCAGACCTGACCGACTCCTTTGCAAAGTTCAGAAATTGACAAAAATAAGAGGCTGAATAATTGAAACTTGTGGCTCAGAGGCCATCAGGTCAAGTGATTTGACCAAGATAAAAGATAACGTCTGTGATTATCTTCCTACCCTCTTGAACTCCGGTCTGTCGCATATGGATTGGGTAACATCAGAGGTGATGATGAGGCTGTGTGTGGCTCGGCAGGCTCATTTCTCTGCCTCCTCTGGTGTTTATGGTCAAAAGACTGCACAGCAAGGCAGGTTTATTTGTACAGTACATTTCAACAACAAGGCAATTCAAAGCGCTTTATATAAAAAAAACATAAATTAAGACAAAATGTAAAAGAAACACAAGACAATATAAAAAAGACACTCAAATGCAATGAAAGAGTTGAACAGAAAATAAATGGAGTAAAACAGACACAGCGGGTGACCTTTGACATTCACATTATTGATCCGCAGTTCAACTTACGACATGTGTCACCACGATCTGTTCAATACTATCTGATCACTTTATCCACGTTTTACACACGCACACAAAAATGTGTCGAGCTCAACGTGTGATTCAAGTAACGCTGACGATCAAATGATTAAAGTTAGCAATAAATTAACAGCTGGCTACACAATCATTAACTTTCGGGGTAACTCGTCAAAACTTAACGGTTATATCTAACGACTTGTTGTTGCGTTTAAAACAGCTTTTCAACGTATTGTTTTCAACCGTTTGCAACCGTTAAAGTTACTTGAAGTGAGCTACGTCCGGGCTAACGCTGCATTAGCACTACTAGCAAGCTAGCTAAAATACAACCGTTATGATACTTTCGTGAACTACCTTTTCCATCTTCAGGTTTTCCTATTTGCAGTCACATCTCCGCAGGTTCACTCGGACTCTCGTGTGTTGTCATATTGCCTGTTACAGCGGTTCTGCGTTTAACTACACCAGCAACGTGTTGGATGATTCAGGCTAAACAACCTGTTTGATAGCATAGCAGCTCAGCTAGCTGAGGCTGATTGAAACAGCTGATGTTTACATTGTGAGCAGCGAGGAGAGTCTATAGCGACATCTGCGGTCTGTTTGTTTTACAGAGGCTGTAGAGCAAAACGTAAATTATTATTGTTTCCAACAGTGGAGGAAGAAATACTTAATTTACCTTTATGGAAGTAAGAGTACCCATACAACAATGTAAAAATACTCCATTACAAGTAAAACTCCTGCATGAAAAATCCTACTTAAGTAAAAGTACATAAGCAGTAAAATGTAGTAAAGGTATTACAGTAAAAGTAGTGGTTTGGTCCCTCTGACTGATATATTATTATATATGACATCATTATATTATTAATGCTGAAGCATCAATGTGTAAGCAGCATGTTACTGTTGTAGCTGCTGGAGGTGGAGCTAGTTTCAACTACTTTATATACAGTTAGCTAGTTTAGTCAAGTGGTTCCCAACCTAGGGGTCGGCCCCTCCAAAGGGTCACTACATAAATCTGAGGGGTCGTAAGATGATTAATGGGAGAGGAAAGAAGAAAAATCAAATTTTTGATGCACAAATCTGTTTTCAGTTTTTGGACTTTTTTTCTAATCTTTGATTTTTTGGTGAAATATTAGATCATTTGAACATTTATTGAAATGAAACCGTGTGAGAAGTTTAAAGGGAAAAATCACTATTTGGTGGAGCTGTTAACAACTCATAGACATCTGAAATATGACCCCGACGACATACTGCTTTTTGTAAGACGTCACAAGCCAAAAAGGTTGGAAACCACTGGTTTCATCTTTAACAATGTGTTGTATTTTAAAAGCTTGTTATATTATCCATTGTGCCAAATCTTCATCTGGAAAGTAATAAAAGCTGTCAAATAAATGTAGTGGATTAGAAAGTTCAATATTTCCCTCTGAAATGTAATGGAGTGGAGGTATAAAGTAGCATCAAATGAAAATACTCAAGTAGAAGTACCTCAAAATTGTACTGTTTGTACTGTATTGTCAGTACAGGACTTGAGTGAATGTACTTAGTTACTTTCCACCACTGGTTTCTAATGTCAGTAATAGTATGCCACAATGTCAACATTTACCATTTCCAAGAAGGCTCATAAAATAATTCTGAATGAACCCCACACATAAATGGAAATTTGTAACAGCATGATGTAAACAAGGCTGCATTACCTACCTGGGGAAATAGACTACTGTCCTGACCTCTGTCACTTGACTAATTAATAATTGACTTAATTTGAATAATTGTAATTTTTACAAAGGAATTTGTACCATTAAAGTGAATTATCAAATACACGTAATTACCTGTATTATTCATTAAAGTTGTGGCCCTGTGTTGTAGAGGGGCCATATGTCAAAATATATTCTAAACACTGTTATTTTTGTATTTTAGTTTGTTTGTGCAGAATATTTCAGAGTGTAATACAATTTTAACTAATCAATATAAGTAGTTTAATCTATTAAAATGCATCATATTTTATAAGTTGATCATATATTTGTATGTAAATTATTTATCTGGAAAGTAATTGATAACATTCAGATAAATATAGTGGAGTAAAAAGTACAATATTTTGCCTCTGAAATGCTTTGAGGTCGAAGTACTTAGCAGCATAACATGAAAATACCCAAATAAAGTACAAGATCCTCAAAACTTATTGAAAAACCTTTTTGTAAAATCTTTTAGTAAGATATTTATTTCCACAGACAAACATTGACTTGTTTGTTTATTCACTTTAATTACAAGAAAATAGAATATCAACATTTATGAAAAGAGCTAAATAAAACTACTTTATTAAAATATAAAATCAGAGTGATTGATAAAATACTGCGGTACAAAGTGATAACTATATTTCACAAGCATAATGCTATTTGTAATTCACCCTCACCCATGTGTGCCGTAATATGTGTAGGTCTAAATGTGCACATGAAAGGCATCATGACCCTTCTTTTCACACTTCCCTTCTACAAATCCCCATGTTTTGGCACGTGCATCATTTCTTGCATCATCTTCTTTCACATGATGATACTTGACGAACGGCGCTAAAATGCACACATCTTCATTATTTCTGCTTGTAATAAAGTAATAATTCAGTGCTTGCTTTTCCCAGCAGATGTAAACATCATAACATTCAATGAAGCAGTAAAAAACAAGAATGTCTCTGCAATCAGAGTCTCTTTGTGGAGAAACAGCATTAACGGAGTTCTTTAAAGTCTTTCAAGTCGTTCACTCCTCCTTCAGTCTTCTAGCTGTGCTCAGTAAAGCCAGAGGTATAATGAAAGAGGCTGATGTGAACAGAAAACAGGTCTGTGCTCCAGCTATCCAGTAAACTGTAAAGCAAACACAAGAGTTAAAATGACTGCAAAGACATTCAAAGATACAGCAAACATTATTATTCTATGAAACATGTCACCACATGTAATTTCCATATTATTTCATGCCTCAAAATCCTTAGTAGCTTGTGTCTGCTGGCTACTGCTTCATAAATTGTTGACAAAATGTTTCATTTTAGGTGCCATTACTGCCATCTGTCTTCCTTACCGGAGGATGACACGACTGGACCCAGTGCTCTTGCAAGAGCGCCCAAACTACGCAGGATCCCCATCACTGTGCCTTTCTGATTGGCTGAGCCTGTAGGAATACACACAGTGAATATACAGCTACAGTGTGCACTTTATAGTACAGTCAAAATGGTTTGTGAGTTTCTGTGAATAAGAGGCTCACCGTGGTCAGAGACGAGCGTCGACAGGCATGGAACTACTATTGCAGCCGCTGTAACAAGAGGAGAAATATAAAATATAAACACAGCATGCACATTTGATGGTGTGTGTTGTGTTGATTTTGTTGTTTTGTTATCTGTTCTTAAATGGTTCAATTAATATTTTCCAGATTTTCTGCCTCAGTGACTAATTATCTTTCATTATTCTACCTTATCACATACACTAGCCTCATTATTTTTCTTTTTCTTGTTGTTTAATAATGTCTTGGAATTTGTCATATACCTACAGTTTATTGAATTTTAAACATGACATATAAAAATACCATTTGCTGCACAACCACTATGTAGTTAATGAATTCTTGAGTTTTGCCTCTTGTGTTTGTGTAGTCAGTCGTCTTTCCAGGTCTTCATGGTAGAGAGGAGGTTGTGTGGTCCAGGTCCTACCAGTTTTTAATATTGTTGATTCTGTTCTTCCATATAGTGTAATATTGTTATTTCTGTCTGCTCTTTGAAGATCCCTGAAAGACGGATCCCTCCTCTGTTGCTCTTCCTGTGGTTTCCTTTCTGAACTAAGGGTCTAATAGAGGGTGTAGCGAACGCTGTACAGATTGTAAAGTCCTTCGAGGTATATTTGTAATTTTGGGCTATATAAATAAAATTGCCTTGCCCTGACCTAGTTTAACCATTTGTTGTTTTTTAAACTTACTCTGTGGACATGCACAGATCAGGAGTGTTTATCATTCAAATGGAGTGAACGTTAACATGACTCACCAAAAGAGTACAGCGCCAAGCCGACGTAGAGAGTTGTTATATTCCATGAAAGCCCAATGAGTATAAACGCTGGGATCAGTGCCATGATTGCCTAAGAATGAGACACACATTTCAATGACAGGGTTTCTGCAGTGTTCAGCAAATTCAAAACTTTTTAAGACCTTTTCAACACTCCATAGAGTGTAATTTAATTCACTGTCATGTTGATCAAAGAATGACTGAAAACCAGTAGAGACAAAAAGTCCTATAAATATTTATTATGTACATGCATGTATTGACATTTATATCACATTTTCCCAGTACTTCCCAGTACTTATTATAACAATAGTAACTAGTGATATAATTAATCAATTAAAATGACCTGGACCCAGATAAGTTAGTTTATAATTTAAAATAATTCAGTTTATTTGCCAAAATTGATACTTGCCCATTACGGGTTGATTCACTTGAAGTGAAGTCAACAGCAGGCAAGAAAAAATATTGAAGACTTTTGTAAATTAAATTTAGGACTATTTAATACCTTCTTTTTTTGCAGAGGAAATTGAATTAAATGGTTTTTAAAACTTTTCTGGATCTGCAGACATCCTGAATGAAGAAAACATTTGTGCAGTGGTGCATCACATCTCATCAGCAAAGAATATTTGCCATGTAAACAGAAGATAATCCTACCATACGAACAGCTTTGATATGCTGCCCAGGTTTGATTCTGCGAGCGTACCCTCCCTGGATCAAAGCCATGATGACACCAATGAAGAAGAACATCTTTCCCTGCTGCATACTGTTCAGAGAAAAAATACATGTAAAACTAAGAAAGCTGCTGTTCAAATGCATTAACTACACACCTTTATCTTTGAGTTTATACCTTGTAAAGTGGAAACGCTGGTGAGTCAGAAAACTCAGTGTGAACTCCAGACCAGAGAACAGGAAGAGGTAACAGAAATAAACCAGACCCAACACCTGAAGCTTCTGCATTCCTGTAAAACACATTCCCACCTTCCCGTTAGTGTGCCAAAGTGCATTCCTGCATATAAATGGGTCAAATGGGTGTAAACCTCTGCCGGTTATACTCACTTTCTTTTGAAGGTGGATCTTCTGTTCTGGTAACAGCTGAAAAATGGAACAAAGCTAACGGGCTCAGGAGGTCCCTGGAGTCCCCGAACCCTGAAGACGACCCCTAGAATTAAACCAAAAAAAATAATAATTTGTACCTGTTTGATAGAAAAACGTTGCTGTCAATAAAATGATTTAAGCAACTGAAAAAAACTAACTTGTCTTTAACCACTGATTATTGGGTTGGCTGATGATGGCCCACACAGGTGTGTAGGAGGCACTCATGTTGCCTAATTAGATCTCTTTTTAAGACTGTGTGTGCATGTACAGACTGTGTTTGATTGACAGCTCCTTCTCTCCTCCATTAGTGTAGTTATACTCGTTAAAGCGGGACATGTTAGGCAAATAGCAGCCTGTGGGCCAAATCTGAGTGCCAAATATTTCATAGTTGACATCAAAACATCACAAGCATTATATAGTTTCTTGTTAGTCTACAACATTTAATTATGCTGATTTCTTGTATACCAACTGCAATACACTGCACAATAAATATTAGTATGTACAGTAGTATATACTGTATATAATTAGTATGTGGCGTGGAATTGGGACATTTATGATTCAGTGGGACATTCGGCTGTCGGAGTGTTTCCATAGCTGACCTTGACGTCCTTTGAGAGCGTCTCTGGCAGCGTGAGCCAAATAAAGAGCAGATCGGCGACACTGAAGGCCAAGGCGAGCAGAGCCGGAGTTTGATAGAAGACGTTTCCTGTCGTTTTGGAGCCGATGGCGAAGTAGGCCCCCATCAGAGGTCCAACAGTGAAGCCCAGAGAGAAGGCAATGCCGATCATGGCCTGGTCACAATAAAATTATACTTAGTTTTTTTTTCACATTTTCAGACACTTAGCTGAAGCTCCTATCGCGTGGCATGAGCTGGATAATCAGCAACACTATGAGCAAACAAAGAAGTGTGAGGGACAGAGTCACTGCGCCCTGACAGATATGAGTCACTGTGAGAGATTAATCGTTTATTATGACATTTTATATTAACAATACATTTTTCTTCATAGTCTGTGCCTACCATTCCTCGGTTCCGTGCTTTTGGGCAAGGCAGGTCAGCCATGATGGCAGTGCAGAGGCTGACGTTGCCCTTGCAAATGCCCCCAATGACTCGAAACAGAAGGAACATGCTGAAACTCCGGGAAACGGCCCAGACGGCATAGGAGGACATCAGCCCTAACTGGGACACAAGGCGCCCAATTAGAAACAAATGAATCAGTGATGACAGCGAGGCTGCACAGTTTCTTACACAAGGGGAAGATGAACCGTGCCAAGCGAATGACTTGATGAGGCTCCTAAAGTGAAAGAATACTAAAAACAGAGGTGTAATATTGTATAGTACTCACTGTGGTAAGAAGAAGTAGGGGTCGTCTGCCATAGCGGTCTGACAGGGCCCCGGTTATAGGGGATGACAGGAACTGCAGCAGAGAAAACAGTGACCCAATCAGACCTGAAAGTCAAATTAAGAAGCACGAAAATTAAAACTGATGACCTGAAATGATCCTTTGCATTATTAAAATCACGCAAAAAGTTAGAGCTCCACATAAGCCATATCGAGTGTGAAATGAATCCAAACACCTCCAAACAGGACACTGTTGTACTTCTTCTCCATAGGAATTCCAACCGCCTCCCTGAACCAGTCCACGACACTCTGCAGAGACTGATAGACGACATCCTGCCAGAGCAAGAAGACACAGAAAATACAACATCAAGCAGGGACGATAGAAACACCAGTGAAGAGGCCAGTTCAGCATGAGTCAGCAAGTAGACTCACTCATGAGTTAGGTTATAGTTTTTAATGGGATCACACAAAGCCGCCTTTGTTCAGAGGAGCCTGCATCAAATTCTGCAAATTGTGTGTCCAAAACGTCCCATTTAAATTCCTCTTTTCACCAACCAGTTTGTACTGTTGGAGCTTCATGTTTGAATCTTCAGAACCAGTCTGATTACTTAAATTTACAGTCACAATTGACATTTCTGTAACTTTTCAGCAAACCAAATATGTGTCCATATCTGCTGATAATGTATTATTAGGTGTTACGGTACAGTTTTAATGGTCTGATAGAAAGTTATCAGTAGCAGTTGTTCATTTAAAAAGAAAAAAATCTAACCCCTGTTTGTGCATAGTGGTCCAAAATTGAAGGCAGGAGAGGCAGAATCAGTGTAAATCCCAGCAGGTCCAGCAGCAGGATGATAAACACGATGTTGATGACCTTTGACGAGAACGCGCCGCCATCTTCTGCAGATTTGTTTACGGCTGACATTCCTCCAACTAGATACGATGTCTCTTCTGTTCATAAATAAAACACATTACAGTACATATAAGAAAAAGCAGCACTGATGTGACAATAAAAGAAAACGTAGTACATTAAAACTACATTGCATCACTTGTTAAAACCAAGCAGCTTTTTTTTTTTTTTACAGGTCTGTTATTTCCTTATTTCCTTGTAAGTTTCCTGGAAAGTAACTGGTATTACTTGTAGAGCATTAGATTAGTTTGGTTTGCTGTGTTGAGTTTATAAGCAGCTGTTCAATTCTAGATGAATTTCCTTGACAGAACTGCTCCATTGAAACCATTTACAACTGGAAACATTATTCTTCATGTATGCTGAATTAGATGCAAAATAAATGTCTAGCTGACCCGAGGATTCTTTAGGTTAAACTGGAATTAATTGGAAGTGTATCAATTGAACACTGTCTCAATTTTCCCTGTAATTAATATGACATTAATTGTGCCCCCCCCCCCACTCCTCCTTCCAAGTCTATTTATAGGAAGTTACAGGAAACTACAGGCGTGTACCATAAAATCAACACTAATAGTATGTGAGTAATCTGAAGGCTCATGGGTAGATCTTAGTTAGGGCTGTAAATAAAAAAATTTACCCCAATCAAAACTACAAAACCCAAACACCCCTAATATTCCATCAACTTTCAAAGAAAAGCATCAAATGCTAACTGCTTGAAAAATGCCTTGAAAAATCTGTTGTTGACTGATTAATGAGTCAAGTGACTAATTATTTCAGCTCTAATCTCAGTACAAACATAAACAGGGTGAGTAGTTGCTCAGTATGTGATGAGTGATGCCACCCAATCTGAAAATGTGAAAGTTATTACTATGGTAAGGTGACTGCTGTGGATGAAAGCCTCAACCACATGCCAAATAATAGTTTACAAATTAGAAGCATATCAGTAGAGCTGCAATTACTCACAGTCTCCATTTTCTACATCTTACAGTAAGTCACCAGGAAAGAAAGATAGGAGGAGGAAGGAGGAAACAATTACTGTAAAAATACTCTGATAAAGTTTTTTACACAGTGTCAGTAAACTCCTCAGTAAAAATGCATTTAGATGCAAACGTCTTGTAAATGAAACTAATTATAAAACAGATAGCTTCACTCTTAATAAAAAACACACTTCCTTCATGTGGATGATCCCGCAGAGCGCTGTATTGATTCATACTCGTAGGATTGATCAATACTTTAGCAGCATCACTGCCTCTTTTCGGACATTTGTAATCATGCAGACAGAAGCACTGAAACATATTTTACTTACACGATATCCGCAGAATCATAAATCACAACTTGACACCATGGACTTCACCGACACGAGCAGCTCCAGCTCTTCTATCATCGGTCCAGTACTATTAGTCCACACCAGGAAGCGGTGTCCTTTTACATTTGGATGACAAGAATGTGTCGTAATTCACAGACAAGAATGCTGCGTTCAGGTAATCCTCGTAAGCTCGTATTTCCGTGTTTCACACTTCTGTTGCTGGCTTCAGTGACCTACTGTATATGTAGAGTGGTGAAAAGTAACTAAGTATATTTACTCAAATACTGTGCTTAAGTCTAATTGTGAGGTATTTGTACTTGTACTTGAGTATTTCCATGTTATGCTACTTTATACTTCCAGTCCACTACATTTCAGAGGGAAATATTGTACTTTTTACTCCACTACATTTATTTGACAGCTTTAGTTACTTTTCAGATGAAGATTTGAGCCAATGGATAATATAACAAGCTTTTAAATTACAACACATTGTTAAAGATGAAACCAGTGGTTTCTAACCAGAGGGACCAAACCAATACTTTTACTGCAATATATTTAACTACATTTTGCTGCTAATACTTCTATACTTTTACTTCAGTAGGATTTTAATGCAGGACTTACTTGTAATGGAGATTTTTATTTTGCTGTATTGGTGCTTTTACTTAAGTACTTAAGTAAGGGACCTGAGTACTTCTTCCACCTTCTAACTTATATGTTTCGGTCTCATAGTGTCCATAAGCAAAATATTTTATCACTCCAGGCAGCAGACATCTGTGAGCTCATGAAAATAACTTAAAAGATAAAACCAGTGTATGGATAACATTAAAATAACGATTTAAATCTCCTCTAATGTTAGCATCAGGAAGACATATGTGACCTATAATTATAATAATATAATAATAGTGTACTCACTTAGGCTTTTGTATTTATGGTTGTCAAGAGTTTCAAATGCAGTAGACAACATATCCAAGCAGCAGAATGAGGACAAGATTCATCAGGTATGGTAACACAATTTCAGTTTATTCAAAATAAAAATTAAATGATATATATAAAAAAAATGTTAAAAAAAAGGAAAAGGAAACATATTTTTAAATAGTATATCAAACTAAATACCTTTATTACTGTACTAACCACTTTGTGAAACAGCTACCTGTTCAACAGCAATGCACACACAACTCCTGTTCAAAAACACCCGACAGCATTTGAAGGCAGCAGAAGTATTTCAACACTCAGTGGTTTATGAGGTTCGTCCAGTTCTTGGTATTGAACACGTTGATTTAAAAACATTTTTTTTAAAAAGGCATGCAACAACGGTTAACAGTGTGAAGATTTATGAATCTCACAAATGAAAGCCTATGCAGCAATGAAACCGTCACATAAGAAGAGAACCGTGACATAAGAAAAACATCCATTATAAAATACTTAAAATCCACAAAACATGAAAAATTAATTTGTAAATAGGTTGTTTAGAAATACACAGTACAGTGAGACAGCGGAGGACAGCTCCTGAAAACAAAATCCAGCTTTTCACACAGAAATAAACAGCGGAGGCTACTTCTGCCGTCCGTAACAAAGAAAACTGTTACATTCCATGTCGCATGACGTGACGCTCCAGTTCACAGCTGCTCGTGAGGTTTCGTCCACAAAACTCACATGTAAACAGTTTCTTCTCTGTAATTAATGGGCGTTGTACTTCAGCTGCTCCGTCCACGGCTGCGAGGGCATCTGAAGAACAAGAACAAAGACTTTAGGTTGATGTCACGCACTAGTTCCCAAACCTAACAAGGGCTGCGACTCACAATCATACAGAGCAAGCTGTCGTCTTCAAATAACTTGTTTAACAGTACAGTAGTATGATGAAAACAGATACTGCCCTGCTTTTGTCAAATATATTTCATACTTTCTACATGAATACCATGACGTCTATAGAAATCACACGCATGTTTACTTGTGTAATCAGGTCAAAATAATCAAATCGCCTCGTTAAATGTGAACGTATTTACAATAGAGACAAAAAAAGGATCATGAAATCTTTCACTCGGTGTTTGATGCAGCTTGTTCAATATGTTTCATCATTTTAAAAAAGACATCTGGTGTTTTCCTCAGATTACCGGAGGGCAAATGAATTTCCAGACAGTCAAAACATTTGGTATGTACTATACAGGAATGCAAGGTCTGATGCTTTGTACGTCTCCAAATGTTATAAAAGGACAAAACACACACAGAACCACTTGAGGTTGAAACTACTGAGTATCCTCATTATTTAATAATCTGCCAATTATTTTCTCTATTAACCGCTTCATTGTGTGGTGCCTAAAATGTCAGAAAACTTTAGAAAATGTCCATCAGAAGGCCAAGGTGTCATCCTAAAATTGCTTGTTTTGTTCCACCAACAGTCAAAAACCCAAAGATATTAATTTTAGTTTTTATAATTATATTTAAAAACAAAACAAAACAAAAAAAACAGCAAATCCTCACAATGGGAAGCTGGAAAATGGTAATATTCTGCATTTTTGATTGAAAAATGACTTAAAATGATAAATTGATTATTGAAAAATGATCAAAGAGTGTGTGGTAGATGTGCACAGCCAAAAAACTTGGACCAAAGAAACAATGTACATCCACAAGTGATGTTTTGAACTTGTAGCTCGAAAAATCACTTGTGGATGTCCCATTAAAGGGAGCTACAGTGTGCAGACTTTATTCTTTCTTTTATTAAAAAAGTAACAAGTATTTTTTTTGTTGATTGACTCATTTAAGCTCTACAGCTGATTAGTTTCTACTCTTTTCTGCTGCATTTGAAACAGGAAAAAAAACAACAACACACACTGTACCAGTCACAACGATTGACTATTATTACACACAGCAGACGCATCATACACACAAGAAGTCGTCACGGAAGTTGAAGCTAAAAAAAAAAAAAAGGACGAAAGTATATTTGACATGTTAATGCAATGTAATTTCTTCATGTGTCAAGACTTTGCTGGTGTGCAGGTTTCAGGTTTCATTTCCCCTCACTGCCCTGAAAAAAGAAGCGATATCACCTTCCTGTTGTGGGTAATAAACAAGTCTTGATGCGAGCAATCACAAACTGATATCAGTGCTGAGAGCAATGCTACAGTTTGTAATCTGGTTGTGTGATAATGATAATGTACTAAACATGGGGATTAAACACACAATGAATCAGTGTTTGTAATGTTCAAACCGAGCAAATATTTGTAGGACAGAAATATAATGTGACTGAAGCTTTACATAGAAACGATGTGTGTGTTGCTCTTCAACTGTACATCCAAACTCTAATTATTTAAATTCACTGTGATCTGTTTAGTTTCTTACCTTTGGGGACATGTGAGTTGTCAGCTTCCTTCTTCCTGTCTCCCTCATCATGTCCCTGATCCTTACGTCGGCTCTCAGTGTTTTCAACGATCACCTTGCCTCGTCTGTCCTGCTTCTGCTCAAAATGATCATCTTCTTTTTCTTCCTCCTTGCAACATCTAAGAGGTTGCTCCTTCACACATTCTTTCTTAAGTACTGGCATTGCTCCATAAGAGTCAGTGAGCTCCTCACAGTTTGTCTGATGGTGCACTTGTTCTTT